>NC_143077.1:21947500-22597761 GCF_052426305.1 Pelodiscus sinensis | reverse complement strand
CAGCCTGGCCGCGCCCGCCCAGCTTCTCCTCTTGAGCCAGGCCCCGCCCGCCCAGCTTCCCCTCCCGAGGCAGGCCCCGCCCGCCCAGTTTCTCCTCCCGTTCCCGGCCCCGCCCCCCCCGCTTCCCCTCCTAAGCCAGGCCCCGCCCGCCCAGCTTCTCCTCCCGAGTCAGGCCCCGCCTGCCCAGCTTCTCCTCCTGAGCCAGGCCCCGCCCGCCCAGCTTCCCCTCCCAGCCTGGCCCCGCCCGCCCAGCTTCCCCTCCCAGCCTGGCCCCGCCTGCCCAGCTTCCCCTCCCAGCTTTGCCCCGCCCGCCCAGCTTCCCCTCCCAGCCTGGCCCCGCCCGCCCAGCTTCCCCTCCCGAGCCCGGACCCGCCCACCCAGCTTCTCCTCCCAAGCCAGGCCCCGCCCGCCCAGCTTCTCCTCCCGAGTCAGGCCCCGCCTACCCAGCTTCTCCTCCTGAGCCAGGCCCCGCCCGCCCAGCTTTTTCTCCCAAGCCAGGCCCCGCCCGCCCAGCTTCCCCTCCCAGCCTGGCCCCGCCCACCCAGCTTCCCCTCCCAGCCAGCCTCCGCCCGCCCAGATTCCCCTCCCAGCCTGGACCGCCCGCCCAGCTTCCCCTCCCAGCCTGGCCCCGCCTGCCCAGCTTCTCCTCCTGAGCCAGGCCCCACCCGCCCAGGTTCTCCTCCCAAGCCAGGCCCCGCCCGCCCAGCTTCCCCTCCCGCGGCCGGCCCCGCAGGCCCAGCTTCCCCTCCCAGCCTGGCCCCGCCTGCCCAGCTTCCCCTCCCGAGCCCGGACCCGCCCACCCAGCTTCTCCTCCCAAGCCAGGCCCCGCCCGCCCAGCTTCTCCTCCCGAGTCAGGCCCCGCCTACCCAGCTTCTCCTCCTGAGCCAGGCCCCGCCCGCCCAGCTTTTTCTCCAAAGCCAGGCCCCGCCCGCCCAGCTTCCCCTCCCAGCCTGGCCACGCCCGCCAAGCTTCCCCTCCCAGCCTGGCCCCGCCAGCCCAGCTTCCCCACCCGAGCCCGGACCCGCCCACCCAGCTTCTCCCCCAAGTTGGCCCCGCCCGCCCACCTTCCCCTCCCAGCTTGGCCACGCCCCCCATCTTCCCCTCCCGAGCCAGGCCCCGCCCGCCCATCTTCCCCTCCCAGCCAGGCCCCGCACGCCCATCTTCCCCTCCCAGCCAGGCCCCGCACGCCCATCTTCACCTCCCAGCCAGGCCCCGCGCGCCCAGCTTCCCCTCCCAAGCCAGGCCCCGCCTGCCCAGCTTCCCTTCCCAGCTTGGCCCCGCCCGCCCATCTTCCCCTCCCGAGTCCGTCCCTGCCCGCCCAGCTTCCCCTCCCGAGTCCGTCCCTGCCCGCCCAGCTTCCCCTCCCAGTTGGGCCCCGGCCGCCCAGTTTCTCCTCCCGTTCCCGGCACCGCCCGCCCCGCTTCTCCTCCCAAGCCAGGCCCCGCCCGCCCAGCTTCCCCTCCCGAGTCAGGCCCCGCCTGCCCAGCTTCTCCTCCTGAGCCAGGCCCCGCCCGCCCAGCTTTTTCTCCCAAGCCAGGCCCCGCCCGCCCAGCTTCCCCTCCCAGCCTGGCGCCGCCCGCCCAGCTTCCCCTCCCTGCCTGGCCCCGCCTGCCCAGCTTCCCCTCCCGAGTCCGTCCCTGCCCGCCCAGCTTCTCCTCCCAAGCCAGGCCCCGCCCGCCAAGCTTCCCCTCCCAGCCAGGCCCCGCCCTCCCAGTTTCTCCTCCCGTTCCCGGCCCCGCCCCGCCCCGCTTCTCCTCCCAAGCCAGGCCCGGTCCTCCCAGCTTCCCCTCCCAGCTTGGCCCCGCCCGCCCAGCTTCCGCTCCAAGCCTGACCCCGCCAGCCCAGCTTCTCCTCCTGAGCCAGGCCCCGCCCGCCCAGCTTCCCCTCCCGAGCCCGGCCACGCCCACCCAGCTTCTCCTCCCAGCCTGCCGCCCCCCGCCCCCCCCGCCCACCTTCCCCTCCCGAGCCCGGCCCCGCCAAACCAGCTTCTTCCCCCAAGTTGGCCCCGCCCGCCCACCTTCCCCTCCCATCTTGGCCCCGCCCGCCCAGCTTCCCCTCCCTGCCTGGCCCAGCACGCCCTGCTTCCCCTCCCAGCTAGGCCCCGCCCGCCGAGTTTCTCCTCCCGAGCCCGGCCCCGCCCGCCCAGCTTCCCCTCCCGAGCCCGGCCCCGCCCACCCACCTTCCCCTCCCAGCTTGGCCCCGCCCGCCCAGCTTCCCCTCCCGAGTCCGGCCCCGCCCGCTCAGCTTCTCCTCCCAGTCTGGTTCCGCCCGCCCACCTTCCCCTCCCATCTTGGCCCCGCCCCCCCAGCTTCCCCTCCCAGCCTGGCCCCGCCCACCCAGCTTCCCCTCCCAGCCAGCCCCCGCCCGCCCAGATTCCCCTCCCAGCCTGGACCGCCCGCCCAGCTTCCCCTCCCAGCCTGGCCCCGCCTGCCCAGCTTCTCCTCCTGAGCCAGGCCCCACCCGCCCAGGTTCTCCTCCCAAGCCAGGCCCCGCCCGCCCAGCTTCCCCTCCCAAGCCAGGCCTCGCACGCTCCGCTTCCCCTCCCCAGCCAGGCCCCGCCCGCCGAGTTTCTCCTCCCGAGCCCGGCCCCGCCCGCCCTGCTTCCCCTCCCAGCCAGTCCCCGCACGCCCAGTTTCTCCTCCCGTTCCCGGCCACGCCCTCACAGCTTCCCCTCCCGAATCCGGCCCCGCCCGCCCAGGTTCCCCACCCAGCCTGGCGCCGCCGGCCCAGCTTCTCCTCCTGAGCCAGGCCCCGCCCGCCCAGCTTCCCCTCCAGAACCCGGCCCCGCCCGCCCTGCATCCCCTCCGAGCCAGGCCCCGACCGCCCAGTTTCTCCTCCCGTTCCCGACCCCGCCCGCCCCGCTTCCCCTCCCAAGCCAGGCCCCGCCCGCCCAGCTTCCCCTACCTGCCTGGCCCCGCCTGCCCAGCTTCCCGTCCCAGCCTGGCCCCGCCCGCCCAGCTTCCCCTCACCAGCCAGGCCCCGCCCGCCCAGCTTCCCCTACCTGCCTGGCCCCGCCTGCCCAGCTTCCCCTCCCAGCTTGGCCCCGCCCGCCCAGCTTCCCCTCCGGAGTCCGTCCCTGCCCGCCCAGCTTCTCCTCCCAAGCCAGGCCCCGCCCGCCAAGCTTCCCCTCCCAGCCTGACCCCGCGCGCCTAGCTTCCCCTCCCAGCCAGGCTCCGCCGGCCCAGTTTCTCCTCCCGAGCCCGGCCCCGACCGCCAAGCTTCCCCTCCCCAGCCTGGCCCCGCCCGCCCACCTTCCTCTCCCATCTTGGCACACCCCCCCCAGCGTCCCCTCCCAGCCTGGCCCCGCCCACCCAGCTTCCCCTCCCAGCCAGCCCCCGCCCGCCCAGATTCCCCTCCCAGCCTGGCCGCGCCCGCCCAGCTTCTCCTCTTGAGCCAGGCCCCGCCCGCCCAGCTTCCCCTCCCGAGGCAGGCCCCGCCCGCCCAGCTTCCCCTCCCGAGTCCGTCCCTGCCCGCCCAGCTTCCCCTCCCAGCTGGGCCCCGGCCGCCCAGTTTCTCCTCCCGTTCCCGGCACCGCCCGCCCCGCTTCTCCTCCCAAGCCAGGCCCCGCCCGCCCAGCTTCCCCTCCCGAGCCGGCCCCGCCTGCCCAGCTTCCCCTCCTGAGCCAGGCCCCGCCCGCCCAGCTTTTTCTCCCAAGCCAGGCCCCGCCCGCCCAGCTTCCCCTCCCAGCCTGGCGCCGCCCGCCCAGCTTCCCCTCCCAAGCCAGGCCCCGCCCGCCAAGCTTCCCCTCCCAGCCAGGCCCCGCCCTCCCAGTTTCTCCTCCCGTTCCCGGCCCCGCCCGCCCCGCTTCTCCTCCCAAGCCAGGCCCGGTCCTCCCAGCTTCCCCTCCCGAGTCCGTCCCTGCCCGCCCAGCTTCTCCTCCCAAGCCAGGCCCCGCCCGCCCAGCTTCCCCTCCCGAGTCCGTCCCTGCCCGCCCAGCTTCTCCTCCCAAGCCAGGCCCCGCCCGCCAAGCTTCCCCTCCCAGCCAGGCCCCGCCCTCCCAGTTTCTCCTCCCGTTCCCGGCCCCGCCCGCCCCGCTTCTCCTCCCAAGCCAGGCCCGGTCCTCCCAGCTTCCCCTCCCAGCTTGGCCCCGCCCGCCCAGCTTCCGCTCCAAGCCTGACCCCGCCAGCCCAGCTTCTCCTCCTGAGCCAGGCCCCGCCCGCCCAGCTTCCCCTCCCGAGCCCGCCCACGCCCACCCAGCTTCTCCTCCCAGCCTCGCCCCGCCCGCCCACCTTCCCCTCCCTGCCTGGCCCCGCGCGCCCTGCTTCCCCTCCCAGCCAGGCCCCGCCTGCCCAGCTTCCCCTCCCGAGCCCGGCCCCGCCAAACCAGCTTCTTCCCCCAAGTTGGCCCCGCCCGCCCACCTTCCCCTCCCATCTTGGCCCCGCCCGCCCAGCTTCCCCTCCCTGCCTGGCCCAGCACGCCCTGCTTCCCCTCCCAGCTAGGCCCCGCCCGCCGAGTTTCTCCTCCCGAGCCCGGCCCCGACCGCCAAGCTTCCCCTCCCCAGCCTGGCCCCGCCCGCCCACCTTCCTCTCCCATCTTGGCACCCCCCCCCAGCGTCCCCTCCCAGCCTGGCCCCGCCCACCCAGCTTCCCCTCCCAGCCAGCCCCCGCCCGCCCAGATTCCCCTCCCAGCCTGGCCGCGCCCGCCCAGCTTCTCCTCTTGAGCCAGGCCCCGCCCGCCCAGCTTCCCCTCCCGAGG
Organism: Pelodiscus sinensis; assembly: GCF_052426305.1. Classification (NCBI taxonomy): domain Eukaryota; kingdom Metazoa; phylum Chordata; order Testudines; family Trionychidae; genus Pelodiscus; species Pelodiscus sinensis. The sequence goes on along the minus strand of NC_143077.1, from coordinate 22,593,066 downwards.
CAGGCCCCGCCCGCCCAGCTTCCCCTCCCGAGTCCGTCCCTGCCCGCCCAGCTTCCCCTCCCAGCTGGGCCCCGGCCGCCCAGTTTCTCCTCCCGTTCCCGGCACCGCCCGCCCCGCTTCTCCTCCCAAGCCAGGCCCCGCCCGCCCAGCTTCCCCTCCCGAGTCAGGCCCCGCCTGCCCAGCTTCTCCTCCTGAGCCAGGCCCCGCCCGCCCAGCTTTTTCTCCCAAGCCAGGCCCCGCCCGCCCAGCTTCCCCTCCCAGCCTGGCGCCGCCCGCCCAGCTTCCCCTCCCAAGCCAGGCCCCGCCCGCCAAGCTTCCCCTCCCAGCCAGGCCCCGCCCTCCCAGTTTCTCCTCCCGTTCCCGGCCCCGCCCGCCCCGCTTCTCCTCCCAAGCCAGGCCCGGTCCTCCCAGCTTCCCCTCCCGAGTCCGTCCCTGCCCGCCCAGCTTCTCCTCCCAAGCCAGGCCCCGCCCGCCCAGCTTCCCCTCCCGAGTCCGTCCCTGCCCGCCCAGCTTCTCCTCCCAAGCCAGGCCCCGCCCGCCAAGCTTCCCCTCCCAGCCAGGCCCCGCCCTCCCAGTTTCTCCTCCCGTTCCCGGCCCCGCCCGCCCCGCTTCTCCTCCCAAGCCAGGCCCGGTCCTCCCAGCTTCCCCTCCCAGCTTGGCCCCGCCCGCCCAGCTTCCGCTCCAAGCCTGACCCCGCCAGCCCAGCTTCTCCTCCTGAGCCAGGCCCCGCCCGCCCAGCTTCCCCTCCCGAGCCCGGCCACGCCCACCCAGCTTCTCCTCCCAGCCTCGCCCCGCCCGCCCACCTTCCCCTCCCTGCCTGGCCCCGCGCGCCCTGCTTCCCCTCCCAGCCAGGCCCCGCCTGCCCAGCTTCCCCTCCCGAGCCCGGCCCCGCCAAACCAGCTTCTTCCCCCAAGTTGGCCCCGCCCGCCCACCTTCCCCTCCCATCTTGGCCCCGCCCGCCCAGCTTCCCCTCCCTGCCTGGCCCAGCACGCCCTGCTTCCCCTCCCAGCTAGGCCCCGCCCGCCGAGTTTCTCCTCCCGAGCCCGGCCCCGCCCGCCCAGCTTCCCCTCCCGAGCCCGGCCCCGCCCACCCACCTTCCCCTCCCAGCTTGGCCCCGCCCGCCCAGCTTCCCCTCTCCAGCCAGGCCCCGCCCGCCCAGCTTCCCCTCCCGAGTCCGGCCCCGCCCGCTCAGCTTCTCCTCCCAGTCTGGTTCCGCCCGCCCACCTTCCCCTCCCATCTTGGCCCCGCCCCCCCAGCTTCCTCTCCCAGCCTGGCCCCGCCCACCCAGCTTCCCCTCCCAGCCAGCCCCCGCCCGCCCAGATTCCCCTCCCAGCCTGGACCGCCCGCCCAGCTTCCCCTCCCAGCCTGGCCCCGCCTGCCCAGCTTCTCCTCCTGAGCCAGGCCCCACCCGCCCAGGTTCTCCTCCCAAGCCAGGCCCCGCCCGCCCGGCTTCCCCTCCCGAGCCAGGCCCCACCCGCCCAGATTCTCCTCCCTAGCCCGGCCCCGCCCGCCAAGCTTCACCTCCGGAGCCAGGCCCCGCCCGCCCATTTTCCCCTCCCGAGCCAGGCCCCGCCCCCCCATCTTCCCCTCCCGAGCTAGGCCCCGCCCGCCCATCTTCCCCTCCCAGCTTGGCCCCGACCGCCCAGCTTCCCCTCTCCAGCCAGGCCCCGCCCGCCCAGCTTCCCCTCCCGAGTCCGGCCCCGCCCGCTCAGCTTCTCCTCCCAGTCTGGTTCCGCCCGCCCACCTTCCCCTCCCATCTTGGCCCCGCCCCCCCAGCTTCCCCTCCCAGCCTGGCCCCGCCCACCCAGCTTCCCCTCCCAGCCAGCCCCCGCCCGCCCAGATTCCCCTCCCAGCCTGGACCGCCCGCCCAGCTTCCCCTCCCAGCCTGGCCCCGCCTGCCCAGCTTCTCCTCCTGAGCCAGGCCCCACCCGCCCAGGTTCTCCTCCCAAGCCAGGCCCCGCCCGCCCAGCTTCCCCTCCCGAGGCAGGCCCCGCAGGCCCAGCTTCCCCTCCCAGCCTGGCCCCGCCCGCCCAGATTCTCCTCCCTAGCCCGGCCCCGCCCGCCAAGCTTCCCCTCCCGAGTCCGGCCCCGCCCGACCATTTTCTCTTCCCAAGCCAGGCCCCGCCCGCCCAGCTTCCCCTCCCAGCCTGACCCCGCCAGCCCAGCTTCCCCTCCTGAGCCAGGCCCCGCCCCCCCCGCTTCTCCTCCCAAGCCAGGCCCCGCCCGCCCAGCTTCCCCTCCCGAGGCAGGCCCCGCCCGCCCAGCTTCCCCTCTCAGCCTGGCCCCGCCTGCCCAGCTTCTCCTCCTGAGCCAGGCCCCGCCCGCCCTGCTTCCCCTCCCGAGTCCGGCCCCGCCCGCCCACTTTCTCTTCCCGAGCCCGGCCCCGCCTTCCCAGCTTCCCCTCTCGAGTCCGGCCCCGCCCGCCCAGCTTCCCCTCCCAGCCTGGCCCTGCCCGCCCAGCTTCCCCTCCCGAGTCCGGCCCCGCCCCCCCATCTTCCCCTCCCGAGCTAGGCCCCGCCCGCCCATCTTCCCCTCCCAGCTTGGCCCCGACCGCCCAGCTTCCCCTCTCCAGCCAGGCCCCGCCCGCCCAGCTTCCCCTCCCGAGTCCGGCCCCGCCCGCTCAGCTTCTCCTCCCAGTCTGGTTCCGCCCGCCCACCTTCCCCTCCCATCTTGGCCCCGCCCCCCCAGCTTCCCCTCCCAGCCTGGCCCCGCCCACCCAGCTTCCCCTCCCAGCCAGCCCCCGCCCGCCCAGATTCCCCTCCCAGCCTGGACCGCCCGCCCAGCTTCCCCTCCCAGCCTGGCCCCGCCTGCCCAGCTTCTCCTCCTGAGCCAGGCCCCACCCGCCCAGGTTCTCCTCCCAAGCCAGGCCCCGCCCGCCCAGCTTCCCCTCCCTAGCCCGGCCCCGCCCGCCAAGCTTCCCCTCCGGAGTCCGGCCCCGCCCGCCCATTTTCTCATCCCGAGCCCGGCCCCGCCTTCCCAGCTTCCCCTCCCGAGTCCGGCCCCGCCCGCCCATTTTCTCATCCCGAGCCCGGCCCCGCCTTCCCAGCTTCCCCTCTCGAGCCCGGCCCCGCCCGCCCAGCTTCCCCTCCCTAGCCCGGCCCCGCCCGCCAAGCTTCCCCTCCCGAGTCCGGCCCCGCCCGCCCATTTTCTCATCCCGAGCCCGGCCCCGCCTGCCCAGCTTCCCCTCCCGAGTCCGTCCCTGCCCGCCCAGCTTCTCCTCCCGAGCCCGGCCCCGCCCGCCCTGCTTCCCCTCCGAGCCAGGCCCCGCACGCCCAGTTTCCCCTCTCTTTCCCGACCCCGCCCGCCCCGCTTCTCCTCCCAAGCCAGGCCTCGCACGCTCCGCTTCCCCTCCCCAGCCAGGCCCCGCCCGCCGAGTTTCTCCTCCCGAGCCCGGCCCCGCCCGCCCTGCTTCCCCTCCCAGCCAGTCCCCGCACGCCCAGTTTCTCCTCCCGTTCCCGGCCACGCCCTCACAGCTTCCCCTCCCGAATCCGGCCCCGCCCGCCCAGGTTCCCCACCCAGCCTGGCGCCGCCCGCCCAGCTTCTCCTCCTGAGCCAGGCCCCGCCCGCCCAGCTTCCCCTCCAGAACCCGGCCCCGCCCGCCCTGCATCCCCTCCGAGCCAGGCCCCGACCGCCCAGTTTCTCCTCCCGTTCCCGACCCCGCCCGCCCCGCTTCCCCTCCCAAGCCAGGCCCCGCCCGCCCAGCTTCCCGTCCCAGCCTGGCCCCGCCCGCCCAGCTTCCCCTCACAAGCCAGGCCCCGCCCGCCCAGCTTCCCCTACCTGCCTGGCCCCACCTGCCCAGCTTCCCCTCCCAGCTTGGCCCCGCCCGCCCAGCTTCCCCTCCGGAGTCCGTCCCTGCCCGCCCAGCTTCTCCTCCCAAGCCTGGCCCCGCCCGCCAAGCTTCCCCTCCCAGCCACGCTCCGCCGGCCCAGTTTCTCCTCCCGAGCCCGGCCCCGACCGCCAAGCTTCCCCTCCCCAGCCTGGCCCCGCCCGCCCACCTTCCTCTCCCATCTTGGCACCCCCCCCCCAGCTTCCCCTCCCAGCATGGCCCCGCCCACCCAGCTTCCCCTCCCAGCCAGCCCCCGCCCGCCCAGATTCCCCTCCCAGCCTGGCCGCGCCCGCCCAGCTTCTCCTCTTGAGCCAGGCCCCGCCCGCCCAGCTTCCCCTCCCGAGGCAGGCCCCGCCCGCCCAGTTTCTCCTCCCGTTCCCGGCCCGCCCCCCCCGCTTCTCCTCCTAAGCCAGGCCCCGCCCGCCCAGCTTCTCCTCCCGAGTCAGGCCCCGCCTGCCCAGCTTCTCCTCCTGAGCCAGGCCCCGCCCGCCCAGCTTCCCCTCCCAGCCTGGCCCCGCCCGCCCAGCTTCCCCTCCCTGCCTGGCCCCGCCTGCCCAGCTTCCCCTCCCAGCTTTGCCCCGCCCGCCCAGCTTCCCCTCCCAGCCTGGCCCCGCCCGCCCAGCTTCCCCTCCCGAGCCCGGACCCGCCCACCCAGCTTCTCCTCCCAAGCCAGGCCCCGCCCGCCCAGCTTCTCCTCCCGAGTCAGGCCCCGCCTACCCAGCTTCTCCTCCTGAGCCAGGCCCCGCCCGCCCAGCTTTTTCTCCCAAGCCAGGCCCCGCCCGCCCAGCTTCCCCTCCCAGCCTGGCCCCGCCCACCCAGCTTCCCCTCCCAGCCAGCCTCCGCCCGCCCAGATTCCCCTCCCAGCCTGGACCGCCCGCCCAGCTTCCCCTCCCAGCCTGGCCCCGCCTGCCCAGCTTCTCCTCCTGAGCCAGGCCCCACCCGCCCAGGTTCTCCTCCCAAGCCAGGCCCCGCCCGCCCAGCTTCCCCTCCCGCGGCCGGCCCCGCCCGCCCAGCTTCCCCTCCCAGCCTGGCCCCGCCTGCCCAGCTTCCCCTCCCGAGCCCGGACCCGCCCACCCAGCTTCTCCTCCCAAGCCAGGCCCCGCCCGCCCAGCTTCTCCTCCCGAGTCAGGCCCCGCCTGCCCAGCTTCTCCTCCTGAGCCAGGCCCCGCCCGCCCAGCTTTTTCTCCAAAGCCAGGCCCCGCCCGCCCAGCTTCCCCTCCCAGCCTGGCCACGCCCGCCAAGCTTCCCCTCCCAGCCTGGCCCCGCCAGCCCAGCTTCCCCACCCGAGCCCGGACCCGCCCACCCAGCTTCTCCCCCAAGTTGGCCCCGCCCGCCCACCTTCCCCTCCCAGCTTGGCCACGCCCCCCATCTTCCCCTCCCGAGCCAGGCCCCGCCCGCCCATCTTCCCCTCCCAGCCAGGCCCCGCACGCCCATCTTCCCCTCCCAGCCAGGCCCCGCACGCCCATCTTCACCTCCCAGCCAGGCCCCGCGCGCCCAGCTTCCCCTCCCAAGCCAGGCCCCGCCTGCCCAGCTTCCCTTCCCAGCTTGGCCCCGCCCGCCCATCTTCCCCTCCCGAGTCCGTCCCTGCCCGCCCAGCTTCCCCTCCCGAGTCCGTCCCTGCCCGCCCAGCTTCCCCTCCCAGCTGGGCCCCGGCCGCCCAGTTTCTCCTCCCGTTCCCGGCACCGCCCGCCCCGCTTCTCCTCCCAAGCCAGGCCCCGCCCGCCCAGCTTCCCCTCCCGAGTCAGGCCCCGCCTGCCCAGCTTCTCCTCCTGAGCCAGGCCCCGCCCGCCCAGCTTTTTCTCCCAAGCCAGGCCCCGCCCGCCCAGCTTCCCCTCCCAGCCTGGCGCCGCCCGCCCAGCTTCCCCTCCCTGCCTGGCCCCGCCTGCCCAGCTTCCCCTCCCGAGTCCGTCCCTGCCCGCCCAGCTTCTCCTCCCAAGCCAGGCCCCGCCCGCCAAGCTTCCCCTCCCAGCCAGGCCCCGCCCTCCCAGTTTCTCCTCCCGTTCCCGGCCCCGCCCGCCCCGCTTCTCCTCCCAAGCCAGGCCCGGTCCTCCCAGCTTCCCCTCCCAGCTTGGCCCCGCCCGCCCAGCTTCCGCTCCAAGCCTGACCCCGCCCGCCCCGCTTCTCCTCCCAAGCCAGGCCTCGCACGCTCCGCTTCCCCTCCCCAGCCAGGCCCCGCCCGCCGAGTTTCTCCTCCCGAGCCCGGCCCCGCCCGCCCTGCTTCCCCTCCCAGCCAGTCCCCGCACGCCCAGTTTCTCCTCCCGTTCCCGGCCACGCCCTCACAGCTTCCCCTCCCGAATCCGGCCCCGCCCGCCCAGGTTCCCCACCCAGCCTGGCGCCGCCCGCCCAGCTTCTCCTCCTGAGCCAGGCCCCGCCCGCCCAGCTTCCCCTCCAGAACCCGGCCCCGCCCGCCCTGCATCCCCTCCGAGCCAGGCCCCGACCGCCCAGTTTCTCCTCCCGTTCCCGACCCCGCCCGCCCCGCTTCCCCTCCCAAGCCAGGCCCCGCCCGCCCAGCTTCCCGTCCCAGCCTGGCCCCGCCCGCCCAGCTTCCCCTCACAAGCCAGGCCCCGCCCGCCCAGCTTCCCCTACCTGCCTGGCCCCGCCTGCCCAGCTTCCCCTCCCAGCTTGGCCCCGCCCGCCCAGCTTCCCCTCCGGAGTCCGTCCCTGCCCGCCCAGCTTCTCCTCCCAAGCCTGGCCCCGCCCGCCAAGCTTCCCCTCCCAGCCACGCTCCGCCGGCCCAGTTTCTCCTCCCGAGCCCGGCCCCGACCGCCAAGCTTCCCCTCCCCAGCCTGGCCCCGCCCGCCCACCTTCCTCTCCCATCTTGGCACCCCCCCCCCAGCTTCCCCTCCCAGCATGGCCCCGCCCACCCAGCTTCCCCTCCCAGCCAGCCCCCGCCCGCCCAGATTCCCCTCCCAGCCTGGCCGCGCCCGCCCAGCTTCTCCTCTTGAGCCAGGCCCCGCCCGCCCAGCTTCCCCTCCCGAGGCCTGCCCCGCCCGCCCAGTTTCTCCTCCCGTGCCCGGCCCCGCCCCCCCCGCTTCTCCTCCTAAGCCAGGCCCCGCCCGCCCAGCTTCTCCTCCCGAGTCAGGCCCCGCCTGCCCAGCTTCTCCTCCTGAGCCAGGCCCCGCCCGCCCAGCTTCCCCTCCCAGCCTGGCCCCGCCCGCCCAGCTTCCCCTCCCAGCCTGGCCCCGCCTGCCCAGCTTCCCCTCCCAGCTTTGCCCCGCCCGCCCAGCTTCCCCTCCCAGCCTGGCCCCGCCCGCCCAGCTTCCCCTCCCGAGCCCGGACCCGCCCACCCAGCTTCTCCTCCCAAGCCAGGCCCCGCCCGCCCAGCTTCTCCTCCCGAGTCAGGCCCCGCCTACCCAGCTTCTCCTCCTGAGCCAGGCCCCGCCCGCCCAGCTTTTTCTCCCAAGCCAGGCCCCGCCCGCCCAGCTTCCCCTCCCAGCCTGGCCCCGCCCACCCAGCTTCCCCTCCCAGCCAGCCTCCGCCCGCCCAGATTCCCCTCCCAGCCTGGACCGCCCGCCCAGCTTCCCCTCCCAGCCTGGCCCCGCCTGCCCAGCTTCTCCTCCTGAGCCAGGCCCCACCCGCCCAGGTTCTCCTCCCAAGCCAGGCCCCGCCCGCCCAGCTTCCCCTCCCGCGGCAGGCCCCGCAGGCCCAGCTTCCCCTCCCAGCCTGGCCCCGCCTGCCCAGCTTCCCCTCCCGAGCCCGGACCCGCCCACCCAGCTTCTCCTCCCAAGCCAGGCCCCGCCCGCCCAGCTTCTCCTCCCGAGTCAGGCCCCGCCTACCCAGCTTCTCCTCCTGAGCCAGGCCCCGCCCGCCCAGCTTTTTCTCCAAAGCCAGGCCCCGCCCGCCCAGCTTCCCCTCCCAGCCTGGCCACGCCCGCCAAGCTTCCCCTCCCAGCCTGGCCCCGCCAGCCCAGCTTCCCCACCCGAGCCCGGACCCGCCCACCCAGCTTCTCCCCCAAGTTGGCCCCGCCCGCCCACCTTCCCCTCCCAGCTTGGCCACGCCCCCCATCTTCCCCTCCCGAGCCAGGCCCCGCCCGCCCATCTTCCCCTCCCAGCCAGGCCCCGCACGCCCATCTTCCCCTCCCAGCCAGGCCCCGCACGCCCAGCTTCACCTCCCAGCCAGGCCCCGCGCGCCCAGCTTCCCCTCCCAAGCCAGGCCCCGCCTGCCCAGCTTCCCTTCCCAGCTTGGCCCCGCCCGCCCATCTTCCCCTCCCGAGTCCGTCCCTGCCCGCCCAGCTTCCCCTCCCGAGTCCGTCCCTGCCCGCCCAGCTTCCCCTCCCAGCTGGGCCCCGGCCGCCCAGTTTCTCCTCCCGTTCCCGGCACCGCCCGCCCCGCTTCTCCTCCCAAGCCAGGCCCCGCCCGCCCAGCTTCCCCTCCCGAGTCAGGCCCCGCCTGCCCAGCTTCTCCTCCTGAGCCAGGCCCCGCCCGCCCAGCTTTTTCTCCCAAGCCAGGCCCCGCCCGCCCAGCTTCCCCTCCCAGCCTGGCGCCGCCCGCCCAGCTTCCCCTCCCTGCCTGGCCCCGCCTGCCCAGCTTCCCCTCCCGAGTCCGTCCCTGCCCGCCCAGCTTCTCCTCCCAAGCCAGGCCCCGCCCGCCAAGCTTCCCCTCCCAGCCAGGCCCCGCCCTCCCAGTTTCTCCTCCCGTTCCCGGCCCCGCCCGCCCCGCTTCTCCTCCCAAGCCAGGCCCGGTCCTCCCAGCTTCCCCTCCCAGCTTGGCCCCGCCCGCCCAGCTTCCGCTCCAAGCCTGACCCCGCCAGCCCAGCTTCTCCTCCTGAGCCAGGCCCCGCCCGCCCAGCTTCCCCTCCCGAGCCCGGCCACGCCCACCCAGCTTCTCCTCCCAGCCTCGCCCCGCCCGCCCACCTTCCCCTCCCTGCCTGGCCCCGCGCGCCCTACTTCCCCTCCCAGCCAGGCCCCGCCTGCCCAGCTTCCCCTCCCGAGCCCGGCCCCGCCAAACCAGCTTCTTCCCCCAAGTTGGCCCCGCCCGCCCACCTTCCCCTCCCATCTTGGCCCCGCCCGCCCAGCTTCCCCTCCCTGCCTGGCCCAGCACGCCCTGCTTCCCCTCCCAGCTAGGCCCCGCCCGCCGAGTTTCTCCTCCCGAGCCCGGCCCCGCCCGCCCAGCTTCCCCTCCCGAGCCCGGCCCCGCCCACCCACCTTCCCCTCCCAGCTTGGCCCCGCCCGCCCAGCTTCCCCTCCCGAGTCCGGCCCCGCCCGCTCAGCTTCTCCTCCCAGTCTGGTTCCGCCCGCCCACCTTCCCCTCCCAGCCCGGCCCCGCCCCCCCAGCTTCCCCTCCCAGCCTGGCCCCGCCCACCCAGCTTCCCCTCCCAGCCAGCCCCCGCCCGCCCAGATTCCCCTCCCAGCCTGGACCGCCCGCCCAGCTTCCCCTCCCAGCCTGGCCCCGCCTGCCCAGCTTCTCCTCCTGAGCCAGGCCCCACCCGCCCAGGTTCTCCTCCCAAGCCAGGCCCCGCCCGCCCAGCTTCCCCTCCCAAGCCAGGCCTCGCACGCTCCGCTTCCCCTCCCCAGCCAGGCCCCGCCCGCCGAGTTTCTCCTCCCGAGCCCGGCCCCGCCCGCCCTGCTTCCCCTCCCAGCCAGTCCCCGCACGCCCAGTTTCTCCTCCCGTTCCCGGCCCCGCCCTCACAGCTTCCCCTCCCGAATCCGGCCCCGCCCGCCCAGGTTCCCCACCCAGCCTGGCGCCGCCGGCCCAGCTTCTCCTCCTGAGCCAGGCCCCGCCCGCCCAGCTTCCCCTCCAGAACCCGGCCCCGCCCGCCCTGCATCCCCTCCGAGCCAGGCCCCGACCGCCCAGTTTCTCCTCCCGTTCCCGACCCCGCCCGCCCCGCTTCCCCTCCCAAGCCAGGCCCCGCCCGCCCAGCTTCCCCTACCTGCCTGGCCCCGCCTGCCCAGCTTCCCGTCCCAGCCTGGCCCCGCCCGCCCAGCTTCCCCTCACAAGCCAGGCCCCGCCCGCCCAGCTTCCCCTACCTGCCTGGCCCCGCCTGCCCAGCTTCCCCTCCCAGCTTGGCCCCGCCCGCCCAGCTTCCCCTCCGGAGTCCGTCCCTGCCCGCCCAGCTTCTCCTCCCAAGCCAGGCCCCGCCCGCCAAGCTTCCCCTCCCAGCCTGACCCCGCGCGCCTAGCTTCCCCTCCCAGCCAGGCTCCGCCGGCCCAGTTTCTCCTCCCGAGCCCGGCCCCGACCGCCAAGCTTCCCCTCCCCAGCCTGGCCCCGCCCGCCCACCTTCCTCTCCCATCTTGGCACACCCCCCCCAGCGTCCCCTCCCAGCCTGGCCCCGCCCACCCAGCTTCCCCTCCCAGCCAGCCCCCGCCCGCCCAGATTCCCCTCCCAGCCTGGCCGCGCCCGCCCAGCTTCTCCTCTTGAGCCAGGCCCCGCCCGCCCAGCTTCCCCTCCCGAGGCAGGCCCCGCCCGCCCAGCTTCCCCTCCCGAGTCCGTCCCTGCCCGCCCAGCTTCCCCTCCCAGCTGGGCCCCGGCCGCCCAGTTTCTCCTCCCGTTCCCGGCACCGCCCGCCCCGCTTCTCCTCCCAAGCCAGGCCCCGCCCGCCCAGCTTCCCCTCCCGAGTCAGGCCCCGCCTGCCCAGCTTCTCCTCCTGAGCCAGGCCCCGCCCGCCCAGCTTTTTCTCCCAAGCCAGGCCCCGCCCGCCCAGCTTCCCCTCCCAGCCTGGCGCCGCCCGCCCAGCTTCCCCTCCCAAGCCAGGCCCCGCCCGCCAAGCTTCCCCTCCCAGCCAGGCCCCGCCCTCCCAGTTTCTCCTCCCGTTCCCGGCCCCGCCCGCCCCGCTTCTCCTCCCAAGCCAGGCCCGGTCCTCCCAGCTTCCCCTCCCGAGTCCGTCCCTGCCCGCCCAGCTTCTCCTCCCAAGCCAGGCCCCGCCCGCCCAGCTTCCCCTCCCGAGTCCGTCCCTGCCCGCCCAGCTTCTCCTCCCAAGCCAGGCCCCGCCCGCCAAGCTTCCCCTCCCAGCCAGGCCCCGCCCTCCCAGTTTCTCCTCCCGTTCCCGGCCCCGCCCGCCCCGCTTCTCCTCCCAAGCCAGGCCCGGTCCTCCCAGCTTCCCCTCCCAGCTTGGCCCCGCCCGCCCAGCTTCCGCTCCAAGCCTGACCCCGCCAGCCCAGCTTCTCCTCCTGAGCCAGGCCCCGCCCGCCCAGCTTCCCCTCCCGAGCCCGGCCACGCCCACCCAGCTTCTCCTCCCAGCCTCGCCCCGCCCGCCCACCTTCCCCTCCCTGCCTGGCCCCGCGCGCCCTGCTTCCCCTCCCAGCCAGGCCCCGCCTGCCCAGCTTCCCCTCCCGAGCCCGGCCCCGCCAAACCAGCTTCTTCCCCCAAGTTGGCCCCGCCCGCCCACCTTCCCCTCCCATCTTGGCCCCGCCCGCCCAGCTTCCCCTCCCTGCCTGGCCCAGCACGCCCTGCTTCCCCTCCCAGCTAGGCCCCGCCCGCCGAGTTTCTCCTCCCGAGCCCGGCCCCGACCGCCAAGCTTCCCCTCCCCAGCCTGGCCCCGCCCGCCCACCTTCCTCTCCCATCTTGGCACACCCCCCCCAGCGTCCCCTCCCAGCCTGGCCCCGCCCACCCAGCTTCCCCTCCCAGCCAGCCCCCGCCCGCCCAGATTCCCCTCCCAGCCTGGCCGCGCCCGCCCAGCTTCTCCTCTTGAGCCAGGCCCCGCCCGCCCAGCTTCCCCTCCCGAGGCAGGCCCCGCCCGCCCAGCTTCCCCTCCCGAGTCCGTCCCTGCCCGCCCAGCTTCCCCTCCCAGCTGGGCCCCGGCCGCCCAGTTTCTCCTCCCGTTCCCGGCACCGCCCGCCCCGCTTCTCCTCCCAAGCCAGGCCCCGCCCGCCCAGCTTCCCCTCCCGAGTCAGGCCCCGCCTGCCCAGCTTCTCCTCCTGAGCCAGGCCCCGCCCGCCCAGCTTTTTCTCCCAAGCCAGGCCCCGCCCGCCCAGCTTCCCCTCCCAGCCTGGCGCCGCCCGCCCAGCTTCCCCTCCCAAGCCAGGCCCCGCCCGCCAAGCTTCCCCTCCCAGCCAGGCCCCGCCCTCCCAGTTTCTCCTCCCGTTCCCGGCCCCGCCCGCCCCGCTTCTCCTCCCAAGCCAGGCCCGGTCCTCCCAGCTTCCCCTCCCGAGTCCGTCCCTGCCCGCCCAGCTTCTCCTCCCAAGCCAGGCCCCGCCCGCCCAGCTTCCCCTCCCGAGTCCGTCCCTGCCCGCCCAGCTTCTCCTCCCAAGCCAGGCCCCGCCCGCCAAGCTTCCCCTCCCAGCCAGGCCCCGCCCTCCCAGTTTCTCCTCCCGTTCCCGGCCCCGCCCGCCCCGCTTCTCCTCCCAAGCCAGGCCCGGTCCTCCCAGCTTCCCCTCCCAGCTTGGCCCCGCCCGCCCAGCTTCCGCTCCAAGCCTGACCCCGCCAGCCCAGCTTCTCCTCCTGAGCCAGGCCCCGCCCGCCCAGCTTCCCCTCCCGAGCCCGGCCACGCCCACCCAGCTTCTCCTCCCAGCCTCGCCCCGCCCGCCCACCTTCCCCTCCCTGCCTGGCCCCGCGCGCCCTGCTTCCCCTCCCAGCCAGGCCCCGCCTGCCCAGCTTCCCCTCCCGAGCCCGGCCCCGCCAAACCAGCTTCTTCCCCCAAGTTGGCCCCGCCCGCCCACCTTCCCCTCCCATCTTGGCCCCGCCCGCCCAGCTTCCCCTCCCTGCCTGGCCCAGCACGCCCTGCTTCCCCTCCCAGCTAGGCCCCGCCCGCCGAGTTTCTCCTCCCGAGCCCGGCCCCGCCCGCCCAGCTTCCCCTCCCGAGCCCGGCCCCGCCCACCCACCTTCCCCTCCCAGCTTGGCCCCGCCCGCCCAGCTTCCCCTCTCCAGCCAGGCCCCGCCCGCCCAGCTTCCCCTCCCGAGTCCGGCCCCGCCCGCTCAGCTTCTCCTCCCAGTCTGGTTCCGCCCGCCCACCTTCCCCTCCCATCTTGGCCCCGCCCCCCCAGCTTCCTCTCCCAGCCTGGCCCCGCCCACCCAGCTTCCCCTCCCAGCCAGCCCCCGCCCGCCCAGATTCCCCTCCCAGCCTGGACCGCCCGCCCAGCTTCCCCTCCCAGCCTGGCCCCGCCTGCCCAGCTTCTCCTCCTGAGCCAGGCCCCACCCGCCCAGGTTCTCCTCCCAAGCCAGGCCCCGCCCGCCCGGCTTCCCCTCCCGAGCCAGGCCCCACCCGCCCAGATTCTCCTCCCTAGCCCGGCCCCGCCCGCCAAGCTTCACCTCCCGAGCCAGGCCCCGCCCGCCCATTTTCCCCTCCCGAGCCAGGCCCCGCCCCCCCATCTTCCCCTCCCGAGCTAGGCCCCGCCCGCCCATCTTCCCCTCCCAGCTTGGCCCCGACCGCCCAGCTTCCCCTCTCCAGCCAGGCCCCGCCCGCCCAGCTTCCCCTCCCGAGTCCGGCCCCGCCCGCTCAGCTTCTCCTCCCAGTCTGGTTCCGCCCGCCCACCTTCCCCTCCCATCTTGGCCCCGCCCCCCCAGCTTCCCCTCCCAGCCTGGCCCCGCCCACCCAGCTTCCCCTCCCAGCCAGCCCCCGCCCGCCCAGATTCCCCTCCCAGCCTGGACCGCCCGCCCAGCTTCCCCTCCCAGCCTGGCCCCGCCTGCCCAGCTTCTCCTCCTGAGCCAGGCCCCACCCGCCCAGGTTCTCCTCCCAAGCCAGGCCCCGCCCGCCCAGCTTCCCCTCCCGAGGCAGGCCCCGCAGGCCCAGCTTCCCCTCCCAGCCTGGCCCCGCCCGCCCAGATTCTCCTCCCTAGCCCGGCCCCGCCCGCCAAGCTTCCCCTCCCGAGTCCGGCCCCGCCCGACCATTTTCTCTTCCCAAGCCAGGCCCCGCCCGCCCAGCTTCCCCTCCCAGCCTGACCCCGCCAGCCCAGCTTCCCCTCCTGAGCCAGGTCCCGCCCCCCCCGCTTCTCCTCCCAAGCCAGGCCCCGCCCGCCCAGCTTCCCCTCCCGAGGCAGGCCCCGCCCGCCCAGCTTCCCCTCTCAGCCTGGCCCCGCCTGCCCAGCTTCTCCTCCTGAGCCAGGCCCCGCCCGCCCTGCTTCCCCTCCCGAGTCCGGCCCCGCCCGCCCACTTTCTCTTCCCGAGCCCGGCCCCGCCTTCCCAGCTTCCCCTCTCGAGTCCGGCCCCGCCCGCCCAGCTTCCCCTCCCAGCCTGGCCCTGCCCGCCCAGCTTCCCCTCCCGAGTCCGGCCCCGCCCGCCCAGCTTCCCCTCCCAGCCTGGCGCCGCCCGCCCAGCTTCTCCTCCTGAGCCAGGCCCCGCCCGCCCAGCTTCCCCTCCCAGCCTGGCCCCGACCGCCCAGTTTCTCCTCTCTTTCCCGACCCCGCCCGCCCCGCTTCTCCTCCCAAGCCAGGCCTCGCACGCTCCGCTTCCCCTCCCCAGCCAGGCCCCGCCCGCCGAGTTTCTCCTCCCGAGCCCGGCCCCGCCCGCCCTGCTTCCCCTCCCAGCCAGTCCCCGCACGCCCAGTTTCTCCTCCCGTTCCCGGCCCCGCCCTCACAGCTTCCCCTCCCGAATCCGGCCCCGCCCGCCCAGGTTCCCCACCCAGCCTGGCGCCGCCGGCCCAGCTTCTCCTCCTGAGCCAGGCCCCGCCCGCCCAGCTTCCCCTCCAGAACCCGGCCCCGCCCGCCCTGCATCCCCTCCGAGCCAGGCCCCGACCGCCCAGTTTCTCCTCCCGTTCCCGACCCCGCCCGCCCCGCTTCCCCTCCCAAGCCAGGCCCCGCCCGCCCAGCTTCCCCTACCTGCCTGACCCCGCCTGCCCAGCTTCCCGTCCCAGCCTGGCCCCGCCCGCCCAGCTTCCCCTCACAAGCCAGGCCCCGCCCGCCCAGCTTCCCCTACCTGCCTGGCCCCGCCTGCCCAGCTTCCCCTCCCAGCTTGGCCCCGCCCGCCCAGCTTCCCCTCCGGAGTCCGTCCCTGCCCGCCCAGCTTCTCCTCCCAAGCCAGGCCCCGCCCGCCAAGCTTCCCCTCCCAGCCTGACCCCGCGCGCCTAGCTTCCCCTCCCAGCCAGGCTCCGCCGGCCCAGTTTCTCCTCCCGAGCCCGGCCCCGACCGCCAAGCTTCCCCTCCCCAGCCTGGCCCCGCCCGCCCACCTTCCTCTCCCATCTTGGCACCCCCCCCCCAGCGTCCCCTCCCAGCCTGGCCCCGCCCACCCAGCTTCCCCTCCCAGCCAGCCCCCGCCCGCCCAGATTCCCCTCCCAGCCTGGCCGCGCCCGCCCAGCTTCTCCTCTTGAGCCAGGCCCCGCCCGCCCAGCTTCCCCTCCCGAGGCAGGCCCCGCCCGCCCAGCTTCCCCTCCCGAGTCCGTCCCTGCCCGCCCAGCTTCCCCTCCCAGCTGGGCCCCGGCCGCCCAGTTTCTCCTCCCGTTCCCGGCACCGCCCGCCCCGCTTCTCCTCCCAAGCCAGGCCCCGCCCGCCCAGCTTCCCCTCCCGAGTCAGGCCCCGCCTGCCCAGCTTCTCCTCCTGAGCCAGGCCCCGCCCGCCCAGCTTTTTCTCCCAAGCCAGGCCCCGCCCGCCCAGCTTCCCCTCCCAGCCTGGCGCCGCCCGCCCAGCTTCCCCTCCCAAGCCAGGCCCCGCCCGCCAAGCTTCCCCTCCCAGCCAGGCCCCGCCCTCCCAGTTTCTCCTCCCGTTCCCGGCCCCGCCCGCCCCGCTTCTCCTCCCAAGCCAGGCCCGGTCCTCCCAGCTTCCCCTCCCGAGTCCGTCCCTGCCCGCCCAGCTTCTCCTCCCAAGCCAGGCCCCGCCCGCCCAGCTTCCCCTCCCGAGTCCGTCCCTGCCCGCCCAGCTTCTCCTCCCAAGCCAGGCCCCGCCCGCCAAGCTTCCCCTCCCAGCCAGGCCCCGCCCTCCCAGTTTCTCCTCCCGTTCCCGGCCCCGCCCGCCCCGCTTCTCCTCCCAAGCCAGGCCCGTCCTCCCAGCTTCCCCTCCCAGCTTGGCCCCGCCCGCCCAGCTTCCGCTCCAAGCCTGACCCCGCCAGCCCAGCTTCTCCTCCTGAGCCAGGCCCCGCCCGCCCAGCTTCCCCTCCCGAGCCCGGCCACGCCCACCCAGCTTCTCCTCCCAGCCTCGCCCCGCCCGCCCACCTTCCCCTCCCTGCCTGGCCCCGCGCCCCCTGCTTCCCCTCCCAGCCAGGCCCCGCCTGCCCAGCTTCCCCTCCCGAGCCCGGCCCCGCCAAACCAGCTTCTTCCCCCAAGTTGGCCCCGCCCGCCCACCTTCCCCTCCCATCTTGGCCCCGCCCGCCCAGCTTCCCCTCCCTGCCTGGCCCAGCACGCCCTGCTTCCCCTCCCAGCTAGGCCCCGCCCGCCGAGTTTCTCCTCCCGAGCCCGGCCCCGCCCGCCCAGCTTCCCCTCCCGAGCCCGGCCCCGCCCACCCACCTTCCCCTCCCAGCTTGGCCCCGCCCGCCCAGCTTCCCCTCTCCAGCCAGGCCCCGCCCGCCCAGCTTCCCCTCCCGAGTCCGGCCCCGCCCGCTCAGCTTCTCCTCCCAGTCTGGTTCCGCCCGCCCACCTTCCCCTCCCATCTTGGCCCCGCCCCCCCAGCTTCCTCTCCCAGCCTGGCCCCGCCCACCCAGCTTCCCCTCCCAGCCAGCCCCCGCCCGCCCAGATTCCCCTCCCAGCCTGGACCGCCCGCCCAGCTTCCCCTCCCAGCCTGGCCCCGCCTGCCCAGCTTCTCCTCCTGAGCCAGGCCCCACCCGCCCAGGTTCTCCTCCCAAGCCAGGCCCCGCCCGCCCGGCTTCCCCTCCCGAGCCAGGCCCCACCCGCCCAGATTCTCCTCCCTAGCCCGGCCCCGCCCGCCAAGCTTCACCTCCCGAGCCAGGCCCCGCCCGCCCATTTTCCCCTCCCGAGCCAGGCCCCGCCCCCCCATCTTCCCCTCCCGAGCTAGGCCCCGCCCGCCCATCTTCCCCTCCCAGCTTGGCCCCGACCGCCCAGCTTCCCCTCTCCAGCCAGGCCCCGCCCGCCCAGCTTCCCCTCCCGAGTCCGGCCCCGCCCGCTCAGCTTCTCCTCCCAGTCTGGTTCCGCCCGCCCACCTTCCCCTCCCATCTTGGCCCCGCCCCCCCAGCTTCCCCTCCCAGCCTGGCCCCGCCCACCCAGCTTCCCCTCCCAGCCAGCCCCCGCCCGCCCAGATTCCCCTCCCAGCCTGGACCGCCCGCCCAGCTTCCCCTCCCAGCCTGGCCCCGCCTGCCCAGCTTCTCCTCCTGAGCCAGGCCCCACCCGCCCAGGTTCTCCTCCCAAGCCAGGCCCCGCCCGCCCAGCTTCCCCTCCCGAGGCAGGCCCCGCAGGCCCAGCTTCCCCTCCCAGCCTGGCCCCGCCCGCCCAGATTCTCCTCCCTAGCCCGGCCCCGCCCGCCAAGCTTCCCCTCCCGAGTCCGGCCCCGCCCGACCATTTTCTCTTCCCAAGCCAGGCCCCGCCCGCCCAGCTTCCCCTCCCAGCCTGACCCCGCCAGCCCAGCTTCCCCTCCTGAGCCAGGTCCCGCCCCCCCCCGCTTCTCCTCCCAAGCCAGGCCCCGCCCGCCCAGCTTCCCCTCCCGAGGCAGGCCCCGCCCGCCCAGCTTCCCCTCTCAGCCTGGCCCCGCCTGCCCAGCTTCTCCTCCTGAGCCAGGCCCCGCCCGCCCTGCTTCCCCTCCCGAGTCCGGCCCCGCCCGCCCACTTTCTCTTCCCGAGCCCGGCCCCGCCTTCCCAGCTTCCCCTCTCGAGTCCGGCCCCGCCCGCCCAGCTTCCCCTCCCAGCCTGGCCCTGCCCGCCCAGCTTCCCCTCCCGAGTCCGGCCCCGCCCGCCCAGCTTCCCCTCCCAGCCTGGCGCCGCCCGCCCAGCTTCTCCTCCTGAGCCAGGCCCCGCCCGCCCAGCTTCCCCTCCCAGCCTGGCCCCGACCGCCCAGTTTCTCCTCTCTTTCCCGACCCCGCCCGCCCCGCTTCTCCTCCCAAGCCAGGCCTCGCACGCTCCGCTTCCCCTCCCCAGCCAGGCCCCGCCCGCCGAGTTTCTCCTCCCGAGCCCGGCCCCGCCCGCCCTGCTTCCCCTCCCAGCCAGTCCCCGCACGCCCAGTTTCTCCTCCCGTTCCCGGCCCCGCCCTCACAGCTTCCCCTCCCGAATCCGGCCCCGCCCGCCCAGGTTCCCCACCCAGCCTGGCGCCGCCGGCCCAGCTTCTCCTCCTGAGCCAGGCCCCGCCCGCCCAGCTTCCCCTCCAGAACCCGGCCCCGCCCGCCCTGCATCCCCTCCGAGCCAGGCCCCGACCGCCCAGTTTCTCCTCCCGTTCCCGACCCCGCCCGCCCCGCTTCCCCTCCCAAGCCAGGCCCCGCCCGCCCAGCTTCCCCTACCTGCCTGACCCCGCCTGCCCAGCTTCCCGTCCCAGCCTGGCCCCGCCCGCCCAGCTTCCCCTCACAAGCCAGGCCCCGCCCGCCCAGCTTCCCCTACCTGCCTGGCCCCGCCTGCCCAGCTTCCCCTCCCAGCTTGGCCCCGCCCGCCCAGCTTCCCCTCCGGAGTCCGTCCCTGCCCGCCCAGCTTCTCCTCCCAAGCCAGGCCCCGCCCGCCAAGCTTCCCCTCCCAGCCTGACCCCGCGCGCCTAGCTTCCCCTCCCAGCCAGGCTCCGCCGGCCCAGTTTCTCCTCCCGAGCCCGGCCCCGACCGCCAAGCTTCCCCTCCCCAGCCTGGCCCCGCCCGCCCACCTTCCTCTCCCATCTTGGCACCCCCCCCCCAGCGTCCCCTCCCAGCCTGGCCCCGCCCACCCAGCTTCCCCTCCCAGCCAGCCCCCGCCCGCCCAGATTCCCCTCCCAGCCTGGCCGCGCCCGCCCAGCTTCTCCTCTTGAGCCAGGCCCCGCCCGCCCAGCTTCCCCTCCCGAGGCAGGCCCCGCCCGCCCAGCTTCCCCTCCCGAGTCCGTCCCTGCCCGCCCAGCTTCCCCTCCCAGCTGGGCCCCGGCCGCCCAGTTTCTCCTCCCGTTCCCGGCACCGCCCGCCCCGCTTCTCCTCCCAAGCCAGGCCCCGCCCGCCCAGCTTCCCCTCCCGAGTCAGGCCCCGCCTGCCCAGCTTCTCCTCCTGAGCCAGGCCCCGCCCGCCCAGCTTTTTCTCCCAAGCCAGGCCCCGCCCGCCCAGCTTCCCCTCCCAGCCTGGCGCCGCCCGCCCAGCTTCCCCTCCCTGCCTGGCCCCGCCTGCCCAGCTTCCCCTCCCGAGTCCGTCCCTGCCCGCCCAGCTTCTCCTCCCAAGCCAGGCCCCGCCCGCCAAGCTTCCCCTCCCAGCCAGGCCCCGCCCTCCCAGTTTCTCCTCCCGTTCCCGGCCCCGCCCGCCCCGCTTCTCCTCCCAAGCCAGGCCCGGTCCTCCCAGCTTCCCCTCCCAGCTTGGCCCCGCCCGCCCAGCTTCCGCTCCAAGCCTGACCCCGCCAGCCCAGCTTCTCCTCCTGAGCCAGGCCCCGCCCGCCCAGCTTCCCCTCCCAGCCCGGCCACGCCCACCCAGCTTCTCCTCCCAGCCTCGCCCCGCCCGCCCACCTTCCCCTCCCTGCCTGGCCCCGCGCGCCCTGCTTCCCCTCCCAGCCAGGCCCCGCCTGCCCAGCTTCCCCTCCCGCGCCCGGCCCCGCCCGCCCAGCTTCTTCCCCCAAGTTGGCCCCGCCCGCCCACCTTCCCCTCCCATCTTGGCCCCGCCCGCCCAGCTTCCCCTCCCTGCCTGGCCCAGCACGCCCTGCTTCCCCTCCCAGCTAGGCCCCGCCCGCCGAGTTTCTCCTCCCGAGCCCGGCCCCGCCCGCCCAGCTTCCCCTCCCGAGCCCGGCCCCGCCCACCCACCTTCCCCTCCCAGCTTGGCCCCGCCCGCCCAGCTTCCCCTCTCCAGCCAGGCCCCGCCCGCCCAGCTTCCCCTCCCGAGTCCGGCCCCGCCCGCTCAGCTTCTCCTCCCAGTCTGGTTCCGCCCGCCCACCTTCCCCTCCCATCTTGGCCCCGCCCCCCCAGCTTCCCCTCCCAGCCTGGCCCCGCCCACCCAGCTTCCCCTCCCAGCCAGCCCCCGCCCGCCCAGATTCCCCTCCCAGCCTGGACCGCCCGCCCAGCTTCCCCTCCCAGCCTGGCCCCGCCTGCCCAGCTTCTCCTCCTGAGCCAGGCCCCACCCGCCCAGGTTCTCCTCCCAAGCCAGGCCCCGCCCGCCCAGCTTCCCCTCCCTAGCCCGGCCCCGCCCGCCAAGCTTCCCCTCCGGAGTCCGGCCCCGCCCGCCCATTTTCTCATCCCGAGCCCGGCCCCGCCTTCCCAGCTTCCCCTCCCGAGTCCGGCCCCGCCCGCCCATTTTCTCATCCCGAGCCCGGCCCCGCCTTCCCAGCTTCCCCTCTCGAGCCCGGCCCCGCCCGCCCAGCTTCCCCTCCCTAGCCCGGCCCCGCCCGCCAAGCTTCCCCTCCCGAGTCCGGCCCCGCCCGCCCATTTTCTCATCCCGAGCCCGGCCCCGCCTGCCCAGCTTCCCCTCCCGAGTCCGTCCCTGCCCGCCCAGCTTCTCCTCCCGAGCCCGGCCCCGCCCGCCCTGCTTCCCCTCCGAGCCAGGCCCCGCACGCCCAGTTTCTCCTCTCTTTCCCGACCCCGCCCGCCCCGCTTCTCCTCCCAAGCCAGGCCTCGCACGCTCCGCTTCCCCTCCCCAGCCAGGCCCCGCCCGCCGAGTTTCTCCTCCCGAGCCCGGCCCCGCCCGCCCTGCTTCCCCTCCCAGCCAGTCCCCGCACGCCCAGTTTCTCCTCCCGTTCCCGGCCACGCCCTCACAGCTTCCCCTCCCGAATCCGGCCCCGCCCGCCCAGGTTCCCCACCCAGCCTGGCGCCGCCCGCCCAGCTTCTCCTCCTGAGCCAGGCCCCGCCCGCCCAGCTTCCCCTCCAGCCCGGCCCCGCCCGCCCCGCTTCCCCTCCCAAGCCAGGCCCCGCCCGCCCAGCTTCCCGTCCCAGCCTGGCCCCGCCCGCCCAGCTTCCCCTCACAAGCCAGGCCCCGCCCGCCCAGCTTCCCCTACCTGCCTGGCCCCGCCTGCCCAGCTTCCCCTCCCAGCTTGGCCCCGCCCGCCCAGCTTCCCCTCCGGAGTCCGTCCCTGCCCGCCCAGCTTCTCCTCCCAAGCCTGGCCCCGCCCGCCAAGCTTCCCCTCCCAGCCACGCTCCGCCGGCCCAGTTTCTCCTCCCGAGCCCGGCCCCGACCGCCAAGCTTCCCCTCCCCAGCCTGGCCCCGCCCGCCCACCTTCCTCTCCCATCTTGGCACCCCCCCCCCAGCTTCCCCTCCCAGCATGGCCCCGCCCACCCAGCTTCCCCTCCCAGCCAGCCCCCGCCCGCCCAGATTCCCCTCCCAGCCTGGCCGCGCCCGCCCAGCTTCTCCTCTTGAGCCAGGCCCCGCCCGCCCAGCTTCCCCTCCCGAGGCAGGCCCCGCCCGCCCAGCTTCTCCTCCCGCCCCGGCCCCCGCCCCCCCGCTTCTCCTCCTAAGCCAGGCCCCGCCCGCCCAGCTTCTCCTCCCGAGTCAGGCCCCGCCTGCCCAGCTTCTCCTCCTGAGCCAGGCCCCGCCCGCCCAGCTTCCCCTCCCAGCCTGGCCCCGCCCGCCCAGCTTCCCCTCCCTGCCTGGCCCCGCCTGCCCAGCTTCCCCTCCCAGCTTTGCCCCGCCCGCCCAGCTTCCCCTCCCAGCCTGGCCCCGCCCGCCCAGCTTCCCCTCCCGAGCCCGGACCCGCCCACCCAGCTTCTCCTCCCAAGCCAGGCCCCGCCCGCCCAGCTTCTCCTCCCGAGTCAGGCCCCGCCTACCCAGCTTCTCCTCCTGAGCCAGGCCCCGCCCGCCCAGCTTTTTCTCCCAAGCCAGGCCCCGCCCGCCCAGCTTCCCCTCCCAGCCTGGCCCCGCCCACCCAGCTTCCCCTCCCAGCCAGCCTCCGCCCGCCCAGATTCCCCTCCCAGCCTGGACCGCCCGCCCAGCTTCCCCTCCCAGCCTGGCCCCGCCTGCCCAGCTTCTCCTCCTGAGCCAGGCCCCACCCGCCCAGGTTCTCCTCCCAAGCCAGGCCCCGCCCGCCCAGCTTCCCCTCCCGCGCCAGGCCCCGCCCGCCCAGCTTCCCCTCCCAGCCTGGCCCCGCCTGCCCAGCTTCCCCTCCCGAGCCCGGACCCGCCCACCCAGCTTCTCCTCCCAAGCCAGGCCCCGCCCGCCCAGCTTCTCCTCCCGAGTCAGGCCCCGCCTGCCCAGCTTCTCCTCCTGAGCCAGGCCCCGCCCGCCCAGCTTTTTCTCCAAAGCCAGGCCCCGCCCGCCCAGCTTCCCCTCCCAGCCTGGCCACGCCCGCCAAGCTTCCCCTCCCAGCCTGGCCCCGCCAGCCCAGCTTCCCCACCCGAGCCCGGACCCGCCCACCCAGCTTCTCCCCCAAGTTGGCCCCGCCCGCCCACCTTCCCCTCCCAGCTTGGCCACGCCCCCCATCTTCCCCTCCCGAGCCAGGCCCCGCCCGCCCATCTTCCCCTCCCAGCCAGGCCCCGCACGCCCATCTTCCCCTCCCAGCCAGGCCCCGCACGCCCATCTTCACCTCCCAGCCAGGCCCCGCGCGCCCAGCTTCCCCTCCCAAGCCAGGCCCCGCCTGCCCAGCTTCCCTTCCCAGCTTGGCCCCGCCCGCCCATCTTCCCCTCCCGAGTCCGTCCCTGCCCGCCCAGCTTCCCCTCCCGAGTCCGTCCCTGCCCGCCCAGCTTCCCCTCCCAGCTGGGCCCCGGCCGCCCAGTTTCTCCTCCCGTTCCCGGCACCGCCCGCCCCGCTTCTCCTCCCAAGCCAGGCCCCGCCCGCCCAGCTTCCCCTCCCGAGTCAGGCCCCGCCTGCCCAGCTTCTCCTCCTGAGCCAGGCCCCGCCCGCCCAGCTTCCCCTCCCAGCCTGGCGCCGCCCGCCCAGCTTCCCCTCCCTGCCTGGCCCCGCCTGCCCAGCTTCCCCTCCCGAGTCCGTCCGTGCCCGCCCAGCTTCTCCTCCCAAGCCAGGCCTCGCCCGCCAAGCTTCCCCTCCCAGCCAGGCCCCGCCCTCCCAGTTTCTCCTCCCGTTCCCGGCCCCGCCCGCCCCGCTTCTCCTCCCAAGCCAGGCCCCGTCCTCCCAGCTTCCCCTCCCAGCTTGGCCCCGCCCGCCCAGCTTCCGCTCCAAGCCTGACCCCGCCAGCCCAGCTTCTCCTCCTGAGCCAGGCCCCGCCCGCCCAGCTTCCCCTCCCGAGCCCGGCCACGCCCACCCAGCTTCTCCTCCCAGCCTCGCCCCGCCCGCCCACCTTCCCCTCCCTGCCTGGCCCCGCGCGCCCTGCTTCCCCTCCCAGCCAGGCCCCGCCCGCCCAGTTTCTCCTCCCGAGCCCGGCCCCGCCCGCCCAGCTTCTCCTCCCAACCTGGCCCCGCCCGCCCAGCTTCCCCTTCCGAGCCAGGCCCCGCCCGCCCAGCTTTTTCTCCCAAGCCAGGCCCCGCCCGCCCAGCTTCCCCTTCCGAGCCAGGCCCCGCCCGCCCAGCTTTTTCTCCCAAGCCAGGCCCCGCCTGCCCAGCTTCTCCTCCTGAGCCAGGCCCCGCCCGCCCAGCTTTTTCTCCAAAGCCAGGCCCCGCCCGCCCAGCTTCCCCTCCCAGCCTGGCCACGCCCGCCAAGCTTCCCCTCCCAGCCTGGCCCCGCCAGCCCAGCTTCCCCACCCGAGCCCGGACCCGCCCACCCAGCTTCTCCCCCCAGCCTGGCCCCGCCCGCCCACCTTCCCCTCCCAGCTTGGCCACGCCCCCCATCTTCCCCTCCCGAGCCAGGCCCCGCCCGCCCATCTTCCCCTCCCAGCCAGGCCCCGCACGCCCATCTTCCCCTCCCAGCCAGGCCCCGCACGCCCATCTTCACCTCCCAGCCAGGCCCCGCGCGCCCAGCTTCCCCTCCCAAGCCAGGCCCCGCCTGCCCAGCTTCCCTTCCCAGCTTGGCCCCGCCCGCCCATCTTCCCCTCCCGAGTCCGTCCCTGCCCGCCCAGCTTCCCCTCCCGAGTCCGTCCCTGCCCGCCCAGCTTCCCCTCCCAGCTGGGCCCCGGCCGCCCAGTTTCTCCTCCCGTTCCCGGCACCGCCCGCCCCGCTTCTCCTCCCAAGCCAGGCCCCGCCCGCCCAGCTTCCCCTCCCGAGTCAGGCCCCGCCTGCCCAGCTTCTCCTCCTGAGCCAGGCCCCGCCCGCCCAGCTTCCCCTCCCAGCCTGGCGCCGCCCGCCCAGCTTCCCCTCCCTGCCTGGCCCCGCCTGCCCAGCTTCCCCTCCCGAGTCCGTCCGTGCCCGCCCAGCTTCTCCTCCCAAGCCAGGCCCCGCCCGCCAAGCTTCCCCTCCCAGCCAGGCCCCGCCCTCCCAGTTTCTCCTCCCGTTCCCGGCCCCGCCCGCCCCGCTTCTCCTCCCAAGCCAGGCCCCGTCCTCCCAGCTTCCCCTCCCAGCTTGGCCCCGCCCGCCCAGCTTCCGCTCCAAGCCTGACCCCGCCAGCCCAGCTTCTCCTCCTGAGCCAGGCCCCGCCCGCCCAGCTTCCCCTCCCGAGCCCGGCCACGCCCACCCAGCTTCTCCTCCCAGCCTCGCCCCGCCCGCCCACCTTCCCCTCCCTGCCTGGCCCCGCGCGCCCTGCTTCCCCTCCCAGCCAGGCCCCGCCCGCCCAGTTTCTCCTCCCGAGCCCGGCCCCGCCCGCCCAGCTTCTCCTCCCAACCTGGCCCCGCCCGCCCAGCTTCCCCTTCCGAGCCAGGCCCCGCCCGCCCAGCTTTTTCTCCCAAGCCAGGCCCCGCCTGCCCAGCTTCCCCTCCCGAGCCCGGCCCCGCCAACCCAGCTTCTTCCCCCAAGTTGGCCCCGCCCGCCCACCTTCCCCTCCCATCTTGGCCCCGCCCGCCCAGCTTCCCCTCCCTGCCTGGCCCAGCACGCCCTGCTTCCCCTCCCAGCGAGGCCCCGCCCGCCGAGTTTCTCCTCCCGAGCCCGGCCCCGCCCGCCCAGCTTCCCCTCCCGAGCCCGGCCCCGCCCACCCACCTTCCCCTCCCAGCTTGGCCCCGCCCGCCCATCTTCCCCTCCCGAGCCAGGCCCCGCCCGCCCATTTTCCCCTCCCGAGCCAGGCCCCGCCCCCCCATCTTCCCCTCCCGAGTTAGGCCCCGCCCGCCCATCTACCCCTCCCAGCTTGGCCCCGACCGCCCAGCTTCCCCTCTCCAGCCAGGCCCCGCCCGCCCAGCTTCCCCTCCCGAGTCCGGCCCCGCCCGCTCAGCTTCTCCTCCCAGTCTGGTTCCGCCCGCCCACCTTCCCCTCCCATCTTGGCCCCGCCCCCCCAGCTTCCCCTCCCAGCCTGGCCCCGCCCACCCAGCTTCCCCTCCCAGCCAGCCCCCGCCCGCCCAGATTCCCCTCCCAGCCTGGACCGCCCGCCCAGCTTCCCCTCCCAGCCTGGCCCCGCCTGCCCAGCTTCTCCTCCTGAGCCAGGCCCCACCCGCCCAGGTTCTCCTCCCAAGCCAGGCCCCGCCCGCCCAGCTTCCCCTCCCGAGGCAGGCCCCGCAGGCCCAGCTTCCCCTCCCAGCCTGGCCCCGCCTGCCCAGCTTCCCCTCCCGAGCCAGGCCCCGCCCGCCCAGATTCTCCTCCCTAGCCCGGCCCCGCCCGCCAATCTTCCCCTCCCGAGTCCGGCCCCGCCCGACCATTTTCTCTTCCCAAGCCAGGCCCCGCCCGCCCAGCTTCCCCTCCCAGCCAGGCCCCGCCCTCCCAGTTTCTCCTCCCGTTCCCGGCCCCGCCCGCCCCGCTTCTCCTCCCAAGCCAGGCCCGGTCCTCCCAGCTTCCCCTCCCAGCTTGGCCCCGCCCGCCCAGCTTCCGCTCCAAGCCTGACCCCGCCAGCCCAGCTTCTCCTCCTGAGCCAGGCCCCGCCCGCCCAGCTTCCCCTCCCGAGCCCGGCCACGCCCACCCAGCTTCTCCTCCCAGCCTCGCCCCGCCCGCCCACCTTCCCCTCCCAGCCAGGCCCCGCCCTCCCAGTTTCTCCTCCCGTTCCCGGCACCGCCCCCCCGCTTCTCCTCCTAAGCCAGGCCCCGCCCGCCCAGCTTCTCCTCCCGAGTCAGGCCCCGCCTGCCCAGCTTCTCCTCCTGAGCCAGGCCCCGCCCGCCCAGCTTCCCCTCCCTGCCTGGCCCCGCCTGCCCAGCTTCCCCTCCCAGCTTTGCCCCGCCCGCCCAGCTTCCCCTCCCAGCCTGGCCCCGCCCGCCCAGCTTCCCCTCCCGAGCCCGGACCCGCCCACCCAGCTTCTCCTCCCAAGCCAGGCCCCGCCCGCCCAGCTTCTCCTCCCGAGTCAGGCCCCGCCTGCCCAGCTTCTCCTCCTGAGCCAGGCCCCGCCCGCCCAGCTTTTTCTCCCAAGCCAGGCCCCGCCCGCCCAGCTTCCCCTCCCAGCCTGGCCACGCCCGCCCAGCTTCCCCTCCCAGCTTGGCCCCGCCCGCCCAGCTTCCCCTCCCAGCCTGGCCCCGCCAGCCCAGCTTCCCCACCCGAGCCCGGACCCGCCCACCCAGCTTCTCCCGCAAGTTGGCCCCGCCCGCCCACCTTCCCCTCCCAGCTTGGCCCCGCCCCCCATCTTCCCCTCCCGAGCCAGGCCCCGCCCGCCCATCTTCCCCTCCCAGCCAGGCCCCGCACGCCCATCTTCCCCTCCCAGCCAGGCCCCGCACGCCCATCTTCACCTCCCAGCCAGGCCCCGCGCGCCCAGCTTCCCCTCCCAAGCCAGGCCCCGCCTGCCCAGCTTCCCTTCCCAGCTTGGCCCCGCCCGCCCATCTTCCCCTCCGGAGTCCGTCCCTGCCCGCCCAGCTTCCCCTCCCGAGTCCGTCCCTGCCCGCCCAGCTTCCCCTCCCAGCTGGGCCCCGGCCGCCCAGTTTCTCCTCCCGTTCCCGGCACCGCCCGCCCCGCTTCTCCTCCCGAGTCAGGCCCCGCCCGCCCAGCTTCCCCTCCGGAGTCCGTCCCTGCCCGCCCAGCTTCTCCTCCCAAGCCAGGCCCCGCCCGCCAAGCTTCCCCTCCCAGCCTGACCCCGCGCGCCTAGCTTCCCCTCCCGAGCCAGGCTCCGCCGGCCCAGTTTCTCCTCCCGAGCCCGGCCCCGACCGCCAAGCTTCCCCTCCCCAGCCTGGCCCCGCCCGCCCACCTTCCTCTCCCATCTTGGCACCCCCCCCCCCAGCGTCCCCTCCCAGCCTGGCTCCGCCCTCCCAGCTTCCCCTCCCAGCCTGACCCCGCCTGCCCAGCTTCCCCTCCCAGCCAGGCCCCGCCCGCCCAGCTTCTCCTCCCAAGCCAGGCCCCGCCCGACCATCTTCCCCTCCCGAGCCAGTCCCCGCCCGCCCATCTTCCCCTCCCCAGCCAGGCCCCGCCCGCCCATCTTCCCGTCCCAGCTTGGCCCCGACCGCCCAGCTTCCCCTCTCCAGCCAGGCCCCGCCCGTCCAGCTTCCCCTCCCGAGTCCGGCCCCGCCCGCTCAGCTTCTCCTCCGAGTCTGGCCCCGCCCGCCCACCTTCCCCTCCCATCTTGGCCCCGCCCCTCCAGCTTCCCCTCCCAGCCTGGCCCCGCCCACCCAGCTTCCCCTCCCAGCCAGCCCCCGCCCGCCCAGATTCCCCTCCCAGCCTGGACCGCCCGCCCAGCTTCCCCTCCCAGCCTGGCCCCGCCTGCCCAGCTTCTCCTCCTGAGCCAGGCCCCGCCCGCCCAGTTTTTTCTCCCAAGCCAGTCCCCGCCCGCCCACCTTCCCCTCCCAAGCCAGGCCCCGCCTGCCCAGCTTCCCCTCCTAGCCAGGCCCCGCCTGCCCAGCTTCCCCTCCGGAGTCCGTCCCTGCCCGGCCAGCTTCCCCTCCCGAGTCCGTCCCTGCCCGCCCAGCTTCCCCTCCCAGCCAGGCCCCGCCCGCCCAGTTTCTCCTCCCGTTCCCGGCCCCGCCCGCCCAGTTTCTCCTCCCAAGCCAGGCCCCGCCCGCCCAGCTTCCCCTCCCAGCCTGGCCTCGCCCGCCCAGCTTCCCCTCCCTTCCTGGCCCCGCCTGCCCAGCTTCCCCTCCCAGCCAGGCCCCGCCCGCCCAGTTTCTCCTCCCGTTCCCGGCCCCGCCCGCCCAGCTTCTCCTCCCAAGCCAGGCTCCGCCCTCCCAGCTTCCCCTCCCAGCTTGACCCCGCCTGCCCAGCTTCCCCTCCCAGCCAGGCCCCGCCCGCCCAGCTTCTCCTCCCAAGCCAGGCCCCGCCCGCCCATCTTCCCCTCCCGAGCCAGGCCCCGCCCGCCCATCTTCCCCTCCCGAGCCAGGCCCCGCCCGCCCATCTTCCCCTCTCCAGCCAGGCCCCGCCCGCCCAGCTTCCCCTCCCGAGTCCGGCCCCGCCCGCTCAGCTTCTCCTCCGAGTCTGGCCCCGCCCGCCCACCTTCCCCTCCCATCTTGGCCCCTCCCCTCCAGCTTCCCCTCCCAGCCTGGCCCCGCCCACCCAGCTTCCCCTCCCAGCCAGCCCCCGCCCGCCCAGATTCCCCTCCCAGCCTGGACCGCCCGCCCAGCTTCCCCTCCCAGCCTGGCCCCGCCTGCCCAGTTTCTCCTCCCAAGCCAGGCCCCGCCCGCCCAGCTTCCCCTCCCGAGGCAGGCCCCGCAGGCCCAGCTTCCCCTCCCAGCCTGGCCCCGCCTGCCCAGCTTCCCCTCCTAGCCAGGCCCCGCCCTCCCAGCTTCCCCTCCCGAGTCCGTCCCTGCCCGCCCAGCTTCCCCTCCTAGCCAGGCCCCGCCCGCCCAGCTTCCCCTCCCGACTCCGGCCCCGCCCGCCCAGCTTCCCCTCCCAGCCTGGCGCCGCCCGCCCAGCTTCTCCTCCTGAGCCAGGCCCCGCCCGCCCAGCTTCCCCTCCCGTTCCCGGCCCCGCCCGCCCAGTTTCTCCTCCCAAGCCAGGCCCCGCCCGCCCAGCTTCCCCTCCCAGCCTGGCCCCGCCCGCCCAGCTTCCCCTCTTTTCCTGGCCCCGCCTGCCCAGCTTCCCCTCCCAGCCAGGCCCCGCCCGCCCAGTTTCTCCTCCCAAGCCAGGCCCCGCCCGCCCAGCTTCCCCTCCCAGCCAGGCCCCGCCCGCCCAGCTTCTCCTCCTGAGCCAGGCCCCGCCCGCCCAGTTTTTTCTCCCAAGCCAGTCCCCGCCCGCCCACCTTCCCCTCCGAAGCCAGGCCCCGCCTGCCCAGCTTCCCCTCCTAGCTTGGCCCCGCCCGCCCAGCTTCCCCTCCGGATTCCGTCCCTGCCCGCCCAGCTTCCCCTCCCGAGTCCGTCCCTGCCCGCCCAGCTTCCCCTCCCAGCCAGGCCCCGCCCGCCCAGTTTCTCCTCCCGTTCCCGGCCCCGCCCGCCCAGTTTCTCCTCCGAAGCCAGGCCCCGCCCGCCCAGTTTCTCCTCCCGAGCCCGGCCCCGCCCGTCCTGCTTCCCCTCCCGAGCTCGGCGCCGCCCACCCAGATTCTCCTCCCAGCCATGCCCCGCCCGCCCTGCTTCTCCTCCCAAGCCAGGCCCCGCCCGCCCAGCTTCCCCTCCCATCCTGGCCCCGCCCGCCCAGGTTCCCCTCCAAGCCTGACCCCGCCAGCCCAGTTTCTCCTCCAGTTCCCGGCCCCGCCCGCCCAGCTTCTCCTCCCCAGCCAGGCCCCGCCCGCCCAGCTTCCCCTCCCGAGTCCGGCCCCGCCCGCTCAGCTTCTCCTTCCAGCCTGGCCCCGCCCGCCCAGCTTCCCCTCCCAGCCAGCCCCCGCCCGCCCAGATTCCCCTCCCAGCCTGGCCCCGCCCGCCCAGTTTCTCCTCCTGAGCCTGGCCCCGTTTGCCCAGCTTCCCCTCCCAGCCTGGCGCCGCCCGCCCAGCTTCTCCTCCTGAGCCAGGCCCCGGCCGCCCAGCTTCCCCTCCCAGCTAGGCCCCGCCCGCCGAGTTTCTCCTCCGGAGCCCGGCCCCGCCCGCCCTGCTTCCCCTCCCAGCCAGGCCCCGCACGCCGAGTTTCTCCTCCGGTTACCGGCCCGCCCGCCCAGCTTCCCCTCCCGAAGCCGGCCCCGCCCGCCCAGGTTCCCCTCCCGAGCTCGGCCCCGCCCACCCAGCTTCCCCTCCCGAGCCCGGCCCCGCCCACCCAGCTTCTCCCGCCAAGTTGGCCCCGCCCGCCCACCTTCCCCTCCCAGCCACGCCCCGCCCGCCGAGTTTCTCCTCCCGAGCCCGGCCCCAACCGCCCTGCTTCCCCTCCCAGCCAGGCCCCTCACGCCCAGTTTCTCCTCCCGTTCCCGGCCCGGCCCTCCCAGCTTCCCCTCCCGAGCCCGGCAACGCCCACCCAGCTTCCCCTCCCGAATCCGGCCCCGCCCGCCCAGGTTCCCCTCCCAGCCTGGCGCCGCCCGCCCAGTTTCTCCTCCTTAGCCAGGCCCCGCCCGCCCAGCTTCCCCTCCAGAGCCCGGCCCCGCCCACCCAGCTTCTCCCGCCAAGTTGGCCCCGCCCGCCCACCTTCCCCTCCCAGCTTGTCCCCGCCCGGCCAGCTTCCCCTCCCAGCCTGGCCCCGCGCGCCTAGCTTCCCCTCCCAGCCAGGCCCCGCCCGCCCAGCTTCCCCTCCCGAGCCCGGCCACGCCCACCCAGCTTCTCCTCCTTGCCTCGCCCCGCCCGCCCACCTTCCCCTCCCGAGCCCGGCCCCGCCCGCCCAGCTTCCCCTCCCAGCCTGGCCCTGCCCGCCCAGCTTCCCCTCCCGAGTCCGGCCCCGCCCGCCCAGCTTCCCCTCCCAGCCTGGCGCCGCCCGCCCAGCTTCTCCTCCTGAGCCAGGCCCCGCCCGCCCAGCTTCCCCTCCCAGCCTGGCCCCGACCGCCCAGTTTCTCCTCTCGTTCCCGACCCCGCCCGCCCCGCTTCTCCTCCCAAGCCAGGCCTCGGACGCCCCGCTTCCGCTCCCGAGCCAGGCCCGCCCGCCGAGTTTCTCCTCCCGAGCCCGGCCCCGCCCGCCCTGCTTCCCCTCCCAGCCAGGCCCCGCACGCCCAGTTTCTCCTCTCTTTCCCGACCCCGCCCGCCCCGCTTCTCCTCCCAAGCCAGGCCCCGCACGCTCCGCTTCCCCTCCCCAGCCAGGCCCCGCCCGCCCAGTTTCTCCTCCCGAGCCCGGCCCCGCCCGCCCCTGCTTCCCCTCCCAGCCAGTCCCCGCACGCCCAGTTTCTCCTCCCGTTCCCGGCCCCGCCCTCACAGCTTCCCCTCCCGAATCCGGCCCCGCCCGCCCAGGTTCCCCACCCAGCCTGGCGCCGCCCGCCCAGCTTCTCCTCCTGAGCCAGGCCCCGCCCGCCCAGCTTCCCCTCCAGAACCCGGCCCCGCCCGCCCTGCATCCCCTCCGAGCCAGGCCCCGACCGCCCAGTTTCTCCTCCCGTTCCCGACCCCGCCCGCCCCGCTTCCCCTCCCAAGCCAGGCCCCGCCCGCCCAGCTTCCCGTCCCAGCCTGTCCCCGCCCGCCCAGCTTCCCCTCACAAGCCAGGCCCCGCCCGCCCAGCTTCCCCTACCTGCCTGGCCCCGCCTGCCCAGCTTCCCCTCCCAGCTTGGCCCCGCCCGCCCAGCTTCCCCTCCGGAGTCCGTCCCTGCCCGCCCAGCTTCTCCTCCCAAGCCTGGCCCCGCCCGCCCAGCTTCCCCTCCCAGCCACGCCCCGCCGGCCCAGTTTCTCCTCCCGAGCCCGGCCCCGACCGCCAAGCTTCCCCTCCCCAGCCTGGCCCCGCCCGCCCACCTTCCTCTCCCATCTTGGCACCCCCCCCCCCAGCTTCCCCTCCCAGCATGGCCCCGCCCACCCAGCTTCCCCTCCCAGCCAGCCCCCGCCCGCCCAGATTCCCCTCCCAGCCTGGCCGCGCCCGCCCAGCTTCTCCTCTTGAGCCAGGCCCCGCCCGCCCAGCTTCCCCTCCCGAGGCAGGCCCCGCCCGCCCAGTTTCTCCTCCCGTTCCCGGCACCGCCCCCCCGCTTCTCCTCCTAAGCCAGGCCCCGCCCGCCCAGCTTCTCCTCCCGAGTCAGGCCCCGCCTGCCCAGCTTCTCCTCCTGATCCAGGCCCCGCCCGCCCAGCTTCCCCTCCCAGCCTGGCCCCGCCCGCCCAGCTTCCCCTCCCTGCCTGGCCCCGCCTGCCCAGCTTCCCCTCCCAGCTTTGCCCCGCCCGCCCAGCTTCCCCTCCCAGCCTGGCCCCGCCCGCCCAGCTTCCCCTCCCGAGCCCGGACCCGCCCACCCAGCTTCTCCTCCCAAGCCAGGCCCCGCCCGCCCAGCTTCTCCTCCCGAGTCAGGCCCCGCCTACCCAGCTTCTCCTCCTGAGCCAGGCCCCGCCCGCCCAGCTTTTTCTCCCAAGCCAGGCCCCGCCCGCCCAGCTTCCCCACCCAGCCTGGCCACGCCCCCCCAGCTTCCCCTCCCAGCCTGGCCCCGCCCACCCAGCTTCCCCTCCCAGCCAGCCTCCGCCCGCCCAGATTCCCCTCCCAGCCTGGACCGCCCGCCCAGCTTCCCCTCCCAGCCTGGCCCCGCCTGCCCAGCTTCTCCTCCTGAGCCAGGCCCCACCCGCCCAGGTTCTCCTCCCAAGCCAGGCCCCGCCCGCCCAGCTTCCCCTCCCGAGGCAGGCCCCGCAGGCCCAGCTTCCCCTCCCAGCCTGGCCCCGCCTGCCCAGCTTCCCCTCCCGAGCCCGGACCCGCCCACCCAGCTTCTCCTCCCAAGCCAGGCCCCGCCCGCCCAGCTTCTCCTCCCGAGTCAGGCCCCGCCTGCCCAGCTTCTCCTCCTGAGCCAGGCCCCGCCCGCCCAGCTTTTTCTCCCAAGTTGGCCCCGCCCGCCCACCTTCCCCTCCCAGCCTGGCCACGCCCGCCAAGCTTCCCCTCCCAGCCTGGCCCCGCCAGGCCAGCTTCCCCACCCGAGCCCGGACCCGCCCACCCAGCTTCTCCCCCAAGTTGGCCCCGCCCGCCCACCTTCCCCTCCCAGCTTGGCCACGCCCCCCATCTTCCCCTCCCGAGCCAGGCCCCGCCCGCCCATCTTCCCCTCCCAGCCAGGCCCCGCACGCCCATCTTCCCCTCCCAGCCAGGCCCCGCACGCCCATCTTCACCTCCCAGCCAGGCCCCGCGCGCCCAGCTTCCCCTCCCAAGCCAGGCCCCGCCTGCCCAGCTTCCCTTCCCAGCTTGGCCCCGCCCGCCCATCTTCCCCTCCCTAGTCCGTCCCTGCCCGCCCAGCTTCCCCTCCCGAGTCCGTCCCTGCCCGCCCAGCTTCCCCTCCCAGCTGGGCCCCGGCCGCCCAGTTTCTCCTCTCGTTCCCGGCACCGCCCGCCCCGCTTCTCCTCCCAAGCCAGGCCCCGCCCGCCCAGCTTCCCCTCCCGAGTCAGGCCCCGCCTGCCCAGCTTCCCCTCCTGAGCCAGGCCCCGCCCGCCCAGCTTCCCCTCCCAGCCTGGCGCCGCCCGCCCAGCTTCCCCTCCCTGCCTGGCCCCGCCTGCCCAGCTTCCCCTCCCGAGTCCGTCCGTGCCCGCCCAGCTTCTCCTCCCAAGCCAGGCCCCGCCCGCCAAGCTTCCCCTCCCAGCCAGGCCCCGCCCTCCCAGTTTCTCCTCCCGTTCCCGGCCCCGCCCGCCCCGCTTCTCCTCCCAAGCCAGGCCCCGTCCTCCCAGCTTCCCCTCCCAGCTTGGCCCCGCCCGCCCAGCTTCCGCTCCAAGCCTGACCCCGCCAGCCCAGCTTCTCCTCCTGAGCCAGGCCCCGCCCGCCCAGCTTCCCCTCCCGAGCCCGGCCACGCCCACCCAGCTTCTCCTCCCAGCCTCGCCCCGCCCGCCCACCTTCCCCTCCCTGCCTGGCCCCGCGCGCCCTACTTCCCCTCCCAGCCAGGCCCCGCCCGCCCAGTTTCTCCTCCCGAGCCCGGCCCCGCCCGCCCAGCTTCTCCTCCCAACCTGGCCCCGCCCGCCCAGCTTCCCCTTCCGAGCCAGGCCCCGCCCGCCCAGCTTTTTCTCCCAAGCCAGGCCCCGCCTGCCCAGCTTCCCCTCCCGAGCCCGGCCCCGCCAACCCAGCTTCTTCCCCCAAGTTGGCCCCGCCCGCCCACCTTCCCCTCCCATCTTGGCCCCGCCCGCCCAGCTTCCCCTCCCTGCCTGGCCCAGCACGCCCTGCTTCCCCTCCCAGCGAGGCCCCGCCCGCCGAGTTTCTCCTCCCGAGCCCGGCCCCGCCCGCCCAGCTTCCCCTCCCGAGCCCGGCCCCGCCCACCCACCTTCCCCTCCCAGCCTGGCCCTGCCCGCCCAGCTACCCCTCCCAGCCTGGCGCCGCCCGCCCAGCTTCTCCTCCTGAGCCAGGCCCCGCCCGCCCAGCTTCCCCTCCCAGCCTGGCCCCGACCGCCCAGTTTCTCCTCTCTTTCCCGACCCCGCCCGCCCCGCTTCTCCTCCCAAGCCAGGCCTCGCACGCTCCGCTTCCCCTCCCCAGCCAGGCCCCGCCCGCCGAGTTTCTCCTCCCGAGCCCGGCCCCGCCCGCCCTGCTTCCCCTCCCAGCCAGTCCCCGCACGCCCAGTTTCTCCTCCCGTTCCCGGCCACGCCCTCCCAGCTTCCCCTCCCGAAGCCGGCCCCGCCCGCCCAGGTTCCCCACCCAGCCTGGCGCCGCCCGCCCAGCTTCTCCTCCTGAGCCAGGCCCCGCCCGCCCAGCTTCCCCTCCAGAACCCGGCCCCGCCCGCCCTGCATCCCCTCCGAGCCAGGCCCCGACCGCCCAGTTTCTCCTCCCGTTCCAGGCCCCGCCCGCCCCGCTTCCCCTCCCAAGCCAGGCCCCGCCCGCCCAGCTTCCCCTACCTGCCTGGCCCCGCCTGGCCAGCTTCCCGTCCCAGCCTGGCCCCGCCCGCCCAGCTTCCCCTCACAAGCCAGGCCCCGCCCGCCCAGCTTCCCCTACCTGCCTGGCCCCGCCTGCCCAGCTTCCCCTCCCAGCTTGGCCCCGCCCGCCCAGCTTCCCCTCCGGAGTCCGTCCCTGCCCGCCCAGCTTCTCCTCCCAAGCCAGGCCCCGCCCGCCAAGCTTCCCCTCCCAGCCTGACCCCGCGCGCCTAGCTTCCCCTCCCAGCCAGGCTCCGCCGGCCCAGTTTCTCCTCCCGAGCCCGGCCCCGACCGCCAAGCTTCCCCTCCCCAGCCTGGCCCCGCCCGCCCACCTTCCTCTCCCATCTTGGCACCCCCCCCCCAGCGTCCCCTCCCAGCCTGGCCCCGCCCACCCAGCTTCCCCTCCCAGCCAGCCCCCGCCCGCCCAGATTCCCCTCCCAGCCTGG
The DNA here is from genome assembly GCF_052426305.1 of Pelodiscus sinensis. Lineage (NCBI taxonomy): Eukaryota > Metazoa > Chordata > Testudines > Trionychidae > Pelodiscus > Pelodiscus sinensis. The sequence continues at coordinate 22,558,285 of NC_143077.1, read as the reverse complement.
CCGCGCCCGCCCAGCTTCTCCTCTTGAGCCAGGCCCCGCCCGCCCAGCTTCCCCTCCCGAGTCCGTCCCTGCCCGCCCAGCTTCCCCTCCCGGCTGGGCCGCGCCCGCCCAGTTTCTCCTCCCGTTCCCGGCACCGCCCCCCCGCTTCTCCTCCTAAGCCAGGCCCCGCCCGCCCAGCTTCTCCTCCCGAGTCAGGCCCCGCCTGCCCAGCTTCTCCTCCTGAGCCAGGCCCCGCCCGCCCAGCTTCCCCTCCCAGCCTGGCCCCGCCCGCCCAGCTTCCCCTCCCGAGCCCGGACCCGCCCACCCAGCTTCTCCTCCCAAGCCAGGCCCCGCCCGCCCAGCTTCCCCTCCCGAGGCAGGCCCCGCCCGCCCAGCTTCCCCTCCCGAGTCCGTCCCTGCCCGCCCAGCTTCCCCTCCCAGCTGGGCCCCGGCCGCCCAGTTTCTCCTCCCGTTCCCGGCACCGCCCGCCCCGCTTCTCCTCCCGAATCAGGCCCCGCCCGCCCAGCTTCCCCTCCCGAGTCAGGCCCCGCCTGCCCAGCTTCTCCTCCTGAGCCAGGCCCCGCCCGCCCAGCTTTTTCTCCCAAGCCAGGCCCCGCCCGCCCAGCTTCCCCTCCCAGCCTGGCGCCGCCCGCCCAACTTCCCCTCCCTGCCTGGCCCCGCCTGCCCAGCTTCCCTCCCGAGTCCGTCCCTGCCCGCCCAGCTTCTCCTCCCAAGCCAGGCCCCGCCCGCCAAGCTTCCCCTCCCAGCCAAGCCCCGCCCTCCCAGTTTCTCCTCCCGTTCCCGGCCCCGCCCGCCCCGCTTCTCCTCCCAAGCCAGGCCCGGTCCTCCCAGCTTCCCCTCCCAGCTTGGCCCCGCCCGCCCAGCTTCCGCTCCAAGCCTGACCCCGCCAGCCCAGCTTCTCCTCCTGAGCCAGGCCCCGCCCGCCCAGCTTCCCCTCCCGAGCCCGGCCACGCCCACCCATCTTCTCCTCCCAGCCTCGCCCCGCCCGCCCACCTTCCCCTCCCTGCCTGGCCCCGCGCGCCCTGCTTCCCCTCCCAGCCAGGCCCCGCCTGCCCAGCTTCCCCTCCCGAGCCCGGCCCCGCCAACCCAGCTTCTTCCCCCAAGTTGGCCCCGCCCGCCCACCTTCCCCTCCCATCTTGGCCCCGCCCGCCCAGCTTCCCCTCCCTGCCTGCCCAGCACGCCCTGCTTCCCCTCCCAGCTAGGCCCCGCCCGCCGAGTTTCTCCTCCCGAGCCCGGCCCCGCCCGCCCAGCTTCCCCTCCCGAGCCCGGCCCCGCCCACCCACCTTCCCCTCCCAGCTTGGCCCCGCCCGCCCAGCTTCCCCTCTCCAGCCAGGCCCCGCCCGCCCAGCTTCCCCTCCCGAGTCCGGCCCCGCCCGCTCAGCTTCTCCTCCCAGTCTGGTTCCGCCCGCCCACCTTCCCCTCCCATCTTGGCTCCGCCCCCCCAGCTTCCCCTCCCAGCCTGGCCCCACCCACCCAGCTTCCCCTCCCAGCCAGCCCCCGCCCGCCCAGATTCCCCTCCCGAGCCCGGCCCCGCCCACCCACCTTCCCCTCCCAGCTTGGCCCCGCCCGCCCATCTTCCCGTCCCGAGCCAGGCCCCGCCCGCCCATTTTCCCCTCCCGAGCCAGGCCCCGCCCCCCCATCTTCCCCTCCCAGCTTGGCCCCGACCGCCCAGCTTCCCCTCTCCAGCCAGGCCCCGCCCGCCCAGCTTCCCCTCCCGAGTCCGGCCCCGCCCGCTCAGCTTCTCCTCCCAGTCTGGTTCCGCCCGCCCACCTTCCCCTCCCATCTTGGCCCCGCCCCCCCAGCTTCCCCTCCCAGCCTGGCCCCGCCCACCCAGCTTCCCCTCCCAGCCAGCCCCCGCCCGCCCAGATTCCCCTCCCAGCCTGGACCGCCCGCCCAGCTTCCCCTCCCAGCCTGGCCCCGCCTGCCCAGCTTCTCCTCCTGAGCCAGGCCCCACCCGCCCAGGTTCTCCTCCCAAGCCAGGCCCCGCCCGCCCAGCTTCCCCTCCCGAGGCAGGCCCCGCAGGCCCAGCTTCCCCTCCCAGCCTGGCCCCGCCCGCCCAGATTCTCCTCCCTAGCCCGGCCCCGCCCGACAAGCTTCCCCTCCCGAGTCCGGCCCCGCCCGACCATTTTCTCTTCCCAAGCCAGGCCCCGCCCGCCCAGCTTCCCCTCCCAGCCTGACCCCGCCAGCCCAGCTTCCCCTCCTGAGCCAGGTCCCGCCCCCCGCCCCCCCTTCCCTCCCAAGCCAGGCCCCGCCCGCCCAGCTTCCCCTCTCAGCCTGGCCCCGCCTGCCCAGCTTCTCCTCCTGAGCCAGGCCCCGCCCGCCCTGCTTCCCCTCCCGAGTCCGGCCCCGCCCGCCCACTTTCTCTTCCCGAGCCCGGCCCCGCCTTCCCAGCTTCCCCTCTCGAGTCCGGCCCCGCCCGCCCAGCTTCCCCTCCCAGCCTGGCCCTGCCCGCCCAGCTTCCCCTCCCGAGTCCGGCCCCGCCCGCCCAGCTTCCCCTCCCAGCCTGGCGCCGCCCGCCCAGCTTCTCCTCCTGAGCCAGGCCCCGCCCGCCCAGCTTCCCCTCCCAGCCTGGCCCCGACCGCCCAGTTTCTCCTCTCTTTCCCGACCCCGCCCGCCCCGCTTCTCCTCCGAAGCCAGGCCTCGCACGCTCCGCTTCCCCTCCCCAGCCAGGCCCCGCCCGCCGAGTTTCTCCTCCCGAGCCCGGCCCCGCCCGCCCTGCTTCCCCTCCCAGCCAGTCCCCGCACGCCCAGTTTCTCCTCCCGTTCCCGGCCACGCCCTCACAGCTTCCCCTCCCGAATCCGGCCCCGCCCGCCCAGGTTCCCCACCCAGCCTGGCGCCGCCGGCCCAGCTTCTCCTCCTGAGCCAGGCCCCGCCCGCCCAGCTTCCCCTCCAGGCCCGGCCCCGCCCGCCCTGCATCCCCTCCGAGCCAGGCCCCGACCGCCCAGTTTCTCCTCCCGTTCCCGACCCCGCCCGCCCCGCTTCCCCTCCCAAGCCAGGCCCCGCCCGCCCAGCTTCCCCTACCTGCCTGGCCCCGCCTGCCCAGCTTCCCGTCCCAGCCTGGCCCCGCCCGCCCAGCTTCCCCTCACAAGCCAGGCCCCGCCCGCCCAGCTTCCCCTACCTGCCTGGCCCCGCCTGCCCAGCTTCCCCTCCCAGCTTGGCCCCGCCCGCCCAGCTTCCCCTCCCGAGTCAGGCCCCGCCTGCCCAGCTTCTCCTCCTGAGCCAGGCCCCGCCCGCCCAGCTTTTTCTCCCAAGCCAGGCCCCGCCCGCCCAGCTTCCCCTCCCAGCCTGGCGCCGCCCGCCCAACTTCCCCTCCCTGCCTGGCCCCGCCTGCCCAGCTTCCCTCCCGAGTCCGTCCCTGCCCGCCCAGGTTCTCCTCCCAAGCCAGGCCCCGCCCGCCAAGCTTCCCCTCCCAGCCAAGCCCCGCCCTCCCAGTTTCTCCTCCCGTTCCCGGCCCCGCCCGCCCCGCTTCTCCTCCCAAGCCAGGCCCGGTCCTCCCAGCTTCCCCTCCCAGCTTGGCCCCGCCCGCCCAGCTTCCGCTCCAAGCCTGACCCCGCCAGCCCAGCTTCTCCTCCTGAGCCAGGCCCCGCCCGCCCAGCTTCCCCTCCCGAGCCCGGCCACGCCCACCCATCTTCTCCTCCCAGCCTCGCCCCGCCCGCCCACCTTCCCCTCCCTGCCTGGCCCCGCGCGCCCTGCTTCCCCTCCCAGCCAGGCCCCGCCTGCCCAGCTTCCCCTCCCGAGCCCGGCCCCGCCAACCCAGCTTCTTCCCCCAAGTTGGCCCCGCCCGCCCACCTTCCCCTCCCATCTTGGCCCCGCCCGCCCAGCTTCCCCTCCCTGCCTGCCCAGCACGCCCTGCTTCCCCTCCCAGCTAGGCCCCGCCCGCCGAGTTTCTCCTCCCGAGCCCGGCCCCGCCCGCCCAGCTTCCCCTCCCGAGCCCGGCCCCGCCCACCCACCTTCCCCTCCCAGCTTGGCCCCGCCCGCCCAGCTTCCCCTCTCCAGCCAGGCCCCGCCCGCCCAGCTTCCCCTCCCGAGTCCGGCCCCGCCCGCTCAGCTTCTCCTCCCAGTCTGGTTCCGCCCGCCCACCTTCCCCTCCCATCTTGGCTCCGCCCCCCCAGCTTCCCCTCCCAGCCTGGCCCCACCCACCCAGCTTCCCCTCCCAGCCAGCCCCCGCCCGCCCAGATTCCCCTCCCGAGCCCGGCCCCGCCCACCCACCTTCCCCTCCCAGCTTGGCCCCGCCCGCCCATCTTCCCGTCCCGAGCCAGGCCCCGCCCGCCCATTTTCCCCTCCCGAGCCAGGCCCCGCCCCCCCATCTTCCCCTCCCGAGCTAGGCCCCGCCCGCCCATCTTCCCCTCCCAGCTTGGCCCCGACCGCCCAGCTTCCCCTCTCCAGCCAGGCCCCGCCCGCCCAGCTTCCCCTCCCGAGTCCGGCCCCGCCCGCTCAGCTTCTCCTCCCAGTCTGGTTCCGCCCGCCCACCTTCCCCTCCCATCTTGGCCCCGCCCCCCCAGCTTCCCCTCCCAGCCTGGCCCCGCCCACCCAGCTTCCCCTCCCAGCCAGCCCCCGCCCGCCCAGATTCCCCTCCCAGCCTGGACCGCCCGCCCAGCTTCCCCTCCCAGCCTGGCCCCGCCTGCCCAGCTTCTCCTCCTGAGCCAGGCCCCACCCGCCCAGGTTCTCCTCCCAAGCCAGGCCCCGCCCGCCCAGCTTCCCCTCCCGAGGCAGGCCCCGCAGGCCCAGCTTCCCCTCCCAGCCTGGCCCCGCCCGCCCAGATTCTCCTCCCTAGCCCGGCCCCGCCCGACAAGCTTCCCCTCCCGAGTCCGGCCCCGCCCGACCATTTTCTCTTCCCAAGCCAGGCCCCGCCCGCCCAGCTTCCCCTCCCAGCCTGACCCCGCCAGCCCAGCTTCCCCTCCTGAGCCAGGTCCCGCCCCCCCCCGCTTCTCCTCCCAAGCCAGGCCCCGCCCGCCCAGCTTCCCCTCTCAGCCTGGCCCCGCCTGCCCAGCTTCTCCTCCTGAGCCAGGCCCCGCCCGCCCTGCTTCCCCTCCCGAGTCCGGCCCCGCCCGCCCACTTTCTCTTCCCGAGCCCGGCCCCGCCTTCCCAGCTTCCCCTCTCGAGTCCGGCCCCGCCCGCCCAGCTTCCCCTCCCAGCCTGGCCCTGCCCGCCCAGCTTCCCCTCCCGAGTCCGGCCCCGCCCGCCCAGCTTCCCCTCCCAGCCTGGCGCCGCCCGCCCAGCTTCTCCTCCTGAGCCAGGCCCCGCCCGCCCAGCTTCCCCTCCCAGCCTGGCCCCGACCGCCCAGTTTCTCCTCTCTTTCCCGACCCCGCCCGCCCCGCTTCTCCTCCGAAGCCAGGCCTCGCACGCTCCGCTTCCCCTCCCCAGCCAGGCCCCGCCCGCCGAGTTTCTCCTCCCGAGCCCGGCCCCGCCCGCCCTGCTTCCCCTCCCAGCCAGTCCCCGCACGCCCAGTTTCTCCTCCCGTTCCCGGCCACGCCCTCACAGCTTCCCCTCCCGAATCCGGCCCCGCCCGCCCAGGTTCCCCACCCAGCCTGGCGCCGCCGGCCCAGCTTCTCCTCCTGAGCCAGGCCCCGACCGCCCAGTTTCTCCTCCCGTTCCCGACCCCGCCCGCCCCGCTTCCCCTCCCAAGCCAGGCCCCGCCCGCCCAGCTTCCCCTACCTGCCTGGCCCCGCCTGCCCAGCTTCCCGTCCCAGCCTGGCCCCGCCCGCCCAGCTTCCCCTCACAAGCCAGGCCCCGCCCGCCCAGCTTCCCCTACCTGCCTGGCCCCGCCTGCCCAGCTTCCCCTCCGGAGTCCGTCCCTGCCCGCCCAGCTTCTCCTCCCAAGCCAGGCCCCGCCCGCCAAGCTTCCCCTCCCAGCCTGACCCCGCGCGCCTAGCTTCCCCTCCCAGCCAGGCTCCGCCGGCCCAGTTTCTCCTCCCGAGCCCGGCCCCGACCGCCAAGCTTCCCCTCCCCAGCCTGGCCCCGCCCGCCCACCTTCCTCTCCCATCTTGGCACCCCCCCCCCAGCGTCCCCTCCCAGCCTGGCCCCGCCCACCCAGCTTCCCCTCCCAGCCAGCCCCCGCCCGCCCAGATTCCCCTCCCAGCCTGGCCGCGCCCGCCCAGCTTCTCCTCTTGAGCCAGGCCCCGCCCGCCCAGCTTCCCCTCGCGAGGCAGGCCCCGCCCGCCCAGCTTCCCCTCCCGAGTCCGTCCCTGCCCGCCCAGCTTCCCCTCCCAGCTGGGCCCCGGCCGCCCAGTTTCTCCTCCCGTTCCCGGCACCGCCCGCCCCGCTTCTCCTCCCAAGCCAGGCCCCGCCCGCCCAGCTTCCCCTCCCGAGTCAGGCCCCGCCTGCCCAGCTTCTCCTCCTGAGCCAGGCCCCGCCCGCCCAGCTTTTTCTCCCAAGCCAGGCCCCGCCCGCCCAGCTTCCCCTCCCAGCCTGGCGCCGCCCGCCCAGCTTCCCCTCCCTGCCTGGCCCCGCCTGCCCAGCTTCCCCTCCCGAGTCCGTCCCTGCCCGCCCAGCTTCTCCTCCCAAGCCAGGCCCCGCCCGCCAAGCTTCCCCTCCCAGCCAGGCCCCGCCCTCCCAGTTTCTCCTCCCGTTCCCGGCCCCGCCCGCCCCGCTTCTCCTCCCAAACCAGGCCCGGTCCTCCCAGCTTCCCCTCCCAGCTTGGCCCCGCCCGCCCAGCTTCCGCTCCAAGCCTGACCCCGCCAGCCCAGCTTCTCCTCCTGAGCCAGGCCCCGCCCGCCCAGCTTCCCCTCCCGAGCCCGGCCACGCCCACCCAGCTTCTCCTCCCAGCCTCGCCCCGCCCGCCCACCTTCCCCTCCCTGCCTGGCCCCGCGCGCCCTGCTTCCCCTCCCAGCCAGGCCCCGCCTGCCCAGCTTCCCCTCCCGAGCCCGGCCCCGCCAAACCAGCTTCTTCCCCCAAGTTGGCCCCGCCCGCCCACCTTCCCCTCCCATCTTGGCCCCGCCCGCCCAGCTTCCCCTCCCTGCCTGGCCCAGCACGCCCTGCTTCCCCTCCCAGCTAGGCCCCGCCCGCCGAGTTTCTCCTCCCGAGCCCGGCCCCGCCCGCCCAGCTTCCCCTCCCGAGCCCGGCCCCGCCCACCCACCTTCCCCTCCCAGCTTGGCCCCGCCCGCCCAGCTTCCCCTCTCCAGCCAGGCCCCGCCCGCCCAGCTTCCCCTCCCGAGTCCGGCCCCGCCCGCTCAGCTTCTCCTTCCAGTATGGTTCCGCCCGCCCACCTTCCCCTCCCATCTTGGCCCCGCCCCCCCAGCTTCCCCTCCCAGCCTGGCCCCGCCCACCCAGCTTCCCCTCCCAGCCAGCCCCCGCCCGCCCAGATTCCCCTCCCAGCCTGGACCGCCCGCCCAGCTTCCCCTCCCAGCCTGGCCCCGCCTGCCCAGCTTCTCCTCCTGAGCCAGGCCCCACCCGCCCAGGTTCTCCTCCCAAGCCAGGCCCCGCCCGCCCAGCTTCCCCTCTCAGCCTGGCCCCGCCTGCCCAGCTTCTCCTCCTGAGCCAGGCCCCGCCCGCCCTGCTTCCCCTCCCGAGTCCGGCCCCGCCCGCCCACTTTCTCTTCCCGAGCCCGGCCCCGCCTTCCCAGCTTCCCCTCTCGAGTCCGGCCCCGCCCGCCCAGCTTCCCCTCCCAGCCTGGCCCTGCCCGCCCAGCTTCCCCTCCCGAGTCCGGCCCCGCCAGCCCAGCTTCCCCTCCCAGCCTGGCGCCGCCCGCCCAGCTTCTCCTCCTGAGCCAGGCCCCGCCCGCCCAGCTTCCCCTCCCAGCCTGGCCCCGACCGCCCAGTTTCTCCTCTCTTTCCCGACCCCGCCCGCCCCGCTTCTCCTCCGAAGCCAGGCCTCGCACGCTCCGCTTCCCCTCCCCAGCCAGGCCCCGCCCGCCGAGTTTCTCCTCCCGAGCCCGGCCCCGCCCGCCCTGCTTCCCCTCCCAGCCAGTCCCCGCACGCCCAGTTTCTCCTCCCGTTCCCGGCCACGCCCTCACAGCTTCCCCTCCCGAATCCGGCCCCGCCCGCCCAGGTTCCCCACCCAGCCTGGCGCCGCCGGCCCAGCTTCTCCTCCTGAGCCAGGCCCCGCCCGCCCAGCTTCCCCTCCAGAACCCGGCCCCGCCCGCCCTGCATCCCCTCCGAGCCAGGCCCCGACCGCCCAGTTTCTCCTCCCGTTCCCGACCCCGCCCGCCCCGCTTCCCCTCCCAAGCCAGGCCCCGCCCGCCCAGCTTCCCCTACCTGCCTGGCCCCGCCTGCCCAGCTTCCCGTCCCAGCCTGGCCCCGCCCGCCCAGCTTCCCCTCACAAGCCAGGCCCCGCCCGCCCAGCTTCCCCTACCTGCCTGGCCCCGCCTGCCCAGCTTCCCCTCCCAGCTTGGCCCCGCCCGCCCAGCTTCCCCTCCGGAGTCCGTCCCTGCCCGCCCAGCTTCTCCTCCCAAGCCAGGCCCCGCCCGCCAAGCTTCCCCTCCCAGCCTGACCCCGCGCGCCTAGCTTCCCCTCCCAGCCAGGCTCCGCCGGCCCAGTTTCTCCTCCCGAGCCCGGCCCCGACCGCCAAGCTTCCCCTCCCCAGCCTGGCCCCGCCCGCCCACCTTCCTCTCCCATCTTGGCACCCCCCCCCCAGCGTCCCCTCCCAGCCTGGCCCCGCCCACCCAGCTTCCCCTCCCAGCCAGCCCCCGCCCGCCCAGATTCCCCTCCCAGCCAAGCCCCGCCCTCCCAGTTTCTCCTCCCGTTCCCGGCCCCGCCCGCCCCGCTTCTCCTCCCAAGCCAGGCCCGGTCCTCCCAGCTTCCCCTCCCAGCTTGGCCCCGCCCGCCCAGCTTCCGCTCCAAGCCTGACCCCGCCAGCCCAGCTTCTCCTCCTGAGCCAGGCCCCGCCCGCCCAGCTTCCCCTCCCGAGCCCGGCCACGCCCACCCATCTTCTCCTCCCAGCCTCGCCCCGCCCGCCCACCTTCCCCTCCCTGCCTGGCCCCGCGCGCCCTGCTTCCCCTCCCAGCCAGGCCCCGCCTGCCCAGCTTCCCCTCCCGAGCCCGGCCCCGCCAACCCAGCTTCTTCCCCCAAGTTGGCCCCGCCCGCCCACCTTCCCCTCCCATCTTGGCCCCGCCCGCCCAGCTTCCCCTCCCTGCCTGCCCAGCACGCCCTGCTTCCCCTCCCAGCTAGGCCCCGCCCGCCGAGTTTCTCCTCCCGAGCCCGGCCCCGCCCGCCCAGCTTCCCCTCCCGAGCCCGGCCCCGCCCACCCACCTTCCCCTCCCAGCTTGGCCCCGCCCGCCCAGCTTCCCCTCTCCAGCCAGGCCCCGCCCGCCCAGCTTCCCCTCCCGAGTCCGGCCCCGCCCGCTCAGCTTCTCCTCCCAGTCTGGTTCCGCCCGCCCACCTTCCCCTCCCATCTTGGCTCCGCCCCCCCAGCTTCCCCTCCCAGCCTGGCCCCACCCACCCAGCTTCCCCTCCCAGCCAGCCCCCGCCCGCCCAGATTCCCCTCCCGAGCCCGGCCCCGCCCACCCACCTTCCCCTCCCAGCTTGGCCCCGCCCGCCCATCTTCCCGTCCCGAGCCAGGCCCCGCCCGCCCATTTTCCCCTCCCGAGCCAGGCCCCGCCCCCCCATCTTCCCCTCCCAGCTTGGCCCCGACCGCCCAGCTTCCCCTCTCCAGCCAGGCCCCGCCCGCCCAGCTTCCCCTCCCGAGTCCGGCCCCGCCCGCTCAGCTTCTCCTCCCAGTCTGGTTCCGCCCGCCCACCTTCCCCTCCCATCTTGGCCCCGCCCCCCCAGCTTCCCCTCCCAGCCTGGCCCCGCCCACCCAGCTTCCCCTCCCAGCCAGCCCCCGCCCGCCCAGATTCCCCTCCCAGCCTGGACCGCCCGCCCAGCTTCCCCTCCCAGCCTGGCCCCGCCTGCCCAGCTTCTCCTCCTGAGCCAGGCCCCACCCGCCCAGGTTCTCCTCCCAAGCCAGGCCCCGCCCGCCCAGCTTCCCCTCCCGAGGCAGGCCCCGCAGGCCCAGCTTCCCCTCCCAGCCTGGCCCCGCCCGCCCAGATTCTCCTCCCTAGCCCGGCCCCGCCCGACAAGCTTCCCCTCCCGAGTCCGGCCCCGCCCGACCATTTTCTCTTCCCAAGCCAGGCCCCGCCCGCCCAGCTTCCCCTCCCAGCCTGACCCCGCCAGCCCAGCTTCCCCTCCTGAGCCAGGTCCCGCCCCCCCCCGCTTCTCCTCCCAAGCCAGGCCCCGCCCGCCCAGCTTCCCCTCTCAGCCTGGCCCCGCCTGCCCAGCTTCTCCTCCTGAGCCAGGCCCCGCCCGCCCTGCTTCCCCTCCCGAGTCCGGCCCCGCCCGCCCACTTTCTCTTCCCGAGCCCGGCCCCGCCTTCCCAGCTTCCCCTCTCGAGTCCGGCCCCGCCCGCCCAGCTTCCCCTCCCAGCCTGGCCCTGCCCGCCCAGCTTCCCCTCCCGAGTCCGGCCCCGCCCGCCCAGCTTCCCCTCCCAGCCTGGCGCCGCCCGCCCAGCTTCTCCTCCTGAGCCAGGCCCCGCCCGCCCAGCTTCCCCTCCCAGCCTGGCCCCGACCGCCCAGTTTCTCCTCTCTTTCCCGACCCCGCCCGCCCCGCTTCTCCTCCGAAGCCAGGCCTCGCACGCTCCGCTTCCCCTCCCCAGCCAGGCCCCGCCCGCCGAGTTTCTCCTCCCGAGCCCGGCCCCGCCCGCCCTGCTTCCCCTCCCAGCCAGTCCCCGCACGCCCAGTTTCTCCTCCCGTTCCCGGCCACGCCCTCACAGCTTCCCCTCCCGAATCCGGCCCCGCCCGCCCAGGTTCCCCACCCAGCCTGGCGCCGCCGGCCCAGCTTCTCCTCCTGAGCCAGGCCCCGCCCGCCCAGCTTCCCCTCCAGAACCCGGCCCCGCCCGCCCTGCATCCCCTCCGAGCCAGGCCCCGACCGCCCAGTTTCTCCTCCCGTTCCCGACCCCGCCCGCCCCGCTTCCCCTCCCAAGCCAGGCCCCGCCCGCCCAGCTTCCCCTACCTGCCTGGCCCCGCCTGCCCAGCTTCCCGTCCCAGCCTGGCCCCGCCCGCCCAGCTTCCCCTCACAAGCCAGGCCCCGCCCGCCCAGCTTCCCCTACCTGCCTGGCCCCGCCTGCCCAGCTTCCCCTCCCAGCTTGGCCCCGCCCGCCCAGCTTCCCCTCCGGAGTCCGTCCCTGCCCGCCCAGCTTCTCCTCCCAAGCCAGGCCCCGCCCGCCAAGCTTCCCCTCCCAGCCTGACCCCGCGCGCCTAGCTTCCCCTCCCAGCCAGGCTCCGCCGGCCCAGTTTCTCCTCCCGAGCCCGGCCCCGACCGCCAAGCTTCCCCTCCCCAGCCTGGCCCCGCCCGCCCACCTTCCTCTCCCATCTTGGCACCCCCCCCCCAGCGTCCCCTCCCAGCCTGGCCCCGCCCACCCAGCTTCCCCTCCCAGCCAGCCCCCGCCCGCCCAGATTCCCCTCCCAGCCTGGCCGCGCCCGCCCAGCTTCTCCTCTTGAGCCAGGCCCCGCCCGCCCAGCTTCCCCTCGCGAGGCAGGCCCCGCCCGCCCAGCTTCCCCTCCCGAGTCCGTCCCTGCCCGCCCAGCTTCCCCTCCCAGCTGGGCCCCGGCCGCCCAGTTTCTCCTCCCGTTCCCGGCACCGCCCGCCCCGCTTCTCCTCCCAAGCCAGGCCCCGCCCGCCCAGCTTCCCCTCCCGAGTCAGGCCCCGCCTGCCCAGCTTCTCCTCCTGAGCCAGGCCCCGCCCGCCCAGCTTTTTCTCCCAAGCCAGGCCCCGCCCGCCCAGCTTCCCCTCCCAGCCTGGCGCCGCCCGCCCAGCTTCCCCTCCCTGCCTGGCCCCGCCTGCCCAGCTTCCCCTCCCGAGTCCGTCCCTGCCCGCCCAGCTTCTCCTCCCAAGCCAGGCCCCGCCCGCCAAGCTTCCCCTCCCAGCCAGGCCCCGCCCTCCCAGTTTCTCCTCCCGTTCCCGGCCCCGCCCGCCCCGCTTCTCCTCCCAAGCCAGGCCCGGTCCTCCCAGCTTCCCCTCCCAGCTTGGCCCCGCCCGCCCAGCTTCCGCTCCAAGCCTGACCCCGCCAGCCCAGCTTCTCCTCCTGAGCCAGGCCCCGCCCGCCCAGCTTCCCCTCCCGAGCCCGGCCACGCCCACCCAGCTTCTCCTCCCAGCCTCGCCCCGCCCGCCCACCTTCCCCTCCCTGCCTGGCCCCGCGCGCCCTGCTTCCCCTCCCAGCCAGGCCCCGCCTGCCCAGCTTCCCCTCCCGAGCCCGGCCCCGCCAAACCAGCTTCTTCCCCCAAGTTGGCCCCGCCCGCCCACCTTCCCCTCCCATCTTGGCCCCGCCCGCCCAGCTTCCCCTCCCTGCCTGGCCCAGCACGCCCTGCTTCCCCTCCCAGCTAGGCCCCGCCCGCCGAGTTTCTCCTCCCGAGCCCGGCCCCGCCCGCCCAGCTTCCCCTCCCGAGCCCGGCCCCGCCCACCCACCTTCCCCTCCCAGCTTGGCCCCGCCCGCCCAGCTTCCCCTCTCCAGCCAGGCCCCGCCCGCCCAGCTTCCCCTCCCGAGTCCGGCCCCGCCCGCTCAGCTTCTCCTTCCAGTATGGTTCCGCCCGCCCACCTTCCCCTCCCATCTTGGCCCCGCCCCCCCAGCTTCCCCTCCCAGCCTGGCCCCGCCCACCCAGCTTCCCCTCCCAGCCAGCCCCCGCCCGCCCAGATTCCCCTCCCAGCCTGGACCGCCCGCCCAGCTTCCCCTCCCAGCCTGGCCCCGCCTGCCCAGCTTCTCCTCCTGAGCCAGGCCCCACCCGCCCAGGTTCTCCTCCCAAGCCAGGCCCCGCCCGCCCAGCTTCCCCTCTCAGCCTGGCCCCGCCTGCCCAGCTTCTCCTCCTGAGCCAGGCCCCGCCCGCCCTGCTTCCCCTCCCGAGTCCGGCCCCGCCCGCCCACTTTCTCTTCCCGAGCCCGGCCCCGCCTTCCCAGCTTCCCCTCTCGAGTCCGGCCCCGCCCGCCCAGCTTCCCCTCCCAGCCTGGCCCTGCCCGCCCAGCTTCCCCTCCCGAGTCCGGCCCCGCCAGCCCAGCTTCCCCTCCCAGCCTGGCGCCGCCCGCCCAGCTTCTCCTCCTGAGCCAGGCCCCGCCCGCCCAGCTTCCCCTCCCAGCCTGGCCCCGACCGCCCAGTTTCTCCTCTCTTTCCCGACCCCGCCCGCCCCGCTTCTCCTCCGAAGCCAGGCCTCGCACGCTCCGCTTCCCCTCCCCAGCCAGGCCCCGCCCGCCGAGTTTCTCCTCCCGAGCCCGGCCCCGCCCGCCCTGCTTCCCCTCCCAGCCAGTCCCCGCACGCCCAGTTTCTCCTCCCGTTCCCGGCCACGCCCTCACAGCTTCCCCTCCCGAATCCGGCCCCGCCCGCCCAGGTTCCCCACCCAGCCTGGCGCCGCCGGCCCAGCTTCTCCTCCTGAGCCAGGCCCCGCCCGCCCAGCTTCCCCTCCAGAACCCGGCCCCGCCCGCCCTGCATCCCCTCCGAGCCAGGCCCCGACCGCCCAGTTTCTCCTCCCGTTCCCGACCCCGCCCGCCCCGCTTCCCCTCCCAAGCCAGGCCCCGCCCGCCCAGCTTCCCCTACCTGCCTGGCCCCGCCTGCCCAGCTTCCCGTCCCAGCCTGGCCCCGCCCGCCCAGCTTCCCCTCACAAGCCAGGCCCCGCCCGCCCAGCTTCCCCTACCTGCCTGGCCCCGCCTGCCCAGCTTCCCCTCCCAGCTTGGCCCCGCCCGCCCAGCTTCCCCTCCGGAGTCCGTCCCTGCCCGCCCAGCTTCTCCTCCCAAGCCAGGCCCCGCCCGCCAAGCTTCCCCTCCCAGCCTGACCCCGCGCGCCTAGCTTCCCCTCCCAGCCAGGCTCCGCCGGCCCAGTTTCTCCTCCCGAGCCCGGCCCCGACCGCCAAGCTTCCCCTCCCCAGCCTGGCCCCGCCCGCCCACCTTCCTCTCCCATCTTGGCCCCCCCCCCCCAGCGTCCCCTCCCAGCCTGGCCCCGCCCACCCAGCTTCCCCTCCCAGCCAGCCCCCGCCCGCCCAGATTCCCCTCCCAGCCAAGCCCCGCCCTCCCAGTTTCTCCTCCCGTTCCCGGCCCCGCCCGCCCCGCTTCTCCTCCCAAGCCAGGCCCGGTCCTCCCAGCTTCCCCTCCCAGCTTGGCCCCGCCCGCCCAGCTTCCGCTCCAAGCCTGACCCCGCCAGCCCAGCTTCTCCTCCTGAGCCAGGCCCCGCCCGCCCAGCTTCCCCTCCCGAGCCCGGCCACGCCCACCCATCTTCTCCTCCCAGCCTCGCCCCGCCCGCCCACCTTCCCCTCCCTGCCTGGCCCCGCGCGCCCTGCTTCCCCTCCCAGCCAGGCCCCGCCTGCCCAGCTTCCCCTCCCGAGCCCGGCCCCGCCAACCCAGCTTCTTCCCCCAAGTTGGCCCCGCCCGCCCACCTTCCCCTCCCATCTTGGCCCCGCCCGCCCAGCTTCCCCTCCCTGCCTGCCCAGCACGCCCTGCTTCCCCTCCCAGCTAGGCCCCGCCCGCCGAGTTTCTCCTCCCGAGCCCGGCCCCGCCCGCCCAGCTTCCCCTCCCGAGCCCGGCCCCGCCCACCCACCTTCCCCTCCCAGCTTGGCCCCGCCCGCCCAGCTTCCCCTCTCCAGCCAGGCCCCGCCCGCCCAGCTTCCCCTCCCGAGTCCGGCCCCGCCCGCTCAGCTTCTCCTCCCAGTCTGGTTCCGCCCGCCCACCTTCCCCTCCCATCTTGGCTCCGCCCCCCCAGCTTCCCCTCCCAGCCTGGCCCCACCCACCCAGCTTCCCCTCCCAGCCAGCCCCCGCCCGCCCAGATTCCCCTCCCGAGCCCGGCCCCGCCCACCCACCTTCCCCTCCCAGCTTGGCCCCGCCCGCCCATCTTCCCGTCCCGAGCCAGGCCCCGCCCGCCCATTTTCCCCTCCCGAGCCAGGCCCCGCCCCCCCATCTTCCCCTCCCAGCTTGGCCCCGACCGCCCAGCTTCCCCTCTCCAGCCAGGCCCCGCCCGCCCAGCTTCCCCTCCCGAGTCCGGCCCCGCCCGCTCAGCTTCTCCTCCCAGTCTGGTTCCGCCCGCCCACCTTCCCCTCCCATCTTGGCCCCGCCCCCCCAGCTTCCCCTCCCAGCCTGGCCCCGCCCACCCAGCTTCCCCTCCCAGCCAGCCCCCGCCCGCCCAGATTCCCCTCCCAGCCTGGACCGCCCGCCCAGCTTCCCCTCCCAGCCTGGCCCCGCCTGCCCAGCTTCTCCTCCTGAGCCAGGCCCCACCCGCCCAGGTTCTCCTCCCAAGCCAGGCCCCGCCCGCCCAGCTTCCCCTCCCGAGGCAGGCCCCGCAGGCCCAGCTTCCCCTCCCAGCCTGGCCCCGCCCGCCCAGATTCTCCTCCCTAGCCCGGCCCCGCCCGACAAGCTTCCCCTCCCGAGTCCGGCCCCGCCCGACCATTTTCTCTTCCCAAGCCAGGCCCCGCCCGCCCAGCTTCCCCTCCCAGCCTGACCCCGCCAGCCCAGCTTCCCCTCCTGAGCCAGGTCCCGCCCCCCCCCGCTTCTCCTCCCAAGCCAGGCCCCGCCCGCCCAGCTTCCCCTCTCAGCCTGGCCCCGCCTGCCCAGCTTCTCCTCCTGAGCCAGGCCCCGCCCGCCCTGCTTCCCCTCCCGAGTCCGGCCCCGCCCGCCCACTTTCTCTTCCCGAGCCCGGCCCCGCCTTCCCAGCTTCCCCTCTCGAGTCCGGCCCCGCCCGCCCAGCTTCCCCTCCCAGCCTGGCCCTGCCCGCCCAGCTTCCCCTCCCGAGTCCGGCCCCGCCCGCCCAGCTTCCCCTCCCAGCCTGGCGCCGCCCGCCCAGCTTCTCCTCCTGAGCCAGGCCCCGCCCGCCCAGCTTCCCCTCCCAGCCTGGCCCCGACCGCCCAGTTTCTCCTCTCTTTCCCGACCCCGCCCGCCCCGCTTCTCCTCCGAAGCCAGGCCTCGCACGCTCCGCTTCCCCTCCCCAGCCAGGCCCCGCCCGCCGAGTTTCTCCTCCCGAGCCCGGCCCCGCCCGCCCTGCTTCCCCTCCCAGCCAGTCCCCGCACGCCCAGTTTCTCCTCCCGTTCCCGGCCACGCCCTCACAGCTTCCCCTCCCGAATCCGGCCCCGCCCGCCCAGGTTCCCCACCCAGCCTGGCGCCGCCGGCCCAGCTTCTCCTCCTGAGCCAGGCCCCGCCCGCCCAGCTTCCCCTCCAGAACCCGGCCCCGCCCGCCCTGCATCCCCTCCGAGCCAGGCCCCGACCGCCCAGTTTCTCCTCCCGTTCCCGACCCCGCCCGCCCCGCTTCCCCTCCCAAGCCAGGCCCCGCCCGCCCAGCTTCCCCTACCTGCCTGGCCCCGCCTGCCCAGCTTCCCGTCCCAGCCTGGCCCCGCCCGCCCAGCTTCCCCTCACAAGCCAGGCCCCGCCCGCCCAGCTTCCCCTACCTGCCTGGCCCCGCCTGCCCAGCTTCCCCTCCCAGCTTGGCCCCGCCCGCCCAGCTTCCCCTCCGGAGTCCGTCCCTGCCCGCCCAGCTTCTCCTCCCAAGCCAGGCCCCGCCCGCCAAGCTTCCCCTCCCAGCCTGACCCCGCGCGCCTAGCTTCCCCTCCCAGCCAGGCTCCGCCGGCCCAGTTTCTCCTCCCGAGCCCGGCCCCGACCGCCAAGCTTCCCCTCCCCAGCCTGGCCCCGCCCGCCCACCTTCCTCTCCCATCTTGGCACCCCCCCCCCAGCGTCCCCTCCCAGCCTGGCCCCGCCCACCCAGCTTCCCCTCCCAGCCAGCCCCCGCCCGCCCAGATTCCCCTCCCAGCCTGGCCGCGCCCGCCCAGCTTCTCCTCTTGAGCCAGGCCCCGCCCGCCCAGCTTCCCCTCGCGAGGCAGGCCCCGCCCGCCCAGCTTCCCCTCCCGAGTCCGTCCCTGCCCGCCCAGCTTCCCCTCCCAGCTGGGCCCCGGCCGCCCAGTTTCTCCTCCCGTTCCCGGCACCGCCCGCCCCGCTTCTCCTCCCAAGCCAGGCCCCGCCCGCCCAGCTTCCCCTCCCGAGTCAGGCCCCGCCTGCCCAGCTTCTCCTCCTGAGCCAGGCCCCGCCCGCCCAGCTTTTTCTCCCAAGCCAGGCCCCGCCCGCCCAGCTTCCCCTCCCAGCCTGGCGCCGCCCGCCCAGCTTCCCCTCCCTGCCTGGCCCCGCCTGCCCAGCTTCCCCTCCCGAGTCCGTCCCTGCCCGCCCAGCTTCTCCTCCCAAGCCAGGCCCCGCCCGCCAAGCTTCCCCTCCCAGCCAGGCCCCGCCCTCCCAGTTTCTCCTCCCGTTCCCGGCCCCGCCCGCCCCGCTTCTCCTCCCAAGCCAGGCCCGGTCCTCCCAGCTTCCCCTCCCAGCTTGGCCCCGCCCGCCCAGCTTCCGCTCCAAGCCTGACCCCGCCAGCCCAGCTTCTCCTCCTGAGCCAGCCCCCGCCCGCCCAGCTTCCCCTCCCGAGCCCGGCCACGCCCACCCAGCTTCTCCTCCCAGCCTCGCCCCGCCCGCCCACCTTCTCCTCCCAGCCTCGCCCCGCCCGCCCACCTTCCCCTCCCAGCCAGGCCCCGCCTGCCCAGCTTCCCCTCCCGAGCCCGGCCCCGCCAAACCAGCTTCTTCCCCCAAGTTGGCCCCGCCCGCCCACCTTCCCCTCCCCTCTCCAGCCAGGCCCCGCCCGCCCAGCTTCCCCTCCCGAGTCCGGCCCCGCCCGCTCAGCTTCTCCTCCCAGTCTGGTTCCGCCCGCCCACCTTCCCCTCCCATCTTGGCCCCGCCCCCCCAGCTTCCCCTCCCAGCCTGGCCCCGCCCACCCAGCTTCCCCTCCCAGCCAGCCCCCGCCCGCCCAGATTCCCCTCCCAGCCTGGACCGCCCGCCCAGCTTCCCCTCCCAGCCTGGCCCCGCCTGCCCAGCTTCTCCTCCTGAGCCAGGCCCCACCCGCCCAGGTTCTCCTCCCAAGCCAGGCCCCGCCCGCCCAGCTTCCCCTCCCGAGCCAGGCCCCACCCGCCCAGATTCTCCTCCCTAGCCCGGCCCCGCCCGCCAAGCTTCACCTCCCGAGCCAGGCCCCGCCCGCCCATTTTCCCCTCCCGAGCCAGGCCCCGCCCCCCCATCTTCCCCTCCCGAGCTAGGCCCCGCCCGCCCATCTTCCCCTCCCAGCTTGGCCCCGACCGCCCAGCTTCCCCTCTCCAGCCAGGCCCCGCCCGCCCAGCTTCCCCTCCCGAGTCCGGCCCCGCCCGCTCAGCTTCTCCTCCCAGTCTGGTTCCGCCCGCCCACCTTCCCCTCCCATCTTGGCCCCGCCCCCCCAGCTTCCCCTCCCAGCCTGGCCCCGCCCACCCAGCTTCCCCTCCCAGCCAGCCCCCGCCCGCCCAGATTCCCCTCCCAGCCTGGACCGCCCGCCCAGCTTCCCCTCCCAGCCTGGCCCCGCCTGCCCAGCTTCTCCTCCTGAGCCAGGCCCCACCCGCCCAGGTTCTCCTCCCAAGCCAGGCCCCGCCCGCCCAGCTTCCTCTCCCAGCTTGGCCCCCCCCCCCAGCTTCCCCTCCCAGCATGGCCCCGCCCACCCAGCTTCCCCTCCCAGCCAGCCCCCGCCCGCCCAGATTCCCCTCCCAGCCTGGCCGCGCCCGCCCAGCTTCTCCTCTTGAGCCAGGCCCCGCCCGCCCAGCTTCCCCTCCCGAGGCAGGCCCCGCCCGCCCAGTTTCTCCTCCCGTTCCCGGCACCGCCCCCCCGCTTCTCCTCCTAAGCCAGGCCCCGCCCGCCCAGCTTCTCCTCCCGAGTAAGGCCCCGCCTGCCCAGCTTCTCCTCCTGAGCCAGGCCCCGCCCGCCCAGCTTCCCCTCCCAGCCTGGCCCCGCCCGCCCAGCTTCCCCTCCCTGCCTGGCCCCGCCTGCCCAGCTTCCCCTCCCAGCTTTGCCCCGCCCGCCCAGCTTCCCCTCCCAGCCTGACCCCGCCCGCCCAGCTTCCCCTCCCGAGCCCGGGCCCGCCCACCCAGCTTCTCCTCCCAAGCCAGGCCCCGCCCGCCCAGCTTCTCCTCCCGAGTCAGGCCCCGCCTACCCAGCTTCTCCTCCTGAGCCAGGCCCCGCCCGCCCAGCTTTTTCTCCCAAGCCAGGCCCCGCCCGCCCAGCTTCCCCTCCCAGCCTGGCCCCGCCCACCCAGCTTCCCCTCCCAGCCAGCCTCCGCCCGCCCAGATTCCCCTCCCAGCCTGGACCGCCCGCCCAGCTTCCCCTCCCAGCCTGGCCCCGCCTGCCCAGCTTCTCCTCCTGAGCCAGGCCCCACCCGCCCAGGTTCTCCTCCCAAGCCAGGCCCCGCCCGCCCAGCTTCCCCTCCCGCGGCAGGCCCCGCAGGCCCAGCTTCCCCTCCCAGCCTGGCCCCGCCTGCCCAGCTTCCCCTCCCGAGCCCGGACCCGCCCACCCAGCTTCTCCTCCCAAGCCAGGCCCCGCCCGCCCAGCTTCTCCTCCCGAGTCAGGCCCCGCCTGCCCAGCTTCTCCTCCTGAGCCAGGCCCCGCCCGCCCAGCTTTTTCTCCCAAGCCAGGCCCCGCCCGCCCAGCTTCCCCTCCCAGCCTGGCCACGCCCGCCAAGCTTCCCCTCCCAGCCTGGCCCCGCCAGCCCAGCTTCCCCACCCGAGCCCGGACCCGCCCACCCAGCTTCTCCCCCAAGTTGGCCCCGCCCGCCCACCTTCCCCTCCCAGCTTGGCCACGCCCCCCATCTTCCCCTCCCGAGCCAGGCCCCGCCCGCCCATCTTCCCCTCCCAGCCAGGCCCCGCACGCCCATCTTCCCCTCCCAGCCAGGCCCCGCACGCCCATCTTCACCTCCCAGCCAGGCCCCGCGCGCCCAGCTTCCCCTCCCAAGCCAGGCCCCGCCTGCCCAGCTTCCCTTCCCAGCTTGGCCCCGCCCGCCCATCTTCCCCTCCCGAGTCCGTCCCTGCCCGCCCAGCTTCCCCTCCCAGCTGGGCCCCGGCCGCCCAGTTTCTCCTCCCGTTCCCGGCACCGCCCGCCCCGCTTCTCCTCCCAAGCCAGGCCCCGCCCGCCCAGCTTCCCCTCCCGAGTCAGGCCCCGCCTGCCCAGCTTCTCCTCCTGAGCCAGGCCCCGCCCGCCCAGCTTCCCCTCCCAGCCTGGCGCCGCCCGCCCAGCTTCCCCTCCCTGCCTGGCCCCGCCTGCCCAGCTTCCCCTCCCGAGTCCGTCCGTGCCCGCCCAGCTTCTCCTCCCAAGCCAGGCCCCGCCCGCCAAGCTTCCCCTCCCAGCCAGGCCCCGCCCTCCCAGTTTCTCCTCCCGTTCCCGGCCCCGCCCGCCCCGCTTCTCCTCCCAAGCCAGGCCCCGTCCTCCCAGCTTCCCCTCCCAGCTTGGCCCCGCCCGCCCAGCTTCCGCTCCAAGCCTGACCCCGCCAGCCCAGCTTCTCCTCCTGAGCCAGGCCCCGCCCGCCCAGCTTCCCCTCCCGAGCCCGGCCACGCCCACCCAGCTTCTCCTCCCAGCCTCGCCCCGCCCGCCCACCTTCCCCTCCCTGCCTGGCCCCGCGCGCCCTGCTTCCCCTCCCAGCCAGGCCCCGCCTGCCCAGCTTCCCCTCCCGAGCCCGGCCCCGCCAATCCAGCTTCTTCCCCCAAGTTGGCCCCGCCCGCCCAGCTTCCCCTCCCTGCCTGGCCCAGCACGCCCTGCTTCCCCTCCCAGCTAGGCCCCGCCCGCCGAGTTTCTCCTCCCGAGCCCGGCCCCGCCCGCCCAGCTTCCCCTCCCGAGCCCGGCCCCGCCCACCCACCTTCCCCTCCCAGCTTGGCCCCGCCCGCCCAGCTTCCCCTCTCCAGCCAGGCCCCGCCCGCCCAGCTTCCCCTCCCGAGTCCGGCCCCGCCCGCTCAGCTTCTCCTCCCAGTCTGGTTCCGCCCGCCCACCTTCCCATCCCATCTTGGCCCCGCCCCCCCAGCTTCCCCTCCCAGCCTGGCCCCGCCCACCCAGCTTCCCCTCCCAGCCAGCCCCCGCCCGCCCAGATTCCCCTCCCGAGCCCGGCCCCGCCCACCCACCTTCCCCTCCCAGCTTGGCCCCGCCCGCCCATCTTCCCCTCCCGAGCCAGGCCCCGCCCGCCCATTTTCCCCTCCCGAGCCAGGCCCCGCCCCCCCATCTTCCCCTCCCGAGCTAGGCCCCGCCCGCCCATCTTCCCCTCCCAGCTTGGCCCCGACCGCCCAGCTTCCCCTCTCCAGCCAGGCCCCGCCCGCCCAGCTTCCCCTCCCGAGTCCGGCCCCGCCCGCTCAGCTTCTCCTCCCAGTCTGGTTCCGCCCGCCCACCTTCCCCTCCCATCTTGGCCCCGCCCCCCCAGCTTCCCCTCCCAGCCTGGCCCCGCCCACCCAGCTTCCCCTCCCAGCCAGCCCCCGCCCGCCCAGATTCCCCTCCCAGCCTGGACCGCCCGCCCAGCTTCCCCTCCCAGCCTGGCCCCGCCTGCCCAGCTTCTCCTCCTGAGCCAGGCCCCACCCGCCCAGGTTCTCCTCCCAAGCCAGGCCCCGCCCGCCCAGCTTCCCCTACCGAGGCAGGCCCCGCAGGCCCAGCTTCCCCTCCCAGCCTGGCCCCGCCCGCCCAGATTCTCCTCCCTAGCCCGGCCCCGCCCGCCAAGCTTCCCCTCCCGAGTCCGGCCCCGCCCGACCATTTTCTCTTCCCAAGCCAGGCCCCGCCCGCCCAGCTTCCCCTCCCAGCCTGACCCCGCCAGCCCAGCTTCCCCTCCTGAGCCAGGTCCCGCCCCCCCCGCTTCTCCTCCCAAGCCAGGCCCCGCCCTCCCAGCTTCCCCTCCCGAGGCAGGCCCCGCCCGCCCAGCTTCCCCTCTCAGCCTGGCCCCGCCTGCCCAGCTTCTCCTCCTGAGCCAGGCCCCGCCCGCCCTGCTTCCCCTCCCGAGTCCGGCCCCGCCCGCCCACTTTCTCTTCCCGAGCCCGGCCCCGCCTTCCCAGCTTCCCCTCTCGAGTCCGGCCCCGCCCGCCCAGCTTCCCCTCCCAGCCTGGCCCTGTCCGCCCAGCTTCCCCTCCCGAGTCCGGCCCCGCCCGCCCAGCTTCCCCTCCCAGCCTGGCGCCGCCCGCCCAGCTTCTCCTCCTGAGCCAGGCCCCGCCCGCCCAGCTTCCCCTCCCAGCCTGGCCCCGACCGCCCAGTTTCTCCTCTCTTTCCCGACCCCGCCCGCCCCGCTTCTCCTCCCAAGCCAGGCCTCGCACGCTCCGCTTCCCCTCCCCAGCCAGGCCCCGCCCGCCGAGTTTCTCCTCCCGAGCCCGGCCCCGCCCGCCCTGCTTCCCCTCCCAGCCAGTCCCCGCACGCCCAGTTTCTCCTCCCGTTCCCGGCCACGCCCTCACAGCTTCCCCTCCCGAATCCGGCCCCGCCCGCCCAGGTTCCCCACCCAGCCTGGCGCCGCCCGCCCAGCTTCTGCTCCTGAGCCAGGCCCCGACCGCCCAGTTTCTCCTCCCGTTCCCGACCCCGCCCGCCCCGCTTCCCCTCCCAAGCCAGGCCCCGCCCGCCCAGCTTCCCCTCCCAGCTTGGCCCCGCCCGCCCAGCTTCCCCTCCGGAGTCCGTCCCTGCCCGCCCAGCTTCTCCTCCCA
Source organism: Pelodiscus sinensis (assembly GCF_052426305.1). Classification (NCBI taxonomy): domain Eukaryota; kingdom Metazoa; phylum Chordata; order Testudines; family Trionychidae; genus Pelodiscus; species Pelodiscus sinensis. The sequence goes on along the minus strand of NC_143077.1, from coordinate 22,535,883 downwards.
AGCCAGGCCCCGCCCGCCAAGCTTCGCCTCCCAGCCTGACCCCGCGCGCTAGCTTCCCCTCCCAGCCAGGCTCCGCCGGCCCAGTTTCTCCTCCCGAGCCCGGCCCCGACCGCCAAGCTTCCCCTCCCCAGCCTGGCCCCGCCCGCCCACCTTCCTCTCCCATCTTGGCACCCCACCCCAGCGTCCCCTCCCAGCCTGGCCCCGCCCACCCAGCTTCCCTTCCCAGCCAGCCCCCGCCCGCCCAGATTCCCCTCCCAGCCTGGCCGCGCCCGCCCAGTTTCTCCTCTTGAGCCAGGCCCCGCCCGCCCAGCTTCCCCTCCCGAGGCAGGCCCCGCCCGCCCAGCTTCCCCTCCCGAGTCCGTCCCTGCCCGCCCAGCTTCCCCTCCCAGCTGGGCCCCGGCCGCCCAGTTTCTCCTCCCGTTCCCGGCACCGCCCGCCCCGCTTCTCCTCCCAAGCCAGGCCCCGCCCGCCCAGCTTCCCCTCCCGAGTCAGGCCCCGCCTGCCCATCTTCTCCTCCTGAGCCAGGCCCCGCCCGCCCAGCTTTTTCTCCCAAGCCAGGCCCCGCCCGCCCAGCTTCCCCTCCCAGCCTGGCGCCGCCCGCCCAGCTTCCCCTCCCTGCCTGGCCCCGCCTGCCCAGCTTCCCCTCCCGAGTCCGTCCCTGCCCGCCCAGCTTCTCCTCCCAAGCCAGGCCCCGCCCGCCAAGCTTCCCCTCCCAGCCAGGCCCCGCCCTCCCAGTTTCTCCTCCCGTTCCCGGCCCCGCCCGCCCCGCTTCTCCTCCCAAGCCAGGCCCGGTCCTCCCAGCTTCCCCTCCCAGCTTGGCCCCGCCCTCCCAGCTTCCGCTCCAAGCCTGACCCCGCCAGCCCAGCTTCTCCTCCTGAGCCAGGCCCCGCCCGCCCAGCTTCCCCTCCCGAGCCCGGCCACGCCCACCCAGCTTCTCCTCCCAGCCTCGCCCCGCCCGCCCACCTTCCCCTCCCAGCCAGGCCCCGCCTGCCCAGCTTCCCCTCCCGAGCCCGGCCCCGCCAAACCAGCTTCTTCCCCCAAGTTGGCCCCGCCCGCCCACCTTCCCCTCCCATCTTGGCCCCGCCCGCCCAGCTTCCCCTCCCTGCCTGGCCCAGCACGCCCTGCTTCCCCTCCCAGCTAGGCCCCGCCCGCCGAGTTTCTCCTCCCGAGCCCGGCCCCGCCCGCCCAGCTTCCCCTCCCGAGCCCGGCCCCGCCCACCCACCTTCCCCTCCCAGCTTGGCCCCGCCCGCCCAGCTTCCCCTCTCCAGCCAGGCCCCGCCCGCCCAGCTTCCCCTCCCGAGTCCGGCCCCGCCCGCTCAGCTTCTCCTCCCAGTCTGGTTCCGCCCGCCCACCTTCCCCTCCCATCTTGGCCCCGCCCCCCCAGCTTCCCCTCCCAGCCTGGCCCCGCCCACCCAGCTTCCCCTCCCAGCCTGGCCCCGCCCACCCAGCTTCCCCTCCCAGCCAGCCCCCGCCCGCCCAGATTCCCCTCCCAGCCTGGACCGCCCGCCCAGCTTCCCCTCCCAGCCTGGCCCCGCCTGCCCAGCTTCTCCTCCTGAGCCAGGCCCCACCCGCCCAGGTTCTCCTCCCAAGCCAGGCCCCGCCCGCCCAGCTTCCCCTCCCGAGCCAGGCCCCACCCGCCCAGATTCTCCTCCCTAGCCCGGCCCCGCCCGCCAAGCTTCACCTCCCGAGCCAGGCCCCGCCCGCCCATTTTCCCCTCCCGAGCCAGGCCCCGCCCGCCCAGCTTCCCCTCCCGAGCCAGGCCCCACCCGCCCAGATTCTCCTCCCTAGCCCGGCCCCGCCCGCCAAGCTTCACCTCCCGAGCCAGGCCCCGCCCGCCCATCTTCCCCTCCCGAGCAAGGCCCCGCCCGCCCATCTTCCCCTCCGAGCTTGGCCCCGACCGCCCAGCTTCCCCTCTCCAGCCAGGCCCCGCCCGCCCAGCTTCCCCTCCCGAGTCCGGCCCCGCCCGCTCAGCTTCTCCTCCCAGTCTGGTTCCGCCCGCCCACCTTCCCCTCCCATCTTGGCCCCGCCCCCCCAGCTTCCCCTCCCAGCCTGGCCCCGCCCACCCAGCTTCCCCTCCCAGCCAGCCCCCGCCCGCCCAGATTCCCCTCCCAGCCTGGACCGCCCGCCCAGATTCCCCTCCCAGCCTGGCCCCGCCTGCCCAGCTTCTCCTCCTGAGCCAGGCCCCACCCGCCCAGGTTCTCCTCCCAAGCCAGGCCCCGCCCGCCCAGCTTCCCCTCCCTAGCCCGGCCCCGCCCGCCAAGCTTCCCCTCCCGAGTCCGGCCCCGCCCGCCCATTTTCTCATCCCGAGCCCGGCCCCGCCTTCCCAGCTTCCCCTCCCGAGTCCGGCCCCGCCCGCCCATTTTCTCATCCCGAGCCCGGCCCCGCCTTCCCAGCTTCCCCTCTCGAGCCCGGCCCCGCCCGCCCAGCTTCCCCTCCCTAGCCCGGCCCCGCCCGCCAAGCTTCCCCTCCCGAGTCCGGCCCCGCCCGCCCATTTTCTCATCCCGAGCCCGGCCCCGCCTGCCCAGCTTCCCCTCCCGAGTCCGTCCCTGCCCGCCCAGCTTCTCCTCCCGAGCCCGGCCCCGCCCGCCCTGCTTCCCCTCCCAGCCAGGCCCCGCACGCCCAGTTTCTCCTCTCTTTCCCGACCCCGCCCGCCCCGCTTCTCCTCCCAAGCCAGGCCTCGCACGCTCCGCTTCCCCTCCCCAGCCAGGCCCCGCCCGCCGAGTTTCTCCTCCAAAGCCCGGCCCCGCCCGCCCTGCTTCCCCTCCCAGCCAGTCCCCGCACGCCCAGTTTCTCCTCCCGTTCCCGGCCACGCCCTCACAGCTTCCCCTCCCGAATCCGGCCCCGCCCGCCCAGGTTCCCCACCCAGCCTGGCGCCGCCCGCCCAGCTTCTCCTCCTGAGCCAGGCCCCGCCCGCCAAGCTTCCCCTCCAGAACCCGGCCCCGCCCGCCCTGCATCCCCTCCGAGCCAGGCCCCGACCGCCCAGTTTCTCCTCCCGTTCCCGACCCCGCCCGCCCCGCTTCCCCTCCCAAGCCAGGCCCCGCCCGGCCAGCTTCCCGTCGCAGCCTGGCCCCGCCCGCCCAGCTTCCCCTCACAAGCCAGGCCCCGCCCGCCCAGCTTCCCCTACCTGCCTGGCCCCGCCTGCCCAGCTTCCCCTCCCAGCTTGGCCCCGCCCGCCCAGCTTCCCCTCCGGAGTCCGTCCCTGCCCGCCCAGCTTCTCCTCCCAAGCCTGGCCCCGCCCGCCAAGCTTCCCCTCCCAGCCACGCTCCGCCGGCCCAGTTTCTCCTCCCGTTCCCGACCCCGCCCGCCCCGCTTCCCCTCCCAAGCCAGGCCCCGCCCGCCCAGCTACCCGTCCCAGCCTGGCCCCGCCCGCCCAGCTTCCCCTCACAAGCCAGGCCCCGCCCGCCCAGCTTCCCCTCCCAGCCAGCCCCCGCCCGCCCAGATTCCCCTCCCAGCCTGGCCGCGCCCGCCCAGCTTCCCCTCCCGAGGCAGGCCCCGCCCGCCCAGCTTCCCCTCCCGAGGCAGGCCCCGCCCGCCCAGTTTCTCCTCCCGTTCCCGGCACCGCCCCCCCGCTTCTCCTCCTAAGCCAGGCCCCGCCCGCCCAGCTTCTCCTCCCGAGTCAGGCTCCGCCTGCCCAGCTTCTCCTCCTGAGCCAGGCCCCGCCCGCCCAGCTTCCCCCCCCTGCCTGGCCCCGCCTGCCCAGCTTCCCCTCCCAGCTTTGCCCCGCCCGCCCAGCTTCCCCTCCCAGCCTGGCCCCGCCCGCCCAGCTTCCCCTCCCGAGCCCGGACCCGCCCACCCAGCTTCTCCTCCCAAGCCAGGCCCCGCCCGCCCAGCTTCCCCTCCCAGCCTGGCCCCGCCCACCCAGCTTCCCCTCCCAGCCAGCCTCCGCCCGCCCAGATTCCCCTCCCAGCCTGGACCGCCCGCCCAGCTTCCCCTCCCAGCCTGGCCCCGCCTGCCCAGCTTCTCCTCCTGAGCCAGGCCCCACCCGCCCAGGTTCTCCTCCCAAGCCAGGCCCCGCCCGCCCAGCTTCCCCTCCCGAGGCAGGCCCCGCAGGCCCAGCTTCCCCTCCCAGCCTGGCCCCGCCTGCCCAGCTTCCCCTCCCGAGCCCGGACCCGCCCACCCAGCTTCTCCTCCCAAGCCAGGCCCCGCCCGCCCAGCTTCTCCTCCCGAGTCAGGCCCCGCCTGCCCAGCTTCTCCTCCTGAGCCAGGCCCCGCCCGCCCAGCTTCCCCTCCCGAGTCCGGCCCCGCCCGCTCAGCTTCTCCTCCCAGTCTGGTTCCGCCCGCCCACCTTCCCATCCCATCTTGGCCCCGCCCCCCCAGCTTCCCCACCCAGCCTGGCCCCGCCCACCCAGCTTCCCCTCCCAGCCAGCCCCCGCCCGCCCAGATTCCCCTCCCGAGCCCGGCCCCGCCCACCCACCTTCCCCTCCCAGCTTGGCCCCGCCCGCCCATCTTCCCCTCCCGAGCCAGGCCCCGCCCGCCCATTTTCCCCTCCCGAGCCAGGCCCCGCCCCCCCATCTTCCCCTCCGGAGCTAGGCCCCGCCCGCCCATCTTCCCCTCCCAGCTTGGCCCCGACCGCCCAGCTTCCCCTCTCCAGCCAGGCCCCGCCCGCCCAGCTTCCCCTCCCGAGTCCGGCCCCGCCCGCTCAGCTTCTCCTCCCAGTCTGGTTCCGCCCGCCCACCTTCCCCTCCCATCTTGGCCCCGCCCCCCCAGCTTCCCCTCCCAGCCTGGCCCCGCCCACCCAGCTTCCCCTCCCAGCCAGCCCCCGCCCGCCCAGCTTCCCCTCCCAGCCTGGCCCCGCCTGCCCAGCTTCTCCTCCTGAGCCAGGCCCCACCCGCCCAGGTTCTCCTCCCAAGCCAGGCCCCGCCCGCCCAGCTTCCCCTACCGAGGCAGGCCCCGCAGGCCCAGCTTCCCCTCCCAGCCTGGCCCCGCCCGCCCAGATTCTCCTCCCTAGCCCGGCCCCGCCCGCCAAGCTTCCCCTCCCGAGTCCGGCCCCGCCCGCCCAGCTTCCCCTCCCAGCCTGACTCCGCCAGCCCAGCTTCCCCTCCTGAGCCAGGTCCCGCCCCCCCCGCTTCTCCTCCCAAGCCAGGCCCCGCCCTCCCAGCTTCCCCTCCCGAGGCAGGCCCCGCCCGCCCAGCTTCCCCTCTCAGCCTGGCCCCGCCTGCCCAGCTTCTCCTCCTGAGCCAGGCCCCGCCCGCCCTGCTTCCCCTCACGAGTCCGGCCGCGCCCGCCCACTTTCTCTTCCCGAGCCCGGCCCCGCCTTCCCAGCTTCCCCTCTCGAGTCCGGCCCCGCCCGCCCAGCTTCCCCTCCCAGCCTGGCCCTGTCCGCCCAGCTTCCCCTCCCGAGTCCGGCCCCGCCCGCCCAGCTTCCCCTCCCAGCCTGGCGCCGCCCGCCCAGCTTCTCCTCCTGAGCCAGGCCCCGCCCGCCCAGCTTCCCCTCCCAGCCTGGCCCCGACCGCCCAGTTTCTCCTCTCTTTCCCGACCCCGCCCGCCCCGCTTCTCCTCCCAAGCCAGGCCTCGCACGCTCCGCTTCCCCTCCCCAGCCAGGCCCCGCCCGCCGAGTTTCTCCTCCCGAGCCCGGCCCCGCCCGCCCTGCTTCCCCTCCCAGCCAGTCCCCGCACGCCCAGTTTCTCCTCCCGTTCCCGGCCACGCCCTCACAGCTTCCCCTCCCGAATCCGGCCCCGCCCGCCCAGGTTCCCCACCCAGCCTGGCGCCGCCCGCCCAGCTTCTCCTCCTGAGCCAGGCCCCGACCGCCCAGTTTCTCCTCCCGTTCCCGACCCCGCCCGCCCCGCTTCCCCTCCCAAGCCAGGCCCCGCCCGCCCAGCTTCCCCTACCTGCCTGGCCTCGCCTGCCCAGCTTCCCCTCCCAGCTTGGCCCCGCCCGCCCAGCTTCCCCTCCGGAGTCCGTCCCTGCCCGCCCAGCTTCTCCTCCCAAGCCAGGCCCCGCCCGCCAAGCTTCGCCTCCCAGCCTGACCCCGCGCGCTAGCTTCCCCTCCCAGCCAGGCTCCGCCGGCCCAGTTTCTCCTCCCGAGCCCGGCCCCGACCGCCAAGCTTCCCCTCCCCAGCCTGGCCCCGCCCGCCCACCTTCCTCTCCCATCTTGGCACCCCACCCCAGCGTCCCCTCCCAGCCTGGCCCCGCCCACCCAGCTTCCCTTCCCAGCCAGCCCCCGCCCGCCCAGATTCCCCTCCCAGCCTGGCCGCGCCCGCCCAGTTTCTCCTCTTGAGACAGGCCCCGCCCGCCCAGCTTCCCCTCCCGAGTCCGTCCCTGCCCGCCCAGCTTCCCCTCCCAGCTGGGCCCCGGCCGCCCAGTTTCTCCTCCCGTTCCCGGCACCGCCCGCCCCGCTTCTCCTCCCAAGCCAGGCCCCGCCCGCCCAGCTTCCCCTCCCGAGTCAGGCCCCGCCTGCCCATCTTCTCCTCCTGAGCCAGGCCCCGCCCGCCCAGCTTTTTCTCCCAAGCCAGGCCCCGCCCGCCCAGCTTCCCCTCCCAGCCTGGCGCCGCCCGCCCAGCTTCCCCTCCCTGCCTGGCCCCGCCTGCCCAGCTTCCCCTCCCGAGTCCGTCCCTGCCCGCCCAGCTTCTCCTCCCAAGCCAGGCCCCGCCCGCCAAGCTTCCCCTCCCAGCCAGGCCCCGCCCTCCCAGTTTCTCCTCCCGTTCCCGGCCCCGCCCGCCCCGCTTCTCCTCCCAAGCCAGGCCCGGTCCTCCCAGCTTCCCCTCCCAGCTTGGCCCCGCCCTCCCAGCTTCCGCTCCAAGCCTGACCCCGCCAGCCCAGCTTCTCCTCCTGAGCCAGGCCCCGCCCGCCCAGCTTCCCCTCCCGAGCCCGGCCACGCCCACCCAGCTTCTCCTCCCAGCCTCGCCCCGCCCGCCCACCTTCCCCTCCCTGCCTGGCCCCGCGCGCCCTGCTTCCCCTCCCAGCCAGGCCCCGCCTGCCCAGCTTCCCCTCCCGAGCCCGGCCCCGCCAAACCAGCTTCTTCCCCCAAGTTGGCCCCGCCCGCCCACCTTCCCCTCCCATCTTGGCCCCGCCCGCCCAGCTTCCCCTCCCTGCCTGGCCCAGCACGCCCTGCTTCCCCTCCCAGCTAGGCCCCGCCCGCCGAGTTTCTCCTCCCGAGCCCGGCCCCGCCCGCCCAGCTTCCCCTCCCGAGCCCGGCCCCGCCCACCCACCTTCCCCTCCCAGCTTGGCCCCGCCCGCCCAGCTTCCCCTCTCCAGCCAGGCCCCGCCCGCCCAGCTTCCCCTCCCGAGTCCGGCCCCGCCCGCTCAGCTTCTCCTCCCAGTCTGGTTCCGCCCGCCCACCTTCCCCTCCCATCTTGGCCCCGCCCCCCCAGCTTCCCCTCCCAGCCTGGCCCCGCCCACCCAGCTTCCCCTCCCAGCCTGGCCCCGCCCACCCAGCTTCCCCTCCCAGCCAGCCCCCGCCCGCCCAGATTCCCCTCCCAGCCTGGACCGCCCGCCCAGCTTCCCCTCCCAGCCTGGCCCCGCCTGCCCAGCTTCTCCTCCTGAGCCAGGCCCCACCCGCCCAGGTTCTCCTCCCAAGCCAGGCCCCGCCCGCCCAGCTTCCCCTCCCGAGCCAGGCCCCACCCGCCCAGATTCTCCTCCCTAGCCCGGCCCCGCCCGCCAAGCTTCACCTCCCGAGCCAGGCCCCGCCCGCCCATTTTCCCCTCCCGAGCCAGGCCCCGCCCGCCCAGCTTCCCCTCCCGAGCCAGGCCCCACCCGCCCAGATTCTCCTCCCTAGCCCGGCCCCGCCCGCCAAGCTTCACCTCCCGAGCCAGGCCCCGCCCGCCCATCTTCCCCTCCCGAGCTAGGCCCCGCCCGCCCATCTTCCCCTCCCAGCTTGGCCCCGACCGCCCAGCTTCCCCTCTCCAGCCAGGCCCCGCCCGCCCAGCTTCCCCTCCCGAGTCCGGCCCCGCCCGCTCAGCTTCTCCTCCCAGTCTGGTTCCGCCCGCCCACCTTCCCCTCCCATCTTGGCCCCGCCCCCCCAGCTTCCCCTCCCAGCCTGGCCCCGCCCACCCAGCTTCCCCTCCCAGCCAGCCCCCGCCCGCCCAGATTCCCCTCCCAGCCTGGACCGCCCGCCCAGCTTCCCCTCCCAGCCTGGCCCCGCCTGCCCAGCTTCTCCTCCTGAGCCAGGCCCCGCCCGCCCAGGTTCTCCTCCCAAGCCAGGCCCCGCCCGCCCAGCTTCCCCTCCCTAGCCCGGCCCCGCCCGCCAAGCTTCCCCTCCCGAGTCCGGCCCCGCCCGCCCATTTTCTCATCCCGAGCCCGGCCCCGCCTTCCCAGCTTCCCCTCCCGAGTCCGGCCCCGCCCGCCCATTTTCTCATCCCGAGCCCGGCCCCGCCTTCCCAGCTTCCCCTCTCGAGCCCGGCCCCGCCCGCCCAGCTTCCCCTCCCTAGCCCGGCCCCGCCCGCCAAGCTTCCCCTCCCGAGTCCGGCCCCGCCCGCCCATTTTCTCATCCCGAGCCCGGCCCCGCCTGCCCAGCTTCCCCTCCCGAGTCCGTCCCTGCCCGCCCAGCTTCTCCTCCCGAGCCCGGCTCCGCCCGCCCTGCTTCCCCTCCCAGCCAGGCCCCGCACGCCCAGTTTCTCCTCTCTTTCCCGACCCCGCCCGCCCCGCTTCTCCTCCCAAGCCAGGCCTCGCACGCTCCGCTTCCCCTCCCCAGCCAGGCCCCGCCCGCCGAGTTTCTCCTCCAAAGCCCGGCCCCGCCCGCCCTGCTTCCCCTCCCAGCCAGTCCCCGCACGCCCAGTTTCTCCTCCCGTTCCCGGCCACGCCCTCACAGCTTCCCCTCCCGAATCCGGCCCCGCCCGCCCAGGTTCCCCACCCAGCCTGGCGCCGCCCGCCCAGCTTCTCCTCCTGAGCCAGGCCCCGCCCGCCCAGCTTCCCCTCCAGAACCCGGCCCCGCCCGCCCTGCATCCCCTCCGAGCCAGGCCCCGACCGCCCAGTTTCTCCTCCCGTTCCCGACCCCGCCCGCCCCGCTTCCCCTCCCAAGCCAGGCCCCGCCCGGCCAGCTTCCCGTCGCAGCCTGGCCCCGCCCGCCCAGCTTCCCCTCACAAGCCAGGCCCCGCCCGCCCAGCTTCCCCTACCTTCCTGGCCCCGCCTGCCCAGCTTCCCCTCCCAGCTTGGCCCCGCCCGCCCAGCTTCCCCTCCGGAGTCCGTCCCTGCCCGCCCAGCTTCTCCTCCCAAGCCTGGCCCCGCCCGCCAAGCTTCCCCTCCCAGCCACGCTCCGCCGGCCCAGTTTCTCCTCCCGTTCCCGACCCCGCCCGCCCCGCTTCCCCTCCCAAGCCAGGCCCCGCCCGCCCAGCTTCCCGTCCCAGCCTGGCCCCGCCCGCCCAGCTTCCCCTCACAAGCCAGGCCCCGCCCGCCCAGCTTCCCCTCCCAGCCAGCCCCCGCCCGCCCAGATTCCCCTCCCAGCCTGGCCGCGCCCGCCCAGCTTCCCCTCCCGAGGCAGGCCCCGCCCGCCCAGCTTCCCCTCCCGAGGCAGGCCCCGCCCGCCCAGTTTCTCCTCCCGTTCCCGGCACCGCCCCCCCGCTTCTCCTCCTAAGCCAGGCCCCGCCCGCCCAGCTTCTCCTCCCGAGTCAGGCCCCGCCTGCCCAGCTTCTCCTCCTGAGCCAGGCCCCGCCCGCCCAGCTTCCCCCCCCTGCCTGGCCCCGCCTGCCCAGCTTCCCCTCCCAGCTTTGCCCCGCCCGCCCAGCTTCCCCTCCCAGCCTGGCCCCGCCCGCCCAGCTTCCCCTCCCGAGCCCGGACCCGCCCACCCAGCTTCTCCTCCCAAGCCAGGCCCCGCCCGCCCAGCTTCTCCTCCCGAGTCAGGCCCCGCCTACCCAGCTTCTCCTCCTGAGCCAGGCCCCGCCCGCCCAGCTTTTTCTCCCAAGCCAGGCTCCGCCCGCCCAGCTTCCCCTCCCAGCCTGGCCCCGCCCACCCAGCTTCCCCTCCCAGCCAGCCTCCGCCCGCCCAGATTCCCCTCCCAGCCTGGACCGCCCGCCCAGCTTCCCCTCCCAGCCTGGCCCCGCCTGCCCAGCTTCTCCTCCTGAGCCAGGCCCCACCCGCCCCGCTTCTCCTCCCAAGCCAGGCCCGGTCCTCCCAGCTTCCCCTCCCAGCTTGGCCCCGCCCTCCCAGCTTCCGCTCCAAGCCTGACCCCGCCAGCCCAGCTTCTCCTCCTGAGCCAGGCCCCGCCCGCCCAGCTTCCCCTCCCGAGCCCGGCCACGCCCACCCAGCTTCTCCTCCCAGCCTCGCCCCGCCCGCCCACCTTCCCCTCCCAGCCAGGCCCCGCCTGCCCAGCTTCCCCTCCCGAGCCCGGCCCCGCCAAACCAGCTTCTTCCCCCAAGTTGGCCCCGCCCGCCCACCTTCCCCTCCCATCTTGGCCCCGCCCGCCCAGCTTCCCCTCCCTGCCTGGCCCAGCACGCCCTGCTTCCCCTCCCAGCTAGGCCCCGCCCGCCGAGTTTCTCCTCCCGAGCCCGGCCCCGCCCGCCCAGCTTCCCCTCCCGAGCCCGGCCCCGCCCACCCACCTTCCCCTCCCAGCTTGGCCCCGCCCGCCCAGCTTCCCCTCTCCAGCCAGGCCCCGCCCGCCCAGCTTCCCCTCCCGAGTCCGGCCCCGCCCGCTCAGCTTCTCCTCCCAGTCTGGTTCCGCCCGCCCACCTTCCCCTCCCATCTTGGCCCCGCCCCCCCAGCTTCCCCTCCCAGCCTGGCCCCGCCCACCCATCTTCCCCTCCCAGCCTGGCCCCGCCCACCCAGCTTCCCCTCCCAGCCAGCCCCCGCCCGCCCAGATTCCCCTCCCAGCCTGGACCGCCCGCCCAGCTTCCCCTCCCAGCCTGGCCCCGCCTGCCCAGCTTCTCCTCCTGAGCCAGGCCCCACCCGCCCAGGTTCTCCTCCCAAGCCAGGCCCCGCCCGCCCAGCTTCCCCTCCCGAGCCAGGCCCCACCCGCCCAGATTCTCCTCCCTAGCCCGGCCCCGCCCGCCAAGCTTCACCTCCCGAGCCAGGCCCCGCCCGCCCATTTTCCCCTCCCGAGCCAGGCCCCGCCCGCCCAGCTTCCCCTCCCGAGCCAGGCCCCACCCGCCCAGATTCTCCTCCCTAGCCCGGCCCCGCCCGCCAAGCTTCACCTCCCGAGCCAGGCCCCGCCCGCCCATCTTCCCCTCCCGAGCAAGGCCCCGCCCGCCCATCTTCCCCTCCCAGCTTGGCCCCGACCGCCCAGCTTCCCCTCTCCAGCCAGGCCCCGCCCGCCCAGCTTCCCCTCCCGAGTCCGGCCCCGCCCGCTCAGCTTCTCCTCCCAGTCTGGTTCCGCCCGCCCACCTTCCCCTCCCATCTTGGCCCCGCCCCCCCAGCTTCCCCTCCCAGCCTGGCCCCGCCCACCCAGCTTCCCCTCCCAGTCAGCCCCCGCCCGCCCAGATTCCCCTCCCAGCCTGGACCGCCCGCCCAGATTCCCCTCCCAGCCTGGCCCCGCCTGCCCAGCTTCTCCTCCTGAGCCAGGCCCCACCCGCCCAGGTTCTCCTCCCAAGCCAGGCCCCGCCCGCCCAGCTTCCCCTCCCTAGCCCGGCCCCGCCCGCCAAGCTTCCCCTCCCGAGTCCGGCCCCGCCCGCCCATTTTCTCATCCCGAGCCCGGCCCCGCCTTCCCAGCTTCCCCTCCCGAGTCCGGCCCCGCCCGCCCATTTTCTCATCCCGAGCCCGGCCCCGCCTTCCCAGCTTCCCCTCTCGAGCCCGGCCCCGCCCGCCCAGCTTCCCCTCCCTAGCCCGGCCCCGCCCGCCAAGCTTCCCCTCCCGAGTCCGGCCCCGCCCGCCCATTTTCTCATCCCGAGCCCGGCCCCGCCTGCCCAGCTTCCCCTCCCGAGTCCGTCCCTGCCCGCCCAGCTTCTCCTCCCGAGCCCGGCCCCGCCCGCCCTGCTTCCCCTCCCAGCCAGGCCCCGCACGCCCAGTTTCTCCTCTCTTTCCCGACCCCGCCCGCCCCGCTTCTCCTCCCAAGCCAGGCCTCGCACGCTCCGCTTCCCCTCCCCAGCCAGGCCCCGCCCGCCGAGTTTCTCCTCCAAAGCCCGGCCTCGCCCGCCCTGCTTCCCCTCCCAGCCAGTCCCCGCACGCCCAGTTTCTCCTCCCGTTCCCGGCCACGCCCTCACAGCTTCCCCTCCCGAATCCGGCCCCGCCCGCCCAGGTTCCCCACCCAGCCTGGCGCCGCCCGCCCAGCTTCTCCTCCTGAGCCAGGCCCCGCCCGCCCAGCTTCCCCTCCAGAACCCGGCCCCGCCCGCCCTGCATCCCCTCCGAGCCAGGCCCCGACCGCCCAGTTTCTCCTCCCGTTCCCGACCCCGCCCGCCCCGCTTCCCCTCCCAAGCCAGGCCCCGCCCGGCCAGCTTCCCGTCGCAGCCTGGCCCCGCCCGCCCAGCTTCCCCTCACAAGCCAGGCCCCGCCCGCCCAGCTTCCCCTACCTGCCTGGCCCCGCCTGCCCAGCTTCCCCTCCCAGCTTGGCCCCGCCCGCCCAGCTTCCCCTCCGGAGTCCGTCCCTGCCCGCCCAGCTTCTCCTCCCAAGCCTGGCCCCGCCCGCCAAGCTTCCCCTCCCAGCCACGCTCCGCCGGCCCAGTTTCTCCTCCCGTTCCCGACCCCGCCCGCCCCGCTTCCCCTCCCAAGCCAGGCCCCGCCCGCCCAGCTACCCGTCCCAGCCTGGCCCCGCCCGCCCAGCTTCCCCTCACAAGCCAGGCCCCGCCCGCCCAGCTTCCCCTCCCAGCCAGCCCCCGCCCGCCCAGATTCCCCTCCCAGCCTGGCCGCGCCCGCCCAGCTTCCCCTCCCGAGGCAGGCCCCGCCCGCCCAGCTTCCCCTCCCGAGGCAGGCCCCGCCCGCCCAGTTTCTCCTCCCGTTCCCGGCACCGCCCCCCCGCTTCTCCTCCTAAGCCAGGCCCCGCCCGCCCAGCTTCTCCTCCCGAGTCAGGCTCCGCCTGCCCAGCTTCTCCTCCTGAGCCAGGCCCCGCCCGCCCAGCTTCCCCCCCCTGCCTGGCCCCGCCTGCCCAGCTTCCCCTCCCAGCTTTGCCCCGCCCGCCCAGCTTCCCCTCCCAGCCTGGCCCCGCCCGCCCAGCTTCCCCTCCCGAGCCCGGACCCGCCCACCCAGCTTCTCCTCCCAAGCCAGGCCCCGCCCGCCCAGCTTCTCCTCCCGAGTCAGGCCCCGCCTACCCAGCTTCTCCTCCTGAGCCAGGCCCCGCCCGCCCAGCTTTTTCTCCCAAGCCAGGCTCCGCCCGCCCAGCTTCCCCTCCCAGCCTGGCCCCGCCCACCCAGCTTCCCCTCCCAGCCAGCCTCCGCCCGCCCAGATTCCCCTCCCAGCCTGGACCGCCCGCCCAGCTTCCCCTCCCAGCCTGGCCCCGCCTGCCCAGCTTCTCCTCCTGAGCCAGGCCCCACCCGCCCAGGTTCTCCTCCCAAGCCAGGCCCCGCCCGCCCAGCTTCCCCTCCCGAGGCAGGCCCCGCAGGCCCAGCTTCCCCTCCCAGCCTGGCCCCGCCTGCCCAGCTTCCCCTCCCGAGCCCGGACCCGCCCACCCAGCTTCTCCTCCCAAGCCAGGCCCCGCCCGCCCAGCTTCTCCTCCCGAGTCAGGCCCCGCCTGCCCAGCTTCTCCTCCTGAGCCAGGCCCCGCCCGCCCAGCTTCCCCTCCCGAGTCCGGCCCCGCCCGCTCAGCTTCTCCTCCCAGTCTGGTTCCGCCCGCCCACCTTCCCATCCCATCTTGGCCCCGCCCCCCCAGCTTCCCCACCCAGCCTGGCCCCGCCCACCCAGCTTCCCCTCCCAGCCAGCCCCCGCCCGCCCAGATTCCCCTCCCGAGCCCGGCCCCGCCCACCCACCTTCCCCTCCCAGCTTGGCCCCGCCCGCCCATCTTCCCCTCCCGAGCCAGGCCCCGCCCGCCCATTTTCCCCTCCCGAGCCAGGCCCCGCCCCCCCATCTTCCCCTCCCGAGCTAGGCCCCGCCCGCCCATCTTCCCCTCCCAGCTTGGCCCCGACCGCCCAGCTTCCCCTCTCCAGCCAGGCCCCGCCCGCCCAGCTTCCCCTCCCGAGTCCGGCCCCGCCCGCTCAGCTTCTCCTCCCAGTCTGGTTCCGCCCGCCCACCTTCCCCTCCCATCTTGGCCCCGCCCCCCCAGCTTCCCCTCCCAGCCTGGCCCCGCCCACCCAGCTTCCCCTCCCAGCCTGGCCCCGCCCACCCAGCTTCCCCTCCCAGCCAGCCCCCGCCCGCCCAGATTCCCCTCCCAGCCTGGACCGCCCGCCCAGCTTCCCCTCCCAGCCTGGCCCCGCCTGCCCAGCTTCTCCTCCTGAGCCAGGCCCCACCCGCCCAGGTTCTCCTCCCAAGCCAGGCCCCGCCCGCCCAGCTTCCCCTCCCGAGCCAGGCCCCACCCGCCCAGATTCTCCTCCCTAGCCCGGCCCCGCCCGCCAAGCTTCACCTCCCGAGCCAGGCCCCGCCCGCCCATTTTCCCCTCCCGAGCCAGGCCCCGCCCGCCCAGCTTCCCCTCCCGAGCCAGGCCCCACCCGCCCAGATTCTCCTCCCTAGCCCGGCCCCGCCCGCCAAGCTTCACCTCCCGAGCCAGGCCCCGCCCGCCCATCTTCCCCTCCCGAGCTAGGCCCCGCCCGCCCATCTTCCCCTCCCAGCTTGGCCCCGACCGCCCAGCTTCCCCTCTCCAGCCAGGCCCCGCCCGCCCAGCTTCCCCTCCCGAGTCCGGCCCCGCCCGCTCAGCTTCTCCTCCCAGTCTGGTTCCGCCCGCCCACCTTCCCCTCCCATCTTGGCCCCGCCCCCCCAGCTTCCCCTCCCAGCCTGGCCCCGCCCACCCAGCTTCCCCTCCCAGCCAGCCCCCGCCCGCCCAGATTCCCCTCCCAGCCTGGACCGCCCGCCCAGCTTCCCCTCCCAGCCTGGCCCCGCCTGCCCAGCTTCTCCTCCTGAGCCAGGCCCCGCCCGCCCAGGTTCTCCTCCCAAGCCAGGCCCCGCCCGCCCAGCTTCCCCTCCCTAGCCCGGCCCCGCCCGCCAAGCTTCCCCTCCCGAGTCCGGCCCCGCCCGCCCATTTTCTCATCCCGAGCCCGGCCCCGCCTTCCCAGCTTCCCCTCCCGAGTCCGGCCCCGCCCGCCCATTTTCTCATCCCGAGCCCGGCCCCGCCTTCCCAGCTTCCCCTCTCGAGCCCGGCCCCGCCCGCCCAGCTTCCCCTCCCTAGCCCGGCCCCGCCCGCCAAGCTTCCCCTCCCGAGTCCGGCCCCGCCCGCCCATTTTCTCATCCCGAGCCCGGCCCCGCCTGCCCAGCTTCCCCTCCCGAGTCCGTCCCTGCCCGCCCAGCTTCTCCTCCCGAGCCCGGCCCCGCCCGCCCTGCTTCCCCTCCCAGCCAGGCCCCGCACGCCCAGTTTCTCCTCTCTTTCCCGACCCCGCCCGCCCCGCTTCTCCTCCCAAGCCAGGCCTCGCACGCTCCGCTTCCCCTCCCCAGCCAGGCCCCGCCCGCCGAGTTTCTCCTCCAAAGCCCGGCCCCGCCCGCCCTGCTTCCCCTCCCAGCCAGTCCCCGCACGCCCAGTTTCTCCTCCCGTTCCCGGCCACGCCCTCACAGCTTCCCCTCCCGAATCCGGCCCCGCCCGCCCAGGTTCCCCACCCAGCCTGGCGCCGCCCGCCCAGCTTCTCCTCCTGAGCCAGGCCCCGCCCGCCCAGCTTCCCCTCCAGAACCCGGCCCCGCCCGCCCTGCATCCCCTCCGAGCCAGGCCCCGACCGCCCAGTTTCTCCTCCCGTTCCCGACCCCGCCCGCCCCGCTTCCCCTCCCAAGCCAGGCCCCGCCCGGCCAGCTTCCCGTCGCAGCCTGGCCCCGCCCGCCCAGCTTCCCCTCACAAGCCAGGCCCCGCCCGCCCAGCTTCCCCTACCTTCCTGGCCCCGCCTGCCCAGCTTCCCCTCCCAGCTTGGCCCCGCCCGCCCAGCTTCCCCTCCGGAGTCCGTCCCTGCCCGCCCAGCTTCTCCTCCCAAGCCTGGCCCCGCCCGCCAAGCTTCCCCTCCCAGCCACGCTCCGCCGGCCCAGTTTCTCCTCCCGTTCCCGACCCCGCCCGCCCCGCTTCCCCTCCCAAGCCAGGCCCCGCCCGCCCAGCTTCCCGTCCCAGCCTGGCCCCGCCCGCCCAGCTTCCCCTCACAAGCCAGGCCCCGCCCGCTCAGCTTCCCCTCCCAGCCAGCCCCCGCCCGCCCAGATTCCCCTCCCAGCCTGGCCGCGCCCGCCCAGCTTCCCCTCCCGAGGCAGGCCCCGCCCGCCCAGCTTCCCCTCCCGAGGCAGGCCCCGCCCGCCCAGTTTCTCCTCCCGTTCCCGGCACCGCCCCCCCGCTTCTCCTCCTAAGCCAGGCCCCGCCCGCCCAGCTTCTCCTCCCGAGTCAGGCCCCGCCTGCCCAGCTTCTCCTCCTGAGCCAGGCCCCGCCCGCCCAGCTTCCCCCCCCTGCCTGGCCCCGCCTGCCCAGCTTCCCCTCCCAGCTTTGCCCCGCCCGCCCAGCTTCCCCTCCCAGCCTGGCCCCGCCCGCCCAGCTTCCCCTCCCGAGCCCGGACCCGCCCACCCAGCTTCTCCTCCCAAGCCAGGCCCTGCCCGCCCAGCTTCTCCTCCCGAGTCAGGCCCCGCCTACCCAGCTTCTCCTCCTGAGCCAGGCCCCGCCCGCCCAGCTTTTTCTCCCAAGCCAGGCTCCGCCCGCCCAGCTTCCCCTCCCAGCCTGGCCCCGCCCACCCAGCTTCCCCTCCCAGCCAGCCTCCGCCCGCCCAGATTCCCCTCCCAGCCTGGACCGCCCGCCCAGCTTCCCCTCCCAGCCTGGCCCCGCCTGCCCAGCTTCTCCTCCTGAGCCAGGCCCCACCCGCCCCGCTTCTCCTCCCAAGCCAGGCCCGGTCCTCCCAGCTTCCCCTCCCAGCTTGGCCCCGCCCTCCCAGCTTCCGCTCCAAGCCTGACCCCGCCAGCCCAGCTTCTCCTCCTGAGCCAGGCCCCGCCCGCCCAGCTTCCCCTCCCGAGCCCGGCCACGCCCACCCAGCTTCTCCTCCCAGCCTCGCCCCGCCCGCCCACCTTCCCCTCCCAGCCAGGCCCCGCCTGCCCAGCTTCCCCTCCCGAGCCCGGCCCCGCCAAACCAGCTTCTTCCCCCAAGTTGGCCCCGCCCGCCCACCTTCCCCTCCCATCTTGGCCCCGCCCGCCCAGCTTCCCCTCCCTGCCTGGCCCAGCACGCCCTGCTTCCCCTCCCAGCTAGGCCCCGCCCGCCGAGTTTCTCCTCCCGAGCCCGGCCCCGCCCGCCCAGCTTCCCCTCCCGAGCCCGGCCCCGCCCACCCACCTTCCCCTCCCAGCTTGGCCCCGCCCGCCCAGCTTCCCCTCTCCAGCCAGGCCCCGCCCGCCCAGCTTCCCCTCCCGAGTCCGGCCCCGCCCGCTCAGCTTCTCCTCCCAGTCTGGTTCCGCCCGCCCACCTTCCCCTCCCATCTTGGCCCCGCCCCCCCAGCTTCCCCTCCCAGCCTGGCCCCGCCCACCCATCTTCCCCTCCCAGCCTGGCCCCGCCCACCCAGCTTCCCCTCCCAGCCAGCCCCCGCCCGCCCAGATTCCCCTCCCAGCCTGGACCGCCCGCCCAGCTTCCCCTCCCAGCCTGGCCCCGCCTGCCCAGCTTCTCCTCCTGAGCCAGGCCCCACCCGCCCAGGTTCTCCTCCCAAGCCAGGCCCCGCCCGCCCAGCTTCCCCTCCCGAGCCAGGCCCCACCCGCCCAGATTCTCCTCCCTAGCCCGGGCCCGCCCGCCAAGCTTCACCTCCCGAGCCAGGCCCCGCCCGCCCATTTTCCCCTCCCGAGCCAGGCCCCGCCCGCCCAGCTTCCCCTCCCGAGCCAGGCCCCACCCGCCCAGATTCTCCTCCCTAGCCCGGCCCCGCCCGCCAAGCTTCACCTCCCGAGCCAGGCCCCGCCCGCCCATCTTCCCCTCCCGAGCAAGGCCCCGCCCGCCCATCTTCCCCTCCCAGCTTGGCCCCGACCGCCCAGCTTCCCCTCTCCAGCCAGGCCCCGCCCGCCCAGCTTCCCCTCCCGAGTCCGGCCCCGCCCGCTCAGCTTCTCCTCCCAGTCTGGTTCCGCCCGCCCACCTTCCCCTCCCATCTTGGCCCCGCCCCCCCAGCTTCCCCTCCCAGCCTGGCCCCGCCCACCCAGCTTCCCCTCCCAGCCAGCCCCCGCCCGCCCAGATTCCCCTCCCAGCCTGGACCGCCCGCCCAGATTCCCCTCCCAGCCTGGCCCCGCCTGCCCAGCTTCTCCTCCTGAGCCAGGCCCCACCCGCCCAGGTTCTCCTCCCAAGCCAGGCCCCGCCCGCCCAGCTTCCCCTCCCTAGCCCGGCCCCGCCCGCCAAGCTTCCCCTCCCGAGTCCGGCCCCGCCCGCCCATTTTCTCATCCCGAGCCCGGCCCCGCCTTCCCAGCTTCCCCTCCCGAGTCCGGCCCCGCCCGCCCATTTTCTCATCCCGAGCCCGGCCCCGCCTTCCCAGCTTCCCCTCTCGAGCCCGGCCCCGCCCGCCCAGCTTCCCCTCCCTAGCCCGGCCCCGCCCGCCAAGCTTCCCCTCCCGAGTCCGGCCCCGCCCGCCCATTTTCTCATCCCGAGCCCGGCCCCGCCTGCCCAGCTTCCCCTCCCGAGTCCGTCCCTGCCCGCCCAGCTTCTCCTCCCGAGCCCGGCCCCGCCCGCCCTGCTTCCCCTCCCAGCCAGGCCCCGCACGCCCAGTTTCTCCTCTCTTTCCCGACCCCGCCCGCCCCGCTTCTCCTCCCAAGCCAGGCCTCGCACGCTCCGCTTCCCCTCCCCAGCCAGGCCCCGCCCGCCGAGTTTCTCCTCCAAAGCCCGGCCCCGCCCGCCCTGCTTCCCCTCCCAGCCAGTCCCCGCACGCCCAGTTTCTCCTCCCGTTCCCGGCCACGCCCTCACAGCTTCCCCTCCCGAATCCGGCCCCGCCCGCCCAGGTTCCCCACCCAGCCTGGCGCCGCCCGCCCAGCTTCTCCTCCTGAGCCAGGCCCCGCCCGCCCAGCTTCCCCTCCAGAACCCGGCCCCGCCCGCCCTGCATCCCCTCCGAGCCAGGCCCCGACCGCCCAGTTTCTCCTCCCGTTCCCGACCCCGCCCGCCCCGCTTCCCCTCCCAAGCCAGGCCCCGCCCGGCCAGCTTCCCGTCGCAGCCTGGCCCCGCCCGCCCAGCTTCCCCTCACAAGCCAGGCCCCGCCCGCCCAGCTTCCCCTACCTGCCTGGCCCCGCCTGCCCAGCTTCCCCTCCCAGCTTGGCCCCGCCCGCCCAGCTTCCCCTCCGGAGTCCGTCCCTGCCCGCCCAGCTTCTCCTCCCAAGCCTGGCCCCGCCCGCCAAGCTTCCCCTCCCAGCCACGCTCCGCCGGCCCAGTTTCTCCTCCCGTTCCCGACCCCGCCCGCCCCGCTTCCCCTCCCAAGCCAGGCCCCGCCCGCCCAGCTACCCGTCCCAGCCTGGCCCCGCCCGCCCAGCTTCCCCTCACAAGCCAGGCCCCGCCGCCCAGCTTCCCCTCCCAGCCAGCCCCCGCCCGCCCAGATTCCCCTCCCAGCCTGGCCGCGCCCGCCCAGCTTCCCCTCCCGAGGCAGGCCCCGCCCGCCCAGCTTCCCCTCCCGAGGCAGGCCCCGCCCGCCCAGTTTCTCCTCCCGTTCCCGGCACCGCCCCCCCGCTTCTCCTCCTAAGCCAGGCCCCGCCCGCCCAGCTTCTCCTCCCGAGTCAGGCTCCGCCTGCCCAGCTTCTCCTCCTGAGCCAGGCCCCGCCCGCCCAGCTTCCCCCCCCTGCCTGGCCCCGCCTGCCCAGCTTCCCCTCCCAGCTTTGCCCCGCCCGCCCAGCTTCCCCTCCCAGCCTGGCCCCGCCCGCCCAGCTTCCCCTCCCGAGCCCGGACCCGCCCACCCAGCTTCTCCTCCCAAGCCAGGCCCCGCCCGCCCAGCTTCTCCTCCCGAGTCAGGCCCCGCCTACCCAGCTTCTCCTCCTGAGCCAGGCCCCGCCCGCCCAGCTTTTTCTCCCAAGCCAGGCTCCGCCCGCCCAGCTTCCCCTCCCAGCCTGGCCCCGCCCACCCAGCTTCCCCTCCCAGCCAGCCTCCGCCCGCCCAGATTCCCCTCCCAGCCTGGACCGCCCGCCCAGCTTCCCCTCCCAGCCTGGCCCCGCCTGCCCAGCTTCTCCTCCTGAGCCAGGCCCCACCCGCCCAGGTTCTCCTCCCAAGCCAGGCCCCGCCCGCCCAGCTTCCCCTCCCGAGGCAGGCCCCGCAGGCCCAGCTTCCCCTCCCAGCCTGGCCCCGCCTGCCCAGCTTCCCCTCCCGAGCCCGGACCCGCCCACCCAGCTTCTCCTCCCAAGCCAGGCCCCGCCCGCCCAGCTTCTCCTCCCGAGTCAGGCCCCGCCTGCCCAGCTTCTCCTCCTGAGCCAGGCCCCGCCCGCCCAGCTTCCCCTCCCGAGTCCGGCCCCGCCCGCTCAGCTTCTCCTCCCAGTCTGGTTCCGCCCGCCCACCTTCCCATCCCATCTTGGCCCCGCCCCCCCAGCTTCCCCACCCAGCCTGGCCCCGCCCACCCAGCTTCCCCTCCCAGCCAGCCCCCGCCCGCCCAGATTCCCCTCCCGAGCCCGGCCCCGCCCACCCACCTTCCCCTCCCAGCTTGGCCCCGCCCGCCCATCTTCCCCTCCCGAGCCAGGCCCCGCCCGCCCATTTTCCCCTCCCGAGCCAGGCCCCGCCCCCCCATCTTCCCCTCCCGAGCTAGGCCCCGCCCGCCCATCTTCCCCTCCCAGCTTGGCCCCGACCGCCCAGCTTCCCCTCTCCAGCCAGGCCCCGCCCGCCCAGCTTCCCCTCCCGAGTCCGGCCCCGCCCGCTCAGCTTCTCCTCCCAGTCTGGTTCCGCCCGCCCACCTTCCCCTCCCATCTTGGCCCCGCCCCCCCAGCTTCCCCTCCCAGCCTGGCCCCGCCCACCCAGCTTCCCCTCCCAGCCAGCCCCCGCCCGCCCAGATTCCCCTCCCAGCCTGGACCGCCCGCCCAGCTTCCCCTCCCAGCCTGGCCCCGCCTGCCCAGCTTCTCCTCCTGAGCCAGGCCCCACCCGCCCAGGTTCTCCTCCCAAGCCAGGCCCCGCCCGCCCAGCTTCCCCTACCGAGGCAGGCCCCGCAGGCCCAGCTTCCCCTCCCAGCCTGGCCCCGCCCGCCCAGATTCTCCTCCCTAGCCCGGCCCCGCCCGCCAAGCTTCCCCTCCCGAGTCCGGCCCCGCCCGCCCAGCTTCCCCTCCCAGCCTGACCCCGCCAGCCCAGCTTCCCCTCCTGAGCCAGGTCCCGCCCCCCCCGCTTCTCCTCCCAAGCCAGGCCCCGCCCTCCCAGCTTCCCCTCCCGAGGCAGGCCCCGCCCGCCCAGCTTCCCCTCTCAGCCTGGCCCCGCCTGCCCAGCTTCTCCTCCTGAGCCAGGCCCCGCCCGCCCTGCTTCCCCTCCCGAGTCCGGCCCCGCCCGCCCAATTTCTCTTCCCGAGCCCGGCCCCGCCTTCCCAGCTTCCCCTCTCGAGTCCGGCCCCGCCCGCCCAGCTTCCCCTCCCAGCCTGGCCCTGTCCGCCCAGCTTCCCCTCCCGAGTCCGGCCCCGCCCGCCCAGCTTCCCCTCCCAGCCTGGCGCCGCCCGCCCAGCTTCTCCTCCTGAGCCAGGCCCCGCCCGCCCAGCTTCCCCTCCCAGCCTGGCCCCGACCGCCCAGTTTCTCCTCTCTTTCCCGACCCCGCCCGCCCCGCTTCTCCTCCCAAGCCAGGCCTCGCACGCTCCGCTTCCCCTCCCCAGCCAGGCCCCGCCCGCCGAGTTTCTCCTCCCGAGCCCGGCCCCGCCCGCCCTGCTTCCCCTCCCAGCCAGTCCCCGCACGCCCAGTTTCTCCTCCCGTTCCCGGCCACGCCCTCACAGCTTCCCCTCCCGAATCCGGCCCCGCCCGCCCAGGTTCCCCACCCAGCCTGGCGCCGCCCGCCCAGCTTCTCCTCCTGAGCCAGGCCCCGACCGCCCAGTTTCTCCTCCCGTTCCCGACCCCGCCCGCCCCGCTTCCCCTCCCAAGCCAGGCCCCGCCCGCCCAGCTTCCCCTACCTGCCTGGCCTCGCCTGCCCAGCTTCCCCTCCCAGCTTGGCCCCGCCCGCCCAGCTTCCCCTCCGGAGTCCGTCCCTGCCCGCCCAGCTTCTCCTCCCAAGCCAGGCCCCGCCCGCCAAGCTTCGCCTCCCAGCCTGACCCCGCGCGCTAGCTTCCCCTCCCAGCCAGGCTCCGCCGGCCCAGTTTCTCCTCCCGAGCCCGGCCCCGACCGCCAAGCTTCCCCTCCCCAGCCTGGCCCCGCCCGCCCACCTTCCTCTCCCATCTTGGCACCCCACCCCAGCGTCCCCTCCCAGCCTGGCCCCGCCCACCCAGCTTCCCTTCCCAGCCAGCCCCCGCCCGCCCAGATTCCCCTCCCAGCCTGGCCGCGCCCGCCCAGTTTCTCCTCTTGAGCCAGGCCCCGCCCGCCCAGCTTCCCCTCCCGAGTCCGTCCCTGCCCGCCCAGCTTCCCCTCCCAGCTGGGCCCCGGCCGCCCAGTTTCTCCTCCCGTTCCCGGCACCGCCCGCCCCGCTTCTCCTCCCAAGCCAGGCCCCGCCCGCCCAGCTTCCCCTCCCGAGTCAGGCCCCGCCTGCCCATCTTCTCCTCCTGAGCCAGGCCCCGCCCGCCCAGCTTTTTCTCCCAAGCCAGGCCCCGCCCGCCCAGCTTCCCCTCCCAGCCTGGCGCCGCCCGCCCAGCTTCCCCTCCCTGCCTGGCCCCGCCTGCCCAGCTTCCCCTCCCGAGTCCGTCCCTGCCCGCCCAGCTTCTCCTCCCAAGCCAGGCCCCGCCCGCCAAGCTTCCCCTCCCAGCCAGGCCCCGCCCTCCCAGTTTCTCCTCCCGTTCCCGGCCCCGCCCGCCCCGCTTCTCCTCCCAAGCCAGGCCCGGTCCTCCCAGCTTCCCCTCCCAGCTTGGCCCCGCCCTCCCAGCTTCCGCTCCAAGCCTGACCCCGCCAGCCCAGCTTCTCCTCCCAGCCTCGCCCCGCCCGCCCACCTTCCCCTCCCTGCCTGGCCCCGCGCGCCCTGCTTCCCCTCCCAGCCAGGCCCCGCCTGCCCAGCTTCCCCTCCCGAGCCCGGCCCCGCCAAACCAGCTTCTTCCCCCAAGTTGGCCCCGCCCGCCCACCTTCCCCTCCCATCTTGGCCCCGCCCGCCCAGCTTCCCCTCCCTGCCTGGCCCAGCACGCCCTGCTTCCCCTCCCAGCTAGGCCCCGCCCGCCGAGTTTCTCCTCCCGAGCCCGGCCCCGCCCGCCCAGCTTCCCCTCCCGAGCCCGGCCCCGCCCACCCACCTTCCCCTCCCAGCTTGGCCCCGCCCGCCCAGCTTCCCCTCTCCAGCCAGGCCCCGCCCGCCCAGCTTCCCCTCCCGAGTCCGGCCCCGCCCGCTCAGCTTCTCCTCCCAGTCTGGTTCCGCCCGCCCACCTTCCCCTCCCATCTTGGCCCCGCCCCCCCAGCTTCCCCTCCCAGCCTGGCCCCGCCCACCCAGCTTCCCCTCCCAGCCTGGCCCCGCCCACCCAGCTTCCCCTCCCAGCCAGCCCCCGCCCGCCCAGATTCCCCTCCCAGCCTGGACCGCCCGCCCAGCTTCCCCTCCCAGCCTGGCCCCGCCTGCCCAGCTTCTCCTCCTGAGCCAGGCCCCACCCGCCCAGGTTCTCCTCCCAAGCCAGGCCCCGCCCGCCCAGCTTCCCCTCCCGAGCCAGGCCCCACCCGCCCAGATTCTCCTCCCTAGCCCGGCCCCGCCCGCCAAGCTTCACCTCCCGAGCCAGGCCCCGCCCGCCCATTTTCCCCTCCCGAGCCAGGCCCCGCCCGCCCAGCTTCCCCTCCCGAGCCAGGCCCCACCCGCCCAGATTCTCCTCCCTAGCCCGGCCCCGCCCGCCAAGCTTCACCTCCCGAGCCAGGCCCCGCCCGCCCATCTTCCCCTCCCGAGCTAGGCCCCGCCCGCCCATCTTCCCCTCCCAGCTTGGCCCCGACCGCCCAGCTTCCCCTCTCCAGCCAGGCCCCGCCCGCCCAGCTTCCCCTCCCGAGTCCGGCCCCGCCCGCTCAGCTTCTCCTCCCAGTCTGGTTCCGCCCGCCCACCTTCCCCTCCCATCTTGGCCCCGCCCCCCCAGCTTCCCCTCCCAGCCTGGCCCCGCCCACCCAGCTTCCCCTCCCAGCCAGCCCCCGCCCGCCCAGATTCCCCTCCCAGCCTGGACCGCCCGCCCAGCTTCCCCTCCCAGCCTGGCCCCGCCTGCCCAGCTTCTCCTCCTGAGCCAGGCCCCACCCGCCCAGGTTCTCCTCCCAAGCCAGGCCCCGCCCGCCCAGCTTCCCCTCCCTAGCCCGGCCCCGCCCGCCAAGCTTCCCCTCCCGAGTCCGGCCCCGCCCGCCCATTTTCTCATCCCGAGCCCGGCCCCGCCTTCCCAGCTTCCCCTCCCGAGTCCGGCCCCGCCCGCCCATTTTCTCATCCCGAGCCCGGTCCCGCCTTCCCAGCTTCCCCTCTCGAGCCCGGCCCCGCCCGCCCAGCTTCCCCTCCCTAGCCCGGCCCCGCCCGCCAAGCTTCCCCTCCCGAGTCCGGCCCCGCCCGCCCATTTTCTCATCCCGAGCCCGGCCCCGCCTGCCTAGCTTCCCCTCCCGAGTCCGTCCCTGCCCGCCCAGCTTCTCCTCCCGAGCCCGGCCCCGCCCGCCCTGCTTCCCCTCCCAGCCAGGCCCCGCACGCCCAGTTTCTCCTCTCTTTCCCGACCCCGCCCGCCCCGCTTCTCCTCCCAAGCCAGGCCTCGCACGCTCCGCTTCCCCTCCCCAGCCAGGCCCCGCCCGCCGAGTTTCTCCTCCCGAGCCCGGCCCCGCCCGCCCTGCTTCCCCTCCCAGCCAGTCCCCGCACGCCCAGTTTCTCCTCCCGTTCCCGGCCACGCCCTCACAGCTTCCCCTCCCGAATCCGGCCCCGCCCGCCCAGGTTCCCCACCCAGCCTGGCGCCGCCCGCCCAGCTTCTCCTCCTGAGCCAGGCCCCGCCCGCCCAGCTTCCCCTCCAAAACCCGGCCCCGCCCGCCCTGCATCCCCTCCGAGCCAGGCCCCGACCGCCCAGTTTCTCCTCCCGTTCCCGACCCCGCCCGCCCCGCTTCCCCTCCCAAGCCAGGCCCCGCCCGCCCAGATTCCCCTCCCAGCCTGGACCGCCCGCCCAGCTTCCCCTCCCAGCCTGGCCCCGCCTGCCCAGCTTCTCCTCCTGAGCCAGGCCCCACCCGCCCAGGTTCTCCTCCCAAGCCAGGCCCCGCCCGCCCAGCTTCCCCTCCCTAGCCCGGCCCCGCCCGCCAAGCTTCCCCTCCCGAGTCCGGCCCCGCCCGCCCATTTTCTCATCCCGAGCCCGGCCCCGCCTTCCCAGCTTCCCCTCCCAGCTTGGCCCCGCCCGCCCAGCTTCCCCTCCGGAGTCCGTCCCTGCCCGCCCAGCTTCTCCTCCCAAGCCTGGCCCCGCCCGCCAAGCTTCCCCTCCCAGCCACGCTCCGCCGGCCCAGTTTCTCCTCCCGAGCCCGGCCCCGACCGCCAAGCTTCCCCTCCCCAGCCTGGCCCCGCCCGCCCACCTTCCTCTCCCATCTTGGCACCCCCCCCCAGCTTCCCCTCCCAGCATGGCCCCGCCCACCCAGCTTCCCCTCCCAGCCAGCCCCCGCCCGCCCAGCTTCCCCTCCCAGCCTGGCCCCGCCTGCCCAGCTTCTCCTCCCGAGGCAGGCCCCGCAGGCCCAGCTTCCCCTCCCAGCCTGGCCCCGCCTGCCCAGCTTCCCCTCCCGAGCCCGGACCCGCCCACCCAGGTTCTCCTCCCAAGCCAGGCCCCGCCCGCCCAGCTTCCCCTCCCGAGGCAGGCCCCGCAGGCCCAGCTTCCCCTCCCAGCCTGGCCCCGCCTGCCCAGCTTCCCCTCCCGAGCCCGGACCCGCCCACCCAGCTTCTCCTCCCAAGCCAGGCCCCGCCCGCCCAGCTTCTCCTCCCGAGTCAGGCCCCGCCTGCCCAGCTTCTCCTCCTGAGCCAGGTCCCGCCCCCCCCGCTTCTCCTCCCAAGCCAGGCCCCGCCCTCCCAGCTTCCCCTCCCGAGGCAGGCCCCGCCCGCCCAGCTTCCCCTCTCAGCCTGGCCCCGCCTGCCCAGCTTCTCCTCCTGAGCCAGGCCCCGCCCGCCCTGCTTCCCCTCCCGAGTCCGGCCCCGCCCGCCCAATTTCTCTTCCCGAGCCCGGCCCCGCCTTCCCAGCTTCCCCTCTCGAGTCCGGCCCCGCCCGCCCAGCTTCTCCTCCCAGCCTGGCCCTGTCCGCCCAGCTTCCCCTCCCGAGTCCGGCCCCGCCCGCCCAGCTTCCCCTCCCAGCCTGGCGCCGCCCGCCCAGCTTCTCCTCCTGAGCCAGGCCCCGCCCGCCCAGCTTCCCCTCCCAGCCTGGCCCCGACCGCCCAGTTTCTCCTCTCTTTCCCGACCCCGCCCGCCCCGCTTCTCCTCCCAAGCCAGGCCTCGCACGCTCCGCTTCCCCTCCCCAGCCAGGCCCCGCCCGCCGAGTTTCTCCTCCCGAGCCCGGCCCCGCCCGCCCTGCTTCCCCTCCCAGCCAGTCCCCGCACGCCCAGTTTCTCCTCCCGTTCCCGGCCACGCCCTCACAGCTTCCCCTCCCGAATCCGGCCCCGCCCGCCCAGGTTCCCCACCCAGCCTGGCGCCGCCCGCCCAGCTTCTCCTCCTGAGCCAGGCCCCGACCGCCCAGTTTCTCCTCCCGTTCCCGACCCCGCCCGCCCCGCTTCCCCTCCCAAGCCAGGCCCCGCCCGCCCAGCTTCCCCTACCTGCCTGGCCTCGCCTGCCCAGCTTCCCCTCCCAGCTTGGCCCCGCCCGCCCAGCTTCCCCTCCGGAGTCCGTCCCTGCCCGCCCAGCTTCTCCTCCCAAGCCAGGCCCCGCCCGCCAAGCTTCGCCTCCCAGCCTGACCCCGCGCGCTAGCTTCCCCTCCCAGCCAGGCTCCGCCGGCCCAGTTTCTCCTCCCGAGCCCGGCCCCGACCGCCAAGCTTCCCCTCCCCAGCCTGGCCCCGCCCGCCCACCTTCCTCTCCCATCTTGGCACCCCACCCCAGCGTCCCCTCCCAGCCTGGCCCCGCCCACCCAGCTTCCCTTCCCAGCCAGCCCCCGCCCGCCCAGATTCCCCTCCCAGCCTGGCCGCGCCCGCCCAGTTTCTCCTCTTGAGCCAGGCCCCGCCCGCCCAGCTTCCCCTCCCGAGTCCGTCCCTGCCCGCCCAGCTTCCCCTCCCAGCTGGGCCCCGGCCGCCCAGTTTCTCCTCCCGTTCCCGGCACCGCCCGCCCCGCTTCTCCTCCCAAGCCAGGCCCCGCCCTCCCAGCTTCCCCTCCCGAGTCAGGCCCCGCCTGCCCATCTTCTCCTCCTGAGCCAGGCCCCGCCCGCCCAGCTTTTTCTCCCAAGCCAGGCCCCGCCCGCCCAGCTTCCCCTCCCAGCCTGGCGCCGCCCGCCCAGCTTCCCCTCCCTGCCTGGCCCCGCCTGCCCAGCTTCCCCTCCCGAGTCCGTCCCTGCCCGCCCAGCTTCTCCTCCCAAGCCAGGCCCCGCCCGCCAAGCTTCCCCTCCCAGCCAGGCCCCGCCCTCCCAGTTTCTCCTCCCGTTCCCGGCCCCGCCCGCCCCGCTTCTCCTCCCAAGCCAGGCCCGGTCCTCCCAGCTTCCCCTCCCAGCTTGGCCCCGCCCTCCCAGCTTCCGCTCCAAGCCTGACCCCGCCAGCCCAGCTTCTCCTCCTGAGCCAGGCCCCGCCCGCCCAGCTTCCCCTCCCGAGCCCGGCCACGCCCACCCAGCTTCTCCTCCCAGCCTCGCCCCGCCCGCCCACCTTCCCCTCCCTGCCTGGCCCCGCGCGCCCTGCTTCCCCTCCCAGCCAGGCCCCGCCTGCCCAGCTTCCCCTCCCGAGCCCGGCCCCGCCAAACCAGCTTCTTCCCCCAAGTTGGCCCCGCCCGCCCACCTTCCCCTCCCATCTTGGCCCCGCCCGCCCAGCTTCCCCTCCCTGCCTGGCCCAGCACGCCCTGCTTCCCCTCCCAGCTAGGCCCCGCCCGCCGAGTTTCTCCTCCCGAGCCCGGCCCCGCCCGCCCAGCTTCCCCTCCCGAGCCCGGCCCCGCCCACCCACCTTCCCCTCCCAGCTTGGCCCCGCCCGCCCAGCTTCCCCTCTCCAGCCAGGCCCCGCCCGCCCAGCTTCCCCTCCCGAGTCCGGCCCCGCCCGCTCAGCTTCTCCTCCCAGTCTGGTTCCGCCCGCCCACCTTCCCCTCCCATCTTGGCCCCGCCCCCCCAGCTTCCCCTCCCAGCCTGGCCCCGCCCACCCAGCTTCCCCTCCCAGCCTGGCCCCGCCCACCCAGCTTCCCCTCCCAGCCAGCCCCCGCCCGCCCAGATTCCCCTCCCAGCCTGGACCGCCCGCCCAGCTTCCCCTCCCAGCCTGGCCCCGCCTGCCCAGCTTCTCCTCCTGAGCCAGGCCCCACCCGCCCAGGTTCTCCTCCCAAGCCAGGCCCCGCCCGCCCAGCTTCCCCTCCCGAGCCAGGCCCCACCCGCCCAGATTCTCCTCCCTAGCCCGGCCCCGCCCGCCAAGCTTCACCTCCCGAGCCAGGCCCCGCCCGCCCATTTTCCCCTCCCGAGCCAGGCCCCGCCCGCCCAGCTTCCCCTCCCGAGCCAGGCCCCACCCGCCCAGATTCTCCTCCCTAGCCCGGCCCCGCCCGCCAAGCTTCACCTCCCGAGCCAGGCCCCGCCCGCCCATCTTCCCCTCCCGAGCTAGGCCCCGCCCGCCCATCTTCCCCTCCCAGCTTGGCCCCGACCGCCCAGCTTCCCCTCTCCAGCCAGGCCCCGCCCGCCCAGCTTCCCCTCCCGAGTCCGGCCCCGCCCGCTCAGCTTCTCCTCCCAGTCTGGTTCCGCCCGCCCACCTTCCCCTCCCATCTTGGCCCCGCCCCCCCAGCTTCCCCTCCCAGCCTGGCCCCGCCCACCCAGCTTCCCCTCCCAGCCAGCCCCCGCCCGCCCAGATTCCCCTCCCAGCCTGGACCGCCCGCCCAGCTTCCCCTCCCAGCCTGGCCCCGCCTGCCCAGCTTCTCCTCCTGAGCCAGGCCCCGCCCGCCCAGGTTCTCCTCCCAAGCCAGGCCCCGCCCGCCCAGCTTCCCCTCCCTAGCCCGGCCCCGCCCGCCAAGCTTCCCCTCCCGAGTCCGGCCCCGCCCGCCCATTTTCTCATCCCGAGCCCGGCCCCGCCTTCCCAGCTTCCCCTCCCGAGTCCGGCCCCGCCCGCCCATTTTCTCATCCCGAGCCCGGCCCCGCCTTCCCAGCTTCCCCTCTCGAGCCCGGCCCCGCCCGCCCAGCTTCCCCTCCCTAGCCCGGCCCCGCCCGCCAAGCTTCCCCTCCCGAGTCCGGCCCCGCCCGCCCATTTTCTCATCCCGAGCCCGGCCCCGCCTGCCCAGCTTCCCCTCCCGAGTCCGTCCCTGCCCGCCCAGCTTCTCCTCCCGAGCCCGGCCCCGCCCGCCCTGCTTCCCCTCCCAGCCAGGCCCCGCACGCCCAGTTTCTCCTCTCTTTCCCGACCCCGCCCGCCCCGCTTCTCCTCCCAAGCCAGGCCTCGCACGCTCCGCTTCCCCTCCCCAGCCAGGCCCCGCCCGCCGAGTTTCTCCTCCAAAGCCCGGCCCCGCCCGCCCTGCTTCCCCTCCCAGCCAGTCCCCGCACGCCCAGTTTCTCCTCCCGTTCCCGGCCACGCCCTCACAGCTTCCCCTCCCGAATCCGGCCCCGCCCGCCCAGGTTCCCCACCCAGCCTGGCGCCGCCCGCCCAGCTTCTCCTCCTGAGCCAGGCCCCGCCCGCCCAGCTTCCCCTCCAGAACCCGGCCCCGCCCGCCCTGCATCCCCTCCGAGCCAGGCCCCGACCGCCCAGTTTCTCCTCCCGTTCCCGACCCCGCCCGCCCCGCTTCCCCTCCCAAGCCAGGCCCCGCCCGGCCAGCTTCCCGTCGCAGCCTGGCCCCGCCCGCCCAGCTTCCCCTCACAAGCCAGGCCCCGCCCGCCCAGCTTCCCCTACCTTCCTGGCCCCGCCTGCCCAGCTTCCCCTCCCAGCTTGGCCCCGCCCGCCCAGCTTCCCCTCCGGAGTCCGTCCCTGCCCGCCCAGCTTCTCCTCCCAAGCCTGGCCCCGCCCGCCAAGCTTCCCCTCCCAGCCACGCTCCGCCGGCCCAGTTTCTCCTCCCGTTCCCGACCCCGCCCGCCCCGCTTCCCCTCCCAAGCCAGGCCCCGCCCGCCCAGCTTCCCGTCCCAGCCTGGCCCCGCCCGCCCAGCTTCCCCTCACAAGCCAGGCCCCGCCCGCCCAGCTTCCCCTCCCAGCCAGCCCCCGCCCGCCCAGATTCCCCTCCCAGCCTGGCCGCGCCCGCCCAGCTTCCCCTCCCGAGGCAGGCCCCGCCCGCCCAGCTTCCCCTCCCGAGGCAGGCCCCGCCCGCCCAGTTTCTCCTCCCGTTCCCGGCACCGCCCCCCCAGCTTCTCCTCCTAAGCCAGGCCCCGCCCGCCCAGCTTCTCCTCCCGAGTCAGGCCCCGCCTGCCCAGCTTCTCCTCCTGAGCCAGGCCCCGCCCGCCCAGCTTCCCCCCCCTGCCTGGCCCCGCCTGCCCAGCTTCCCCTCCCAGCTTTGCCCCGCCCGCCCAGCTTCCCCTCTCAGCCTGGCCCCGCCCGCCCAGCTTCCCCTCCCGAGCCCGGACCCGCCCACCCAGCTTCTCCTCCCAAGCCAGGCCCCGCCCGCCCAGCTTCTCCTCCCGAGTCAGGCCCCGCCTACCCAGCTTCTCCTCCTGAGCCAGGCCCCGCCCGCCCAGCTTTTTCTCCCAAGCCAGGCTCCGCCCGCCCAGCTTCCCCTCCCAGCCTGGCCCCGCCCACCCAGCTTCCCCTCCCAGCCAGCCTCCGCCCGCCCAGATTCCCCTCCCAGCCTGGACCGCCCGCCCAGCTTCCCCTACCAGCCTGGCCCCGCCTGCCCAGCTTCTCCTCCTGAGCCAGGCCCCACCCGCCCAGGTTCTCCTCCCAAGCCAGGCCCCGCCCGCCCAGCTTCCCCTCCCGAGGCAGGCCCCGCAGGCCCAGCTTCCCCTCCCAGCCTGGCCCCGCCTGCCCAGCTTCCCCTCCCGAGCCCGGACCCGCCCACCCAGCTTCTCCTCCCAAGCCAGGCCCCGCCCGCCCAGCTTCTCCTCCCGAGTCAGGCCCCGCCTGCCCAGCTTCTCCTCCTGAGCCAGGCCCCGCCCGCCCAGCTTTTTCTCCCAAGCCAGGCCCCGCCCGCCCAGCTTCCCCTCCCAGCCTGGCCACGCTCGCCAAGCTTCCCCTCCCAGCCTGGCCCCGCCAGCCCAGCTTCCCCACCCGAGCCCGGACCCGCCCACCCAGCTTCTCCCCCAAGTTGGCCCCGCCTGCCCACCTTCCCCTCCCAGCTTGGCCACGCCCCCCATCTTCCCCTCCCGAGCCAGGCCCCGCCCGGCCATCTTCCCCTCCCAGCCAGGCCCCGCACGCCCATCTTCCCCTCCCAGCCAGGCCCCGCACGCCCATCTTCACCTCCCAGCCAGGCCCCGCGCGCCCAGCTTCCCCTCCCAAGCCAGGCCCCGCCTGCCCAGCTTCCCTTCCCAGCTTGGCCCCGCCCGCCCATCTTCCCCTCCCGAGTCCGTCCCTGCCCGCCCAGCTTCCCCTCCCGAGTCCGTCCCTGCCCGCCCAGCTTCCCCTCCCAGCTGGGCCCCGGCCGCCCAGTTTCTCCTCCCGTTCCCGGCACCGCCCGCCCCGCTTCTCCTCCCAAGCCAGGCCCCGCCCGCCCAGCTTCCCCTCCCGAGTCAGGCCCCGCCTGCCCAGCTTCTCCTCCTGAGCCAGGCCCCGCCCGCCCAGCTTCCCCTCCCAGCCTGGCGCCGCCCGCCCAGCTTCCCCTCCCTGCCTGGCTCCGCCTTCCCAGCTTCCCCTCGCGAGTCCGTCCGTGCCCGCCCAGCTTCTCCTCCCAGCCAGGCCCCGCCCTCCCAGTTTCTCCTCCCGTTCCCGGCCCCGCCCGCCCCGCTTCTCCTCCCAAGCCAGGCCCCGTCCTCCCAGCTTCCCCTCCCAGCTTGGCCCCGCCCGCCCAGCTTCCGCTCCAAGCCTGACCCCGCCAGCCCAGCTTCTCCTCCTGAGCCAGGCCCCGCCCGCCCAGCTTCCCCTCCCGAGCCCGGCCACCCCACCCAGCTTCTCCTCCCAGCCTCGCCCCGCCCGCCCACCTTCCCCTCCCTGCCTGGCCCCGCGCGCCCTGCTTCCCCTCCCAGCCAGGCCCCGCCCGCCCAGTTTCTCCTCCCCAGCCCGGCCCCGCCCGCCCAGCTTCCCCTTCCGAGCCAGGCCCCGCCCGCCCAGCTTTTTCTCCCAAGCCAGGCCCCGCCTGCCCAGCTTCCCCTCCCGAGCCCGGCCCCGCCAACCCAGCTTCTTCCCCCAAGTTGGCCCCGCCCGCCCACCTTCCCCTCCCATCTTGGCCCCGCCCGCCCAGCTTCCCCTCCCTGCCTGGCCCAGCACGCCCTGCTTCCCCTCCCAGCGCGGCCCCGCCCGCCGAGTTTCTCCTCCCGAGCCCGGCCCCGCCCGCCCAGCTTCCCCTCCCGAGCCCGGCCCCGCCCACCCACCTTCCCCTCCCAGCTTGGCCCCGCCCGCCCATCTTCCCCTCCCGAGCCAGGCCCCGCCCGCCCATTTTCCCCTCCCGAGCCAGGCCCCGCCCCCCCATCTTCCCCTCCCGAGCTAGGCCCCGCCCGCCCATCTTCCCCTCCCAGCTTGGCCCCGACCGCCCAGCTTCCCCTCTCCAGCCAGGTCCCGCCCGCCCAGCTTCCCCTCCCGAGTCCGGCCCCGCCCGCTCAGCTTCTCCTCCCAGTGTGGTTCCGCCCGCCCACCTTCCCCTCCCATCTTGGCCCCGCCCCCCCAGCTTCCCCTCCCAGCCTGGCCCCGCCCACCCAGCTTCCCCTCCCTGCCAGCCCCCGCCCGCCCAGATTCCCCTCCCAGCCTGGACCGCCCGCCCAGCTTCCCCTCCCAGCCTGGCCCCGCCTGCCCAGCTTCTCCTCCTGAGCCAGGCCCCACCCGCCCAGGTTCTCCTCCCAAGCCAGGCCCCGCCCAGCCAGCTTCCCCTCCCGAGGCAGGCCCCGCAGGCCCAGCTTCCCCTCCCAGCCTGGCCCCGCCTGCCCAGCTTCCCCTCCCGAGCCAGGCCCCGCCCGCCCAGATTCTCCTCCCTAGCCCGGCCCCGCCCGCCAAGCTTCCCCTCCCGAGTCCGGCCCCGCCCGACCATTTTCTCTTCCCAAGCCAGGCCCCGCCCGCCCAGCTTCCCCTCCCAGCCTGACCCCGCCAGCCCAGCTTCCCCTCCTGAGCCAGGTCCCGCCCCCCCCGCTTCTCCTCCCAAGCCAGGCCCCGCCCGCCCAGCTTCCCCTCCCGAGGCAGGCCCCGCCCGCCCAGCTTCCCCTCTCAGCCTGGCCCCGCCTGCCCAGCTTCTCCTCCTGAGCCAGGCCCCGCCCGCCCAGCTTCCCCTCCCGAGTCCGGCCCCGCCCGCCCACTTTCTCTTCCCGAGCCCGGCCCCGCCTTCCCAGCTTCCCCTCTCGAGTCCGGCCCCGCCCGCCCAGCTTGCCCTCCCAGCCTGGCCCTGCCCGCCCAGCTTCCCCTCCCGAGTCCGGCCCCGCCCGCCCAGCTTCCCCTCCCAGCCTGGCGCCGCCCGCCCAGCTTCCCCTCCCAGCCAGGCTCCGCCGGCCCAGTTTCTCCTCCCGAGCCCGGCCCCGACCGCCAAGCTTCCCCTCCCCAGCCTGGCCCCGCCCGCCCACCTTCCTCTCCCATCTTGGCACCCCCCGCCCAGCGTCTCCTCCCAGCCTGGCCCCGCCCACCCAGCTTCCCCTCCCAGCCAGCCCCCGCCCGCCCAGATTCCCCTCCCAGCCTGGCCGCGCCCGCCCAGCTTCTCCTCTTGAGCCAGGCCCCGCCCGCCCAGCTTCCCCTCCCGAGGCAGGCCCCGCCCGCCCAGCTTCCCCTCCCGAGTCCGTCCCTGCCCGCCCAGCTTCCCCTCCCAGCTGGGCCCCGGCCGCCCAGTTTCTCCTCCCGTTCCCGGCACCGCCCGCCCCGCTTCTCCTCCCAAGCCAGGCCCCGCCTGCCCAGCTTCTCCTCCTGAGCCAGGCCCCGCCCGCCCAGCTTCCCCTCCCAGCCTGGCGCCGCCCGCCCAGCTTCCCCTCCCTGCCTGGCCCCGCCTGCCCAGCTTCCCCTCCCGAGTCCGTCCCTGCCCGCCCAGCTTCTCCTCCCAAGCCAGGCCCCGCCCTCCCAGTTTCTCCTCCCGTTCCCGGCCCCGCCCGCCCCGCTTCTCCTCCCAAGCCAGGCCCGGTCCTCCCAGCTTCCCCTCCCCGCTTGGCCCCGCCCGCCCAGCTTCCGCTCCAAGCCTGACCCCGCCAGCCCAGCTTCTCCTCCTGAGCCAGGCCCCGCCCGCCCAGCTTCCCCTCCCGAGCCCGGCCACGCCCACCCAGCTTCTCCTCCCAGCCTCGCCCCGCCCGCCCACCTTCCCCTCCCTGCCTGGCCCCGCGCGCCCTGCTTCCCCTCCCAGCCAGGCCCCGCCTGCCCAGCTTCCCCTCCCGAGCCCGGCCCCGCCAAACCAGCTTCTTCCCCCAAGTTGGCCCCGCCCGCCCACCTTCCCCTCCCATCTTGGCCCCGCCCGCCCAGCTTCCCCTCCCTGCCTGGCCCAGCACGCCCTGCTTCCCCTCCCAGCTAGGCCCCGCCCGCCGAGTTTCTCCTCCCGAGCCCGGCCCCGCCCGCCCAGCTTCCCCTCCCGAGCCCGGCCCCGCCCACCCACCTTCCCCTCCCAGCTTGGCCCCGCCCGCCCAGCTTCCCCTCTCCAGCCAGGCCCCGCCCGCCCAGCTTCCCCTCCCGAGTCCGGCCCCGCCCGCTCAGCTTCTCCTCCCAGTCTGGTTCCGCCCGCCCACCTTCCCCTCCCATCTTGGCCCCGCCCCCCCAGCTTCCCCTCCCAGCCTCGCCCCGCCCACCCAGCTTCCCCTCCCAGCCAGCCCCCGCCCGCCCAGATTCCCCTCCCAGCCTGGACCGCCCGCCCAGCTTCCCCTCCCAGCCTGGCCCCGCCTGCCCAGCTTCTCCTCTTGAGCCAGGCCCCACCCGCCCAGGTTCTCCTCCCAAGCCAGTCCCCGCCCGCCCAGCTTCCCCTCCCGAGCCAGGCCCCACCCGCCCAGATTCTCCTCCCTAGCCCGGCCCCGCCCGCCAAGCTTCACCTCCCGAGCCAGGCCCCGCCCGCCCATTTTCCCCTCCCGAGCTAGGCCCCGCCCGCCCATCTTCCCCTCCCAGCTTGGCCCCGACCGCCCAGCTTCCCCTCTCCAGCCAGGCCCCGCCCGCCCAGCTTCCCCTCCCGAGTCCGGCCCCGCCCGCTCAGCTTCTCCTCCCAGTCTGGTTCCGCCCGCCCACCTTCCCCTCCCATCTTGGCCCCGCCCCCCCAGCTTCCCCTCCCAGCCTGGCCCCGCCCACCCAGCTTCCCCTCCCAGCCAGCCCCCGCCCGCCCAGATTCCCCTCCCAGCCTGGACCGCCCGCCCAGCTTCCCCTCCCAGCCTGGCCCCGCCTGCCCAGCTTCTCCTCCTGAGCCAGGCCCCACCCGCCCAGGTTCTCCTCCCAAGCCAGGCCCCGCCCGCCCAGCTTCCCCTCCCTAGCCCGGCCCCGCCCGCCAAGCTTCCCCTCCCGAGTCCGGCCCCGCCCGCCCATTTTCTCATCCCGAGCCCGGCCCCGCCTTCCCAGCTTCCCCTCCCGAGTCCGGCCCCGCCCGCCCATTTTCTCATCCCGAGCCCGGTCCCGCCTTCCCAGCTTCCCCTCTCGAGCCCGGCCCCGCCCGCCCAGCTTCCCCTCCCTAGCCCGGCCCCGCCCGCCAAGCTTCCCCTCCCGAGTCCGGCCCCGCCCGCCCATTTTCTCATCCCGAGCCCGGCCCCGCCTGCCTAGCTTCCCCTCCCGAGTCCGTCCCTGCCCGCCCAGCTTCTCCTCCCGAGCCCGGCCCCGCCCGCCCTGCTTCCCCTCCCAGCCAGGCCCCGCACGCCCAGTTTCTCCTCTCTTTCCCGACCCCGCCCGCCCCGCTTCTCCTCCCAAGCCAGGCCTCGCACGCTCCGCTTCCCCTCCCCAGCCAGGCCCCGCCCGCCGAGTTTCTCCTCCCGAGCCCGGCCCCGCCCGCCCTGCTTCCCCTCCCAGCCAGTCCCCGCACGCCCAGTTTCTCCTCCCGTTCCCGGCCACGCCCTCACAGCTTCCCCTCCCGAATCCGGCCCCGCCCGCCCAGGTTCCCCACCCAGCCTGGCGCCGCCCGCCCAGCTTCTCCTCCTGAGCCAGGCCCCGCCCGCCCAGCTTCCCCTCCAAAACCCGGCCCCGCCCGCCCTGCATCCCCTCCGAGCCAGGCCCCGACCGCCCAGTTTCTCCTCCCGTTCCCGACCCCGCCCGCCCCGCTTCCCCTCCCAAGCCAGGCCCCGCCCGCCCAGATTCCCCTCCCAGCCTGGACCGCCCGCCCAGCTTCCCCTCCCAGCCTGGCCCCGCCTGCCCAGCTTCTCCTCCTGAGCCAGGCCCCACCCGCCCAGGTTCTCCTCCCAAGCCAGGCCCCGCCCGCCCAGCTTCCCCTCCCTAGCCCGGCCCCGCCCGCCAAGCTTCCCCTCCCGAGTCCGGCCCCGCCCGCCCATTTTCTCATCCCGAGCCCGGCCCCGCCTTCCCAGCTTCCCCTCCCAGCTTGGCCCCGCCCGCCCAGCTTCCCCTCCGGAGTCCGTCCCTGCCCGCCCAGCTTCTCCTCCCAAGCCTGGCCCCGCCCGCCAAGCTTCCCCTCCCAGCCACGCTCCGCCGGCCCAGTTTCTCCTCCCGAGCCCGGCCCCGACCGCCAAGCTTCCCCTCCCCAGCCTGGCCCCGCCCGCCCACCTTCCTCTCCCATCTTGGCACCCCCCCCCAGCTTCCCCTCCCAGCATGGCCCCGCCCACCCAGCTTCCCCTCCCAGCCAGCCCCCGCCCGCCCAGCTTCCCCTCCCAGCCTGGCCCCGCCTGCCCAGCTTCTCCTCCCGAGGCAGGCCCCGCAGGCCCAGCTTCCCCTCCCAGCCTGGCCCCGCCTGCCCAGCTTCCCCTCCCGAGCCCGGACCCGCCCACCCAGGTTCTCCTCCCAAGCCAGGCCCCGCCCGCCCAGCTTCCCCTCCCGAGGCAGGCCCCGCAGGCCCAGCTTCCCCTCCCAGCCTGGCCCCGCCTGCCCAGCTTCCCCTCCCGAGCCCGGACCCGCCCACCCAGCTTCTCCTCCCAAGCCAGGCCCCGCCCGCCCAGCTTCTCCTCCCGAGTCAGGCCCCGCCTGCCCAGCTTCTCCTCCTGAGCCAGGCCCCGCCCGCCCAGCTTTTTCTCCCAAGCCAGGCCCCGCCCGCCCAGCTTCCCCTCCCAGCCTGGCCACCCCCGCCAAGCTTCCCCTCCCAGCCTGGCCCCGCCAGCCCAGCTTCCCCACCCGAGCCAGGACCCGCCCACCCAGCTTCTCCCCCAAGTTGGCCCCGCCCGCCCACCTTCCCCTCCCAGCTTGGCCACGCCCCCCATCTTCCCCTCCCGAGCCAGGCCCCGCCCGCCCATCTTCCCCTCCCAGCCAGGCCCCGCACGCCCATCTTCCCCTCCCAGCCAGGCCCCGCGCGCCCAGCTTCCCCTCCCAAGCCAGGCCCCGCCTGCCCAGCTTCCCTTCCCAGCTTGGCCCCGCCCGCCCATCTTCCCCTCCCGAGTCCGTCCCTGCCCGCCCAGCTTCCCCTCCCGAGTCCGTCCCTGCCCGCCCAGCTTCCCCTCCCAGCTGGGCCCCGGCCGCCCAGTTTCTCCTCCCGTTCCCGGCACCGCCCGCCCCGCTTCTCCTCCCAAGCCAGGCCCCGCCCGCCCAGCTTCCCCTCCCGAGTCAGGCCCCGCCTGCCCAGCTTCTCCTCCTGAGCCAGGCCCCGCCCGCCCAGCTTCCCCTCCCGAGTCCGTCCCGGCCCGCCCAGCTTCCCCTCCCAGCCAGGCCCCGCCCTCCCAGTTTCTCCTCCCGTTCCCGGCCCCGCCCGCCCCGCTTCTCCTCCCAAGCCAGGCCCCGTCCTCCCAGCTTCCCCTCCCAGCTTGGCCCCGCCCGCCCAGCTTCCGCTCCAAGCCTGACCCCGCCCGCCCAGCTTCTCCTCCTGAGCCAGGCCCCGCCCGCCCAGCTTCCCCTCCCGAGCCCGGCCACGCCCACCCAGCTTCTCCTCCCAGCCTCGCCCCGCCCGCCCACCTTCCCCTCCCTGCCTGGCCCCGCGCGCCCTGCTTCCCCTCCCAGCCAGGCCCCGCCACCCAGTTTCTCCTACCGAGCCCGGCCCCGCCCGCCCAGCTTCTCCTCCCAACCTGGCCCCGCCCGCCCCGCTTCCCCTTCCGAGCCAGGCCCCGCCCGCCCAGCTTTTTCTCCCAAGCCAGGCCCCGCCTGCCCAGCTTCCCCTCCCGAGCCCGGCCCCGCCAACCCAGCTTCTTCCCCCAAGTTGGCCCCGCCCGCCCACCTTCCCCTCCCATCTTGGCCCCGCCCGCCCAGCTTCCCCTCCCTGCCTGGCCCAGCACGCCCTGCTTCCCCTCCCAGTGAGGCCCCGCCCGCCGAGTTTCTCCTCCCGAGCCCGGCCCCGCCCGCCCAGCTTCCCCTCCCGAGCCCGGCCCCGCCCACCCACCTTCCCCTCCCAGCTTGGCCCCGCCCGCCCATCTTCCCCTCCCGAGCCAGGGCCAGCCCGCCCATTTTCCCCTCCCGAGCCAGGCCCCGCCCCCCCATCTTCCCCTCCCGAGCTAGGCCCCGCCCGCCCATCTTCCCCTCCCAGCTTGGCCCCGACCGCCCAGCTTCCCCTCTCCAGCCAGGCCGCGCCCGCCCAGCTTCCCCTCCCGAGTCCGGCCCCGCCCGCTCAGCTTCTCCTCCCAGTCTGGTTCCGCCCGCCCACCTTCCCCTCCCATCTTGGCCCCGCCCCCCCAGCTTCCCCTCCCAGCCTGGCCCCGCCCACCCAGCTTCCCCTCCCAGCCAGCCCCCGCCCGCCCAGATTCCCCTCCCAGCCTGGACCGCCCGCCCAGCTTCCCCTCCCAGCCTGGCCCCGCCTGCCCAGCTTCTCCTCCTGAGCCAGGCCCCACCCGCCCAGGTTCTCCTCCCAAGCCAGGCCCCGCCCGCCCAGCTTCCCCTCCCAGCCTGGCCCCGCCTGCCGAGCTTCCCCTCCCGAGCCAGGCCCCGCCCGCCCAGATTCTCCTCCCTAGCCCGGCCCCGCCCGCCAAGCTTCCCCTCCCGAGTCCGGCCCCGCCCGACCATTTTCTCTTCCCAAGCCAGGCCCCGCCCGCCCAGGTTCCCCTCCCAGCCTGACCCCGCCAGCCCAGCTTCCCCTCCTGAGCCAGGTCCCGCCCCCCCAGCTTCTCCTCCCAAGCCAGGCCCCGCCCGCCCAGCTTCCCCTCCCGAGGCAGGCCCCGCCCGCCCAGCTTCCCCTCTCAGCCTGGCCCCTCCTGCCCAGCTTCTCCTCCTGAGCCAGGCCCCGCCCGCCCAGCTTCCCCTCCCGAGTCCGGCCCCGCCCGCCCACTTTCTCTTCCCGAGCCCGGCCCCGCCTTCCCAGCTTCCCCTCTCGAGTCCGGCCCCGCCCGCCCAGCTTCCCCTCCCAGCCTGGCCCTGCCCGCCCAGCTTCCCCTCCCGAGTCCGGCCCCGCCCGCCCAGCTTCCCCTCCCAGCCTGGCGCCGCCCGCCCAGCTTCTCCTCCTGAGCCAGGCCCCGCCCGCCCAGCTTCCCCTCCCAGCCTGGCCCCGACCGCCCAGTTTCTCCTCTCTTTCCCGACCCCGCCCGCCCCGCTTCTCCTCCCAAGCCAGGCCTCGCACGCTCCGCTTCCCCTCCCCAGCCAGGCCCCGCCCGCCGAGTTTCTCCTCCCGAGCCCGGCCCCGCCCGCCCTGCTTCCCCTCCCAGCCAGTCCCCGCACGCCCAGTTTCTCCTCCCGTTCCCGGCCACGCCCTCACAGCTTCCCCTCCCGAATCCGGCCCCGCCCGCCCAGGTTCCCCACCCAGCCTGGCGCCGCCCGCCCAGCTTCTCCTCCTGAGCCAGGCCCCGCCCGCCCAGCTTCCCCTCCAGAACCCGGCCCCGCCCGCCCTGCATCCCCTCCGAGCCAGGCCCCGACCGCCCAGTTTCTCCTCCCGTTCCCGACCCCGCCCGCCCCGCTTCCCCTCCCAAGCCAGGCCCCGCCCGCCCAGCTTCCCCTACCTGCCTGGCCCCGCCTGCCCAGCTTCCCGTCCCAGCCTGGCCCCGCCCGCCCAGCTTCCCCTCACAAGCCAGGCCGCGCCCGCCCAGCTTCCCCTACCTTCCTGGCCCCGCCTGCCCAGCTTCCCCTCCCAGCTTGGCCCCGCCCGCCCAGCTTCCCCTCCCAGCCAGGCTCCGCCGGCCCAGATTCTCCTCCCGAGCCCGGCGCCGACCGCCAAGCTTCCCCTCCCCAGCCTGGCCCCGCCCGCCCACCTTCCTCTCCCATCTTGGCACCCCCCCCCCAGCGTCCCCTCCCAGCCTGGCCCCGCCCACCCAGCTTCCCCTCCCAGCCAGCCCCCGCCCGCCCAGATTCCCCTCCCAGCCTGGCCGCGCCCGCCCAGCTTCTCCTCTTGAGCCAGGCCCCGCCCGCCCAGCTTCCCCTCCCGAGGCAGGCCCCGCCCGCCCAGCTTCCCCTCCCGAGTCCGTCCCTGCCCGCCCAGCTTCCCCTCCCAGCTGGGCCCCGCCCGCCCAGTTTCTCCTCCCGTTCCCGGCACCGCCCCCCCGCTTCTCCTCCTAAGCCAGGCCCCGCCCGCCCAGCTTCTCCTCCCGAGTCAGGCCCCGCCTGCCCAGCTTCTCCTCCTGAGCCAGGCCCCGCCCGCCCAGCTTCCCCTCCCTGCCTGGCCCCGCCTGCCCAGCTTCCCCTCCCAGCTTTGCCCCGCCCGCCCAGCTTCCCCTCCCAGCCTGGCCCCGCCCGCCCAGCTTCCCCTCCCGAGCCCGGACCCGCCCACCCAGCTTCTCCTCCCAAGCCAGGCCCCGCCCGCCCAGCTTCTCCTCCCGAGTCAGGCCCCGCCTGCCCAGCTTCTCCTCCTGAGCCAGGCCCCGCCCGCCCAGCTTTTTCTCCCAAGCCAGGCCCCGCCCGCCCAGCTTCCCCTCCCAGCCTGGCCACGCCCGCCCAGCTTCCCCTCCCGGCTTGGCCCCGCCCGCCCAGCTTCCCCTCCCAGCCTGGCCCCGCCAGCCCAGCTTCCCCACCCGAGCCCGGACCCGCCCACCCAGCTTCTCCCCCAAGTTGGCCCCGCCCGCCCACCTTCCCCTCCCAGCTTGGCCCCGCCCCCCATCTTCCCCTCCCGAGCCAGGCCCCGCCCGCCCATCTTCCCCTCCCAGCCAGGCCCCGCACGCCCATCTTCACCTCCCAGCCAGGCCCCGCGCGCCCAGCTTCCCCTCCCAAGCCAGGCCCCGCCTGCCCAGCTTCCCTTCCCAGCTTGGCCCCGCCCGCCCATCTTCCCCTCCCGCGTCCGTCCCTGCCCGCCCAGCTTCCCCTCCCGAGTCCGTCCCTGCCCGCCCAGCTTCCCCTCCCAGCTGGGCCCCGGCCGCCCAGTTTCTCCTCCCGTTCCCGGCACCGCCCGCCCCGCTTCTCCTCCCAAGCCAGGCCCCGCCCGCCCAGCTTCCCCTCCCGAGTCAGGCCCCGCCTGCCCAGCTTCTCCTCCTGAGCCAGGCCCCGCCCGCCCAGCTTCCCCTCCCAGCCTGGCGCCGCCCGCCCAGCTTCCCCTCCCTGCCTGGCCCCGCCTGCCCAGCTTCCCCTCCCGAGTCCGTCCCTGCCCGCCCAGCTTCTCCTCCCAAGCCAGGCCCCGCCCGCCAAGCTTCCCCTTCCCAGCCAGGCCCCGCCCTCCCAGTTTCTCCTCCCGTTCCCGGCCCCGCCCGCCCCGCTTCTCCTCCCAAGCCAGGCCCGGTCCTCCCAGCTTCCCCTCCCAGCTTGGCCCCGCCCGCCCAGCTTCCGCTCCAAGCCTGACCCCGCCAGCCCAGCTTCTCCTCCTGAGCCAGGCCCCGCCCGCCCAGCTTCCCCTCCCGAGCCCGGCCACGCCCACCCAGCTTCTCCTCCCAGCCTCGCCCCGCCCGCCCACCTTCCCCTCCCTGCCTGGCCCCGCGCGCCCTGCTTCCCCTCCCAGCCAGGCCCCGCCTGCCCAGCTTCCCCTCCCTGCCTGGCCCAGCACGCCCTGCTTCCCCTCCCAGCTAGGCCCCGCCCGCCGAGTTTCTCCTCCGGAGCCCGGCCCCGCCCGCCCAGCTTCCCCTCCCGAGCCCGGCCCCGCCCACCCAACTTCCCCTCCCTAGCCCGGCCCCGCCCGCCAAGCTTCACCTCCCGAGCCAGGCCCCGCCCGCCCATTTTCCCCTCCCGAGCCAGGCCCCGCCCCCCCATCTTCCCCTCCCGAGCTAGGCCCCGCCCGCCCATCTTCCCCTCCCAGCTTGGCCCCGACCGCCCAGCTTCCCCTCTCCAGCCAGGCCCCGCCCGCCCAGCTTCCCCTCCCGAGTCCGGCCCCGCCCGCTCAGCTTCTCCTCCCAGTCTGGTTCCGCCCGCCCACCTTCCCCTCCCATCTTGGCCCCGCCCCCCAGCTTCCCCTCCCAGCCTGGTCCCGCCCACCCAGCTTCCCCTCCCAGCCAGCCCCCGCCCGCCCAGATTCCCCTCCCAGCCTGGACCGCCCGCCCAGCTTCCCCTCCCAGCCTGGCCCCGCCTGCCCAGCTTCTCCTCCTGAGCCAGGCCCCACCCGCCCAGGTTCTCCTCCCAAGCCAGGCCCCGCCCGCCCAGCTTCCCCTCCCTAGCCCGGCCCCGCCCGCCAAGCTTCCCCTCCCGAGTCCGGCCCCGCCCGCCCATTTTCTCATCCCGAGCCCGGCCCCGCCTTCCCAGCTTCCCCTCTCGAGCCCGGCCCCGCCCACCCAGCTTCTCCTCCCAGCCTGGCCCCGCCCGCCCAGCTTCCCCTCCCAGGCTGGCGCCGCCCGCCCACCTTCTCCTCCTGAGCCAGGCCCCCCCGCCCAGCTTCCCCTCCCAGCCAGGCCCCCGCCCGCCGAGTTTCTCCTCCCGAGCCCGGCCCCGCCCGCCCTGCTTCCCCTCCCAGCCAGGCCCCGCACGCCGAGTTTCTCCTCCCGTTCCCGGCCCGCCCGCCCAGCTTCCCCTCCCGAATCCGGCCCCGCCCGCCAAGGTTCCCCTCCCAGCCTG
This sequence comes from Pelodiscus sinensis, assembly GCF_052426305.1. Lineage (NCBI taxonomy): Eukaryota > Metazoa > Chordata > Testudines > Trionychidae > Pelodiscus > Pelodiscus sinensis. The sequence goes on along the minus strand of NC_143077.1, from coordinate 22,492,908 downwards.
GCGCCGCCCGCCCAGCTTCTCCTCCTGAGCCAGGCCCCTCCCGCCCAGCTTCCCCTCCCAGCCTGGCCCCGCCCGCCCAGTTTCTCCTCCCGAGCCCGGCCCCGCCCGCCCAGCTTCCCCTCCCGAGCCCGGCCCCGCCCACCCACCTTCCCCTCCCAGTTTGGCCCCGCCCGCCTATCTTCCCCTCCCGAGCCAGGCCCCGCCCGCCCATTTTCCCCTCCCGAGCCAGGCCCCGCCCGCCCATCTTCGCCTCCCGAGCCAGGCCCCGCCCGCCCATCTTCCCCTCCCGAGCCAGGCCCCGCCCGCCGATCTTCCCGTCCCAGCTTGGCCCCGACCGCCCAGCTTCCCCTCTCCAGCCAGGCCCCGCCCGCCCAGCTTCCCCTCCCGAGTCCGGCCCCGCCCGCTCAGCTTCTCCTCCCAGTCTGGTTCCGCCCGCCCAGCTTCCCCTCCCAGCGTGGCCCCGCCCACCCAGCTTGCCCTCCCAGCCAGCCCCCGCCCGCCCAGATTCCCCTCCCAGCCTGGACCGCCCGCCCAGCTTCCCCTCCCAGCCTGCCCCCGCCTGCCCAGCTTCTCCTCCTGAGCCAGGCCCCGCAGGCCCAGCTTCCCCTCCCAGCCTGGCCCCGCCCGCTCTGTTTCTCCTCCCGTTCCCGGCACCGCCCCCCCGCTTCTCCTCCTAAGCCAGGCCCCGCCCGCCCAGCTTCTCCTCCCGAGTCAGGCCCCGCCTGCCCAGCTTCTCCTCCTGAGCCAGGCCCCGCCGCCCAGCTTCCCCTCCCTGCCTGGCCCCGCCTGCCCAGCTTCCCCTCCCAGCTTTGCCCCGCCCGCCCAGCTTCCCCTCCCAGCCTGGCCCGCCCGCCCAGCTTCCCCTCCCGAGCCCGGACCCGCCCACCCAGCTTCTCCTCCCAAGCCAGGCCCCGCCCGCCCAGCTTCTCCTCCTGAGCCAGGCCCCGCCCGCCCAGCTTTTTCTCCCAAGCCAGGCCCCGCCCGCCCAGCTTCCCCTCCCAGCCTGGCCACGCCCGCCCAGCTTCCCCTCCCGGCTTGGCCCCGCCCGCCCAGCTTCCCCTCCCAGCCTGGCCCCGCCAGCCCAGCTTCCCCACCCGAGCCCGGACCCGCCCACCCAGCTTCTCCCCCAAGTTGGCCCCGCCCGCCCACCTTCCCCTCCCAGCTTGGCCCCGCCCCCAGCTTCCCCTCCCGAGCCAGGCCCCGCCCGCCCATCTTCCCCTCCCAGCCAGGCCCCGCACGCCCATCTTCACCTCCCAGCCAGGCCCCGCGCGCCCAGCTTCCCCTCCCAAGCCAGGCCCCGCCTGCCCAGCTTCCCTTCCCAGCTTGGCCCCGCCCGCCCATCTTCCCCTCCCGAGTCCGTCCCTGCCCGCCCAGCTTCCCCTCCCGAGTCCGTCCCTGCCCGCCCAGCTTCCCCTCCCAGCTGGGCCCCGGCCGCCCAGTTTCTCCTCCCGTTCCCGGCACCGCCCGCCCCGCTTCTCCTCCCAAGCCAGGCCCCGCCCGCCCAGCTTCCCCTCCCGAGTCAGGCCCCGCCTGCCCAGCTTCTCCTCCTGAGCCAGGCCCCGCCCGCCCAGCTTCCCCTCCCAGCCTGGCGCCGCCCGCCCAGCTTCCCCTCCCTGCCTGGCCCCGCCTGCCCAGCTTCCCCTCCCGAGTCCGTCCCTACCCGCCCAGCTTCTCCTCCCAAGCCAGGCCCCGCCCGCCAAGCTTCCCCTTCCCAGCCAGGCCCCGCCCTCCCAGTTTCTCCTCCCGTTCCCGGCCCCGCCCGCCCCGCTTCTCCTCCCAAGCCAGGCCCGGTCCTCCCAGCTTCCCCTCCCAGCTTGGCCACGCCCGCCCAGCTTCCGCTCCAAGCCTGACCCCGCCCGCCCAGCTTCTCCTCCTGAGCCAGGCCCCGCCCGCCCAGCTTCCCCTCCCGAGCCCGGCCACGCCCACCCAGCTTCTCCTCCCAGCCTCGCCCCGCCCGCCCACCTTCCCCTCCCTGCCTGGCCCCGCGCGCCCTGCTTCCCCTCCCAGCCAGGCCCCGCCTGCCCAGCTTCCCCTCCCTGCCTGGCCCCGCGCGCCCTGCTTCCCCTCCCAGCTAGGCCCCGCCCGCCGAGTTTCTCCTCCGGAGCCCGGCCCCGCCCGCCCAGCTTCCCCTCCCGAGCCCGGCCCCGCCCACCCACCTTCCCCTCCCAGCTTGGCCCCGCCCGCCCAGCTTCCCCTCTCCAGCCAGGCCCCGCCCGCCCAGCTTCCTCTCCCGAGTCCGGCCCCGCCCGCTCAGCTTCTCCTCCCAGTCTGGTTCCGCCCGCCCACCTTCCCCTCCCATCTTGGCCCCGCCCCCCCAGCTTCCCCTCCCAGCCTGGCCCCGCCCACCCAGCTTCCCCTCCCAGCCAGCCCCCGCCCGCCCAGATTCCCCTCCCAGCCTGGACCGCCCGCCCAGCTTCCCCTCCCAGCCTGGCCCCGCCTGCCCAGCTTCTCTTCCTGAGCCAGGCCCCACCCGCCCAGGTTCTCCTCCCAAGCCAGGCCCCGCCCGCCCAGCTTCCCCTCCCGAGCCAGGCCCCACCCGCCCAGATTCTCCTCCCTAGCCCGGCCCCGCCCGCCCATTTTCCCCTCCCGAGCCAGGCCCCGCCCCCCCATCTTCCCCTCCCGAGCTAGGCCCCGCCCGCCCATCTTCCCCTCCCAGCTTGGCCCCGACCGCCCAGCTTCCCCTCTCCAGCCAGGCCCCGCCCGCCCAGCTTCCCCTCCCGAGTCCGGCCCCGCCCGCTCAGCTTCTCCTCCCAGTCTGGTTCCGCCCGCCCACCTTCCCCTCCCATCTGGGCCCCGCCCGCCCAGCTTCCCCCCCCAGCCTGGCCCCGCCTGCCCAGCTTCTCCTCCTGAGCCAGGCCCCACCCGCCCAGGTTCTCCTCCCAAGCCAGGCCCCGCCCGCCCAGCTTCCCCTCCCTAGCCCGGCCCCGCCCGCCAAGCTTCCCCTCCCGAGTCCGGCCCCGCCCGCCCATTTTCTCATCCCGAGCCCGGCCCCGCCTTCCCAGCTTCCCCTCTCGAGCCCGGCCCCGCCCACCCAGCTTCTCCTCCCAGCCTGGCCCCGCCCGCCCAGCTTCCCCTCCCAGGCTGGCGCCGCCCGCCCACCTTCTCCTCCTGAGCCAGGCCCCCCCGCCCAGCTTCCCCTCCCAGCCAGGCCCCCGCCCGCCGAGTTTCTCCTCCCGAGCCCGGCCCCGCCCGCCCTGCTTCCCCTCCCAGCCAGGCCCCGCACGCCGAGTTTCTCCTCCCGTTCCCGGCCCGCCCGCCCAGCTTCCCCTCCCGAATCCGGCCCCGCCCGCCAAGGTTCCCCTCCCAGCCTGGCGCCGCCCGCCCAGCTTCTCCTCCTGAGCCAGGCCCCTCCCGCCCAGCTTCCCCTCCCAGCCTGGCCCCGCCCGCCCAGTTTCTCCTCCCGAGCCCGGCCCCGCCCGCCCAGCTTCCCCTCCCGAGCCCGGCCCCGCCCACCCACCTTCCCCTCCCAGTTTGGCCCCGCCCGCCTATCTTCCCCTCCCGAGCCAGGCCCCGCCCGCCCATTTTCCCCTCCCGAGCCAGGCCCCGCCCGCCCATCTTCGCCTCCCGAGCCAGGCCCCGCCCGCCCATCTTCCCCTCCCGAGCCAGGCCCCGCCCGCCGATCTTCCCGTCCCAGCTTGGCCCCGACCGCCCAGCTTCCCCTCTCCAGCCAGGCCCCGCCCGCCCAGCTTCCCCTCCCGAGTCCGGCCCCGCCCGCTCAGCTTCTCCTCCCAGTCTGGTTCCGCCCGCCCAGCTTCCCCTCCCAGCGTGGCCCCGCCCACCCAGATTGCCCTCCCAGCCAGCCCCCGCCCGCCCAGATTCCCCTCCCAGCCTGGACCGCCCGCCCAGCTTCCCCTCCCAGCCTGCCCCCGCCTGCCCAGCTTCTCCTCCTGAGCCAGGCCCCGCAGGCCCAGCTTCCCCTCCCAGCCTGGCCCCGCCCGCCCAGTTTCTCCTCCCGTTCCCGGCACCGCCCCCCCGCTTCTCCTCCTAAGCCAGGCCCCGCCCGCCCAGCTTCTCCTCCCGAGTCAGGCCCCGCCTGCCCAGCTTCTCCTCCTGAGCCAGGCCCCGCCCGCCCAGCTTCCCCTCCCTGCCTGGCCCCGCCTGCCCAGCTTCCCCTCCCAGCTTTGCCCCGCCCGCCCAGCTTCCCCTCCCAGCCTGGCCCCGCCCGCCCAGCTTCCCCTCCCGAGCCCGGACCCGCCCACCCAGCTTCTCCTCCCAAGCCAGGCCCCGCCCGCCCAGCTTCTCCTCCCGAGTCAGGCCCCGCCTGCCCAGCTTCTCCTCCTGAGCCAGGCCCCGCCCGCCCAGCTTTTTCTCCCAAGCCAGGCCCCGCCCGCCCAGCTTCCCCTCCCAGCCTGGCCACGCCCGCCCAGCTTCCCCTCCCGGCTTGGCCCCGCCCGCCCAGCTTCCCCTCCCAGCCTGGCCCCGCCAGCCCAGCTTCCCCACCCGAGCCCGGACCCGCCCACCCAGCTTCTCCCCCAAGTTGGCCCCGCCCGCCCACCTTCCCCTCCCAGCTTGGCCCCGCCCCCCATCTTCCCCTCCCGAGCCAGGCCCCGCCCGCCCATCTTCCCCTCCCAGCCAGGCCCCGCACGCCCATCTTCACCTCCCAGCCAGGCCCCGCGCGCCCAGCTTCCCCTCCCAAGCCAGGCCCCGCCTGCCCAGCTTCCCTTCCCAGCTTGGCCCCGCCCGCCCATCTTCCCCTCCCGAGTCCGTCCCTGCCCGCCCAGCTTCCCCTCCCGAGTCCGTCCCTGCCCGCCCAGCTTCCCCTCCCAGCTGGGCCCCGGCCGCCCAGTTTCTCCTCCCGTTCCCGGCACCGCCCGCCCCGCTTCTCTTCCCAAGCCAGGCCCCGCCCGCCCAGCTTCCCCTCCCGAGTCAGGCCCCGCCTGCCCAGCTTCTCCTCCTGAGCCAGGCCCCGCCCGCCCAGCTTCCCCTCCCAGCCTGGCGCCGCCCGCCCAGCTTCCCCTCCCTGCCTGGCCCCGCCTGCCCAGCTTCCCCTCCCGAGTCCGTCCCTGCCCGCCCAGCTTCTCCTCCCAAGCCAGGCCCCGCCCGCCAAGCTTCCCCTTCCCAGCCAGGCCCCGCCCTCCCAGTTTCTCCTCCCGTTCCCGGCCCCGCCCGCCCCGCTTCTCCTCCCAAGCCAGGCCCGGTCCTCCCAGCTTCCCCTCCCAGCTTGGCCCCGCCCGCCCAGCTTCCGCTCCAAGCCTGACCCCGCCAGCCCAGCTTCTCCTCCTGAGCCAGGCCCCGCCCGCCCAGCTTCCCCTCCCGAGCCCGGCCACGCCCACCCAGCTTCTCCTCCCAGCCTCGCCCCGCCCGCCCACCTTCCCCTCCCAGCCAGGCCCCGCCTGCCCAGCTTCCCCTCCCTGCCTGGCCCAGCACGCCCTGCTTCCCCTCCCAGCTAGGCCCCGCCCGCCGAGTTTCTCCTCCGGAGCCCGGCCCCGCCCGCCCAGCTTCCCCTCCCGAGCCCGGCCCCGCCCACCCACCTTCCCCTCCCAGCTTGGCCCCGCCCGCCCAGCTTCCCCTCTCCAGCCAGGCCCCGCCCGCCCAGCTTCCTCTCCCGAGTCCGGCCCCGCCCGCTCAGCTTCTCCTCCCAGTCTGGTTCCGCCCGCCCACCTTCCCCTCCCATCTTGGCCCCGCCCCCCCAGCTTCCCCTCCCAGCCTGGCCCCGCCCACCCAGCTTCCCCTCCCAGCCTGCCCCCGCCCGCCCAGATTCCCCTCCCAGCCTGGACCGCCCGCCCAGCTTCCCCTCCCAGCCTGGCCCCGCCTGCCCAGCTTCTCCTCCTGAGCCAGGCCCCACCCGCCCAGGTTCTCCTCCCAAGCCAGGCCCCGCCCGCCCAGCTTCCCCTCCCGAGCCAGGCCCCACCCGCCCAGATTCTCCTCCCTAGCCCGGCCCCGCCCGCCAAGCTTCACCTCCCGAGCCAGGCCCCGCCCGCCCATTTTCCCCTCCCGAGCCAGGCCCCGCCCCCCCATCTTCCCCTCCCGAGCTAGGCCCCGCCCGCCCATCTTCCCCTCCCAGCTTGGCCCGACCGCCCAGCTTCCCCTCTCCAGCCAGGCCCCGCCCGCCCAGCTTCCCCTCCCGAGTCCGGCCCCGCCCGCTCAGCTTCTCCTCCCAGTCTGGTTCCGCCCGCCCACCTTCCCCTCCCATCTTGGCCCCGCCCCCCCAGCTTCCCCTCCCAGCCTGGCCCCGCCCACCCAGCTTCCCCTCCCAGCCAGCCCCCGCCCGCCCAGATTCCCCTCCCAGCCTGGATCGCCCGCCCAGCTTCCCCTCCCAGCCTGGCCCCGCCTGCCCAGCTTCTCCTCCTGAGCCAGGCCCCACAGGCCCAGCTTCCCCTCCCAAGCCAGGCCCCGCCCGCCCAGCTTCCCCTCCTAGCCCGGCCCCGCCCGCCCAGCTTCCCCTCCCGAGCCCGGCCACGCCCGCCCAGCTTCTCCTCCCGAGCCTCGCCCCGCCCGCCCACCTTCCCCTCCCTGCCTGGCCCCGCGCGCCCTGCTTCCCCTCCCAGCCAGGCCCCGCCTGCCCAGCTTCCCCTCCCAGCTTTGCCCCGCCCGCCCAGCTTCCCCTCCCAGCCTGGCCCCGCCCGCCCAGCTTCCCCTCCCGAGCCCGGACCCGCCCACCCAGCTTCTCCTCCCAAGCCAGGCCCCGCCCGCCCAGCTTCTCCTCCCGAGTCAGGCCCCGCCTGCCCAGCTTCTCCTCCTGAGCCAGGCCCCGCCCGCCCAGCTTTTTCTCCCAAGCCAGGCCCCGCCCGCCCAGCTTCCCCTCCCAGCCTGGCCACGCCCGCCCAGCTTCCCCTCCCGGCTTGGCCCCGCCCGCCCAGCTTCCCCTCCCAGCCTGGCCCCGCCAGCCCAGCTTCCCCACCCGAGCCCGGACCCGCCCACCCAGCTTCTCCCCCAAGTTGGCCCCGCCCGCCCACCTTCCCCTCCCAGCTTGGCCCCGCCCCCCAGCTTTCCCTCCCGAGCCAGGCCCCGCCCGCCCATCTTCCCCTCCCAGCCAGGCCCCGCACGCCCATCTTCACCTCCCAGCCAGGCCCCGCGCGCCCAGCTTCCCCTCCCAAGCCAGGCCCCGCCTGCCCAGCTTCCCTTCCCAGCTTGGCCCCGCCCGCCCATCTTCCCCTCCCGAGTCCGTCCCTGCCCGCCCAGCTTCCCCTCCCGAGTCCGTCCCTGCCCGCCCAGCTTCCCCTCCCAGCTGGGCCCCGGCCGCCCAGTTTCTCCTCCCGTTCCCGGCACCGCCCGCCCCGCTTCTCTTCCCAAGCCAGGCCCCGCCCGCCCAGCTTCCCCTCCCGAGTCAGGCCCCGCCTGCCCAGCTTCTCCTCCTGAGCCAGGCCCCGCCCGCCCAGCTTCCCCTCCCAGCCTGGCGCCGCCCGCCCAGCTTCCCCTCCCTGCCTGGCCCCGCCTGCCCAGCTTCCCCTCCCAAGCCAGGCCCCGCCCGCCAAGCTTCCCCTTCCCAGCCAGGCCCCGCCCTCCCAGTTTCTCCTCCCGTTCCCGGCCCCGCCCGCCCCGCTTCTCCTCCCAAGCCAGGCCCGGTCCTCCCAGCTTCCCCTCCCAGCTTGGCCCCGCCCGCCCAGCTTCCGCTCCAAGCCTGACCCCGCCAGCCCAGCTTCTCCTCCTGAGCCAGGCCCCGCCCGCCCAGCTTCCCCTCCCGAGCCCGGCCACGCCCGCCCAGCTTCTCCTCCCAGCCTCGCCCCGCCCGCCCACCTTCCCCTCCCAGCCAGGCCCCGCCTGCCCAGCTTCCCCTCCCTGCCTGGCCCAGCACGCCCTGCTTCCCCTCCCAGCTAGGCCCCGCCCGCCGAGTTTCTCCTCCGGAGCCCGGCCCCGCCCGCCCAGCTTCCCCTCCCGAGCCCGGCCCCGCCCACCCACCTTCCCCTCCCAGCTTGGCCCCGCCCGCCCAGCTTCCCCTCTCCAGCCAGGCCCCGCCCGCCCAGCTTCCTCTCCCGAGTCCGGCCCCGCCCGCTCAGCTTCTCCTCCCAGTCTGGTTCCGCCCGCCCACCTTCCCCTCCCATCTTGGCCCCGCCCCCCCAGCTTCCCCTCCCAGCCTGGCCCCGCCCACCCAGCTTCCCCTCCCAGCCAGCCCCCGCCCGCCCAGATTCCCCTCCCAGCCTGGACCGCCCGCCCAGCTTCCCCTCCCAGCCTGGCCCCGCCTGCCCAGCTTCTCCTCCTGAGCCAGGCCCCACCCGCCCAGGTTCTCCTCCCAAGCCAGGCCCCGCCCGCCCAGCTTCCCCTCCCGAGCCAGGCCCCACCCGCCCAGATTCTCCTCCCTAGCCCGGCCCCGCCCGCCAAGCTTCACCTCCCGAGCCAGGCCCCGCCCGCCCATTTTCCCCTCCCGAGCCAGGCCCCGCCCCCCCATCTTCCCCTCCCGAGCTAGGCCCCGCCCGCCCATCTTCCCCTCCCAGCTTGGCCCCGACCGCCCAGCTTCCCCTCTCCAGCCAGGCCCCGCCCGCCCAGCTTCCCCTCCCGAGTCCGGCCCCGCCCGCTCAGCTTCTCCTCCCAGTCTGGTTCCGCCCGCCCACCTTCCCCTCCCATCTTGGCCCCGCCCCCCCAGCTTCCCCTCCCAGCCTGGCCCCGCCCACCCAGCTTCCCCTCCCAGCCAGCCCCCGCCCGCCCAGATTCCCCTCCCAGCCTGGATCGCCCGCCCAGCTTCCCCTCCCAGCCTGGCCCCGCCTGCCCAGCTTCTCCTCCTGAGCCAGGCCCCACCCGCCCAGGTTCTCCTCCCAAGCCAGGCCCCGCCCGCCCAGCTTCCCCTCCCTAGCCCGGCCCCGCCCGCCAAGCTTCCCCTCCCGAGTCCGGCCCCGCCCGCCCATTTTCTCATCCCGAGCCCGGCCCCGCCTTCCCAGCTTCCCCTCTCGAGCCCGGCCCCGCCCACCCAGCTTCTCCTCCCAGCCTGGCCCCGCCCGCCCAGCTTCCCCTCCCAGGCTGGCGCCGCCCGCCCACCTTCTCCTCCTGAGCCAGGCCCCCCCCGCCCAGCTTCCCCTCCCAGCCAGGCCCCCGCCCGCCGAGTTTCTCCTCCCGAGCCCGGCCCCGCCCGCCCTGCTTCCCCTCCCAGCCAGGCCCCGCACGCCGAGTTTCTCCTCCCGTTCCCGGCCCGCCCGCCCAGCTTCCCCTCCCGAATCCGGCCCCGCCCGCCAAGGTTCCCCTCCCAGCCTGGCGCCGCCCGCCCAGCTTCTCCTCCTGAGCCAGGCCCCTCCCGCCCAGCTTCCCCTCCCAGCATGGCCCCGCCCGCCCAGTTTCTCCTCCCGAGCCCGGCCCCGCCCGCCCAGCTTCCCCTCCCGAGCCCGGCCCCGCCCACCCACCTTCCCCTCCCAGTTTGGCCCCGCCCGCCTATCTTCCCCTCCCGAGCCAGGCCCCGCCCGCCCATTTCCCCCTCCCGAGCCAGGCCCCGCCCGCCCATCTTCGCCTCCCGAGCCAGGCCCCGCCCGCCCATCTTCCCCTCCCGAGCCAGGCCCCGCCCGCCGATCTTCCCGTCCCAGCTTGGCCCCGACCGCCCAGCTTCCCCTCTCCAGCCAGGCCCCGCCCGCCCAGCTTCCCCTCCCGAGTCCGGCCCCGCCCGCTCAGCTTCTCCTCCCAGTCTGGTTCCGCCCGCCCAGCTTCCCCTCCCAGCGTGGCCCCGCCCACCCAGATTGCCCTCCCAGCCAGCCCCCGCCCGCCCAGATTCCCCTCCCAGCCTGGACCGCCCGCCCAGCTTCCCCTCCCAGCCTGCCCCCGCCTGCCCAGCTTCTCCTCCTGAGCCAGGCCCCGCAGGCCCAGCTTCCCCTCCCAGCCTGGCCCCGCCCGCCCAGTTTCTCCTCCCGTTCCCGGCACCGCCCCCCCGCTTCTCCTCCTAAGCCAGGCCCCGCCCGCCCAGCTTCCCCTCCCGAGTCAGGCCCCGCCTGCCCAGCTTCTCCTCCTGAGCCAGGCCCCTCCCGCCCAGCTTCCCCTCCCTGCCTGGCCCCGCCTGCCCAGCTTCCCCTCCCAGCTTTGCCCCGCCCGCCCAGCTTCCCCTCCCGCCCAGCTTCCCCTCCCGAGCCCGGACCCGCCCACCCAGCTTCTCCTCCCAAGCCAGGCCCCGCCGGCCCAGCTTCTCCTCCCGAGTCAGGCCCCGCCTGCCCAGCTTCTCCTCCTGAGCCAGGCCCCGCCCGCCCAGCTTTTTCTCCCAAGCCAGGCCCCGCCCGCCCAGCTTCCCCTCCCAGCCTGGCCACGCCCGCTCAGCTTCCCCTCCCGGCTTGGCCCCGCCCGCCCAGCTTCCCCTCCCAGCCTGGCCCCGCCAGCCCAGCTTCCCCACCCGAGCCCGGACCCGCCCACCCAGCTTCTCCCCCAAGTTGGCCCCGCCCGCCCACCTTCCCCTCCCAGCTTGGCCCCGCCCCCCATCTTCCCCTCCCGAGCCAGGCCCCGCCCGCCCATCTTCCCCTCCCAGCCAGGCCCCGCACGCCCATCTTCACCTCCCAGCCAGGCCCCGCGCGCCCAGCTTCCCCTCCCAAGCCAGGCCCCGCCTGCCCAGCTTCCCTTCCCAGCTTGGCCCCGCCCGCCCCGCCCCGCCTGCCCAGCTTCCCCTCCGAGTCCGTCCCTGCCCGCCCAGCTTCTCCTCCCAAGCCAGGCCCCGCCCGCCAAGCTTCCCCTTCCCAGCCAGGCCCCGCCCTCCCAGTTTCTCCTCCCGTTCCCGGCCCCGCCGCCCCGCTTCTCCTCCCAAGCCAGGCCCGGTCCTCCCAGCTTCCCCTCCCAGCTTGGCCCCGCCCGCCCAGCTTCCGCTTCAAGCCTGACCCCGCCAGCCCAGCTTCTCCTCCTGAGCCAGGCCCGCCCGCCCAGCTTCCCCTCCCGAGCCCGGCCACGCCCACCCAGCTTCTCCTCCCAGCCTCGCCCCGCCCGCCCACCTTCCCCTCCCTGCCTGGCCCCGCGCGCCCTGCTTCCCCTCCCAGCCAGGCCCCGCCTGCCCAGCTTCCCCTCCCTGCCTGGCCCAGCACGCCCTGCTTCCCCTTCCAGCTAGGCCCCGCCCGCCGAGTTTCTCCTCCCGAGCCCGGCCCCGCCCGCCCAGCTTCCCCTCCCGAGCCCGGCCCCGCCCACCCACCTTCCCCTCCCAGCTTGGCCCCGCCCGCCCAGCTTCCCCTCTCCAGCCAGGCCCCGCCCGCCCAGCTTCCTCTCCCGAGTCCGGCCCCGCCCGCTCAGCTTCTCCCCCCAGTCTGGTTCCGCCCGCCCATCTTCCCCTCCCATCTTGGCCCCGCCCCCAGCTTCCCCTCCCAGCCTGGCCCCGCCCCCCTGCTTCCCCTCCCAGCCAGCCCCCGCCCGCCCAGATTACCCTCCCAGCCTGGACCGCCCGCCCAGCTTCCCCTCCCAGCCTGGCCCCGCCTGCCCAGCTTCTCCTCCTGAGCCAGGCCCCACCCGCCCAGGTTCTCCTCCCAAGCCAGGCCCGCCCGCCCAGCTTCCCCTCCCGAGCCAGGCCCCACCCGCCCAGATTCTCCTCCCTAGCCCGGCCCCGCCCGCCAAGCTTCACCTCCCGAGCCAGGCCCCGCCCGCCCATTTTCCCCTCCCGAGCCAGGCCCCGCCCCCCCATCTTCCCCTCCCGAGCTAGGCCCCGCCCGCCCATCTTCCCCTCCCAGCTTGGCCCCGCCCGCCCATCTTCCCCTCCCGAGTCCGTCCCTGCCCGCCAGCTTCCCCTCCCGAGTCCGTACCTGCCCGCCCAGCTTCCCCTCCCAGCTGGGCCCGGCCGCCCAGTTTCTCCTCCCGTTCCCGGCACCGCCCGCCCCGCTTCTCCTCCCAAGCCAGGCCCCGCCGCCCAGCTTCCCCTCCCAGCCTGGCCCCGCCTGCCCAGCTTCTCCTCCTGAGCCAGGCCCGCCCGCCCAGCTTCCCCTCCCAGCCTGCGCCGCCCGCCCAGCTTCCCCTCCCTGCCTGGCCCCGCCTGCCCAGCTTCCCCTCCCGAGTCCGTCCCTGCCCGCCCAGCTTCTCCTCCCAAGCCAGGCCCCGCCCGCCAAGCTTCCCCTTCCCAGCCAGGCCCCGCCCTCCCAGTTTCTCCTCCCGTTCCCGGCCCCGCCGCCCCGCTTCTCCTCCCAAGCCAGGCCCGGTCCTCCCAGCTTCCCCTCCCTGCCTGGCCCCGCCTGCCCAGCTTCCGCTCCAAGCCTGACCCCGCCCGCCCAGCTTCCCCTCCGAGTCCGTCCCTGCCCGCCCAGCTTCTCCTCCCAAGCCAGGCCCCGCTCGCCAAGCTTCCCCTTCCCAGCCAGGCCCCGCCCTCCCAGTTTCTCCTCCCGTTCCCGGCCCGCCCGCCCCGCTTCTCCTCCCAAGCCAGGCCCCGCCCGCCCAGCTTCCCCTCCCGAGCCCGGCCACGCCCACCCAGCTTCTCCTCCCAGCCTCGCCCCGCCCGCCCACCTTCCCCTCCCTGCCTGGCCCCGCGCGCCCTGCTTCCCCTCCCAGCCAGGCCCCGCCTGCCCAGCTTCCCCTCCCTGCCTGGCCCAGCACGCCCTGCTTCCCCTCCCAGCTAGGCCCCGCCCGCCGAGTTTCTCCTCCCGAGCCCGGCCCCGCCCGCCAAGCTTCACCTCCCGAGCCAGGCCCCGCCCGCCCATTTTCCCCTCCCGAGCCAGGCCCCGCCCCCCCATCTTCCCCTCCCGAGCTAGGCCCCGCCCGCCCATCTTCCCCTCCCAGCTTGGCCCCGACCGCCCAGCTTCCCCTCTCCAGCCAGGCCCCGCCCGCCCAGCTTCCCCTCCCGAGTCCGGCCCCGCCCGCTCAGCTTCTCCTCCCAGTCTGGTTCCGCCCGCCCACCTTCCCCTCCCATCTTGGTCCCGCCCCCCAGCTTCCCCTCCCAGCCTGGCCCCGCCCACCCAGCTTCCCCTCCCAGCCAGCCCCCGCCCGCCCAGATTCCCCTCCCAGCCTGGACCGCCCGCCCAGCTTCCCCTCCCAGCCTGGCCCCGCCTGCCCAGCTTCTCCTCCTGAGCCAGGCCCCACCCGCCCAGGTTCTCCTCCCAAGCCAGGCCCCTCCCGCCCAGCTTCCCCTCCCAGCCTGGCCCCGCCCGCCCAGTTTCTCCTCCCGAGCCCGGCCCCGCCCGCCCAGCTTCCCCTCCCGAGCCCGGCCCCGCCCACCAAGATTCCCCTCCCAGTTTGGCCCCGCCCGCCTATCTTCCCCTCCCGAGCCAGGCCCCGCCCGCCCATTTTCCCCTCCCGAGCCAGGCCCCGCCCGCCCATCTTCGCCTCCCGAGCCAGGCCCCGCCCGCCCATCTTCCCGTCCCAGCTTGGCCCCGACCGCCCAGCTTCCCCTCTCCAGCCAGGCCCCGCCCGCCCAGCTTCCCCTCCGAGTCCGGCCCCGCCCGCTCAGCTTCTCCTCCCAGTCTGGTTCCGCCCGCCCAGCTTCCCCTCCCAGCGTGGCCCCGCCCACCCAGATTGCCCTCCCAGCCAGCCCCCGCCCGCCCAGCTTCCCCTCCCGAGCCAGGCCCCGCCCACCCAGCTTCTCCTCCCAGGCTGGCCCGCCCGACCACCTTCCCCTCCCAGCTTGCCCCGCCCCCCCAGCTCCCCCTCCCAGCCTGGCCCGGCTCGCTCAGCTTCCCCTCCGGAGTCCGGCCCCGCCCGCCCGCTTCCCCTCCCAGCATGGCCCCGCCCGGCCAGCTTCTCCTCCCAGCCTGGCCCCGCCTGCCCAGCTTCTCCTCCTGAGCCAGGCCCCGCCCGCCCCGCTTCTCCTCCCAAGCCAGGCCCCGCCCGCCCAGCTTCCCCTCCCAGCCTGGCCCCGCCCGCCCAGCTTCCCCTCCCAGCCAGGCTCCGCCGGCCCACTTTCTCCTCCCGAGCCCGGCCCCTCCCGCCCTGCGTCCCCTCCCAGCCAGGCCCCGACCGCCCAGTTTCTCCTCCCGTTCCCGACCCCGCCCGCCCCCCTTCTCCTCCCAAGCCAGGTCTCGCACGCCCAGCTTCCCCTCCCAGCTTGGCCCCGCCCGCCCCGTTCCCCACCCGAGCGAGGCCCCGGCCGCCCAGCTTCTCCTCCCAGCCTTGCCCCGCCCGCCCACCTTCCCCTCCCAAGGTTGCCCCGCCCGCCCCGCTTCCCCTCCCGAGCCAGGCCCCGCCCGCCCAGTTTCTCCTCCCGTTCCCGGCCCCGCCCGGCCCGCTTCTCCTTGCAGCCTGGCCCCGCCCGCCCCGCTTCTCCTCCCAGTCTGGCCCCGCCCGCCCCGCTTCTCCTCCGGTACCAGGCCCCGCCCGCCCCGCTTCTCCTCCCCAGTCCGGCCCCGCCCGCCCAGCTTCCCTCCCGAGCCGGGCTCCGACCACCCAGCTTCTCCTCCCAGCCTGGCCCCGCCGCCCACCTTCCCCTCCCAGCTTGGCCCCGCCCCCCCCCAGCTTCTCCTCCCAGCTTGGCCCGGACCGCCCAGCTTCCCCTCCCGAGTCCGGCCCCGCCCGCCTGTGACGGCGCGTTGGGGGTTCCCCGTCTCCTGCACCCCGAAATGGCACAAACAGACTTCACCAGCCTGTGGAATAGAGGAAGTTTATTGCCTCTCTAGGATACAGCACAGCACAGATGTAGTCTGGTCCCAGAGCTGGGCTAGGATGCCTCAGGCCCCCTTGAGATGGGGGAGACTGGGCCCCTAAACTCCAGCCCCTTCTCCTAGGCTCTCCTCCATGCTCTCCCACAGTAACTGACTAAAAACCCTTGCAGCCCTGCCCCCGCAGTCAGGGCAGCACCTTCCTTTGTTCCTCTCCATGGGGGGTGTCTGGCCACTGGTTCAACCAGTTTGGCCTTACCTCTGCCTAGCGAGGTTTTCCCTGCTGGGTCTTGCTCCAGACAGCAGGGGTCACCACGGCCCAGCAAGTACCCCCACTACGTCACAGTTCTCCCCCCTCCGAGAGCGAACTGAGCAGGGTCACTCCGCTCGTGACCTAGGGAAGTTCGGGTCCTCTGCGTGGGAACCCGCCCCGGGGACATGGGTGCTCCCCTTGACTCAGGCCGGCCGTGGCAAGGCCCCACATGAGCTGGCTTCCCTCTGTCCACTCGCCGCCCCGCTCCAGGGCGACTGGCGCAGGCCTGTCCTCGGGGGTCACACCCACCCTTCCGCTGGCCTTGATCTCTGGCCAGGGTCTCTCGGGCCGGGGCCATGAGCCCAGTGAGCCTTCTCTGGACAACCAGGGCGGCTTCCACCCCCGAAGCTCCATCCAGGGAGGTCTTCCCCTCCCATAACTCTCTCAGCCAGCCCAGAGGGTCTATCTGGGGTAGAGACCCCCAAGCCGCGTTCCTCCTGTCTTGGGCCTTCCCGCCCCTCTGGCAGGAGTCACAGGACCGGCAGTACCGCTGCACGGCTGTAAAGATTCCCGGCCAATAGAAGTGCTGGAGCAGCTTCAGCCGGGTGCTCCGGATCCCCCGCTGGCCCCCAACGGGGACATTGTGGGCCAAATACAGCAGCTTGAGGCGATACTTTCGGGGGACGACCAGCTGCCGCTGGACCCCCCATGCCCTCGCCTTCCTGGGGGGGAGCCACTCACGGAACAGTAGCCCACGCTCCCGCAGGAATCTCTCCTGGCCACCTCTCCCCCGGGGCTGAGCTGCATGGAGGCCAGCCTGGTCCCTCAGCCTCTGCAAGGAGGGGTCTGCCTGCACCTTAGCCTGGAATTCAGCTGCTGAGGCAGGGATCGGGACCTGTCCCCCACCTCTGCCTAGGTCCGGAGTCCCAGCCTGGCTGGACCCCGTGTCCACTGGGATGGGACCCTGAGGACGCTGCCAGGAGTCCTTCCCTGGACCCACGTTGTCAGCCCCCCGCTGGCTCCGGCTCCGGGTAGTGACTAGAGCCCGCTGGGATTCATGGGGCCACTCCTCTAGGTCATTCCCCATCAGCACCTCGGTGGGCAAGTGCGGGTGCACCCCTGTGACGGCGCGTTGGGGGTTCCCCGTCTCCTGCACCCCGAAATGGCACAAACAGACTGTACCAGCCAGTGGAATTGAGGGTGGTTTATTGCTCCTCCAGCACAGCGCAGCACAGATGTAATCTGGTTACAGGAACTGGGCTAGGATGCCTCAGGCCCCCTTGAGATGGGGGAGACTGGGCCCCTAAAACTCCAGCTCCTCTCCCTAGGCTGTCTCATCCATCCTCACAGACAGCCACCAACCAACTAACTAAATTCCCTTGCAGCCCTGCCCCCCCCAGCCAGGGCAGCATTCCACCTTCCTTTGTTCCTCTCCATGGGGGGTGTCTGGCCCCTGGTTCAACAAGTTTGGCCTTACCTCTGCCTAGTGAGGTTTCCCTGCTGGGTCTTGCTCCAGACAGCAGGGGTCACCACAGCCCAGCAAGTACCCCCACTACGTCACAACCCCCACTTCCTTGAGGCCCTCCTTGGCCCCCCATTTCAGATGCACCCTGGCTACAGGCACCTTAAACGGGGACCCGTCTATGCCCTTCAGGATCAGCTGCGCGTGGGGTAGTATCCGCTCCGGGGCCACTATGTCGGATCGGGCCAGAGTCACCTCCGCCCCCGTGTCCCAGAAGCCCGTCACCTTCCTACCATCCACCTCCAGGGGTATGAGGCACTCGCTCCGCAGGGGCCGTCCTGCCCCCACCCGGTACACGGAGAAATCCGCCTCCTGAGAATCAGACCTCCCAGGGGAGGTGCACTGAGCATCCTTCCCCTCTCTCTGACCTGAGGTTTGCCTGCCAGCCCCTGCCTCTGGGGCAGCCTGCCCTTCCTCCCGCCCCAGCCAGTTAACCCTGGAAAGTCCCCGGTCCTGGGACCTGGTGCACTGAGCCCTCTTGTGGCCTTTTTGCCCACAGCGATGGCAAGTTAGGCTTTGGGCTGTCTCTGTCCAGGCCCTGGCTGGTTCTCTGGGGCGCAGACGACCTGTTCCTTGGTCTCGCCCCGTAGTTGACTCCCTCCGTCGCTCAGCCGAGATCCGGTCTCTGCACGGTTCCCTTTCTCTCCGGGACTCCCGTTCACACCCGGACCGGCTCTCCGTGAACTCGTCCGCCAGTCTCCCGGCCTCCTGGGGGTTCTCTGGTCTCCGGTCCTTGAGCCACAGCCTCAGTTTGGGTGGGCACACTTCATAGAACTGCTCCATCATGACCAGCTTGAGCAGCTCCTCTGCGGTCTGGGCTCCGACTCCAGACACCCACTTGCGGCAGCATTGCGCCAGGCGGGAGGCCAGATCCACATAGGTCTCCCGTGGCCCTTTCTGTACCCCCCGGAACTTCTTCCTGTACATCTCGGGGGTCAGCCCGAACTTGTGCAGCAGGGCCTCCTTGACTCGGTTGTAATCCCCTGGCTGTAGGTCCTCCAGCTGACTGAGCACTCCGGCCGCCTCCTGGTTCAGTGCGGGGATGAGCTCCTGCAGCCAGTCAGCTGGGGGGACCCGTTGCAGTCCACAGGCCCTCTCAAAGGCACTGAGGAACCCGTCTATGTCACCCATGTCCTTCAATTGGGCCACCACGAGCCTCTCCAAGCGTCTGGCAGTCCTGGGACCTTGGGGCACATCCGCACTTGGCGTAGCCGGTGCCCCGCCGGTTCTCCGCTCTGCCATGGCCAGCTCATGCTGCCGCTGCCTCTCTCGATCTTGGCGCTCCCTCTCTCGGTCCTGGCGGTCCTTCTCTCGGTCCTCTACTTCCAATTCCCTGATCCGCAGCTGGATCTCCAGCCGCCGCAGCTCCGCTGGGCTGGCCCCTGCCCTAGATGGTCTACGGCTTGCAGGCCTCCTGGGAGACGCTGTCTCATCTCTCCGGTGGGTTCCAGCGCTCCTCCCCCTCTCTGAGCCTGACACACTCTCAGGGGGGGTCTGGCTGCTTCCCCTGGGGACAAGATCCTGGCCCTGTGGCTGGTCATTCTCTTCCAGCTGGGTAATCAGCTGGGCCTTGGTTGCTTTCCGCACAGGCAAGCCCCTCTCTCTGCACAGCCCCACCAGCTCTGCCTTCAAGAGTTGGGCATAGGCCATCTGCCCGCTGGTCCCCTTGGTGCAGACTCACCAGTCTAGTGCAGCAGCGCCCCACGATTCCCAGGAACCGCTTCGCTCTGTCTCCAGCACGCCTGGCTCCAGGGCTCTTGCTTCTACTGCGCCTTGTCGCTTGCAGCTGGAAGCTCCATCCACGGGGTGCAGTGCATCCCACCCCTGACACCAGTGTGACGGCTCGTTGGGGGTTCCCCGTCTCCTGCACCCCGAAATGGCACAAACAGACTTCACCAGCCAGTGGAATAGAGGAAGTTTATTGCCTCTCCAGGATACAGCACAGCACAGATGTAGTCTGGTCCCAGAGCTGGGC
This sequence comes from Pelodiscus sinensis, assembly GCF_052426305.1. Taxonomy (NCBI): domain Eukaryota; kingdom Metazoa; phylum Chordata; order Testudines; family Trionychidae; genus Pelodiscus; species Pelodiscus sinensis. Next base: position 22,474,765 of record NC_143077.1, on the reverse strand, counting down.
TAGGATGCCTCAGGCCCCCTTGAGATGGGGGAGACTGGGCCCCTAAACTCCAGCCCCTTCTCCTAGGCTCTCCTCCATGCTCTCCAACAGTAACTAACTAAAAACCCTTGCAGCCCTGCCCCCGCAGTCAGGGCAGCACCTTCCTTTGTTGCTCTCCATGGGGGGTGTCTGGCCACTGGTTCAACAAGTTTGGCCTTACCTCTGCCTAGCGAGGTTTTCCCTGCTGGGTCTTGCTCCAGACAGCAGGGGTCACCACAGCCCAGCAAGTACCCCCACTACGTCACACCGCCCACTTTCTCTTCCCGAGCCCGGCCCCGCCTTCCCATCTTCCCCTCCCGAGCCCGGCCGCGCCCACCCAGCTTCTCCTCCCAGCCTGGACCCGCCCGCCCACCTTCCCCTCTCAGCCAGGCCCCGCCCGACCCGCTTCCCCTCCCAGCCTGGCCCCGCCTGCCCAGCTTCTCCTCCTGAGCCAGGCCCCGCCCGCCCAGCTGCCCCTCCCGAGCCAGGCCCCGCCCGCCCGGCTTCCCCTCCCGAGGCAGGCTCCGCCCGCCCAGCTTCTCCTCCCAGCCTTGCCCCGCCCGCCCAGCTTCCCCTCCCAGCCAGGCCCCTCTGCTCAGCTTCTTCTCCCGAGCCAGGCCCCGCCCGCCCAGTTTCCCCTCCCAGACTGGCCCGACCCATTCACCTTCCCCTCCCAGCTTGGCGCCGCCCGCCCCGTTCTTCTGCCGAGCCAGGCCCCGCCCGCCCAGCTTCTCTTCCCAGCCTGGCCCCGCCTGCCCAGCTTCTCCTCCTGAGCCAGGCCCTGCCCACCCAGCTTCCCCTCCCGAGCCAGGCCCCACCCGCCCAGCTTCCCCTCCCGAGGCAGGCTCCGCCCGCCCAGCGTCCCCTCCCAGCTTAGCCCGGACCGCCCAGCTTCCACTCCCAGCCAGGCCCCGCCCGGCCAGCTTCCCCTCCCGAGCCAGGCCCCGCCCGCCATGCTTCCCCTCCCAGCCCGGCCCCGCCCGCCCAGTTTCCCTCCCAGCCTGCCCCGGCCCACTCACCTTCCCCTCCCAGCTTGGCCCCGCCCTCCCCGTACCCCTCCCGAGCCAGGCCCCGCCCGCCCAGCTTCTCCTCCCAGCCTGGCCCCGCCCGCCCCGCTTCTCCTCCCAGTCTGGCCCCGCCCGCCCCGCTTCTCCTCGGGTACCAGGCCCCGCCCGCCCCGCATCTCCTCCCCAGTCCGGCCCCGCTCGCCCAGCTTCCCCTCCCAGTTTGGCCCCGCCGCCCCAGCTTCCCCTCCCAGCCAGGCCCCGCCCGCCCACTTTCTCTTCCCGAGCCCGGCCCCGCCTTCCCAGCTTCCCCTCCCGAGCCCGGCCGCGCCCACCCAGCTTCCCCTCCCAGCCTGGCCCCGCCCGACCACCTTCCCCTCCCAGCTTGGCCCCGCCGCCCCAGCTTCCCCTCCCAGCCTTGCCCCGCCCGCCCAGCTTCCCCTCCCGAGTCCGGCCCCGCCCGCCCACTTTCTCTTCCCGAGCCAGGCCCCGCCTTCCCAGCTTCCCCTCCTGAGCCCGGCCGCGCCCACCCAGCTTCCCCTCGAAGCCAGCCCCCGCCCGCCCAGCTTCCCCTCCCAGCCTGGCCCCGCCCGCCCAGCTTCCCCTCCCAGCCAGGCCCCGACCGGCCAGTTTCTCCTCCCGTTCCCGGCACCGCCCGCCCCGCTTCCCCTCCCAGCTTGGCCCCGCCCGCCCCGTTCCCCTCCCGAGCCAGGCCCCACCCGCCCAGTTTCTCCTCCCGCTCCCGAGCCCGGCCACGCCCACCCAGATTCCCCTCCCAGCCTGGCCCCGCCCGCCCAGCTTCCCCTTCCGAGCCAGGCCCCGCTCGCCCAGCTTCCCCTCCCAGCCTAGCCCCGCCCGTCCAGCTTCCGCTCCCGAGCCTGGCCACGCCCACCCAGCTTATCCTCCCAGCCTGGCCCCGCCCGCACACCTTCCCCTCCCTGCCTGGCCCCGCACGGCCTGCTTCCCCTCCCAGCCTGGCCCCGCCCGCCCACCTTCCCCTCCCAGCCAGGCCCCGCACGGCCTGCTTCCCCTCCCAGCCTGGCCCCGCCCGCCCACCTTCCCCTCCCAGCCTGGCCCCGCCTGCCCACCTTCCCCTCCCAGCCTGGCCCCGCCCACCCAGCTTCCCCTCCCAGCCTGGCCCCGCCCGCCCACCTTCCCCTCCCAGCCTGGCCCCGCCTGCCCACCTTCCCCTCCCAGCCTGGCCCCGCCCGCCCAGCTTCCCCTCCGAAGTCCGGACCCGCCCGCCCAGCTTCCCCTCCCAGCCAGCGCCCCCCCGCCCGCCCACCTTCCCCTCCGAAGTCCGGAGCCACCCGCCCAGCTTCCCCTCCCAGCCAGCCCCCGCCCGCCCACCTTCCCCTCCGAAGTCCGGACCCGCCCGCCCAGCTTCCCCTCCCGAGTCCGGCCCCGCCCGCCCAGCTTCCCCTCCCGAGTCCGGCCCTGCCCGCCCTGCTACCCCTGCCAGCCCGGCCCCGCCCGCCCAGCTTCCTCTCCCGAGCCTGGCCCCGCCCGCCCAGCTTCCCCTCCCGAGTCAGGCCCCGCCCGCCCAGCTTCCCCTCCCAGCCTGGCCCCGCCCGCCCAGCTTCTCCTCCCAAGCCAGGCCCCGCCCGCCCAGCTTCCCCTCCCAGCTTGGCCCCGCCCGTCCAGCTTCCCCTCCTAGGCACGCCCCGCCCGCCCACCCACCTTCCCCTCCCAACTTCGCCCCGCCCGCCCCGTTCCCCTCCCGAGTCAGGCCCCGCCCGCCCAGCTTCCCCTCTCCAGACAGGCTCCGACAGCCCAGCTTCCCCTCCCAGCCCGGCCCCGCCCGCCCAGCTTCCCCTCCCGAGCCTGGCCCCGCCCGCCCAGCTTCCCCTCCCGAGCCAGACCCCGCCCGCCCAGCTTCCCCTCCCAGCCTGGCCCCGCCCGCCCACCTTCCCCTCCCAGCCTGGCCCCGCCCGCCCAGCTTCCCCTCCCACCTTGGCCCCGCCCACTCAGCTTCCCCTTCCGAGCCTGGGGCCGCCCGCCCAGCTTCCCCTCCCAGCCTGGCCCCGCCCGCCCCGCTTCTCCTCGGGTACCAGGCTCCGCCCGCCCCGCATCTCCTCCCCAGTCCGGCCCCGCTCGCCCAGCTTCCCCTCCCAGCCAGGCCCCGCCCGCCCACTTTCTCTTCCCGAGCCCGGCCCCGCCTTCCCAGCTTCCCCTCCCGAGCCCGGCCGCGCCCACCCAGCTTCCCCTCCCAGCCTGGCCCCGCCCGACCACCTTCCCCTCCCAGCTTTGCCCCGCCGCCCCAGCTTCCCCTCCCAGCCTGGCCCCGCCCGACCACCTTCCCCTCCCAGCTTGGCCCCGCCGCCCCAGCTTCCCCTCCCAGCCTTGCCCCGCCCGCCCAGCTTCCCCTCCCGAGTCCGGCCCCGCCCGCCCACTTTCTCTTCCCGAGCCAGGCCCCGCCTTCCCAGCTTCCTCTCCCGAGCCTGGCCCCGCCCGCCCAGCTTCCCCTCCCGAGTCAGGCCCCGCCCGCCCGGCTTCCCCTCCCAGCCTGGCCCCGCCCGCCCAGCTTCTCCTCCCAAGCCAGGCCCCGCCCGCCCAGCTTCCCATCCCAGCTTGGCCCCGCCCGCCCACCCACCTTCCCCTCCCAACTTCGCCCCGCCCGCCCACCCACCTTCCCCTCCCAACTTCGCCCCGCCCGCCCCGTTCCCCTCCCGAGTCAGGCCCCGCCCGCCCAGCTTCCCCTCTCCAGACAGGCTCCGACAGCCCAGCTTCCCCTCCCAGCCCGGCCCCGCCCGCCCAGCTTCCCCTCCCGAGCCTGGCCCCGCCCGCCCAGCTTCCCCTCCCGAGCCAGACCCCGCCCGCCCAGCTTCCCCTCCCAGCCTGGCCCCGCCCGCCCACCTTCCCCTCCCAGCCTGGCCCCGCCCGCCCAGCTTCCCCTCCCACCTTGGCCCCGCCCACTCAGCTTCCCCTCCCGAGCCTGGGGCCGCCCGCCCAGCTTCCCCTCCCAGCCTGGCCCCGCCCGCCCCGCTTCTCCTCGGGTACCAGGCTCCGCCCGCCCCGCATCTCCTCCCCAGTCCGGCCCCGCTCGCCCAGCTTCCCCTCCCAGCCAGGCCCCGCCCGCCCACTTTCTCTTCCCGAGCCCGGCCCCGCCTTCCCAGCTTCCCCTCCCGAGCCCGGCCGCGCCCACCCAGCTTCCCCTCCCAGCCTGGCCCCGCCCGACCACCTTCCCCTCCCAGCTTTGCCCCGCCGCCCCAGCTTCCCCTCCCAGCCTGGCCCCGCCCGACCACCTTCCCCTCCCAGCTTGGCCCCGCCGCCCCAGCTTCCCCTCCCAGCCTTGCCCCGCCCGCCCAGCTTCCCCTCCCGAGTCCGGCCCCGCCCGCCCACTTTCTCTTCCCGAGCCCGGCCCCGCCCCCCCAGCTTCCCCTCCCGAGTCCGGCCCCGCCCGCCCACTTTCTCTTCCCGAGCCCGGCCCCGCCCGCCCAGCTTCCCCTCCCGAGTCCGGCCCCGCCCGCCCACTTTCTCTTCCCGAGCCAGGCCCCGCCTTCCCAGCTTCCCCTCCCGAGCCCGGCCGCGCCCACCCAGCTTCCCCTCGCAGCCAGCCCCCGCCCGCCCAGCTTCCCCGCCCAGCCTGGCCCCGCCCGCCCAGCTTCCCCTCCCAGCCAGGCACCGACCGCCGAGTTTCTCCTCCCGTTCCCGGGCCCGCCCGCCCCGCTTCCCCTCCCAGCTTGGCCCCGCCCGCCCCGTTCCCCTCCCGAGCCAGGCCCCACCCGCCCAGTTTCTCCTCCCGCTCCCGAGCCCGGCCACGCCCACCCAGATTCCCCTCCCAGCCTGGCCCCGCCCGTCCAGCTTCCGCTCCCGAGCCCGGCCACGCCCACCCAGCTTATCCTCCCAGCCTGGCCCCGCCCGCACACCTTCCCCTCCCTGCCTGGCCCCGCACGGCCTGCTTCCCCTCCCAGCCAGGCCCCGCCCGTCCTGCTTCCCCTCCCAGCCTGGCCCCGCCCGCCCACCTTCCCCTCCCAGCCTGGCCCCGCCTGCCCAGCTTCCCCTCCCAGCCTGGCCCCGCCCGCCCAGCTTCCCCTCCGAAGTCCGGAGCCGCCCGCCCAGCTTCCCCTCCCAGCCAGCCCCCGCCCACCCGCCCACCTTCCCCTCCGAAGTCCGGACCCGCCCGCCCAGCTTCCCCTCCCGAGTCCGGCCCCGCCCGCCCAGCTTCCCCTCCCGAGTCCGGCCCCGCCCGCCCACTTTCTCTTCCCGAGCCCGGCCCCGCCCCCCCAGCTTCCCCTCCCGAGTCCGGCCCCGCCCGCCCACTTTCTCTTCCCGAGCCCGGCCCCGCCCCCCCAGCTTCCCCTCCCGAGTCCGGCCCCGCCCGCCCAGCTTCCCCTCCCAGCCTGGCCCCGCCCGCCCAGCTTCCCCTCCCAGCCAGGCCCCGACCGCCGAGTTTCTCCTCCCGTTCCCGGGCCCGCCCGCCCCGCTTCCCCTCCCAGCTTGGCCCCGCCCGCCCCGTTCCCCTCCCGAGCCAGGCCCCACCCGCCCAGTTTCTCCTCCCGCTCCCGAGCCCGGCCACGCCCACCCAGATTCCCCTCCCAGCCTGGCCCCGCCCGTCCAGCTTCCGCTCCCGAGCCCGGCCCCGCCCACCCAGCTTATCCTCCCAGCCTGGCCCCGCCCGCCCAGCTTCCCCTCCCGAGCCTGGCCCCGCCCGCCCAGCTTCCCCTCCCGAGCCTGGCCCCGCCCGCCCAGCTTCCCCTCCCGAGCCAGGCCCCGCCCGCCCAGCTTCCCCTCCCAGCCTGGCCCCGCCCGCCCAGCTTCTCCTCCCAAACCAGGCCCCGCCAGCCCACCTTCCCCTCCCAGCCGGGCCCCGCCCGCCCACTTTCTCTTCCCGAGCCCGGCCCCGCCCCCCCAGCTTCCCCTCCGGAGTCCGGCCCCGCCCGCCCTGCTTCCCCTCCCAGCCCGGCCCCGCCCGCCCAGCTTCCCCTCCCGAGCCTGGCCCCGCCCGCCCAGCTTCCCCTCCCGAGCCAGGCCCCGCCCGCCCAGCTTCCCCTCCCAGCCTGGCCCCGCCCGCCCAGCTTCCCCTCCCAAGCCAGGCCCCGCCCGTCCAGCTTCCCCTCCTAGGCACGCCCCGCCCGCCCACCTTCCCCTCCCAACTTCGCCCCGCCCGCCCCGTTCCCCTCCCGAGTGAGGCCCCGCCCGCCCAGCTTCCCTTCCCAGCCTGACCCCGCCCGCCCAGTTTCCCCTCTCGAGTCCGGCCCCGCCCGCCCTGCTTCCCCTCCCAGCCCGGCCCCGCCCGCCCAGCTTCCCCTCCCGAGCCTGGCCCCGCCCGCCCAGCTTCCCCTCCCAGCCTGGCCCCGCCCGCCCACCTTCCCCTCCCAGCCTGGCCCCGCCCGCCCAGCTTCTCCTCCCAAGCCACGCCCCGCCCGCCCAGCTTCCCCTCCCAGCTTGGCCCCGCCCGCCCAGCTTCCCCTCCTAGGCACGCCCCGCCCGCCCACCTTCCCCTCCCAACTTCGCCCCGCCCGCCCCGTTCCCCTCCCGAGTCAGGCCCCGCCCGCCCAGCTTTCCCTCCCAGCCTGGCCCCGCCCGCCTAGTTTCCCCTCTCGAGTCCGGCCCCGCCCGCCCAGCTTCCCCTCTCGAGACAGGCTCCGACAGCCCAGGTTCCCCTCCCAGCCAGGCCCCGCCCGCCCACCTTCCCCTCCCATCTTGGCCCCGCCCCCCTATCTTCCCCTTCCAGCCTGTCTCCGCCCACCCAGCTTCCCCTCCCAGCCAGGCCCCGCCCGCCTAGCTTTTTCTCCCAAGCCAGGCCCCGCCCGCCCAGCTTCCCCTCCCACCTTGGCCCCGCCCACTCAGCTTCCCCTCCCGAGCCTGGGGCCGCCCGCCCAGCTTCCCCTCCCAGCCTGGCCCCGCCCGCCTAGCTTCCCCGCTCCGCCCGCCCAGCTTTCCCTCCCAGCAAGGCTCCGCCCGCCCACCTTCCCCTCCCAACTTCGCCCCGCCCGCCCCGTTCCCCTCCCGAGTCAGGCCCCGCCCGCCCAGCTTCCCCTCCCAGCCTGGCCCCGCCCGCCTAGTTTCCCCTCTCGAGTCCGGCCCCGCCCGCCCAGCTTCCCCTCTCGAGACAGGCTCCGACAGCCCAGGTTCCCCTCCCAGCCAGGCCCCGCCCGCCCTCCTTCCCCTCCCATCTTGGCCCCGCCCCCCTATCTTCCCCTCCCAGCCTGGCTCCGCCCACCCAGCTTCCCCTCCCAGCCAGGCCCCACCCGCCCAGCTTTTTCTCCCAAGCCAGGCCCCGCCCGCCCAGCTTCCTCTCCCACCTTGGCCCCGCCCACTCAGCTTCCCCTCCCGAGCCTGGGGCTGCCCGCCCAGCTTCCCCTCCCAGCAAGGCTCCGCCGGCCCAGTTTCTCCTCCCGAGCCCGGCCCCTCCCCTCCTGCTTCCGCTCCCGAGCTCGGAACCGCCCAGCCAGCTTCCCCTCCCGAGTCCGGCCCCGCCCGCCCAGCTTCCCCTCGCAGCCAGCCCCCGCCCGACCAGTTTCTCCTCCCAGCCTTGCCCCGCCCGCCCACCTTCCCCTCCCAGCCAGGCCCCGCCCGTCCTGCTTCCCTTCCCGAGCTCGGCCCCGCCCACCCAGCTTCTCCTCCCAGCCTGGCCCCGCCCGCCCAGCTTCCCCTCCCGAGCCCGGCCCCGCCCGCCCAGCTTCCCCTCCCAGCCTGGCCCCGCCTGCCCAGCTTCCCCTCCGGAAGCAGGCCCCGCCCGCCAAGCTTCCCCTCCCAGCTTGGCCCCGCCCGTCCAGCTTCCCCTCCCAGCCTGGCCCCGCCCGCCCAGCTTCCCCTCCTAGGCACGCCCCGCCCGCCCACCTTCCCCTCCCAACTTCGCCCCGCCCGCCCCGTTCCCCTCCCGAGTCAGGCCCCGCCCGCGCAGCTTCCCTTCCCAGCCTGGCCCCGCCCGCCCAGTTTCCCCTCTCGAGTCCGGCCCCGCCCGCCCAGCTTCCCCTCCCAGCCAGGCCCCGCCCACCCAGTTTCTCCTCCCGTTCCCGGCCCCTCCTGCCCCTCTTCTCCTCCCAGCCTGGCCCCGCCCGCCCAGCTTCCCCTCCCAGTCCGGCCCCGCCCGCCCAGTTTCCCCTCTCGAGTCCGGCCCCGCCCGCCCAGCTTCCCCTCCCAGCTTGGCCCCGCCCGCCCAGCTTCCCCTCCCAGCCAGGCCCCGCCCACCCAGTTTCTCCTCTCGTTCCCGGCCCCTCCTGCCCCTCTTCTCCTCCCAGCCTGGCCCCGCCCGCCCAGCTTCCCCTCCCAGTCCGGCCCCGCCCACCCAGCTTCCCCTCCCAGCTTCGCCCCGCCGACTGGAGCCGACTATCATTGCAATCTTTCCTGTTTTTGATCTGTCCACAGGTGGTTAGTAAGTACTTTCCCTCTGAACAAGCCACGTGTGGATGTGACCTGTGGGCCCATGAGAAGGGGAATGATGTTGGTCTCCAAGGGAGGGGAACACCTGGCCTGGGGCAAGTCCCTTCAGCTGAGCCTGCCCAGAGATGCTCTCAGCATCGGTATCGTTCTGCAGCTGGCGGGGGGGAGGAGAGGGGGAGGGAAGGGGCTGTCTGTGTGTTGCTGGGGGAGGCTTATGAGCCTGGCTCCCCACAGCAGGTCTAAGGGCTGCCCAGGCCCAACCAGGATCTGCAAACAGAAAGGGCTTGGTTCTTAGCTGTTACATGGGAGTCCTAGTTCCCAACCTCCTCCTCTAACCCTTAGTCCCCACTCCCCTCCCAGAGCTGGGACCAGGGCCAAATGTGCCTGACTACTAGCTTACTCCTGCCAGGTAGCCAGCAGCTGCCCAAACACAGCTTATGTCCCTCTCTAGGGGCCTAGCCACACACCCACTGGCAGCTCAGTGGGCAAGGTTTATGTGGCACATGCGAAAGTCCCTGAGTCTCTCCTGGTTGGTGACCCATTGGGTTGAATGGAATTTCTCTTGCTCCCATTTTCTTTTGAACCTGGCTGATTTAATTCACAGGCTGACTAAAGACCCTTGGAACCAAGCGTTACAGCGTAAAGCCGCCAACACCGCTCAGCTATGGTGCAAGGGGCAGTGAACCCAGGTGGGGGGGGGAGTGTGGGTGCTTGGACAACCGGCAGCTCCCACCTCCACTCCTGGGAGGCCTGAGCCCTGCAGCTGTCCGTGGGGGGCAGGCAGGCCCCAGGCTCACAGACTCTCTCTGGGGTGCAGAGCCCAGCCGCCCTGCAGCGGTTCCTCCTGGCCGTCCCCCTCGCCTGCCTCGCCGCCCTCCAAAGGGGCGAGGACACCCTGGCGCCGCGCTGCTGCAAGGACACCATGATGGCCAGGATCGTGGTGAGCGAGTCGCGGCGGCCGGGAGGAGGGGAGGGGATACGTGGGGTGGACAGGGGTCTGCCTGGGCCATGGCGGCGGGTGGGGGTGCTGGAAATGGGATGGGTGGGGCCAGGAGTGCTGGAGGGGGAGGGGGAGGTGGACATGGGGAGTGTGGGCGGGGATGCTGGAGGAGGGAGGGACACAGAAATGGGGCAGGTCTGGGGTGCTGGACAGGGAGGGGGATTCGGAACAGGGAGGGGTCTCCCCGTGCCATGGGGGGGGGAGCTGGAAGGTTAGCAGAGCGGGCTGCTGAGGATGCGCGGATGCGCCTGGGGAGCAGGGATGAGGAGGTTCAGAGGCTGGTCACCAGGGCAGTGAGGGGCAGGAGACGGCCTGGGGACAAGGATTGAGCTGGTCCCGGTTTGGGAGGGGGGTGCTGGGAGGGGCCCTGTGCCGGGCAGGGGGGCTACAGGCCAGCGGGAGGCAGTGGGGTTGGATCCTGCTGGGTGGGGGCGCTGGCCGTGTGAGCGTCTCTTGGGGGCCCCAGCCTCACACGCCCCTTTGTCTCCTTGGGTCCCCCAGGAGATCATGGAGGACTCCCCCCCCCCACTGGTCTTGGCCGACTGCCTCAACGCCGCCTGCAGCCTCAGGTACCGACCCCCCCCCCCCCGCCGACTCCCCCCCAGAGCAGATCCCCTGACCAGGGAGTGGGAAAGTCTCTGTCTCCTGGGCTATGTCTAGACTGCAAGCCTCTTTCGAAAGAGAGCACCCAGTGAGTCTGGATGCTCTCTTTCGAAGAAGCCCTAGTTCCATTCAAGAACGCCTTCGTTCGAAAGAAGCACTTTCCAAAGAAGGCGTTCTTCCTCGTGAAATGAGGTTTACCGCCGTGGAAAGAAAAGCCGCGTTCTTTCGATTTAATTTCGAAAGAACGCGACTGCAGTCTAGACGCAGGTGATGTTTTTTCGGAAAAAGGCTACTTTTCCCGAAAAACCCCCTGAGTCTGGACACAGCCCTGCTGCTGAATTAACAGTCTCTGCCCCTCTCTCCTGCCAGCACCTTGCAGCCTCCCCTACAGGCCCAGCTCCTGAGCCCCCTGCTGAGGGCGGCCGTGGGACAGACTGTGTCTGGGGACTGGCAGCAGGAGCCCATCCACACACAGGTACGTCCCTCCGGGCCCTGCTCCTGGGCTGGGCTGGAGCTCCAGAGAGGAGTGGGGGTGGGGGCAGAGGGAGAGAAGAAGCTGCAGGTTTGGATCCTTCCCTCCAGGTTTCCCGTTGCTCTCCCTGGGGGCCCGTCCCTTCCATGCCCAGCCTGGGCTCCTCCCTGCTCTGCGAGGCGGCTCAGACCCTGCTCAAGGCTGCACCCCGGAGCCAGCGGGTGGCCTGGATTCCCCAACCCCCCTCTGACTCAGGGCTCCCCCTTGTCTTGCAGCAGTTCATCCGGGCCCTTCCCGTCGACCTCCAGGCCCTACTGGCAAGCCTCCTCGCCGAGTCCCCAGACACCGCCAGGCTGCAGCTGATCATGGAGGTGAGCCCCGGGGGGAGGGACGGGGCCATTGTCCCTGCTTCCTCGGGGGGCCGAGAGAGGAGCTGTGTCAGTGGCTGGGGGGGGGGGCACAGTCTGAGAGGAGCCCCAGGCTCTGCCCAGAACCGGCGCCTCCCTACGGGTCCTGACCTGCCTCTTTCCCCCCCAGCACCTGAGCCCCTGGCTGGAGTCCCGCCTGCCCCAGGAGCGAGCCAGGGCCCTTGGCAGCACCACGGCCCTGCTGGGAGTCGCCACCACCCTCCCGGGGTTTGAGGTAAGTGACCTCGGAGCCGGGGGGTCTGGGGCTGCAGGGCGCGGGGCTGGGAGCGTCCCCGGGAGGCAGAGCTGGGAATGGGCCGGGAATGGGCCGCGTTCTCCTTTCCCCGGGGAGGGGCGACCCTGGGCCTTTCCGGGGGGCACCTGGGCCCCAGACTGGGGAGTGGCCGTCAGTGGATCCCCTTGTTCCACCCCCGGAGTGACCCTTCAGTCGGGGCCATTGCTCAGGGTTGTCTCCTGGCAAGGCCCGCCCTGCCCCGCCCCGCCCCGCCCCGGGAGGTGTCTCTGTCCGTCCCCGAGCTCAGACCCGCCTCGGCGGCCGTTAGCATGGGACGTGCAGCCCCAGGATGCTGAGGGACCCCCCCTCTTCTCTCCCCTCAGAACTCCGCCCACTGGCCGAGGATGGGGCACCACGTGGCCCAGCTGGGCCTTTTTATTTCGGACCCATCCGAAGACGTCAGCCGGCTGGCCCGGGAGGGGGTGCACAGCCTGTACCGACTCCTCCTGCACCACAGGGGTAAGGAACCCAGCCGGGACCTGGGCCCCAGGGACACCCTGAGGGTGCCGGCGGCGGGGGGAGGGGACCCAGCCCCTTTCCCCAGACTGGCCCAAGGGGGGATGCGTCCCTCTGTGTTCCCCTTCTGCCCCCTTGTGACGTAGTGGGGGTACCTGGCTGGTTTCTATGCTGCTGGCTCTGGGGGAACCCCCACTGGCTGCCGTGGGTACCACGACCCAGCAAAACAGGATGAGTCACTATGCAAACCAGTGGCCAGACACCCCCCATGGAGAGGAACAAAGGAAGGTGGAATGCTGCCTTGGCTTGGGGGCAGGGCTGGAAGTTAGTGAGTTGGTTGCTGGCTGTCGGAGGGCATGGAGGAGAGCCTAGGGGAAGGGGCTGGAGTTTAGGGGCCCAGTCTCCCCCATCTCAAGGGGGCCTGAGGCATCCTAGCCCAGTTCCTGTAACCAGATTACATCTGTGCTGCGCTGTGCTGGAGGAGCAATAAACCACCCTCAATTCCACTGGCTGGTGCAGTCTGTTTGTGCCATTTCGGGGTGCAGGAGACGGGGAACCCCCAACGCGCCGTCACACTGGTGTCAGAAGTGGGATCCACTGCACCCCGTGGATGGAGCTTCCAGCGGCAAGCGACAAGGCGCAGTAGAAGCAAGAGCCCTGGAGCCAGACGTGCTGGAGACAGAGCGAAGCGGTTCCTGGGAATCGTGGGGCGCTGCAGCACTAGACTGGTGAGTCTGCACCGAGGGGCCCAGCGGGCAGATGGCCTACGCCCAACTCTTGAAGGCAGAGCTGGTGGGGCTGTGCAGAGAGAGGGGCTTGCCTGTGCAGAAAGCAACCAAGGCCCAGCTGATTGCTCAGCTAGAAGAGAACGACCAGCCACAGGGCCAGGATCTTGTCCCCAGGGGAAGCAGCCAGACCCCCCCTGAGAGTGTGTCAGGCTCAGAGAGGGGGAGGAGCGCTGGAACCCACAGGAGAGATGAGACAGCTTCCCCCAGGAGGCCTGCAAGCTGCAGCCCATCTAGGGCAGGGGCCAGCCAAGCAGAGCTGCGGCGGCTGGAGATCCAGCTGCGGATCAAGGAATTGGAAGTAGAGGACCGAGAGAGGGACCGCCAGGACCGAGAAAGGGATCGCCAAGATCGAGAGAGGCAGCGGCAGCATGAGCTGGCCATGGCAGAGCGGAGAACCGGCGGGGCACCGGCTGCGCCAAGTGCGGATGGGCCCCAGGGTCCCAGGACTGCCAGATGCTTGGAGAGGCCCGTGGTGGCCCAATTGAAGGACATGGGTGACATAGACGGGTTCCTCAGTGCCTTTGAGAGGGCCTGTGGACTGCAACGGGTTCCCCCAGCTGACTGGCTGCAGGAGCTCATCCCCGCACTGAGCCAGGAGGCGGCCGGAGTGCTCAGTCAGCTGGAGGACCTACAGCCCGGGGATTACAACCGAGTCAAGGAGGCCCTGCTGCACAAGTTCGGGCTGACCCCCGAGATGTACAGGAAGAAGTTCCGGGGGGTACAGAAAGGGCCACGGGAGACCTATGTGGACCTGGCCTCCCGCCTGGCGCAATACTGCCGCAAGTGGGTGTCTGGAGTCGGAGCCCAGACTGCAGAGGAGCTGCTCAAGCTGGTCATGATGGAGCAGTTCTATGCAGCGTGCCCACCCAAACTGAGGCTGTGGCTCAAGGACCGGAGACCAGAGAACCCCCAGGAGGCCGGGAGACTGGCGGATGAGTTCACGGAGAGCCGGTCCGGGTGTGAACGGGAGTCCCGGAGAGAGAGGGAACCGCGCAGAGACCGGATCTCGGCTGAGCGACGGAGGGAGTCAACTACGGGGCGAGACCAAGGAACAGGTCGTCTGCGCCCCAGAGAACCAGCCAGGGCCTGGACAGAGACAGCCCAAAGCCTAACTTGCCAGCGCTGTGGGCAAAAAGGCCACAAGAGGGCTCAGTGCACCAGGTCCCAGGACCGGGGACTTTCCAGGGTTAACTGGCTGGGGCGGGAGGAAGGGCAGGCTGCCCCAGAGGCAGGGGCTGGCAGGCAAACCTCAGCTCAGAGAGAGGGGAAGGATGCTCAGTGCACCTCCCCTGGGAGGTCTGATTCTCAGGAGGCGGATTTCTCCGTGTACCGGGTGGGGGCAGGACGGCCCCTGCGGAGCGAGTGCCTCATACCCCTGGAGGTGGATGGTAGGAAGGTGACGGGCTTCTGGGACACGGGGGCGGAGGTGACTCTGGCCCGATCCGACATAGTGGCCCCGGAGCGGATACTACCCCACGCGCAGCTGACCCTGAAGGGCATAGACGGGTCCCCGTTTAAGGTGCCTGTAGCCAGGGTGCATCTGAAATGGGGGGCCAAGGAGGGCCTCAAGGAAGTGGGGGTGCACCCGCACTTGCCCACCGAGGTGCTGATGGGGAACGACCTAGAGGAGTGGCCCCATGAATCCCAGCGGGCTCTAGTCACTACCCGGAGCCAGAGCCAGCGGGGGGCTGACAACGTGGGTCCAGGGAAGGACTCCTGGCAGCGTCCTCAGGGTCCCATCCCAGTGGACACGGGGTCCAGCCAGGCTGGGACTCCGGACCTAGGCAGAGGTGGGGGACAGGTCCCGATCCCTGCCTCAGCAGCTGAATTCCAGGCTGAGGTGCAGGCAGACCCCTCCTTGCAGAGGCTGAGGGACCAGGCTGGCCTCCGTGCAGCTCAGCCCCGGGGGAGAGGTGGCCAGGAGAGATTCCTGCGGGAGCGTGGGCTCCTGTTCCGTGAGTGGCTCCCCCCCAGGAAGGCGAGGGCATGGAGGGTAGAGCGGCAGCTGGTCGTCCCCCGAAAGTATCGCCTCAAGCTGCTGTATTTGGCCCACGATTCCCCCGTTGGGGGCCACCGGGGGATCCGGAGCACCCGGCTGAAGCTGCTCCAGCACTTCTATTGGCCGGGAATCTTTACAGCCGTGCAGCGGTACTGCCGGTCCTGTGACTCCTGCCAGAGGGGCGGGAAGGCCCAAGACAGGAGGAACGCGGCTTGGGGGTCTCTACCCCAGATAGACCCTCTGGGCTGGCTGAGAGAGTTATGGGAGGGGAAGTCCTCCCTGGATGGAGCATCGGGGGTGAAAGCCGCCCTGGCTGTCCAGAGAAGGCTCGCTGGGCTCATGGCCCCGGCCCGAGAAACCCCGGCCAGAGATCAAGGCCAGCGGAAGGGTGGGTGTGACCCCCGAGGACAGGCCTGTGCCAGTCGCCCTGGAGCGGGGCGGCGAGTGGACAGAGGGAAGCCAATTCATGTGGGGCCTCGCCACGGCCGGCCCGAGTCAAGGGGAGCACCCATGTCCCCGGGGCGGGTTCCCACGCAGAGGACCCGAACTTCCCTAGGTCACGAGCGGAGTGACCCTGCTCAGTTCGCTCTCGGAGGGGGGAGAACTGTGACGTAGTGGGGGTACCTGGCTGGTTTCTATGCTGCTGGCTCTGGGGGAACCCCCACTGGCTGCCGTGGGTACCACGACCCAGCAAAACAGGATGAGTCACTATGCAAACCAGTGGCCAGACACCCCCCATGGAGAGGAACAAAGGAAGGTGGAATGCTGCCTTGGCTTGGGGGCAGGGCTGGAAGTTAGTGAGTTGGTTGCTGGCTGTCGGAGGGCATGGAGGAGAGCCTAGGGGAAGGGGCTGGAGTTTAGGGGCCCAGTCTCCCCCATCTCAAGGGGGCCTGAGGCATCCTAGCCCAGTTCCTGTAACCAGATTACATCTGTGCTGCGCTGTGCTGGAGGAGCAATAAACCACCCTCAATTCCACTGGCTGGTGCAGTCTGTTTGTGCCATTTCGGGGTGCAGGAGACGGGGAACCCCCAACGCGCCGTCACACCCCTGTGCCCCTCCATTTGCCCAGGGATGCCTGCAGGGACCCGTGGGAGGGGAAGGGCTCAGACCTGCCAGCAGAATCACCCTGGTTTGTCTCTTGCAGGCCTCAACATCCACCAGGCAGAGGACCTGTTGTGCAGGCACTACTATAAGGAGAGGTGGGTCCTGGCGCACAGCAACACCGTCAGGGTGGGAGAGGTAAGGACGCGCTGCCAGGGCAGGGCAGGGCTCGGGGGTGGGGCTGGCTGGGGCCCTCGTGCGGGTAGGACGCGGGGTGGGAGCGGGGAGTCGCTGATCGAATGGTCGATGCATTTTCCCTCGACTATTCGAGCCGTGGACAGGGCGGCGCTGCCCCTTTGTGACGCTGTCCCGGCGTTTCAAAGGGGCGGCGCTTCCTAGGGGCAGCGCCGCACCTTGCCCCGGATCTCCCGTAGGAGGGGAAGCAGGGCGGGGGGGGGCAACACTTTTTGATGGAGGTCGCTCCAAGATGTTGGCCAGTGGCCTAGGGCTGCTCTGTTGTGCGGAGAGGGGTGAGGTCTGGGAGGGTCTTGGGGGCAGGAGGAAGGGGTGACCTGGGGCAGGGGTTGGGGTGCAGGGTGAGGAGAGTGTCTGGGTGCAGGGTCTGGAAGGGAGTTTGGGGAAGGAGGAAGCTGTTTTAGCCCCAGGAGTTGGGGCCGGGCTCTGGGCCGTCAGCTGAAACCTCCTGTGCTCTTGATTTCAGGTCTTTGGGCAGCTCTTCACGCCAGAGCAGGAGAACTGCTTTTTAGACAAGGCTCTGCTCGCTGCCCGCTCCCCCCTGAGGCGCCCCAGCCAGGCCGGGCTGGTCCTGGCCCACGCCCTGCATGGGCAGGCCCATCAGCTCCTGGGATACATGGTGAGCAGCCGGAGCAGATGCAGGAGAGTGGGGCAGGGCCAGGGTCTCCTTCCCATCCCCTCAGGGAGTCCCCCGCCCCTTTCCTCATGCTGCCCCCACCCCACGTCCCTGCTGGGTGGGTCAGAAGCTCACCCTGCGGGCCTGACGGGGGGTGAACAGAGAGCAGAACAAGTCTCAGCGCAGGGGGGAGGAGGGTGGAAATGCTGGGGGGGCCCAGTACCCCTGAGTCCCCAGGGATGAATGTGACGGATTCTGCTTCCCTTGCAGCAGGAAGACAGCCAGTGAGAGCACAAGGAGCTGAGGAGCCAGCAGCTGCGTCCCCCTCCCCACAACCCTCCCAATTGTATAGAATGTATTTAAATTCGGATTAAATAACGTTTCAAAAAACATTTGGATCAGGCTTTGTCAATAATGTTTAATGGGGGGGGGGCATTTTGGCAAGTGGTCAAGGGCCACATTTCTACCGAGGAGTTTGGGGTCTGGGACGGGGCGGTTGGGTGCAGAAGAGAGCTGAGGGGAGGAGCCTGGGTGCGCACCGTCCATTGCATCATCACGCGGCGCCATTGTGCTAGTGCTGGAGCTTGGGTGACTGGTTTAATTTGAATGTTTACACAGATTAGGTGTTTTAACTTTAGGAAACTTCATTTTAAATAAGGTAAAATGTTAATTTCTGTCTACCACAAAGGGTTTCAAAGTTTTCTTTATTAAAGGCAGGGATGAGGAACCTTTTTTGTCTCCAGGGCCACTGACCCCCAGAAAAACCAGTTGGGGACCACACACGAGAAAAGCAAAATACAAAAACCCTTCTTCCAAAACCCACAAGCCTCACTGAGGTTCGGGGATCCCTCATTTTTGGCCCCCCCTCAGATTGAGAGGGACCCGCAAATGCCACTCTCCCTGGAACCCAGGAGAGTTAATCTGTGCTGGGGCTGGAGTGCCAGGGGAGTGAGATGTCTCAGTCGGGGCCACATTCGTGAGGCTTGGGGGGGCTGGAGGCACCAGGGACGCATTCAGATAGAGCAGGGGAGCCGGCAGGGACCCTGAGAGGAGAAGTGGGAGTGAGAGCCCAGCCGGGGAGACACAAGGAAACCAGAGTCAGTCTAGTATCTCTCAGGCAGCTGGGGTAGACACCCCCCACCCCAAACCCCAGCCTCCTGTTGGATCCTCCTCCCACAGTTAACTGCCTCTGAGTCTGCACCCAAACTCCCATCGCTGCCCTGAACCTGTCCCAGAGCCTGCAACCCGCAGCCTCTCCCGCGCCCCACTCCCCAGCCATCCTGCACCGTAACCCCAGCCTCAGGCCAGCGAACCTGAGTGAGGGTGGGGGAGCCCAAGCAGCAGAGGGAGGGGGGAGTGGAATGAGTGGGGGCGTGGCCTCAGAACAGGGGCGGGGTAGGTGCGGGGAAGGGGGCGGGGCAATGGTAGTGGCCTCTAATGCCCACACACCTCCCTTCGGCATCGCTTATGTCCCATGTCCGCCCCCTCCTGAGCCCACAGCCGGTGCCAAGGCCTCGTGCCCAGGGCGGGGTCGCCCCTGTGAGCTGCCAGCCATACTGGGGAGAGGCGAGAGGGTCTGGGCTGCTGTGTCCGTTGCTGGCTCCTGTCAGGCCTTTGCACCAAGTCCTGGTGCACCCTGAGCAAACCTGGGTCCTTCCCTGCTCCTCCAACACCACCTGGGCAAAGGGAGGAGAGTCCCCAACAGCCTCTGTCACTTCGGCCTCCTGTCGGGGGAACACGCCCCCTGCAGCATGATCCCCTGTAGATCTAGCCCTCTGGGCACTCACACAAGGTCTCTACACGGCAGCTGCTCTGTGCCTAGTGCTGGCACTGCAGAGCCATTTGCCACTTTGCACCCGACTGTCACCAGGTCCTTTCCATTTGCAGGACCGGCCACATCTCCTGCCCGCTAGGCCATTGGCTGCACCCTCGTCTCGCTCCTCCTGGTGTCTGTATCCGTCATCACCTTGGTGCTGGAGAGATGGGGCCTGCCCCAGCCTGCCGGGCTGCAAGGGACTCCTGTTGGGAGCAGCTGCATGGGAACCAGAGGCCCAAGAATGGGAGAACCCTATTGACCTGCTGTGAGCAGGAGCCGGGGGTGGGGAGGGGGCTGGGGAGGTACCTGGACTCAGCTCTGAATGGGGCTGGGGAGACACAGACACTGCTGTTGATTGCTGCACAGTGGGCCCCTGGGTTACAGTCTATGCCCAGGCAGCTCCTCCAGTCACTGCCTGTCACATTACTGGATCTTGAGGGGAGCAGCCAGATCACTGCTGCACCCATAGGTGGGGGTGTTGGCCCCAGAAAATGGTAGAAAAGGGGGCCATGTGGGGTGCTGAATAGAAGCTTATTCTCTGATAGTCCTATGTGGGGGTACGTCTACACTACAGCGCTAGTTCGAACTAACTTAGTTCGAATTAGTTAATTCGAACTAAGCTAGTTCGAACTAACACATCTAGAACTAAAAACTAGTTCGAACTAGCAAGTCCACATTGAGTGGACTCTGAACAGGGCTTAAGGATGGCCGGAAGCAGTGCCGGCAGGGCATCAGAAGAGGACTTAGAGCGTGGAGATGCTGTCTCAGGCTAGCCGAGGGCTGTACTTAAAGGGTCCCGACCCCCACCCCGGACACACAGTTCTAAGGGGTGCCCCGCTTGCAAAGAAGTTCTGGCTTGGAGTGCCCGGAGTGCCCACACTGGGCACATCACACCACTCGGCCATCAGCCCGGCTGCACTTGCCGCAGGCTGCCATCTGGGGAGAGGGAGTAATTGGGGGGCTGCAGGAGAGCTTCCACCCCCAGAAGCCCGCAGAGCCAGCCCAGTCCTCCCCATCGGGGGCTCGTACCCCATTCCTCCCTCACCTCCTTCCCTAGCCCCCCTTCTTATTGATGTACAAAATAAAGATAACATTTCTTCCAACATTGACTCTGTCTTTATTGAAAAAAACTGGGGGAGACTGGGAAAAGGAGGTGGGAGAGGGGAAGAGAAAGGCTGGGAGAAGGGAGGGCAACTAACATGATCAGGGGTTGGGAACAGGTCCCAGATGAAGAGAGGCTACAGAGACTGGGACTGTTCAGCTTAGAAAAGAGGAGACGGAGGGGGGACAGGATAGAGGTCTCTAAAAGCAGGGGTTGGGTGGAGAGGGTGCATTCAGAAAAGTTCTTCCTGAGTTCCCATAAAGAAGGACTAGAGGACACCAAAGGAAAGGAATGGGTAGCAGGCTTCAAACTAGTAAGAGAAAGTTGTTGTTCTTCACAAAGCAAATAGTGAACTTGTGGAACTCCTTGCTGCAGGAGGCTGTGAAGGCTAGAACTAGAACAGAGTTTAAAGGGAAGTGAGATAAAGTGATGGAGGTTGGGTCCATGGAGTCCTATTAGCCAGAGGGTAGGAGTGGTGTCCCTGCCCAAAGTTTGTGGAAGGCTGGAGAGGGATGGCACGAGACAAATGGCTTGGTCATTGTCTTCGGTCCATCCCCTCCAGGGTCCCTAGGGTTGGCCGCTGTCGGCAGACAGGCTACTGGGCTAGATGGACCTTTGGTCTGACCCAGTACGGCCATTGTAAGCTCAGGGCTCAGGGTCGGGGGTCTCAGTGGACCCCGTTGATTTTCATGCACACCTGCTCCTGGGTGGCCAGGCTGGCAGCTCTCCTGCCCTAGACAGCCACTTTCCTGTGGCTAGTGCGGAGATCGTGGACGAGGTCTACGATGTCCGCACTAGCCCAGGAAGGTGCCCGCCTCTTGCGGTCCAGGGCAAGCTCCCGGGAGCCGCCAGCCTGGTCCCGGCAAGAGGGGGTGGGCTGGGGGGCATCGGGTGGGTGGCTCTGTGCCGTGCCAGGTGCAGGGTCTGCTAGCTGGGTGCTGGCAGGCTTGCACCTGGCACGGGCACCGTAGCCAGCCCGTGCCCCTTTAAGGGGTCCGGGGCCGGGAGGGGGGCATAGAGTTTCCCTGGTGTTGGCCAGAGTGGCCACCAGGGAAACCTGGGGAGAGCTAGCCTCCCACTAGTTCGAACTAAAGGGCTACACAGCCCTTAGTTCGAACTAGCTAGTTCGAACTAGGCGTTAGTCCTCGTAAAATGAGGTTTACCTAGTTCGAACTAAGCGCTCCGCTAGTTCGATTCAAATTCGAACTAGCGGAGCGCTAGTGTAGCACCTATTAAAGTTAGTTCGAACTAACATCCGTTAGTTCGAACTAACTTTGTAGTGTAGACATACCCTCAGCTATTTATGTGGTTGTATAACGTCTGTGTGTGTAGTTAGGAATCTGTAGTCTGTGTGGATCCTGAATATTTCTCTGCATGTGGTTGAGCATTGGGCAGAGCCCGGCCTGTGGACATGCTAATTAGCGAGGCCCTGTGGGACAATGGCACTGAATGGGCCAAGGACACACCTAAAGCATGAGGGCGGACACCTAAGAGCGGCCAGCAGAGAGAGGCTGAGGACCAGGTGATCTCCTGCAGCCAAGAAGAGGCCAGGAAGGAGGGATAAATAGGCCATGTGGTCGATGCCATCTTGGTTCTCAGCTCAGCACTTCATCCCAGAGGCAGCATTGCAGGGATCGAAGAGCCCGAGAGACCTGTGAACCCATCCTGACCCTAGGATGTGCAACAAGAACTCTTAAACCAGCAGCTGTAACATCTCTGCTAGAGGCTGCATCGAGAACTGGGAGATTCGGTGCATGTAACATACTATTCCTTTAACAACCTCACTCTCATGCTTTTCTTTATTGTAATAATAAACCTTTAGGTGTTAGATGCTAAAGGATTGGCTCAGCATGATTTGTGGGTAAGATCCAGAGGGTAAATTGACCAGGGATCTGTGGCTGGTTTCTTGGGACCAGACAGAACTTGTTCGGGGTAGGTGGGATTGGGTGCTAGGACCCCCACCGGTGTATGAGGCCCGGGGCCATCGGGGGCATGGATATTGCTGGGGTGCCGGAGGGGTTTTGCTCGTGAGGCTTCAGGCAGGCAGCTGAAGCGCTCTGTGGGACTGGTTTGTGGCCTGTGTGGAGAGGTCACCAGTCTGGGGGCTGTAAGGAGCCCCGGATTTGAGCAATTCGCCCTGAGCAGACGCCCTCAGCTGTGCCCAGACACGGCCCGGTCCGTCACACTGCCCCTCAGCCTGCAGGCCTCTCCTCGCTCTCAGCCAGGCCAAGGGCTGAGCCCTGCTGTGGCCTGCCCCAGCCAGCCAGCCAGCCCAGCTCCTCCTCCTGCACAAACAGTCCCGCCTGCTCCTTTAGCAAAGCAGAGCGGGCTGGTTGTGGAACTTCTGGGAGACTGAGGTTCAAGTCCCAGGTCTGCTGCAGAGCCCTTGGCCCTGCCACTCCCCTGAGTGGGCCTCAGCTCCTGTCTGTGAAACGGGGACACTGATTCTAACTCGTCTAAGGGGAGAATTTTCAAAGCCCTAAGGGAGTTGGGAGCACAAGTGTGTGACTGTGCTTTGTGCCCACTGCTTGGTGCTCCTAAATCCCCCAGGTGCTTAGCGTGGGAGCTTTTCCGGGCAGGGGCTGCGGCTAGGGTTGCCAGGTGTCCCGTTTGAACCGGACAGTCCAGTATTTGAGCTTTCTGTCCAGGAGATAAATTGAGAAAATATCTCAATTTTCTAAATAAGATGTACTCTAGGTTGTGATGCAATGGCAAGTATGTCTGGTATTTTTATTGACCATCTGGCAACCCTGGCTGCGGCTGCCTCTCACTACTCTGGTGTGGACAAAGCACTGCAGTCATCCCGGGACAACGCCCCCAGAGATGCTCTCCCTCTGGGGCAGGGTCCTTTAATGCTTTTCACACTGACATAGGCTACGGGACAGCCCCTTGGACACGGGCATGAGTGTCCCCGCGGGGCGGTATCCCCCGGACGCTGCGCAATGCAGAGAAGAGGGGTGAGTCCTGGGGGATTGGTGGGACAAGAGACGTTCCGTTATTTTAACCCCACCCGCTATAAAGCAGCAAAACCCTGGGTCCAGGTACTCAAAAGTGCAGGGCTCTGCTTCTGCGGGATTAGCCGCCCCTTCTCGGCTGGGAACACGCAGGCGAAGCATCAAAGGGCTCCCACCCCACTGAGATGGTGACTGCATGTCTCGGGAAGGGAAGAATCCAGCCATGGGGGGGGGGGGATCCCCTCTGGCACTGACAGAGAGGCCCAGAGACATGCAGAAGGAAAGTTCGGGAGGGAGGGGGCAGAGATACCAGGTAGGGAGGAGGACGGAGGTGCAGCTAACTCTGGTACTCGTGACACCCAGACCCCATCTCTCCCCACCTCCTTGGACCCACGCAGCACCTGCTCCTTTTTGTCTCCTCTCCCATTGACTGCCGCCCTCCTCACCACCAGGTCTCCCAAAGGTTCCTCTCCCCAAATGTTTCCCACTCCCCTCCCACTGTTCCTCGCTCCCAAATCCCTGGGGTCCTGTCAAACAAACGTCTCTTCCTCCCTCCTGTGGCTGGCACCTCCATGTCCTGTAGCCTGGCCCCCCTCCCTTTTCTCCATCCTTCACCAACCCTTCCAGCTCCTTGACTTCCATTTCTTCCAGCCTCCACCCCAACTCCCTACATCTGCATCTCCACCCCAGCCCTGCCTCCCAGCCCCGCCTCTTAGCCCCCGGCCCCAAACCTTCCCTTCCCTGGTTCTTCCCTCCCCAAACTGCCTGTTCAGGTTATTTCTAGGCCAGGGGTGAAGCAGGAGCCATTCTGCTGGGCACTCTGCAAACACAGAACAAGGACAGTCCCAGCCCCACGCGTCTGGCCCTTGAAGAACAAACCCAGAGGCAGAGGGATCTGGACAGACGGGATGGTGGGGGGCAATTTCCCTCAGCAGCTTGGGCCGTCCTGGCAGAATGGTGTCTCAGTCTCCTAGGAGATCACGGTAGTGGGAACCAACTGTCCATGTTGTGCTAGACAAGGGCGATAGGAAGCCGCTCTGGGGTGCCCCACTAAGCCTGGCGGGCTGGGGGCGGGGCTTTGGGTGCTGTCAGCACGCTGGGCTGCACAGCCACAGTGTACTCCAGGGATCTGGTGGCCAAGTAGTGTAGTGGCTGCACTCCCAGTCCCCTGCCCTGAGCCTCCAAACACCCCCCCCCCACCTACCCCTGACTCCTGCACAATCCCTGCACTGCGCCCCCCCTCACTCCTGGACTCCCTGCCCTGAGCTCCCCACACCCATACACTCCCCAGCCCCCTGTCCTGAGCTCCACCATACCCCTGCCCTGAGCTCCCCATCCTCCCACACTCCCCACCCCCTGCCCTGAGCTCCCCCACATCCTCACACTCCTCATCCCCCGCCCTGAGCTCCCCATACTCCCACATTCCCCATCCCACTGCTCTGAGCTCCCCCACATCTACAGACTTCCCACCCCCCTGCCCTGAGCTCCCCCACATCCTCACACTCCATCCCCCTAACCTGAGCTCCCCACACCCACACACCCCAGCCCTGAGCTCCCTGGATTCCACACATTCAAATTTCTCACAGGTAATTTCCTGTCATTCAGTTTGGACACAGACCGGCTAACCTTGTGAGGAGGGCTTTAAACTAGGTTCGACGGGGACAGGTGAGCAAAGCCCACAGGTAAGTGCTGAATGTGCGGGACTGAGAGATGGGTTGGAAATGGGGGGAATTACGGCCTATAATGGGAAGGAGCAAGGAGGGTCAGGGCACAACAGGGAGGCAAGATCAAATCAGTATCTTAGATGCCTATATACAAATCCAAGAAGTATGGGTAATAAGCAGGAAGAACTGGAATTGCTAACCAATAAATACAACTATGATATCATTGGTATTACAGAAACCTGGTGGGATGGGACGCACGATTGGAATGTTGGTATGGAAGGGTACGGCTTGCTCAGGAAGGACAGACAGGGAAAAAAGGGAGGAGGGGTTGCCTTGTATATTAAAAATGTACACACTTGGACTGAAGTGGAGATGAACGTAGGAGATAGCTGTGTAGAGAGTCTCTGGGTTAAGCTAAAAGGGGTAAAAAACGAGGGTGATATCATGCTAGGAGTCTACTACAGGCCACCTAGCCAGGTGGAAGAGGTGGATGAGGCCTTTTTTAAACAATTAACAAAACTAGCCAAAGCCCAAGATTTGGTGGTGATGGGGGACTTCAACTATCCAGACATATGTTGGGAAACTAACACAGCGGGGCGCAGGCTATCCAATAAGTTTCTGGACTGCATTGGAGACAACTTTCTGTTTCAGAAGGTTGAAAAAGCTACCAGAGGAGAAGCTGTTCTGGATTTGGTTTTAACAAATAGGGAGGAACTAGTTGAGAACTTGAAAGTGGAAGACAGTATAGGGGACAGTGATCACGAAATAATAGAGTTCATGATCTTAAGGAAAGGTAGAAGGGAGACCAGCACAATTGAGCTAATGGATTTCAGGAAGGCAGATTTTGATAAGTTCAGAGATCTTGTAGGTAAGGTCCCATGGGAAGCAAGACTGAAGGGAAAAACAACTGAGGAGAGTTGGAAATATTTCAAAGGGACGTTGTTAAGGGCCCAAAAGCAAACAATTCCGCTGTGTAGGAAAGATAGAAAATATGGCAAAAGACCAGCTTGGCTTAACAAGGAGATCTTGCACGATCTCAAAATAAAAAAGGAGCCGTATAAAAAATGGAAACTAGGACAACTACCAAAGGATGAATATAGGCAAGCAACACGGGAATGCAGGGGCAAGATTAGAAAGGCAAAGGCACAAAATGAGATCAAACTAGCTACAGGCATAAAGGGAAACAAGAAGACCTTTTATAAATACATTAAAAGCAAGAGGAAGACCAAGGACAGGGTAGGCCCACTGCTTAGTGAGGAGGGAGAAGCAGTAACAGGAAACTTGGAAATGGCAGAGATGCTCAATGACTTCTTTGTTTCGGTCTTCACCGAGAAGTCTGGAGGTGTGCCTAACGTAGTGAATACAAGCAGAGAGAGGGTAAGTTTAGAAGATAGGATACACAAAGAACAAGTTAAAAATCACTTAGGAAAGTTAGATGTCAGCAAGTCACCAGCTCCTGATGAAATGCATCCCAGGATACTCAAGGAGCTGATAGAGGAGCTATCTGAGCCTTTAGCTATGATTTTTGAAAAATCATGGCAGACAGGGGAGATTCCAGAAGACTGGAAAAGGGCAAATATTGTGCCCATCTATAAAAAGGGGAATAAGAACAACCCAGGAAACTACAGACCGGTCAGTTTAACGTCTGTCCCAGGGAAGACAATGGAGCAGGTAATTAAGGAAATCATATGCAAACACTTGGAAGGTAATAAAGTGATAGGGAATAGCCAGCATGGGTTTGTGAAGAACAAGTCATGCCAAACTAATCTGATAGCTTTCTTTGATAGGATAACGAGCCTTGTGGATAAGGGAGAAGCGGTGGATGTCATATACCTAGACTTTAGTAAGGCATTTGATACGGTCTCGCATGATATTCTTATTGATAAACTAGGCAAATATAACTTAGATAGGGCCACGATAAGGTGGGTGCATAATTGGCTGGGTAACCGTAGTCAGAGAGTTGTTGTTAACGGTTCTAAATCCTGCTGGAAAGGGATAACAAGTGGAGTTCCTCAAGGGTCTGTTTTGGGACCCGTACTGTTCAATATCTTCATCAATGATGTAGATATTGGGATAGAGAGTACGCTTATTAAGTTTGCAGATGATACCAAACTGGGTGGGGTTGCAACTTCTTTGGAGGAGAGGGACATAATTCAAAATGACCTTAGCAAGTTAGGGAAATGGTCAGAGGTAAACAGGATGAGGTTTAATAAAGAGAAATGCAAAGTGCTCCACTTAGGAAGGAACAATCAGTTCCATACATACAAGATGGGAAGCGACTGTCTAGGAAGGAGCATGGCGGAAAGGGATCTAGGGGTCATAGTGGACCACAAGTTGAATATGAGTCAACAGTGTGATGCTGTTGCAAAAAAAGCAAATATGATTCTAGGTTGTATCAACAGGTGTGTTGTAAGCAAAACTCGTGAAGTTGTGGTACCGCCCCCGGGTCAGGAGCATGTCAGGTCTCTTCAGACATGCATGTGCCTATTGGGCCACGGCCCCTGGGTGTCACGCAGCTGGAGCGTGGCATGGCATGTGCTTGCACCTGCACAGGTGTCTGTGTGATCCGTGGGAGGCATGGCCCACGTGCGCGGTCCCTGGTCTCCCTCCCGCCTCCTCCCCCGAACTACTTAATTGGAACTACTTCCCCGGTACGGTCTCCCTGGATGACCCTGCCGACTCCAGTGCTGGAACTCCTTGTGGTGGCCCCTCCGGTGTGCCCAGGTCAGGGCCCTCCAGTCCCGGCTCGCTGCCTCCCGGGCTGGCACGGACCGCCCCGCCCCCCAAGAGTCGGTCGAGGGCAGGGAAGTAGGGGCAGGTGGCAGCCCCTGCTGCGGCACCGCCCCTGGTGGCCATGGCGTATGCCTGCCACAGCTGTTTTACTTTCAGGTGCACCTGCTCCTGGGTGGCCTGTGTCCCTTTCGGGCCATGGCGGCCGCTATGCGCCCGTAGACGGCCACGTTCCTCCTTCTAGTACAGAGATCATGGACGCTGGGGGCCTGCCCCCAAACCTCAATGAGGTCCATGACCTCCACACTAGACCAGGAGGGTGCGCGCCATCTATGGCCCCTGGCTGGCCCCTGGGTGCTGGGGGACTGGGCGGGGGGACGGCTCGCTGGCACTGGCTGCCTGCCTCATCCTGCAGCCGCTGGTTCGGGGCAGAGACTGCTGGCAGGGCTGGCTCTGGCAAGTGCCGTCTGGCCAGAGTCTACCCCTTTAAGGGCCCCAGGGCTGGGGAGAGGAGAGGAGTTTTCCTGGTTTGGCCCAGAGCAGCCACCAGGGGAACCTGGGGAGGGCTGGGCTCCAGCTACTTCGAATTAAGTGGCTACACAGCCCTTAATTCCAACTACTGAATTCGAATTTGGCGTTACTCCTGGTAGAATGAGGTTTACCTAGTTCGAATTAAGTCCAGACTAGCGGTTTGTATGTGTAGCACCTATGAAAGTTACTTCCAACTAACGGCTGTTAGTTCGAATTAACTTTGTAGTGTAGACATACCCATAGTTCCTATACAACTAACAGCTAATGGGTAGTCTCCAGTAGTTTAAATCTTGGGGCATTTGGAAAAGGAGGGGGAGCTACATGTGTGCGGGGTGTATTGTTGCCCTCTGCTGGATGGACTGTAAATGCTTTATGTATGTATCATATGCCCTATAGTGCTAACAGTTAATGGAGATTCTCCTCTAGCTCACACCTGGCATTTTCTAAAGTAATATATGTGTGTGTATGTGTGAGAGAGAGCAAGAGCCTGGGGGCTCCCTCATGTCTCCTCCCCATCCTGATCTGCTTGGCTTAAGTGCAGGAAAGAAGAAGTAGTGAGCTTTGTGTATTTGACATCAGGTGGAAGCAGGGGAATGGAGGAATAGTGGGAACAAGAGCACTTGGCTTCTTTTCCTGCAGACCGAGAGGGGTGGGGACTGGGTTGAGCTATATAAATCAGATGCCGCTCCATGCCTCAGTTTCCCCCTTCATACAATGCCGATGACACAGAGAATGTTTGTAAAGTGCCTTGTTGTTAGCCCATGGGGCAGAGGGGGAAACTCGGTCTCAGAAGCAGACTGGGGGGAGGTAAAACCCTACCTAGGCAGCGCTGGTTCCACTACGTCACGCAGCCAGACCGGTCTGAGTGGGTCCCTCTCTTGGCTGCTCCTCCCCCCAGGAGGAGTGGGTTCCTCTCCATCGGCTGCAGGAACCAGCATTTCAAGGTCTTTGCCAATGGGCAGCCGTTCTGCAATTCAGCTCTGCCGCGGCTTCCAGCAGATCGATACACTGGAGATCGATGGTGCCGTGGTTGGATCCTGTGCCCAGTTCTGAGCCCGACCGGTGCCGCTGCCCAGACGGAGATGAGTGGCACACACACGACACCCCCCTACGGCCGCCCTCGCAGACCCAAGAAACCTCTCCCTTTCGCAGAACGACTCTGCTCCTGCGTGGTTCTGGGGCTACTTGTGTGTGTGTCCTAGACCCCCTTTCTGCTCAGCGCAGATAGAGACTCCTCTGCAGGTAGAGCTGAGTGCGACGCCTGCACTGGGATGGCGTATTGGGATAATGTACTGACAGCTCCTCTGCGCCACCCCTCCTCTTCCTGCCGCTGCAACATCAAATTAACCTTCCTGGTCTGCCCCCGTCCTCCCTCCGGTACCAGGAGACCCCACGCATGATGGGAGGGGCTGCAAACTGGGGAGCAGGCTACTGCAGGGCTGAGGGCAGCAAACCAGCCCCCAGAGCCCTGCAGGGCCTGGCCACGGGGAAGGGGAACTGATGTGAGCAGCATTTAGAGCTGGGGGGGGGCTGCGGGAAGGAGGACAACGGAGCCACGAGCAGGACAGAGGGTGAGCCAGCACCAGTGAGTCTCAGGGGGTATGTCTACACTACCCCGCTAGTTCGAACTAGGGGGGTAATGTATGCATACCGAACTTGCTAATGAAGCCCGGGATTTGAATTTCCCGGGCTTCATTAGCATAAAGCCGGCGCCGCCATTTTTAAAAGCCGGCTAGTGCGAACCCCGTGCCGTGGAACGAGGAGTACAGATAGTTCGGAATGGCTACGTAGTCCGAACTATCTAGCCCGTGTCGCGTGTAGCCGCGCGGCACGGGGTTCGCACTAGCCGGCTTTTAAAAATGGCGGCGCCGGCTTTATGCTAATGAAGCCCGGGAAATTCAAATCCCGGGCTTCATTAGCAAGTTCGGTATGCATACATTACCCCACTAGTTCGAACTAGCGGGGTAGTGTAGAAATACATACCTAGGGGGACTAGAGCCTCCAGGCCTGGCCCCCGTTGAGAGAGAAGCTCAGAGATTGGAGCTGGGGCAGCCAGGAGCCCCCCACTGCTTTGTGGGGTGCAGAACAATGACTGCTCCCGAGGGGGGAAAGGAAGGTGCCTGCACTGCAGGGCCTCCCTGGAGAGACAGTATCGGTCCCTGGCAGACAAAGGTGGAACCAGTTCCAGGGCCTGGCCAGGAAAGAGCCCAAGTCCTGGGAGAAATCAGGCTCCATGCTCAGCTGTGAGTCCGAGTCCCATAGACAAAAGCGCCCCAGGGCAGTGGTGGATTCTCCACATGTCAATGCAGGCTGTGACGTAGTGGGGGTACCTGGCTGGTTTCTATGTTGCTGGCTCTGGGGTAACCCCCACTGGCTGTCGTGGGGGCCATGACCCAGCAAAACAGGATGAGTCACTATGCAAACCAGTGACCAGACACCCCCCGTGGAGAGGAACAAAGGAAGGTGAATGCTGCCCTGGCTGGGGGGCAGGGCTGGAAGTGAGAGAGTTGGTGGCTGGCTGTCTGTGAGGATGGAGGAGACAGCCTAGGGAGAGGAGCTGGAGTTTAGGGGCCCAGTCTCCCCCCAACTCAAGGGGGCCTGAGGCATCCTAGCCCAGCTCTGTGACCAGATTCCATCTGTGCTGTGCTGTATCCTGGAGAGGCAATAAACTTCCTCTATTCCACCGGCTGGTGCGGTCTGTTTGTGCCATTTCGGGGTGCAGGAGACGGGGGACCCCCAACGCGCCGTCACACTGGTGTCAGGAGTGGGATCCACTGCACCCCGTGGATGAAGCTCCCAGCGGCAAGCGACAAGGCGCCGTAGAAGCAAGAGCCCTGGAGCCAGGCATGCTTGAGGCAGAGCGAAGCGGTTCCTGCGAATCGTGGGGCGCTGCAGCACTAGACTGGTGAGTCTGCACCGAGGGACCCAGCAGGCAGATGGCCTACGCCCGACTCTTGAAGGCAGAGCTGGTGGGGCTGTGCAGAGAGAGGGGCTTGCCTGTGCGGAAAGCAACCAAGGCCCAACTGATTACCCAGCTGGAGGAGAATGACCAGCCACGGGGCCAGGATCTTGTCCCCAGGGGAAGCAGCCAGACCCCCCCTGAGAGCGTGTCAGGCTCAGAGAGGGGGAGGAGCGCTGGAACCCAACGGAGAGATGAGACAGCATCTCCCGGGAGGCCTGCAAGCCGTAGCCCATCTAGGGCAGGGGCCAGCCCAGCGGAGCTGCAGCGGCTGGAGATCCAGCTGCAGATCAAGGAATTGGAAGTAGAGGACCGAGAGAGGGACCGCCAGGACCGAGAGAAGGAGCGCCAAGATCGAGAGAGGGAGCGCCAGGACCGAGAGAGGCAGCGACAGCATGAGCTGGCCATGGCAGAGCGGAGAACCGGCGGGGCACCGGCTGCGCCAAGTGCGGATGGGCCCCAAGATCCCAGGACTGCCAGACGCTTGGAGAGGCTCGTGGTGGCCCAATTGAAGGACGTGGGCGACATAGACGGGTTCCTCAGTGCCTTTGAGAGGGCCTGTGGACTGCAACGGGTTCCCCCAGCTGACTGGCTGCAGGAGCTCATCCCCGCACTGAACCAGGAGGCGGCCAGAGTGCTCAGTCAGCTGGAGGACCTACAGCCAGGGGATTACAACCGAGTCAAGGAGGCCCTGCTGCACAAGTTCGGGCTGACCCCCGAGATGTACAGGAAGAAGTTCCGGGCGGTACAGAAAGAGCCACGGGAGACCTATGTGGACCTGGCCTCCCGCCTGGCGCAATACGGCCGCAAGTGGGTGTCTGGAGTCAGAGCCCAGACAGCAGAGGAGCTGCTCAAGCTGGTCATGATGGAGCAGTTCTATGAAGCGTGCCCACCCAAACTGAGGCTGTGGCTCAAGGACCGGAGACCAGAGAACCCCCAGGAGGCTGGGAGGCTGGCGGATGAGTTCACGGAGAGCCGGTCCGGGTGTGAACCGGAGTCCCGGAGAGAGAGGGAACCGCGCAGAGACCGGATCTTGGCTGAGCAACGGAGAGAGACACCTCCGAGGCGAGCCCCAGGGACCAGGACCAGTCATCGATACCCCAGAGAACCAGCCAGGCCCTGGACAGAGACAGCCCAAAGCCTAACTTGCCAGCGCTGTGGGCAAAAAGGCCACAAGAGGGCTCAGTGCACCAGGTCCCAGGACCGGGGACTTTCCAGGGTTAACTGGCTGGGGCGGGAGGAAGGGCAGGCTGCCCCAGAGGCAGGGGCTGGCAGGCAAACCTCAGCTCAGAGAGAGGGGAAGGATGCTCAGTGCACCTCCCCTGGGAGGTCTGATTCTCAAGAGGCGGATTTCTCTGTGTACCGGGTGGGGGCAGGACGGCCCCTGCGGAGCGAGTGCCTCATACCCCTGGAGGTGGATGGTAGGAAGGTGACGGGCTTCTGGGACACGGGGGCGGAGGTGACTCTGGCCCGATCCGACATAGTGGCCCCAGAGCGGATACTACCCCACACCCAGCTGACCCTGAAGGGCATAGACGGGTCCCCGTTTAAGGTGCCTGTAGCCAGGGTGCATCTGAAATGGGGGGCCAAGGAGGGCCTCAAGGAAGTGGGGGTGCACCCGCACTTGCCCACCGAGGTGCTGATGGGGAATGACCTAGAGGAGTGGCCCCATGGATCCCAGCGGGCTCTAGTCACTACCCGGAGCCGGAGCCAGCGGGGGGCTGACAACGTGGGTCCAGGGAAGGACTCCTGGCAGCGTCCTCAGGGTCCCATCCCAGTGGACACGGGGTCCAGCCAGGCTGGGACTCCGGACCTAGGCAGAGGTGGGGGACAGGTCCCGATCCCTGCCTCAGCAGCTGAATTCCAGGCTAAGGTGCAGGCAGACCCCTCCTTGCAGAGGCTGAGGGACCAGGCTGGCCTCCGTGCAGCTCAGCCCCGGGGGAGAGGTGGCCAGGAGAGATTCCTGCGGGAGCGTGGGCTCCTGTTCCGTGAGTGGCTCCCCCCCAGGAAGGCGAGGGCATTGAGGGTCCAGCGGTAGCTGGTCATCCCCCGAAAGTATCGCCTCAAGCTGCTGTATTTGGCCCACGATGTCCCCGTTGGGGGCCAGCGGGGGATCCGGAGCACCCGGCTGAAGCTGCTCCAGCACTTCTATTGGCCGGGAATCTTTACAGCCGTGCAGCGGTACTGCCGGTCCTGTGACTCCTGCCAGAGGGGCGGGAAGGCCCAAGACAGTAGGAAAGCGGCTTGGGGGTCTCTACCCCAGATAGAGGACCCTCTGGGCTTGCTGAGAGAGTTATGGGAGGGGAAGTCCTCCCTGGATGGAGCATCGGGGGTGGAAGCCGCCCTGGCTGTCCAGAGAAGGCTCGCTGGGCTCATGGCCCCAGCCCGAGAGACCCTGGCCAGAGATCAAGGCCAGCGGAAGGGTGGGTGTGACCCCCGAGGACAGGCCTGGGCCAGTCGCCCTGGAGCGGGGCGGCGAGTGGACAGAGGAAAGCCAGCTCATGTGGGGCCTCATCAGGCCCCAGTCAAGGGGAGCACCCATGTCCCCAGGGCGGGTTCCCACGCAGAGGACCCGAACTTCCCTAGGTCACGAGCGGAGTGACCCTGCTCAGTTCGCTCTCGGAGGGGGGAGAACTGTGACGTAGTGGGGGTACCTGGCTGGTTTCTATGCTGCTGGCTCTGGGGTAACCCCCACTGGCTGCCGTGGGGGCCATGACCCAGCAAAACAGGATGAGTCACTATGCAAACCAGTGACCAGACACCCCCCGTGGAGAGGAACAAAGGAAGGTGGAAGGCTGCCCTGGCTGGGGGGCAGGGCTGGAAGTGAGAGAGTTGGTGGCTGGCTGTCTGTGAGGATGGAGGAGACAGCCTAGGGAGAGGAGCTGGAGTTTAGGGGCCCAGTCTCCCCCCAACTCAAGGGGGCCTGAGGCATCCTAGCCCAGCTCTGTGACCAGATTCCATCTGTGCTGTGCTGTATCCTGGAGAGGCAATGAACTTCCTCTATTCCACCGGCTGGTGCGGTCTGTTTGTGCCATTTCGGGGTGCAGGAGACGGGGGACCCCCAATGCTCCGTCACACAGGCCAGAGGCCTTGCTGGGATGCGCTAGGGCAAAGCCCAGGGCTGGGGCCGGACGGGAGCCCGTGAGAGGCAGCGGGGCGAGTGGGAGGCTCTAACTCTTGCTCCTGGCCAGGAAGTCCAGTGCTGGGTGACACCAAGGCCACGTCTGCACTGCAGGCATTTTGCTCAAGAACAACTGTTCTTGTGCAAAAACTTGTGGCGTGTCTACACTGCACGTGAATTCTTGTGCAAGTAAATTTGCAGTAAAGCATCAGAAAAGAGGGCTTCTTGCACAGGAGTTATTCCTCTCCCCACGAGGAATAAGCCCCTTTTGTGCAAGAGCTGTTGTGCAAGAAGGCAGCGTGGACGGGCACTAGGGGCTTCTTGAGCAAGACACTTTTATGGCTAAAATGGTCATCAGAGCTTTCTTGCACGAGAAAGCGTTCACAATGCCATGGACACTCTTGTGCAAAAGCACATGGCAGGGTGGAGGTGCTCTTGCACGAGACCTTTTGCGCAAGAACTCCGGTGTGAAACAGTTCTTGTGCAAGAAGCCTGCAGTGTAGGGCAGGGAGCAGCCTATGGGGCTACTGGAGCTGCTGGCTGCAGGATGCCCAGTCAGGGAGTGGGGGGCACCCCTAGGAATGGCTCCAACTTCCCAGAGGGGTGGCCAGAGGCAGGACATTTGCCTGGCAGGGTGAGGTGGGGGGGGCAGTGACCTCACAGGGGCTTTGGGCAGCCCTCAGCAGATCAGGCAAAGGGCAGGTGGGGAGGTGGTGACCTCACAGAGGAACCCACATCTCAGGCTGAGAAAAGGGGGGGGCGGGCCCAGGGGACTTTGGAGACCCCCGGTTGCTTTAGCTCTGGTGCGTCTCCTGCTCACAGTTGCTTTGTCCTCTGTGAGTTCCACATCCGGACAGCGTTTTGCAGAAGGTAAGAGCCCCCAGGGGTTTGGATCCCGCCCGGGGCCGGCTGGGTTCCAGGCAGGCCCAGCCCTCGGTCAAGGGCCAGAAGGTGATTCCTCACCTGGGCTGTGTCCTTAGCGCCACTGGGGCTTTCTCCTGGTTGGTTTCCCTTTTCCTCCATCCCGCCCACATTTCTGCTCTGTTCTTGCCTCTTCTGTGACCTTCCCCTGCTGCCCCCCCAGCTTGTGACCCAACAGACTAGCTGAAGGAGGGGGGGTGGTTTGCAGGAGCCGTGGGGCGGGGGATGCAGCCCCCATTGTGGGGACTGGGGAGGTGGGGCTGGACCAGGTCTATGCCGGTGTCTTTGGGGAGAACGCTCCACCCCCCCCACACCTTAGACTCTCCCCTGATTGGCCGAGCAGGGGCTGTTGATGGGCAGGAGACTCAGGTCCTTGCAGTGCCTGTGGAAGACGGAGCCGATAAGCAAGGGGCCATTTGGGGGCTGGGGGCAGTCGCTCTGGGGAGCTGGAACCCCTGGATTTCGCTCTGCAGGCTGCGCCCCAAGCTCCCCTTTGCTCCCCTCATTTGCAGCATGGCCAAACACATCAGGCTGTGGTTCCGGAAAGCCCTGAAGATGGCCCCAGGGCCGGTGGGAAGCAGCTCCTCCGTCCCCGCGGGCGGGGAAGCTGAATCCCACCAGCTCGGGGCGACTCGCCCACCGGCCAGGCCCCTCCGGACCTGGCTCCAGAGGCGGCTGGGAAGGCGGGACCCAGCCCAGCGGGGCAGCCGGGTAGGGTGGCTCTGGGGCCTCCTCTGTGGAGAGAAACACCTGCCCCAGGAGCCCAGCCCCCATTACCACCAGGGGGCATTGCCCTGCCCGGCCCCCGGGGACCTGCCAGTCTCCGGGAGCCCCCAGCCTCTCCGCACCAGCCCCTGCAGCTGTGGGTCCAGCTCAGTGAGCAGCAGCGCCTGGGCCTCCAGCTGCAGCCGGGCCACCTCCTGCAGCCGCTCAGACCCAGGTGAGGGGCCGTGAACATGCTGGGCCCAGGGGCTCACCCAGTACACGGGGGGGCAGCCCCAGTGTCTGCCCCGCAGCCAGGGCAATGGATGGGGGCGGGAGCTGCTGCTTGGCTCTCTTGTTCCTGGCGGGGGCTCTGCTGAGGGCGTTGGCAGATGTGAGGGTGGAAGGGGGATGGGTCCCTGCGAGGGGCGTGTGGGGCCCAACCTGCCCTGGGTCCCTGACATGGGGGCGCGGGACCCCTGCTGGCCGCTGGAGTCACCCTGGTCCCTTCCCTCCCGCACAGAGCCCCCCTGCGCCTCGGCGGAGCTCTGCCAGGAGCGGATGGACTCCCGGGTGGAGGAAGGGGCCATCTATGATATTGAAGAGCAGCTCCACACCCGGGACACGGTAGGAACCTTCTCCACACGGGGGGGACCCGAGATTGTCCGGCCCCTACCCAGCACGTCCCCCCCTCCGGGAGGGGCTTGTCCCTGGGGATCCCCCTGGGGCCCCTTCTCCTGCATGACCTGGGCCCCCCAAGCTGAGGTCTCTTGTCATGCACCAGCTGGGCCCCCACAAGCCTGAGGAAGCAGTTGGGGGGGGAGTGTGGGTGCTTGGACAACCGGCAGCTCCCACCTCCACTCCTGGGAGGCCTGAGCCCTGCAGCTGTCCGTGGGGGGCAGGCAGGCCCCAGGCTCACAGACTCTCTCTGGGGTGCAGAGCCCAGCCGCCCTGCAGCGGTTCCTCCTGGCCGTCCCCCCCGCCTGCCTCGCCGCCCTCCAAAGGGGCGAGGACACCCTGGCGCCGCGCTGCTGCAAGGACACCATGATGGCCAGGATCGTGGTGAGCGAGTCGCGGCGGCCGGGAGGAGGGGAGGGGATACGTGGGGTGGACAGGGGTCTGCCTGGGCCATGGCGGCGGGTGGGGGTGCTGGAAATGGGATGGGTGGGGCCAGGAGTGCTGGAGGGGGAGGGGGAGGTGGACATGGGGAGTGTGGGCGGGGATGCTGGAGGAGGGAGGGACACAGAAATGGGGCAGGTCTGGGGTGCTGGACAGGGAGGGGGATTCGGAACAGGGAGGGGTCTCCCCGGGCCATGGGGGGGAGCTGGAAGGTTAGCAGAGCGGGCTGCTGAGGATGCGCCTGGGGAGCAGGGATGAGGAGGTTCAGAGGCTGGTCACCAGGGCAGTGAGGGGCAGGAGACGGCCTGGGGACAAGGATTGAGCTGGTCCCGGTTTGGGAGGGGGGTGCTGGGAGGGGCCCTGTGCCGGGCAGGGGGGCTACAGGGCAGCGGGAGGCAGTGGGGTTGGATCCTGCTGGGTGGGGGCGCTGGCCGTGTGAGCGTCTCTTGGGGGCCCCAGCCTCACACGCCCCTTTGTCTCCTTGGGTTCCCCAGGAGATCATGGAGGACTCCCCCCCCCCACTGGTCTTGGCCGACTGCCTCAACGCCGCCTGCAGCCTCAGGTACCGACCCCCCCCCGCCGGCTCCCCTCCAGAGCAGATCCCCTGACCAGGGAGTGGGAAAGTCTCTGTCTCCTGGGCTATGTCTAGACTGCAAGCCTCTTTCGAAAGAGAGCACCCAGTGAGTCTGGATGCTCTCTTTCGAAGAAGCCCTAGTTCCATTCAAGAACGCCTTCGTTCGAAAGAAGCACTTTCCAAAGAAGGCGTTCTTCCTCGTGAAATGAGGTTTACCGCCGTGGAAAGAAAAGCCGCGTTCTTTCGATTTAATTTCGAAAGAACGCGACTGCAGTCTAGACGCAGGTGATGTTTTTTCGGAAAAAGGCTACTTTTCCCGAAAAACCCCCTGAGTCTGGACACAGCCCTGCTGCTGAATTAACAGTCTCTGCCCCTCTCTCCTGCCAGCACCTTGCAGCCTCCCCTACAGGCCCAGCTCCTGAGCCCCCTGCTGAGGGCGGCCGTGGGACAGACTGTGTCTGGGGACTGGCAGCAGGAGCCCATCCACACACAGGTACGTCCCTCCGGGCCCTGCTCCCGGGCTGGGCTGGAGCTCCAGAGAGGAGTGGGGGTGGGGGCAGAGGGAGAGAAGAAGCTGCAGGTTTGGATCCTTCCCTCCAGGTTTCCCGTTGCTCTCCCTGGGGGCCCGTCCCTTCCATGCCCAGCCTGGGCTCCTCCCTGCTCTGCGAGGCGGCTCAGACCCTGCTCAAGGCTGCACCCCGGAGCCAGTGGGTGGCCTGGATTCCCCAACCCCCCTCTGACCCAGGGCTCCCCCTTGTCTTGCAGCAGTTCATCCGGGCCCTTCCCGTCGACCTCCAGGCCCTACTGGCAAGCCTCCTCGCCGAGTCCCCAGACACCGCCAGGCTGCAGCTGATCATGGAGGTGAGCCCCGTGGGGGACGGGGCCATTGTCCCTGCTTCCTCGGGGGGCCGAGAGAGGAGCTGTGTCAGTGGCTGGGGGGGGGGGCACAGTCTGAGAGGAGCCCCAGGCTCTGCCCAGAACCGGCGCCTCCCTACGGGTCCTGACCTGCCTCTTTCCCCCCCAGCACCTGAGCCCCTGGCTGGAGTCCCGCCTGCCCCAGGAGCGAGCCAGGGCCCTTGGCAGCACCACGGCCCTGCTGGGAGTCGCCACCACCCTCCCGGGGTTTGAGGTAAGTGACCTCGGAGCCGGGGGGTCTGGGGCTGCAGGGCGCGGGGCTGGGAGCGTCCCCGGGAGGCAGAGCTGGGAATGGGCCGGGAATGGGCCGCGTTCTCCTTTCCCCGGGGAGGGGCGACCCTGGGCCTTTCCGGGGGGCACCTGGGCCCCAGACTGGGGAGTGGCCGTCAGTGGATCCCCTTGTTCCACCCCCGGAGTGACCCTTCAGTCGGGGCCATTGCTCAGGGTTGTCTCCTGGCAAGGCCGGCCCCGCCCTGCCCCGCCCCGGGAGGTGTCTCTGTCCGTCCCCGAGCTCAGACCCGCCTCGGCGGCCGTTAGCATGGGACGTGCAGCCCCAGGATGCTGAGGGACCCCCCTCTTCTCTCCCCTCAGAACTCCGCCGACTGGCCGAGGATGGGGCACCATGTGGCCCAGCTGGGCCTTTTTATTTCGGACCCATCCGAAGACGTCAGCCGGCTGGCCCGGGAGGGGGTGCACAGCCTGTACCGACTCCTCCTGCACCACAGGGGTAAGGAACCCAGCCGGGACCTGGGCCCCAGGGACACCCTGAGGGTGCCGGCGGCGGGGGGAGGGGACCCAGCCCTTTTCCCCCAGACTGGCCCAAGGGGGGATGCGTCCCTCTGTGTTCCCCTTCTGCCCCCTGTGCCCCTCCATTTGCCCAGGGATGCCTGCAGGGACCCGTGGGAGGGGAAGGGCTCAGACCTGCCAGCAGAATCACCCTGGTTTGTCTCTTGCAGGCCTCAACATCCACCAGGCAGAGGACCTGTGGTGCAGGCACTACTATAAGGAGAGGTGGGTCCTGGCGCACAGCAACACCGTGCGGGTGGGAGAGGTAAGGACGCGCTGCCAGGGCAGGGCAGGGCTCGGGGGTGGGGCTGGCTGGGGCCCTCGTGCGGGTAGGACGCGGGGTGGGAGCGGGGAGTCGCTGATCGAATGGTCGATGCATTTTCCCTCGACTATTCGAGCCGTGGACAGGGCGGCGCTGCCCCTTTGTGACGCTGTCCCGGCGTTTCAAAGGGGCGGCGCTTCCTAGGGGCAGCGCCGCACCTTGCCCCGGATCTCCCGTAGGAGGGGAAGCAGGGCGGGGGGGGGGCAACACTTTTTGATGGAGGTCGCTCCAAGATGTTGGCCAGTGGCCTAGGGCTGCTCTGTTGTGCGGAGGGGGGTGAGGTCTGGGAGGGTCTTGGGGGCAGGAGGAAGGTGTGACCTGGGGCAGGGGTTGGGGTGCAGGGTGAGGAGAGCGTCTGGGTGCAGGGTCTGGAAGGGAGTTTGGGGAAGGAGGAAGCTGTTTTAGCCCCAGGAGTTGGGGCCGGGCTCTGGGCCGTCAGCTGAAACCTCCCGTGCTCTTGATTTCAGGTCTTTGGGCAGCTCTTCACACCAGAGCAGGAGAACTGCTTTTTAGACAAGGCTCTGCTCGCTGCCCGCTCCCCCCTGCGGCGCCACAGCAAGGCCGGGCTGGTCCTGGCCCACGCCCTGCATGGGCAGGCCCATCAGCTCCTGGGATACATGGTGAGCAGCAGGAGCAAATGCAGGAGAATGGGGCAGGGGCAGGGTCTCCTTCTCTTCCCCTCAGTGAGTCCCCCCCACCCCTTTCCTCAGGCTGCCCCCACCCCACGTCCTACTCGCATGGTTGGGGGAGAAACCGTGTCCTAGGAGGCGGGAGGGGGCAGAGGTGTCAGGAGCCCTGGGGGGGTCAGGAGCTCACCCTACGGGCTGCAGGCCTGACAGGCGTGACCAGAGAGCAGAACAAGTCTCAGCACAGGGGGGAGGGGGGTGGAAATCCCGGGGGGCCCAGTACCCCTGAGTCCTTGGGGGATGAACCGCTGACGGATTCTGCTTCCCTTGCAGCAGGAAGACAGCCAGTGAGGGAGCTGAGGAGCCAGCAGCTGCGTCCCCCTCTCCCCAACCCTCCTAATTGTATAGAACTGGATTTAAACTCTGATTAAACAACATTTGAAAAAACATTTGTATCAGGCTTGGTCAATAATTTTTAATGGGGGGGCATTTTGGTTACTGATCAAGGGCCACATTTCTACCGAGGGGTTTGGGGTCTGGGACAGGGTGGTTGGGTGCAGAAGGGAGTTTAGGGTAGGAGCCTGGGTGCAGGGAGGGGGTGGAAGTCTGCCCTGGCTGGGGGGCAGGGCTGGAGGAGAGTTAGTTAGTTTCTGTCTGGGAGCATGGAGGAAGCAGCCTCAGCTACAGGCTGGGGGGTTTAGAAGCCGAGACCCCCTTCCCTATATCAAGGGGGGCTGAGGCATCCTAGACCTGCCCTGTAGCCTGATGACATCTGTGCTGTGCTGTATCCTGAAGAAGCAATAAACCACCTCTATTCTACCGGCTGGTGGAGTCTGTTCGTGCCATTACGGGGGTGCAGGAGGCGGGGGACCCCAACGCGCCGTCACAGGGTGCCAGAGAGGAGTCTGGCCTGGGGGAGGGGTATCGGGGGGGTGCAGGGTCAGGGAGGGAGCTGTGACCTGGGAAAAGGGGGACGCAGGTTCAGGTGGTCACCTGGGACAGGCAGTGGGGGAGGGGATGTGGGTGCCGGGGCAGGCTCTGGCTGGGGGGCGCTTACCTAGGCAGCTGCATATGGGGGAGCCCAACTGTCACCTGAGGGGATGGAGGAGCCCGACTGTCACCTGAGGGGACGGGGGAACTCAATTTTCAACTGTGGGGAATGGAGGAAACAATGTGGAGGGGAGGGAGCGAGATGGGGGGGGGGTGAATTGTTCCCAGAGGGGAGATCTCCCTGGCTGGGGGGGGAAGGGACATTTCCAGCAAAGCCCCTCACTTAAGAGGGGGACAGA
The DNA here is from genome assembly GCF_052426305.1 of Pelodiscus sinensis. Classification (NCBI taxonomy): domain Eukaryota; kingdom Metazoa; phylum Chordata; order Testudines; family Trionychidae; genus Pelodiscus; species Pelodiscus sinensis. The sequence continues at coordinate 22,434,351 of NC_143077.1, read as the reverse complement.
TGGGGAGGAGGGAGAGGATGGGGATGGGCAGAGAGCTGGGCAGGTAGAAATGGGGAGGGGAAGGAGAAGGGAAGGGGGAGGAGATGGAGGAGAACAGGGGATGGGAACAGCGGAGGGTGGGGGATGAGGAGCAGGACAGAAGTAGGGCAGTGGTGAGGATGGCTGGGGGATGAGAGCCCAGTCAGGGCCCAGGGGAGCTGCCCTTTCTGTGCCCAGGTGTCTGGGGGTCTCCCCCACACGCACATAATCCTGCTCCTCAGAGACTCTTTACAGTTTTTTTTCCAGCTCCCACTTTTGGGGGCAGGGACGTGCTGTCAGGAAGGGGCGATACCTCGAGTCACATCGGAAACACAGAGACACCCCCCCCCCACCACATGACAGAGGCCAGGGCCAGCTTTAGGGAGCCCTACAGCAGAAACCTCTTCCCTCTCCCCCAACCCAGCTTCAGAGGAGGTGACCTCCCCTCCCCCAGGAGGCTGCAGGGCACATCCCAGAGCAGCGGCTCTCAAGCTTTTTGGCCCCAAACCACCTGGCTCAACGTAAACCTTTGCGTTCTAACCATTTTGAGTTGCACCCAGTGTTTCTGGGCAGGGCTATCAACAAAAGGATTAGTAAGAATGATGGAATATGGAGGAAATAAATAACACAAGGCAAGAGAAAAGTGACGACTTTACAATTGAGCGTGTAGCTCTCTATTTTACTGGCATCTTTCTGGGCATGTTACCGTGCATGCGATGCCACCCCAGTGCCATACAGCTGGTAAGTTCTCATTTCTTTTATCATATCAGCATTCATTGAGAACTGTTTTTAAACTATTTAACAATTAACCAAACGGGCAGAATTTCTGTTATGGACCATTGCCGTAGGGAGAAAGGAAACCGGCCTTACTGCTACTTTAACTGCAGTAGTCGACAAGAAATGTTCCAAGTACTTGTGATGCTCCTTTTACAATCTGGATAAAACCTCTTCCCAGATGTTTCAAGTCCAGCACAAGACACGATTCTCATGGGCACAGCGCCTTCGGGATCACGGCTCGTCACACGGCAAACAGCTGCTGCGGGTGGCCGACCGGCCTTCGCTAAGGAGCGAGCAACACGGACCGAGCGGTGTGACTGGCCAGCACTGGGCTACTGAAACCAACTGAGCTGCCAGTCAGCAGACCTCGGCGTGGCTCTTTTCAAACTGTGCCCGGCCACGTTTTAACTGGATTGACGTACCCCACTGTGCTCCTCTAGGCGCTATAAGCAGCTCAGCTTCTGACATGGCCATGTGGCGCTGTTTGACAGGTACAATGTTTGACACTTTGTTCAGAGGAGATCACACACGTGAAGATATTTTAAATACAGACAAAATCTCTTCTGTTTAATTTGGTGCCCCAGGAAGCCTGGCTCCCAAGGCAACGTCTAATTCGCCTGTATGGTCGAGCTGGCCCTGCTAGCACAACACTTTGTACCCAGCCCAGCCCGGCTCTGTCGCTGTGGGGAACACGGGCTGCCAGGGGCTGCTCTGAGGTACGATGGTCACCGTGGGGTGTCAGCGCAGCACGGCCAGGGCCTGGCACTTGTGAGAAACAGATTGTGAACTTCCTTTCCCTTGCCGAGATGGCTCTTTGTGGTGTCCCTGTACCCACAGGGCGGTCACTTGTTTCCTTTCACCTCCCCCTCTTTCCTCTATTTTTTAATTAATTGCTGTTTAATGAATTGTGTTTGCCCTGAGCTCTATGTAACGAGCTGTGGTCGGGAAGCATCCGGAGCACAGAGACCACCCCAAGCTGGGGACTCCCTGCCCCTGTGCTAAGTGCCCAGGACAAGACTGGGGGGTCGCGCCTCCAGGGATCCTGGCCCAGCCTTGCTGGGGTTACGAGGGCCTTTCCCCCGCTTACACTGGGAGCAGGGTCAGCCACAGCCCTTGCTGTCCACACAGAGAGTGAAAAGCACCGGAGCCACCTCCCCGGAGCCCGGCTCCTGTGGAAACAAACAAGCGTCTCTGCTCGGGCGACTCCAGCAGGACGGGGAGCCGGGCTGACTCCGCTCACCCCCATCCAGGGACAGGCGGGTTCGAGTCCTTGTGTGGGGGTCGTACCCGCAAAGTTTGCCTTCCAATTGCCGCCCAGGAAAACCAGGGCCCCCCGGCCACCACTGGCCATCCTCCCCCCGTGTCCTTTCAATGCCAATCCCCCGCCCTCAGCTACGATGGCTGCCACCATTGTCCCCCTCCCCTCAGGGAAATGGTGCCCACTGGGGGGAGGGGAATATGGGGGGAGAGCGGGGATAAAGGGAGCAGGTGCTGAGGGGGGCAGGGAAGAGGGGACAATGGAAACTCCCCCCACCTGGCTGGGGGGCACCAGCGTTCCCCGTTCATGAGTGTGTCAGTGTGTATCTGCCCCATGGCCATGGGGGGTGTCGCCTGCCCCTTGTTCCCCCCCCCCCACCGGACAGAGTTGCCCCAGCTCAGCCGGAGTTTTGGAGGGAAAACAAATCCCCACACCCCATCCGCTGACCCTGACTCGGTGAGGGGGGAACCGTTCCCATCCCCCCTCTCGCCACCCCCTTCCAACAATGTCTGTGGCCCCCGCTGGACCTTCCTCCATCTCCCCCCAAACCTCCGCCCTGCTGCCCCTTCCCATGTCCCCTCAAATCTCCGTCCTTTCTGCCCCATCCTGTCTGCTCTCAAACCCCTTCCCCCATCTCTCAGCACTGTCCTCGGCTCATCTCCCTCCCAGCCCTTATTGCCCTGCAGCTCCCGTCCCATTTCTCTCAACCCCCTCTTCTGCCCTACGGCGACCTCTGCTGGCAACACTCAGGACTCCTGCCTGCCAGGCCCTCGACTCTAACCACTAGTCCCCACTCGCCTCCCAGAGCCAGGATCAGAATCAAACCTTCCTGGCCCCCAGCTTTCTCCTGCTCTCTAGCCAGCGGCAACACAAACACAGCCCGTGTCCCATCCCTTGCTAGGGACCTGGCCACTCACCCACTGGCCACTTGGGGGCAGGGGATCTGTGGGGCATGAGTAACTCCCTGGGTCTCTCCTCATTGGTAACCTACTGGGGGCACAGGATCGAATTGATCTTGTTTCCGTTTCCTTTTGAACTTGGTTGATTTAATTCACACACAGAGAAAACACGCTTAGCTCCAGGCATTAAGCCATCATCACCGCTGAACTATGGCATAAGAGGCAGCAAACCCAGGTGCCCCCCATTGCGTCCTCTCCATGCATGGCACCAGGGCCCATGTCACATGGCGGCAGGTTTGCAGGCTAGGAGGGGAGGCTGCAGAATCAAACTTTCCAGCAACTGGAAATGACACAGTGACTGTCCCCCAAATGCCCTTAACTCTGCCCCCTCAGTCACGTGGCTTGTGATGCCTTCCTTTGGATCATTTGTAAAAAAGGGGGGGGTGTAATCTGCAGGAAATAGTCGTCGATTAAAGATGGAAGATGAGACTGCGGCTTCCTAGATCTCGCTCAGATGCACATTAGCCCAGGACACAGAGTACTTTGATGGTGACCAGTTTCCCCCTCCCCAAAACAAACAGGCCAGCTGCGAGCTACGTGACACTTGGCTGCAGGGTTTCCTGATTTGTGCAGGGACCTTTGCTGCTGAATGTGACCGCACTAGGTTTCACCTGAAGATCAGAGACAAGGTGTGACGGACGCAGGAAGTGACAAGACATTGACATCTTCCTGTAGCTGCAGCTAGCATCTGAGCTCCTTATATGGAGGGCGGCGAGGCAGGCGGTGGAGATGGCCAGGAGGAACCGCTGCAGGGCGGCTGGGCTCTGCACCCCAGAGAGAGTCTGTGAGCCTGGGGCCTGCCCCCCTGGACAGCAGCAGGGCTCAGGCCTCCCAGGAGTGGGGGTGGGAGCTGCCAGTTGTCCAAGCACCCACACTCCCCCCCCAAACTGCTGCCCCAGGCTTGTGGGGGGCCCAGCTGCTGCATGACAAGAGCCCCCAGTTTGGGGGCCCCATGTCATGCAGGAGAAGGAGCCTCAGGGGGATCCCCAGGGACAAGCCCCTCCCGGGGGGGGGGACGTGCTGGGAAGGGGCCGGACACACTCGGGTCCCCCCCGTGTGGAGAAGGTTCCTACCGTGTCCCGGGTGTGGAGCTGCTCTTCGATGTCATAAAAGGCGACTTCCTCCACCCGGGAGTCCACCAGCTCCCAGCAGCTCTCCGGTGAGGCGCAGGGGGACTCTGTGTGGGAGGGAAGGGAACAGGGTGACTCCAGCGGCCAGCAGGGGTCACGCGCCCCCCATGTCAGGGACCCAGGGCAGGTTGGGCCCCACATGCCCCTCGCAGGGACCCATCCCCCTTCCACCCTCACATCTTCCAACGCTCTCAGGAGAGCCCCCACCAGGAACAAGAGAGCCAAGCAGCAGCCCCCCGCCCCCATCCATTGCCCTGGCTGAGTCTCACAGCCTGCAGGAGCCTTATTGGATGATTAAAATGCTTCTTCTTCCCACAACCTCCAAACAGCCACTCAGAGCCAAAGAGCCACCGGGGCTTGTCACCAGCAGGGCCGAGAAGACAGAGGGGACCTGTCACACAAAGGAACCAGCTCCCTTGATGTCACTCCTGCTGCTTGACTACCCTGATAGTTAGGAACTTTTTCCTAATGTCCAACCTAAACCTCTCTTGCTGCAGTTTAAGCCCATTGCTTCTTGTCCTATCCCCAGAGGCCAAGATGAACAAGTTTTCTCCCGCCTCCTTATGACACCCTTTTAGATACCTGAAAACAGCTATCATGTCCCCCCTCAATCTTCTCTGTTTTCTAACCTAAACAAACCCAGCTCTTTCAGCTTTCCTTCATATGTCATGTTCTCTAGACCTTTAATCATGCTTCTTGCTCTTCTCTGGACCCTCTCCATTTTCTCCACATCTTTCTTGAAATGTGGTTCCCAGAACTGGACACGATACTCCAACTGAAGACTAACCAGCGCAGAGTAGAGCGGAAGAATTACTTCTCGTGTCTTGCTCACAATACACCTGTTCCCAGAATAATGTTTGCTTTTTTTGCAACAGCATCACACTGCTGACTCATATTCAGCTTGTGGTCCACTATAATCCATAAATCCCTTTCTGCCGTACTCCTTCCTAGACAGTCGCTCCCCATTCTGTATGTGTGAAACTGATTGTTATGCACCCACCTTATAGTAGACCCTTCGTAAGTGGAGCACTTTGCATTTGTCTTTACTAAACTTCATCCTGTTTACCTTAGACCATTTCTCCAATTTGTCTAGATCATTTTGAATTATGACCCTATTCTCCAGAGCGGTCGCAACCCCTCCCAGCTTGGTATCATCTGCAAACTTAAAAAGTGTACTTTCTATGCCAATATCTTAATCGTTGATGAAGATATTGAACAGAGCCGGTCCCAAAACGGACCCCTGAGGAACCCCACTTGTTATACCTTACCAGCAGGATTGTGAACCATTAATAACTGCTCTCTGTGGTTATGTCTACACTACAGCACTAATTCAAACGAACTTAATTTGAATTAGTTAATTTGAACTAAGCTAATTCGAACTAGTGCATCTAGACCTTAAAACTAGTTCGAATTAGCATTTTGCTAATTTGAACTAGCAAGTCCACATTGAGTGGATCCTGAACAAGGGTTAAGGATGGCTGGAAGCAGTGCCGGCAGGGCATCAGGTTAGGACTCAGGAATGTCTCAGGCTAGCCGAGGGCTGTGCTTAAAGGGACCTAACCCCCACCCCGGACAGACAGTTCTCAGGGGTTCCCCGCTTGCTTGTCTAACTCGATGAGGGACAGCAAAGCAGTCCTGGCTTGGAGTGCCCTGAGTGCCCACACTCGGCACATCACAGCACTCGGCCATCAGCCCAGCTGCACTTGCCGCAGGCTGCCATCCAGGGAGGGGGGGTCAATCGGGGGGCTGCAGGAGAGCTTCCACCCCGAGGAGCCCACAGAGCCACCCCAGTCCTCCCCATCGGGGGCTTGTACCCCATTCCTCCCTCACCTCCTTCCACTTACCCCTCCCTAGCCCCCCTTCCTGATGTACAAAATAAAGGACACGTGTTCAAAAATAGAAACTCTCTTTATTGAACAAAACTCGGCGAGACTGGGAAAAGGAGGTGGGAGAGGGGAAGAGAGAGGGTGGGAGAGGGGAGGGCAACTAAAATGATCAGGGGTTTGGAACAGGTCTCATATGAAGAAAAGCTACAGAGACTGGGACTTTTCAGCTTAGAAAAGAGGAGACTGAGGGGGGATATGGTAGAGGTCTATAAAAGCATGAGTGGTGTGGAAAGGGTGCATAAAGAGAAGTTCTTCATTAGTTCCCATAATAGAAGGACTAGAGGACACCAAATGAAATGAATGGGTAGCAGGCTTCAAACTAACAACAGAAAGTTCTTCTTCACAAAGCAAATAGTCAACCTGTGGAACTCCTTGCTGCAGGAGGCTCTGAAGGCTAGAACTAGAACAGAGTTTAAAGACTAACAAGATGGTTTATTAGATGATGAGCTTTCATGGGCCAGACCCACCTGATCTGAGGAAGTGGGTCTGGCCCACGAAAGCTCATCATCTAATAAACCATCTTGTTAGTCTTTAAAGTGCTACATTGTCCTGCATTTTGCTTCAGCTACCCCAGACTAACATGGCTACATTTCTATCAGAGTTTAAAGAGAAGTGAGATAAATTCATGGAGGTTGGGTCCATGGAGTGCTATTAGCCAGGGGGTAGAAATGGTGTCCCTGCCCTCTGTTTGTGGAAGGCTGGAAATGGATGGCGCGAGACAAGTGGCTTGATCATTGTTTCGGTCCATCCCCTCCAGGGTACCTAGTGTTGGCCGCTGTCGGCAGACAGGCTACTGGGCTAGATGGACCTTTGGTCTGACCCAGTACGGTCATTCTAAGCTCATGGCTCAGGGTCGGGGGTCTCACTGGACCACCTTGATTTTCATGCACACCTGCTCCTGGGTGGCCAGGCTGTCAGCTATCCTGCCCTAGACGGCCACTTTCCTGTGACCTAGTGCGGACGTTGTGGATGAGGTCCACAATCTCCGCACTAGACCAGGTGGGCGCCCGCCTCTTGCGGACCCGAGCAGGCTCCCGGGAGCTGCCAGCCTGGTCCCGGGAAGAGGGGGAGGGCTGGGGGGCAGTGGGTAGCTGGTTCGTGCCGTGCCAGGTGCAGGGTCTGCTGTCTGGGTGCTGGCAGGCTTGCATCTGGCACGGGCACCGTAGCCAGACCGTACCCCTTTAAGGGCTCCGGGGCCAGGAGGGGGGGCAGACGAGTTTCCCTGGTGTTGCCCAGAGTGGCCACCAGGGCAAGCTGGGGAGGGCTAGCCTCCCACTAGTTCGAATTAAGTGGCTACACAGCCCTTAATTCGAACTAGTTAATTCGAACTAGGCGTTAGTCCTCGTAGAATGAGGTTTACCTAGTTCGAATTAAGCGCTGTGCTAGTTAGAATTAAGTTCGAACTAGCAGTTTGCCTGTGTAGCGCCTATCAAAGTTAATTCGATCTAACGTCTGTTAGTTCGAATTAATTTTGTAGTGTAGACATACCCTGAGTACGGTTATTCAGCCAGTTATGCACCCACCTTATAGTAGCCCCATCTAAGTTGTATTTGCCTAGTTTATTGATAAGAATATCATGTGAGACCATATCAAACACCTTACTAAAGTCTAGGTTTACCACATCTACCGCTTCTCCCTTATCTACAAGACTCGTTATCCTATGAAAGAAAGCTATCAGATTGATTTGACATGATTTGTTCTTTACAAATCCATGCTGGCTGTTTCCTATCACCTTGCCACCTTCCAAGTGTTTACAGATGATTTCCTTAATTACTTGCTCCACTATCTTCCATGGCACAGAAGTTAAGCTAACTGATCTGTAGTTTCCTGGGTTGTTCTTATTTCCCTTTTTATAAATGGACACTATATTTGCCCGTTTCCAGTCTTCTGGAATCACTCCTGTCTCCCATGATTTTCCAAAGATGATAGCTAGAGGCTCAGCTCTATCAGCTCCTTGAGTATTCTAGGATAAATTTCATCAGGCCCTGGTGACTTGCAGTCAACTAACTTTTCTAGGTGATTTTTAACTTGTTCTTTTTTTATTTTATCTTCTAAAACTACCCCCTTCCCACTAGCATTCACAATGTTAGGCATTCCTTCAGACTTCTCAGTGAAGACCGAAACAAAGAAGTCATTAAGACTCTCTGCCATTCCTGTTACTGTTTCTCCTCACTGACCAGTGGGCCTACCCTGTCCTTAGGCTTCTTCTTCATCCTAATGTATTTATAAAAAGTCATCTTGTTTCCCTTTATTCCTGTAGCTAGTTTGAACTCATTTTGTGCCTTTGCCTTTCTAATCTTGCCCTTGCATTCCTGTGTTGTTTGCCTATATTCATCCTTTGTAATTTGTCCTACTTTCCATTTTTATATGACTCCTTTTTTATTTTTAGATCATGCAAGATCTCGTGGTTAAGCCAAGGCGGTCTCATTCTACAGGGAATAACACCTTTTGTCAACAGAGTTCTGTCAATAGAAGGCGTTATTGCAGCCTGCTTTGTCAACAGAACTGTAAGTAGTCTGGACGCTCTTTGTTGACAGAAGCTTTGTCCACAGTATCTGTTGGCAAAACTTCTGTCGACAAAAGCCTGTAGTCTAGACATACCCCCAGTGTCCTGTAGTTACTCTTGATCTGCTCAGTGTCACACCTCTCAGTATCATTTGTGCCCACATGGATGAGTAGCATGGGGTAGTAGTCAGAGGGCCGGATAATCCTCGACAATGCCTCCGTAACATCTTGGATACGGCCCCCGGCAGACAGCATACCTCCTGGGATGAAATGTCAGGGCGACAGATGGGCACCTCCGTCCCCCTTAGAAGAGAGTCTCCGACCACCGCTACCCTTCATTTACATGCAGCCCAGCTGAGGAGCACAGTGCCCATAGCCGGGAATAGGTGTTGCCACTGGTGATGCATATCCACACATACCTCAGTGCACATAACAATATTTATGGCGCACACAAATGAAAATAATTAGAGGGAACATTGCTTAGAGGTGTAAAAAATCACCCCATGCGCTCAGTGTTTTAATGCTGAATGTATAGACAAAGACTTGACTTCTATTCTTGGCTCTGTCCTGCTGGGTGACTTTAGGACACTGCCGTTCCCACCTTCCCGTGCCTCAGTTTCCCCACCTGTTTCCCTGATACAGCACTTTGAGCTCTATGTATGAGTTCAGTGTAGTTCATGTTAAACCTTCCCGCGAGGCCAGGACTACATCTAACATGGTAGGTTTCGCTGAGTCCTGTAACTACACGTGTTTGATTCTCAGGCTTCCGGCGCTAAATAAAGATGTGGGTGGTGGTGGGGTATGTAGAGGACAGGAAATGAAGAACAGTGACGATCAGACACGAGGAGAGGACGGGGCAGAGCAGAAGGGCCGCGGCATCTCTGCTCCCTCACCGTACGCCCTGACGAGGATCAGAGCAGCGACAGCATCTGGGTTCCCAGCCCAGCCCTGAGGGGCTGGCAGAGACTCTGCACGGGGAGGGGGGCTTTCTGCTGTGAGCCCAGAGGGGCAGCGGGGGGCAGGTCGGAGCAGACAGCGACTGCAGATTGTCCCTTCCTGGTCTCGTCAGAAGCCGACGCCGTTTGGCCATTTCCACCCTCTCGGTTCCTGCCGCAGCCCCGATGCTCCTGTCTCTGTTCCTCTTGCTGCTCGGTGAGTGTGTGAGAGCCTGGGCTAACTCGCAGGGGGGGGGGAGAAAATGGAGCCAAGGAAGCCCAGGGAGTCGGCAAATCCCCTCTAGCAGCAGAGGGCCCTGCCCTGCCCCCGCTGCACTTTGCCAGCAGCCTTTGAAACGGGGCCAGAGCCGGGCGCATGATCCAGGATCGGCCTCCCCAGGGCCTCAGGCTGGGGAAATCCCCCCCCCCCCAGTGCCTGCTCCCTGCCCCCTTGTTACACAGCCCAGGGGCCCATCGGCCCGGCTGCCCCGCGGTGCCCTGGGAGCTCATGGCCAGTTACTGTCCCCGGGGCCTAAATCCTTCCCCGGGTCCCTACTTCCCTGCTCAGGCCCCAGGCTGCAGGGCGGCGGCGTTCCCTGTGGGGAGCTGGGAGCTGGCACTCAGCTGGATCCCACCCCTGGGGTGTCCCTGGGCCCAGCTCCCCACGCCAGGCCCATGGGGTCAGGCCGGGCTGGGCTCAGATGCTCCTGGGGTGTCAGCGCAGCCTGGAGGCAGAGAGCAGGGAGGCCGTTGCCATTGGAGGGGGAGGGTGGTCAACTCTGTTCCCCACTCTGGCATTCAGAGTGCAGAAGGTACAGACCTGCCAGAGACCTTAAAGACCTTTCCTTAACAGCATTCTGCTTAAAATAAAAACCAGCTTCCTTGAGGTCACAGATCCCTTCACCTTGGGAGGTAGCTGCCTCTGCCAAGTGAATAAAACCCACCTTTCTTCTTAGGCTTTGAGGTCTTCCAAGGGGGTATCCCCAAACTCTTTTCCGCCAAGAGAGCTTGGAAAAGAAACAGAAAACAAATTGTAATCTCTGCTAGATGACCCCTCAGTCTAGGCTGGCGTACACAGACCTCCTGCTGCTTTCTAGGATACAAGAATCATAGCGTCGCCTTCAAAAAGTTGTTTTTATTAACAAAACTCAAAGAGGGTCTGTCTACACTACAATGTTAGTTTGAACTAACGGACGTGAGTTCGAACTAACATTCCTAGGCGCTACACTAGCGCTCCGCTAGTTCGAATTTGAATCGACCTAGCGGAGCGAATAGTTCGAACTAGGAAAACCTCATTTTACGAGGATTAAGCCTAGTTCGAACTTACTAGTTCGAATTAAGGGCTGTGTAGCCCCTTAATTCAAACCAGTGGGAGGCTAGCCCTCCCCAGCTTTCCCTGGTGGCCGCTCTGGCCAACACCAGGGAAACTCTACTGCCCCCCTCCCGGCCCCGGACCCCTTAAAGGTGCACGGGCTGGCTACGGTGCCCGTGCCAGGTGCAAGCCTGCCAGCACCCAGCCAGCAGACCCTGCACCTGGCACGGCACAGAGCCACCCACCCAATGCCCCCCAGCCCTCCCCTTCTTCCCGGGACCAGGCTGGCAGCTCCCGGGAGCTTGCCCGGGACCGCAAGAGGCGGGCACCCACCTGGGCTAGTGCGGACATCATGGACCTCGTCCACGACCTCCGCACTAGGTCACAGGAAAGTGGCCGTCTAGGGCAGGAGAGCTGCCAGCCTGGCCACCCAGGAGCAGGTGTGCATGAAAATCAAGGGGGTCCACTGAGACCCCCCGACCCTGAGCCCTGAGCTTACAATGGCCGTCCTGGGTCAGACCAAAGGTCCATCTAGCCCAGTAGCCTGTCTGCCGACAGCGGCCAACCCTAGGGACCCTGTAGGGGATGGACCGAAGCCAGTGACCAAGCCATTTGTCTCGTGCCATCCCTCTCCAGCCTTCCACAAACTTTGGGCAGGGACACCACTCCTACCCCCTGGCTAAGACTACTCCATGGACCCAACCTCCATGACTTGATCTCCCTTCCCTTTAAACTCTGTTCTAGTTGTAGCCTTCACAGCCTCCTGCAGCAAGGAGTTCCACAGGTTAACTATTTGCTTTGTCAACAACAACAACAACAACTTTCTCTTACTAGTTTCAAGCCTGCTACCCATTCCTTTCCTTTGGTGTCCTCTAGTCCTTCTTTATGGGAACTCAGGAAGAACTTTTCTGAATGCACCCTCTCCACCCAACCCCTGCTTTTAGAGACCTCTGTCCTGTCCCCCCTCCGTCTCCTCTTGTCTAAGCTGAACAGTCCCAGTCTCTGTAGCCTCTCTTCATCTGGGACCTGTTCCCAACCCCTGATCATGTTAGTTGCCCTCCCTTCTCCCAGCCTTTCTCTTCCCCTCTCCCACCTCCTTTTCCCAGTCTCCCCCCAGTTTTGTTCAATAAAGACAGAGTCAATGTTGGAAGAAACGTTATCTTTATTTTGTACATCAATAAGAAGGGGGGCTAGGGAAGGAGGTGAGGGAGGAATGGGGTACGAGCCCCCGATGGGGAGGACTGGGCTGGCTCTGCGGGCTTCTGGGGGTGGAAGCTCTCCTGCAGCCCCCCGATTGCCCCCTCTCCCCAGATGGCAGCCTGCGGCAAGTGCAGCCGGGCTGATGGCCGAGTGCTGTGATGTGCCCAGTGTGGGTACTCCGGGCAATCCAAGCCAGGACTGGTTTTCAAGCAGGGCACCCCTTAGAACTGTCTGTCCGGGGTGGGGGTCGGGACCCTTTAAGCGCAGCCCTCGGCTAGCCTGAGACAGCATCTCCACGCTCTAAGTCCTCTTCTGATGTCCTGCCGGCACTGCTTCCGGCCATCCTTAAGTCCTGTTCAGAGTCCACTCAATGTGGACTTGCTAGTTCGAATTAGCAAAACGCTAATTCGAACTAGTTTTTAGTTCTAGACGCGTTAGTTCGAATTAGCTTAGTTCGAATTAACTAATTCGAACTAAGTTAGTTCGAACTAGCGCTGTAGTGTAGACATACCCAGATATACTAATAAAGACTACTTGGTTGCTAGATGTTACAGAGCAACTGAGAAAAACAAAATATAACATAGAGAAAAATAATATCTCTGGGTGCAGCTTAGATATAGCGTGTGTGTGTGTGTGTGTGTGTGTGTGTGTGTGTGTGTGTGTGTGTGTGTGTGTGTGTGTGTGTCGGGGGGAGGGGGAGGAGGGAGGCACATGGGCTTAGCACAGAGTTTAACCAAACAACAAAACAAAGAAAAATAACCTAATCACAACTAAATATACATTTTTCAATCTTAAAGTATTTACGCAAGAGAGCGTCTACACTGGCATGTGCCTTTGCACAAGAGCATCTGTGCCAGTGTAGACGCTCTCTTGCGCAAGAAAGCTCCGATGGCCATTTTAGCCATCGAGGTTTCTTGCGCAAGAAATTCATGTTTCCTGTCTACACTGGCCTCTTGCGCAAGAACAGTTGTGCAAAAGGGCTTATTCCTGAGCAGGAGCATCACAGTTCTTGCACAAGAAGCCCTGATTTCACACATTAGAACGTCAGTGTTCTTGCGCAAGAACTCCCCTCCAGTGTAGGCAGGCAGCACGTTTTTGCGCAAAAGCGGCCACTTTGGCGCAAGATCGTGCCAATGCAGACACAGCCTGCATGTTCCCTCAAATGTTGAATGGCTATTCATTTTCACTAGGGCAGGTCAAAAACTTCTCTCTAATCTAATTATTCATGGAAAGCTGGACTCTCAATTACATCACATTTTTCACAAAAAGGGATTTTTCACAGAAAATGTCTTTTGTCTACAAATTCATAAGGGTTTCACTCCTATTCAGGAGATGTGGCTATTCTTTAGATCGGGGTGGACAAAAGTCTCTCAGCGGGCTGGATCCAGCTCGCTTTGGGCTTTGATCCAGCCCGCGAGGCAATTACAGACCCCTCCTCCTAATTACAGGACTGATGATGGGGAGGAGCTCAGCTGAGCCCCTACATGCCCCACACTGCCACTGGAGAGGAGGCAGCGCCAGGACTCAAGCACCTCTCTAGGGCCAGCCTGGAAGCATTGCTACCGCAGCCAGGCAGCCAGGGGCCAGCCCAGGAGACACTGCTTCTGCGGCCACACAGTCTGGGGTTGGCTCCGGAGGATGGAGACGCTGATACCACGGCACCTCCAGGGCTGGACCCGGACGGCCTGGCTGCAGTAGTGGTGCCTCCAGGCCAGCCCTAAGACACAGTAGCAGCACCTTCAGGGCCAGCCCTGGGTCACATCATTGTGGTAGCAGTGACTCCAGGGCGAGCCCCAGGCCATGTCTCCGCAGTAGTGGCACCTCTGGGGCTGGCCCCGGGCCATGTGACTGCAGTGCCTCTGGGGCAGCCTGTAGGGCCTGCTGTGTAGCCATGACAGTGGCACCTCCTGGGCCAGCCCCAGGCCATGGTGCCTCTGTGGCAGGTGGTACCTGGGGTCCGGCCGCGTGGCTGCGGCAGTGGCACCTCCAGCCTCTGGGGTGGCCTGTGGCTGCAGTGCCTCGGGGTCAGCCCTGGATCGCATGGCCACAGCCGCAGTGTCTCTGGCCTGCGGAACCACGTGGCCCGCAGAAGCAGGGCCTCCCTCTGGGGCAGCAAGGACAGCGTGGCTGCAGCCATTGCTGCAAGGGAGCACGAAGCCGGGTAAGGTTCCCCCTCATGTCCAGACCCCCTCACTTACACCCTAATCCTGTCATTTACCTCCCCACCAACACCCAGCATCCCCAGCTTACTCCGACACCCTCCTTTGTTCTTTAACCCTCTCTCCTGGCCACACACTGCACCCTCCCTCGTTCTTGCTCCCTCCAACTGGCCAGAAACCCTACTCCCAGCCTGCTTCTGCACCCCAGCTACCTCCCAGATCCTGCACCCTGTCCCTATCCTACTTGCTGGGAGTCTTGTCTCACACACTGTCCCCTTGGGGACAGCCACCACCAGTGTCACAGAGAACGAACCTGGCACCCTTGAACACAGGAAGGATAAAGGGGGCCCTGAAGGTAGGGAGGTTGGAGGGCTCCTTCAGTGTCACAGTGGATAAGGTACCTACCTCTGAAGCCTCATTTTTATCCCTACGCCAGAGTCTAATCCACTAACTCCAGAACTCCAGAAAAATAAGTCTGGTCTATGGGAAGCCTGGAACCTCAGTTTCCCCCTTCACTTTCCCTCACTCTGTGAAGTTGTGGCCACGAGGAGTAACGGTAATTCGGACTAGGAAGCCTAGTCCGAACTACCTAGTCCGTGCCGCGCGGCACGGGGTTCGAACGAGCCGGGATTTTAAAATGGCGGCGCCCGGCTTATGCAAATGAAGCCCGGGAAATTCAAAGCCCGGGCTTCATTTGCAAGTGCGGTATGCCTACGGTACCCTCCTAGTTCGAACTAGGAGGGTAGTGTAGACATACCCCTAGAGTCCCAGGAGAGAACAGCATTGGCAGTATTTAATGATCTGTTACCATCATTTCATATATGGTAGCACACATGTTTTGGCTCTGCTGCACCATCTGAGCCCATATTTGGGTCCCATCTAGACTGCAAGCCTCTTTCAAAAGAGCATCTAGACTATAACCGGTATTTTGGAAAAAGCAAGCCACTTTTTCAAAAGAGAGCACCGAGACAGTCTGGATGCTCGCTTTCGAAAAAGCACAGTTTGCAATACATAGTGCCTTTTTTTGAAAGAGCACTTTTGAAAAAAGGCGTTATTCCTCGTAAAACGAGGTTTTCCATAGTTAAAAAACCAGCCATGGTCTTTCGATTTACTTTCAAAAGAACATGGCAGCAGTTTAGATGCAGGGCAAGTTTTTTCAAAAAAAGGCCACTTTTTTGGAAAAAACCCTGTAGTCTAGACACACCCTGGCTACATCTACATTGGCAAGATTTTGCACAAATACTTTTAACTCAAGAGTTTTTGCGTTAAAGTATTTGTGCAAGAGAGCGTCTACCCTGGCATGTACTTTTGTGCAAGAGATGTGCTTTTGCGCAAAAGCATCCGTGCCGGGGTAGACGCTCTCTTGCGCAAGAAAGCTCCGATGGCCATTTTAGCCATCGAGATTTCTTGCACAAGAAATTCATGTTGCCTGTCTACACTGGCCTCTTGCGCAAGAACACTTCTTCAAGAGGGCTTATTCCTGAGCGGGCGCATCATAGTTCTTGCGCAAGAACTCGCGGCCAGTGTAGACAGGCGGCAAGTTTTTGCGCAAAATCTCGCAAATGTAGACACGGCCCCTGAGCGTCCTCCTGGTCCTTCTGGGCCAGGATCCGTTGCATGCCTTGGAGGATGACCACGTGCTGTCTCATCAGGTCCCCCTGGACCCTCCTGCACTTGTGGCTCCCCCAGGGTCAGGCGGCTGCCTCAGCTGGCAGTGATCGCCCATTAGTGATGCTAGTCCGGCTGTGGAGAATAAAGAGGAAGAGGCGGTCAGTCATCCATGCAGACCCTGTCCCTGAGTTCGTGCCCTCCTCTGTGAGCTGAGAACAAGAGTCCTCAGGCTAGAGGGCAGGGATGTTCCAGGAGCAAGGCTATGTGTGGCCTGGACATCGGCCCTGCCTCACAGAGGCCCTGAGGTGCCCAGGGGACCATGCTTCTTGCTCCCCCCCATCCTCATCCCACAGACAGGCAGGGCAAGGGAAGTGGTCGGCCACAGTGGGATGCCATGGGCAGGAGAGGGGCCTGGAGCAGTCTGCTCTTCCATGGGGGCTGCACGCACACCTGCCAGCGCTGTCCGTGGAAGTGGGTGGTGCCTCAAGTGTGCTGGCATTCCCGTGCGTCGTGTGCGGCACTCCTAAGTCTGTGTGCAGCCATGTGTGTGCCCTTGTCCCCAGCCTGCTTCCAGCAGTGGTTAGTGGTGGGAGGGCATCTCCCACAGGGGTCAGATGTGTGTGTGGCCTCCCCAGAGCCCGTGAACAGGACCCTGGGGACAGGGCCGGATGGAGGCATGGGTGAGCCGGGCAGCTGCCCAAGGCGCCAGCCGATGAGGGGCGCCTAATGGCAGCTGTAAGGGGTGCATGGCGTCCCTTACAGCTGCCATCAGGAGCCACGTGCCCGGATCCCGCAGCGCCGGCCCCGCGGCGCTGGCCAACAGCACCCTTCCACCCATGGCTGCGGGGCCCTGCACGGCCCAGTGTGCGTGCCAGCAGCGCTGGCCAGACCAGGCTGGGCAGCACATGTGCTGTGCACCCTGGGGGCGGCCCCGGGCTGCGCGCCAGTGGCCGTGACCAGCTCGCGCATGCGCCGAGCGCCCTGGGGGGCGGGCCCACGCATGCACCCTGCGCCTGGGGGTGGCGCCGCATGCCTGGGCCCAGGGTGCCAAAGGGCTCGGGCTGGCCCTGCCTGGAGGTGCTTTGGGGCTGCCTCCTGGGGCTGCATGTTGCAGACTGGCGCTGCATGTAGTTCCACATGCACGGAGCGTAGCACAATATCCAGGCCAAGATGACCAAGCGACGATTGCATCCCATCCCCTCTGCGCCCGCCTTCCCCGCCCTGTGTGTGTGAAAAACAGAGCACTCACCTGATGATTCCTCCCCGTCCTCAGAGAATGCGTGTAAGACATCCGGGCCCTGGGGTACGGGCTTGAGGGTGAGGGTGACTGTGCTGGCTGTCTCCTCCTCCTCCTCCAGCTCGTCGTCGGATTCCTCCTCCTCCTGGCCTGGGAGCCCTGGGTTGGCAAAGATGAGCGTCTCCAGCCCCAAGTCCACCACCGGGGTGAGGAAGGGGCTGAACCACCCCCCAGGATGTGGTGGAGCTCAGCGTAGTAGGGCTAGGAGTGGGTTCCTGCCCCAGAGAGAGAGCTGTGCTCCCTTGCCCTCGCATAGCCCTGGCAGAGCTCCTTCACTTTGCTCCATACTTGTATGAGGTTCTGGAAGTGGTGGCCTCTTATGGCCCGAGCCTCGGCCATCCGACCGTATATGTCGGCGTTGTGCCACTGGGAGCTGAGATCCTGCAGGGTCTCCTGCTCACCCCACACCTACAGGAAGGCCAGGATCTCTGCCCCGGACCACGATGGCACAAACCTCTTCGGGCCTCTGGCTGAGTCCTGGGAGCCCTGGTCATGCTCCCTGTGAGGGCCAGAGAGGTCTCAGGAGGCTTGTGGCTGGGCCATGGGTCCCAATTAGTGTGGCAGTCACAGCCACGCAGTGAGGTGCAGCTCTCTGGGCCAGCCCCCTGCCACAAGTGTTGTCCCAGGTGCCTGCAGCTTTAAGAGCTGGCCGGAGACAGGGACTATAGAGTTCTGATTAGTTTGGACGGAGTGGCCACCAGGCACCTGTGCTATTTCCTGGAGGCCTCTTCTTTCAAAAGAACTCCCTCTTCTGCTCTTTCAGACAAAGACGTCTTCCTCGTGAAAGAACCCCTCCGTTCTTTCAACTTTTTGTCAAAAGAATGCAATAGCAGTATGGACGCAAGTCTTTTTTTCTGGACTAACGGCAGTTATTCTGGAAAAACACTGCAGTGCAGGCATACCCTAAGAGCCGAAATACCTCTGAGGTTCTGGCATAAGGCCCTTAGACTTGGTGTCTGCCCTTTAGGTCTGAATAGGGTTCCCTGCCCCGCAGGTATACTAAGAAAGACATGACACTCCCTCACTCCCGCCTAATTCTCCACTTGAGTCATTTTCTCCTGTTTTTTGTCTTGTTGCTGAAACTTTCAATTTTCTCTTTTTTTTAAAAAAATATTGTTTTGAGTTTCCCCTGCCACTCTTTTGTGCTACTGTTCTGTCAGCTGGCGTGGCTGCCATTGCATTGAGTCAGCTTAGGGTTCTCATCTTTCCTGACCAGAGGGATGGGACACCATCGCTGTGAATGGCGTCCAGTCCATCCAGTTGGGAAAAACGGTAAGCCTAATTGTCAGCTCTTCCTAGTCTTGCCTGTGTACAAGAGATGCTTCATTAAATGATGCAACACAGGAGGCAGTTTGTATTGGCCCATGAGAGACACGGTTATATAGGCCTCTCCGAGCTGTCCAGGCCCCACAGTGGATGCCTCAACCATCAGATGGATGGGACCCATGGTGCCCAGGTAATTATCTGGGAAAATCTAGCACAGGGCAGTCAGAGGGGGTCATGCCCCCAAGCACACACCACAGTGGTGGGACCTGGAACAACCAACAGCCTACTGTGCTCCACCATCTCCCAGCTGGGTTGCTCTACTTCACTATGGTGGTGGCCGGGAAGCAGAGTGTCCTGGCCCTAGTCTCAGTACCCAGTGGGGTGAAGCAGGAGTGGGATTTGGGGGAAGGGATAGAGAGGGCTTGGGGCTCTCAAGTTTTCCAATAAGGGCTGCTGCTAATGCAGCAGCAGCCAGAGCCCAAGACCCTATAAATTGCTGCTGGAGCACCACACACTTTGGGTAGCTCGGAGGGAGGAAGTGCCACACCCCTTATGCGCGAAGCCATGTCCCTTCACCTCACCCGGGGTCCACAAAGGACATCATATGCAGAGACACAACTGGTTTTAATGAAGGAACAAGCCATGAACAGGAATTAATGACAATATTGGACTGCTCTCTGTAACAGAGCAGCATTCACCTCTCTTGAGTACCCCTTCTGGCTAAGCACATGTGCCTGCACTCTCTTGTCTGACTTCGGTGACACAGTCTCTGGCCGAGTCTCACTCATTGTGTGTGCTCATCAAAACCCCTTCCAGGGTACACATCTAATCGGCGCCTATCTTGGTTAGCTCTCTTATGTCCTTTCAAGTTTGTTCCCCACTCAAAGAGAGTGGTGTCCCCAGAGCTACCCCACCAAAATACAGCATTTTTGCCCTTACCTCAGGGCTTTATTTCAAAGTCCCATCACAGTCCAGCACTCACCAATAGCTCTTCACAAGAGCTGTGTCCAGACTCAGGGGTTTTTTCGAAAGAACTTCCCCTGCGTCCAGACTCAAGCCGCATTCTTTCGAAAGTAAATCGAAAGAACGCGGCTTTTCTTTCGACGGCGGTGCACCTAATTCTACGAGGAAGAACGCCTTTTTCGAGGGAGATCCATCGAAAGTAAGTGAGTGTGGACGGGGGAGCCCTTTTTTTCGAAAGTATTGGCCTCCAGGAAGAAGCCCTGGTGGACAATCTGGGCCATGGGTTGCACGTCTGCGGTTCCTGGCTGCAGCCATTCCTTAAAGGGACAGGCACCCTCACAGCCACTTGTTGCAGAGAAGGAGCCAGAGCACACGGCTACTTTGCTGCAGCATGTCCCAGCCCCAAGACCGTCCTGGCCCTTCCAGAGAGCCTTCTGGGGACCCAGCCAAGGGCTCCAAGCGCCGGGCACCATCCTGGTCTGGCGCAGAGATCAAGAGCCTGCTGGAGCTCTGGGGAGAGGAGGAGGCCTTACAGGCCCTCAAAAGCCGGCGGCGAAACGCAGATATTTATGGCTGCATGGCTGAAGCCCTGGCCCAGAAGGGCCACTACCCCCGCGCCCAGGACCAGGTGCGGTCCAAAGTAAAAGAGCTGTGCCAGGGGTACGTCAAAGCCAGGGAGGAGAGCTCCTGGTCTGGGGCAGCTCCCCACTACTGCCCCTACTACCCAGAGCTGGACCAGATCCTGGGTGGCAGTGCAGAAGCACGCACACCACGGCGGTTCGTACAGTCTGGATTGGCAGACCCCATGGTGGACGCTCTAGAGCAGGACCCAGAGCAGTCTGGAGACGGGGACATGGTCCCAGAGGAGGAGGACAGTGAGGAGACGGCGACCCTCACCCTGGAGCCAGTCACCCAGACCCCAGAGGCCTCCCAGGCGTCATTTGGCGCAGGAGAGGAAGCAGCAGGTGAGTGCAGTGAGGTTGTGTAACACCCGGGAGGGGGGGAGGTAGGTGGGTGCACAGTGGGTGATGCACAAGGGAAACCTGTCATGCTCAGGCTGATGCCCAGGTCACACACACACAGTGTAACCTTCAGAATGTCTGCTTCCCCTGTCTCAAGGGAGAGGGCATGCCCTTTTGGACAGCTGTTGCACACATGACTGATTGTGATAGAAATGTAGCCGTGTTACTCTGATCTGAGGAAGTGGGTCTGGCCCAGGAAAGCTCATCCCCTAATAAACCATCCTGTTAGTATTTTAAGTGCTACAGAGTCCAGTTTTTAGGACTGATTGTGTCTTCTTCTTTTCCTCCACAGCCGGACCAGCCGTGGAAGAGGGCTGCAGCACCCCAGCCCCTCCTCCATCTCCATCTCGGGGACATGGGAGCCGCAGACACAGGCGTGTCTATGCGGACATCCTCAGGCAGCACGTGGAGGCCGTGCAGGAGCTGAACTCCATCCTCAGAGAGAGGGCGGAGGCAGAGGATCGCTGGCGTGACCGGCTCATGGACGAGCTGGTCCTGCAGCGCACGTCCCTGTGTGCCACTCTCAGGAAGGTCTGCGGCTTGCCTGCTCCTGTGCCTGGTCCTGCTCCTCCAGCACCCCATGACCCCACCCCACCAAACCCCCCTTCCACAACAGCATCCCTTTCCCTCCTTGGACCTCCCTCTCCCCCAGCCCCCCCAGTTCCCCAGCCCCTCTCTCCCCCTGGCCCTCCTCTCCCCCAGGCTTCCACGTCCCAAGAGCACCCCAGCCAGCCAACCGACAGGTGCACCACCCGATCCCGTAGCCGTGGAGCACCCCAAACACGAGGCCCAGGCAGGAGAGGGAAATCTGGCAAGCACCGTGCAACCTGATTCCCTTCCCCCCTCCAGGTTTCCAGTCCCCTTCCCCCCTCCAGGTTTCCAGTCCCCTTCCCCCCTCCAGGTTTCAAGCACCCCCATCACCCCAGTTAAAGCACAAACAAAGGGTTCAACAAAATGTTTCTTTATTGTAAATAGTGTTTTCAACAACAAAAATGAAAAAAAAATGTGTTATGTTTGCTACATTTATACTATTGTTTGAGAATATGTACAAAAATTAAACATAACATTTTATTTTGCAACACACCCTGGTGTTACTGATGTGTCCAAACAGGGTCAGGAGATGGGTTGTGGAGGGAAGCTTCTATTGGGCCAGGGCCCAGTCCCCAGGCAGAAGCCCCTCACTACAGTCAGTGGCCTCCACTGGAGAATTGCTCCCGGAGGGCCTCCCGGATGCCAACAGCAGACCGGTGAGCCTGGCGGATGGCAGCTGTCCGGGGCTGGGAAAAGTGCCTCTCCTGGCCATCAGCACCTCTACCTCACCCTGGTAGGAAGGCATCCCCTTTCCTCTCCACCAGGTTATGGAGAACGCAACACGCGGCCACCACCTCAGGGATGTTGCTCTCCCCCATGTCTAGGCGTGTGAGCAAGCACCAGAATCTGCCTTTTAAACGTCCGAACGCACATTCCACCTGGTTGCGAGCCCGGTTAAGGTGAGCATTAAACTGCTCCTTGCTCGCATCCAGATGGCCGGTGTAGGGCTTCATCAGCCATGGCATCAGGGGGTAGGCGGCATCAGCCACTATGCACACCGGCATGTGCACATCCCCAACCGCAAACTCACGATGCGGGAAAAATGTTCCTGCCTGAAGCCTCCGGTAGAGGTACGAGTTCCTGAAGATGCGGGCATCGTGTGCCTGCCCTGACCACCCAACACAAATGTCCGAAAACTGGCCACAATGGACGACCAGGGCCTGGAGGACCATAGAAAAGTAGCCCTTTCTGTTGATGAATTGGGCTGCTCGATGGGGCGGTGCACGGATGGCAATGTGTGTCCCATCGAGCACTCCTCCGCAATTCGGGATGCTGAGGGCAGCAAAGCCGGCCATGACGCTGTCCAGATCTGGTAGACAGATGAGCCTGTTGAGCAGCTCCGAATTGATGGCCCTCACCACCTGCAGAACGAGACAGACAACAAAATGTTAGAAGGGGTGCCTTATCTCTTAGGAGGAGAACCCACCGCCCACCTTCCCTCTCAAACACCCCGGGAATCCCCTCCTCAGAACCCCCCCCCAACAATTCAGGGTGAGTGGAGGAGCTCCCTCCCACTCCCACTCCACTTGGCCCTTCCTGACAGTCTCCCTTCCCCCCACCCCAAACTGTGACTGTCCCCAGACAATGACTTACCTCCATCAGGATGGATCCTACGGTAGACCTGCCCACGCCAAATTGGTGTCCCACGGAGCGGTAGCTGTCGGGGGTTGCCAGCTTCCAGAGGGCAATGGCGACCCTCTTTTCCACGGGGATAGCGGGCCGCAGGTGGGTGTCTTGCCGTTGCAGAGCAGGGGCGAGCCAGGTACACAGCTCCTGGAAAGTGGTCTTTCGCATCCGGAAGTTGCGTAGCCACTCTTGGGCATCCCAGATCTCCATCACGAGCCAGTCCCACCAGTCAGAGCTGGTGTCAAACCTCCAAACACGCCTGTCCATGAAAAAGTTTGGAGGCAAGGGCAGTGCGGCTGCTTGACGGAGGAGCCCCTCATACCTCTGGTCTGGGTCCAGCTCGGGAAGTAGCCTCATGACAGTGTCATGCAGATGCAGCAACAGCTGCAGTATGGTGGTGTGGGGCCATCGCCTGCCCAGGGGCAGCTCTGGCTCCATGCCAAAAAAAAGGGTCTCAAAGCGAAAAACCTCAAAAGAAAAAAGCTGCTGGGGTGTCCCAGGAAGCTGAGCACTCCAAACCAGCACTGCAATGCCTTGCTTACTTCCTCGAGGGACAGCAAAGGCAGCTGCAGGAGCAGAGCAATGGGTGTTCAGGGGCGTCCCTTTAACCACGCGTCTCTGCAAAGGGCAGGCAGCAGCACCCGGAAGGAAATGCTGCCCCCATGCCCTGGCAGAAGCAGTTCCGGGTGGCTTTCAATTTCGAAAGAGCGTCCAGCAGTCTGGATGCTCTTTTTCGAAAAAGTGGATCGATTTTTCGATCCGCGTATTGTAGTCTAGACGCGCTCTTTCAAAAGAGGCTCTTTCGAAAGAAGCCTGCAGTCTAGACATAGCCGAGGAGCTGTCTGCAGTGCTGCCACTCTCTCAGGCAGCCTGTCTCCTGGTTCTGCATACCTTGTGGCCTCCAGAGACACTGACTGATACTGGTCTTTCCGCTGCTTTTATAGGACTTTCCTGGCCCTGATTGGTTGCTTCTTCCACAGCCACTCCAGTCTGTCTGGAGGACTTTTCTATTGTGTCTCTAGGGTATGGTCAGACCATAGGGCCTCCAGGAGGGGATCCCAAGGCCAGGTCAATTGCATCACGTTCCCTTTGTCTGTAAAAATGTTTATGGATGAAAAGAATCATAGAATCGTAGAATACTAGGACTGGAAGGGACCGCGAGAGGTCATCGAATCCAGGCCCCTACCCTCATGGAAAGACCAAATACTGTCTAGACCATCCCTGATAGACATTCATTTAACCTACTCTTAAATATCTCCAGAGATGGGGATTCCACAACCTCCCTGGGCAATTTCTTCCAGGCTGTGTCTAGACTGCATCCTTTTTCTGTAAAAGGGATGCAAATTAGACACATCGCAATTGCAAATGAGGTGGGGATTTAAATACCCCCGCTTCATTTGCATAAACATGGCTGCTGCTTTTTTCTGGCTCGGAGCTTTGCCGGAAAAAGCACCAGTCTAGACGGGGATCTTTCGGAAAATAAAGCCTTTTCCGAAAGATCCCTTATTCCTTTTTTAAAGAGGTATAAGGGATCTTTTGGAAAAGGCTTTATTTTCCGAAAGATCCCCGTCTAGACTGGCGCTTTTTTCCGGCAAAGCTCCGAGCCGGAAAAAAGCAGCAGCCATGTTTATGCAAATGAAGCAGGGGGGATTTAAATCCCCACCTCATTTGCAATTGCGATGTGTCTAATTTGCATCCCTTTTACGGAAAAAGGATGCATTCTAGACACAGCCCTAGTGTTTGACTACCCTGATAGTTAGGAACTTTTTCCTAATGTCCAACCTAAATCTCCCTTGCTGCAGTTTAAGCCCATTGCTTCTTGTTCTATCCTCAGAGGCCAAGATGAACAAGTTTTCTCCCTCCTCCTTATGACACCCTTTTAGATACCTGAAAATGGCTATCATGTTCCCCCTCAGTCTTCTCTTTTCTAAACTAAACAAACCCAATTCTTTCAGCTTTCCTTCATCGGTCATGTTCTCTAGACCTTTAATCATTCTTGTTGCTCTTCCCTGGACCCTCTCCAGTTTCTCCACATCTTTCTTGAAATGTGGTGCCCAGAACTGGACACAATACTCCAGCTGAGGCCTAACCAGTGCAGAGTAGAGTGGAAGAATGACTTCTCATGTCTTGCTGACAACAAGCAGTATAAGAACCTCTATAGAGTAGTGAAGGAAAAAAGAGCCTCTTCCCAGGATTATCCCTGTCCCTGTCCCTGTCCCTGTCCCTACAGATAGAATCATAGAATCATGCGGAGTATAATTTGATGTATTTCTACAACAGGGAATATAAATAACAAACCCACACCACTAGGTGGAGGCAGATATTTTGAGGAGTTTGTGAGAAAACTTTCAAAAAAGAGAAGTAATATTGGAATTCTGCTTTAAGTCATTTGGCTCACATCTCAGCAGAGTGATCTGTACAATGCTGGATCTTTAATTTTTTTCCATGAAAGAACCTGGTTAAAATCTTTTAAATAAATCATGTTATTTCCACTCTCCTATTTGTCTGTGCTCTAATAGGGATAGAAAAAATATAATTATTTGCTAATAATGGCTTATATTTGAATCAGAGAGTTAGTAAAATTATTTAAAAAGGAAAATCTCTCTAGAAATGCATATTGTTGTTGCATCAAATTCTGCCGTCCTTGCTCAGATCCTCCCAGGTATTGAGATTCCTGGCTCCCATTGGTTTCAATGGAAATTAGTCTAAATACCTTTGAAGATCTGGGCCTCATACCCTACTCTGACAAAACTTAGGTTGAATTAGAGTCAGTCAATCACTGAGCGGGATTAAGGTGTGCATCTTACTGCACATTGTACAAAAGCTTCTTGCTATCAGTCTATTTTTGGCAGTACAGCTGCTCCCCGAGTTGCAAATGGTCGAGTTACGACCGTTCGCACTTACGACCAAAGCTCCCATGGAGCAGTCGTAAAGGCGGTCCCCGTGTTACGAATGTGACCCGCGCTTACAAACAGCGCGGTCACGTGTAACTCAATGGGGTCCAAGTTACAAACTGATCGAGTTACAGCCAAGTGTTTGGTCTGTAACTCGGAGAGAGGCTGTAATGTTTTTTCTGTATTCACCAGTTTTGTTTTCTTGCCTCCTTGGACATGTTGGACTTTGTACATAATGGTGAATAAATGGTATATTTATCATCCTCTCTGACTGTAATGTGTTTTGAGTGATGGCAAATTGTCAAGCCATATTCAGTACAGGCTGATCAATTGATACCTATTAGTGAGATAAGCATGTGAATTGTAAGCCCAGGACTTGCTAAGGGCAGGATCCCACTACTACTTGCTGCAGGACAGTGTGCGTTGCTGCAGAACTCTTAGTTGTGTATGTGCACATGACTTGTTTTTGTAAAAATCTGGCCCTGGGGCAAATAAACTAACATTCAACCAACGATTCAGCTTTTTATCTTGTAAAATACAACCAACTGATAAGTAAAATACAACCAATTAATAAGGAAAGTTTCCTTTTGAGGATATACTATTGCACCAAGATCTGAATTAAGGTTATATGCTAACTTATGAGCTCCCTGACATCTGCACGGTGTTTGTGATGACTTTGCCACACACATTGGTGTCCTTAATCTGTTCTGTGGTCCTGGGGTATTTGTCACATGCACAAACATTATTCCTATTGCTGATCCACCCATAGTGGACTGATATTGGATGCCTTGCTCTCATGTGAACAGATACAACGAACAAGCATTGTTACAGTTACCTGTACATGATGCGGTGTTTTTGAAAGGCCTGAACTTATGGAGCAGGCGTAGACAGTGAGGGATGCATAAAACTAGCAGAGACAGGAAGTCTCTCTGTGATGACCATGCCCTTAGCTTCTTGTGGAAGTGACCTCCTGTGCATGTATTAAATATGGAGTACTCTTGAACTGTACTGCTGTACACTTTCTATCTAGCGCAGTTGTATAAGACCCCAGTTTGCACAATGGTATGGAACTGGGGCTTAGCCACAACAGACCCTGAATCAGGGAGAAAGTTTCCTAAATATGTAGTATTATTACACTAGTTTCATGTTGGTACCTGGTCAAAGTAGGCTTATCTTCTTGCTTAATTATCTTCTCTGTTGTGCTGTGAATAAATATTACTTAATGACAGTTAAGGACCATCTTATTCTGAGTTTGTACAGGTCGTAAGGCAATAAGATTCTGGCCTATGACTGGGACTATGAGGCAGTACCGCAATACAAATAATCACATGCTGATCTACAGAAATATTTTTCTGCCTTGGACATCCCCACTAGCTTGAGAGATCCAGATGTATCAGTTAGTGAAAATGGAAGCATGTGAACTTGACAGCTTCAGTTTCAGTCCCCTTGTTTCCTGCACTGAGTGTTTTTTCTGCTTTTTACACTAAATGGTAAGCATGTCCACATAATAGTGTGATGAAGATGGATGGATGGGAGGTTTTGACTTCCTTAGTCATGGCATACTGTTGCAGGAAGGAGGTTTGCTGGGAAGAGATGGGGTCGATCTGACCACAAAAGGGAAGGACATCTTAATGCAGTGACTCACCAATCTTATTAGAAGGGCTTTAAACTAAGTTGAGTAGGGGCAGGTGACAAAAGGCAACTAGGTTCAAAAGGTATCTTTAATAGAGGACTAGTTCTTTGGGGAGAATCAGATATGGAAAATTAGAGTAGAATTACAGGAGCAACAAGAGGGAAATCCCTGGGGGGAATTTGATCAATACCTTAGATCAGTGTTTCTCAAAGTGATCCGTGAAACCACTTTGAGAAAGTTGCTAACTGGCCGCGCCGGTGTGTTTATTTATGTTGGAAATAAGCCAGGACACTCTGGATGCAGGTGAAAACAAGCAGAGGATTTATTATACATCAGCTGATGGAGTGACACGCAGGGGTTACCCTGGTGAACACTGGTTAATTAACACAATACAATAGATTATATAGTCAGCAGGTGGACGGAGGAAAAATGATTTGATAGGTCTAGCAGCAAGACGAAATGAGCACATAAGCCAATAGAACTACTCAAGATTACATAATATCTCCGCCCATTGCAAAGTAACAGCTCGTTAATTAATATACAGGTGGTTATTGTTCAAATGCCAAAACATGTCAGCAAAACAGTAATAACATTTTAGTCTCCATAGATGATGATGTTGCTATAGGAGGCGGGTATGGCCTTGAGTTGGTGCAGCACTTGGTTCTCAGGCTTATTATCTAGGAGTGAAGCAAGACAGTTTAAGCAAATGTTATGAATGTTATCTCAAGCAAAATGTGTTACGTTACCAACTGAGACCCAGTTCGAGTGTTTTAGAACGTGGTTGCTATGGTGCCCAGGGTCTTTTACTGTCTGCAGTTCTTATCCTGACTGTGGTGTTCCCAGGCCTTAATCCTAGAATGGAGTTATGCTGTTTAGAGGCCTACTAGCACATTTAGGGCTGCCTCAGTTTACCCTACAATTTACCAGCACTGAGGCCACGGAGCCTTGCAGGTCCCTTTGGCTCTGGTTAGCCAGTCATAGCAAAAGGAGCTGAGGCTGCTGCTTCCCATGGCTCCCTTTGGCTGCAAACAGCAAATCGGATCCAATGGGAGCCACAAGGCTTTGTGGCTGCGGCACCAGTAAATAAACACACCAGTGTAGCCAGTTAGCACTTTTCTCAAAGTGGTTTCATGGACCATTTTGAGTATCACTGCTTTAGACGTCTACTCACAAATTCAAGGAATAACAGGAATAAGCAGTCAGAATTGGGAGTACTAATAGACAAGTCATAACTGAGCTTAAGTGGCATCTCAGATACTTGATGGGATAAATCTCATAACTGCAGTATTGGCATAGAGGGGTACATCTTGTTCAGGAAGAGCATGTAGGAATAAAAGGGAGGTGGTGTTGTATTGTACACTTGTTCTGAGTTCCAGAAAGAGGCAAGAGGCAGACCAGCTGAAAGTCTCTGGGTAAAGACGAAGTGGGGAAAACACATCCAAACCAGGAGGAGGAGGGAGATGAGGCATTTCTAGAACAAATAAAACAAATATCCAGACCCTTATAGTAATGAGGGACTTTACCTACCTAGACATCAGTGGGAAAAGTAATATGATAAAACACAAAATATCCAATAAGTTCTTGGAATGTCATGGGGACAATGCTTTGTTTCAGAAACTGAAGGAAGTAACCCAGGGCATAGGCATTTAAGAATTGATTCTGACCAACAGAGAGGAGATGGTTGTGAACCTGTAGGTAGAGGCCTATTTGGGAGAAAGTGATTATGAATAAGGCTGTGAATCATTCATGGAGGTCACAGAAATCATGAAACAAAAAACAGGACTATGTAGCACTTTAAAGACTAACAAGATGGTTTATTAGGTGATGAGCTTCCGTGGGCCAGACCCACTTCCTCAGATCAAATAGTGGAAGAAAATTGACACAACCATATATACCAAAGGATACAATCAAAAAAATGAACACATATGAAAAGGACAAATCAAATTTCATGTGTTCATTTTTTTATTGTATCCTTTGGTATATATGGTTGTGCCACTTTTCTTCCACTATTTGATCTGAGGAAGTGGGTCTGGCCCACGAAAGCTCATCACCTAATAAACCATCTTGTTAGTCTTTAAAGTTCTACATAGTCCTGTTTTTTGTTTCAGCTACACGAGACTAACACGGCTACATTTCTATCACAGAAATCATGGATTCTGTGACTTTCTGGGACCTTTGTGACTTCCACAGTAGTTGGCGTGGTACATCTCAGGGCATCCCTGGGGCCAGATGCCGTGCTGGAGCATTGGTTGGAGAGCAGTCAGGGTACCCTGGGCAGTTCACCCACCTGGAGTGGCACCCTAGCCTGCTCTCAGAGCAGTGGAGTCTGCTGGAGTGCTGCCTTTCCCCAGCACCTAAAATTTATTTAGGGCAATTTTTAGTAAAAGTCATAGACAGGTGAAAGGTCATCTTAACCATAGTTGTCTCCAGCAAAGTGACAGAGTCCCTGTGTGCCTACCTGGTCATCAACAGTTTATGGAATTTGCTTTGGTCACAAGGATGTCACAATAGTGCTTGTGTAAGTTTAACTGGAAGTTCTGGTTGACAGACTGAGAGGCCATCTATCTCTCAGTACTGGAGCTAGTTGGAGAAAGGATTGAGAGAAGGTGTTGAGGAAAGACTAAACCATGAATACATTTGTGAGTGAACAGGAGGTAATTGATAGAGGTAAGGGTCACTATTGTATTTTTTATATCCAACCTGTATCCACACATACACATTCAAGAGCATGGGTGCATAGAAACGTGTAATATTCTCCATTTCTATGACCAGATCATTAGCTGCTGTAAATCCAGTGAGCCTCTACTGACTTCCCTTTTAATTGACTTGAGTTGAAGGACTGGCCTACAGCCTCTGAACCTGGAAACTTTCCTGACAACCTGTGTCACTATTGGATGTTATGGGGAAGGTCTTCTTTCCTTTCTCCAGTTGTTTTATGTTGTTAATATGGGTCCTTATTTTATGACTTCTGCATCCTTGGAGCCAAAATCTAGTGGTGCAAAGCATCAGAGATGGGAGAAATTAGAAGAGAAAACACAGAAGGACTTCTCTTCTAGCTGACTGTGTCTAGACTACAAAGTTCTATCACTTTTCTTTTGAAAGAGGCTTTTCTGACAGTTGGCCCGTCTACACTGGGCCAAATGTCAGAAAAAAAGCCTCTTTCAGAACATCCCTTCTTCCTCGTAGAACGAGGTTTACTGAGATGCTGAAAAAACATGTCTGCTTTTCCAATATTTTTTTGGAAAATTGCCAGGGGATAAAATGGTGTCCTTGGCCTGTGTTTGTCAGAGGCTGGAGAGGGATGGCAGGAGATAAATCGCTTGATAATTGTCTTCTGTCCACCCTCTCTGGGGCACCTGGTGCTGGCCACTGTCGGCAGACAGGATACTGGGCTAGATGGACCTTTGGTCTGACCCAGTACGGCCGTTCTTATGTTCTTATGTTGTGCATTGGGGGAAAATCTTTTAGGGTCTCTAGAGGCAACTGGACAAATACCTATTCCATGTGTCTTCTCTGCAAGTATTTAAATTACCATAAAATAAAACTGAAGCCTTTTTTCAAAACAGAGTGCATAAAGTTTGACTTCTCAATTCATACAGTGGGGTCTTTAAAAAGTGGCTTGATTTTCAAGAGATACTGAACCCCTAGAAGTTCTTTGCACCATCCATAGGTAATTCTGGGTGCTCAGCACTTTTGGAAATGACACCCCGACTAAGCAAAACACTTCAGCATGTGTTTAACTTTAGATTTATTTGTTGGCATTGAGTTAGGCATGTGATTAATTTGTTGAATCAGGATGTAGGCGTGTTAATATGGATTTAGGAGTTTTAGTTTAGGCACCCAGTTTTAAAAATCTTGGCTATAAATTATTCTGTGTGCTATCAAAATGCCTAAATTAATAGTAAAGGTGGAAAAGATGATTTTATGTGGGGATCTTATTTAAAAGGAGCAGCTTTTCCTTATTATAATCCGTCCCCCCACAATAGCTCTGCAAACAGACATGGTCACCATGAGGGAAGAAAAGGATTTGCATGATTCCCAGGTCCACTTATCACCATGTCTGGTCTCCTACAGAGTCTTTACTAGATAGTGAATTAAAGACACAAGCACTGAATCCCAACATCAATGATAACCAGCAGAATCCTTTCCTTTAATTTCAGCTGTTTACAGCGAGGTTGTTTTCCTCCTGGACCATATGGACGATCAAGATAAGGCCTCTATTGCCCTTCAGATTGTCAAGATAGCTGAGACCAAACTGGCTGTCGTTGTGACTGTTCTGCTAGAAAAACTTCAGCAGGATGAGGTAGGGCAGTTTCATCAAATCACATCTGTTTTCCATGTTTCCACTCCAAATTCTGTTTGACTTCATGGAAGTAATTCAATACAGAACTTGGCTCAGCCCACCTTCAGTGTAATCAGTATTTACCCTTCTGTCTTCATGCAAACTTCATCATGCAAAATTCTGTTACAGATCAGGATGATATAATAAAGAGACACTCAGAGGAGCACTGTCCTTTTGTACACACTGGAGTACATGGGCTGTATATTATAAAAGTGCACTGTAGGGGTATCTATAATCTCTTATAGCAGTATTTTGTCCTCCTTTAGCATCTTCATCCAAAAACCTCAAAGCACTTACCTACTTACGCATGAATTAGGTTTTACAGCACCTTTGGGAGAGTGATAAACATCCCCATTTACTGATGGGCTGTGTCATGGGGAATTAAATAACTTGCTCAACACCACATAGTGAGTTAGTAGAAGAATGGTGAATAAAACCCATGTGAACTGACTCTCTGCTCTAAACCCAAGACAACACTTCTTAATTATAATGACATATGATTGGGATATAGCTCTGAAGGGTTCTTAAATAATCCAAACCCCTTTTTCTTTTATTAATACTCGCATCCAGCAAAGTCCATTTCTCTATTAAGGGTCAACACAGAAGGCATTTTAGTTTCAAGTACCAGGAAGCCAAGACAAGCAGTTCATTTCTGGCTCGCTTGAATAGTGTGGGGCGCTTGTATTCATAAGTTATCAATTATGATTTTCAATTAAAAATCCTCCTTACATTTAAAAATGAATGGAAAGAGGCAGAGCCTCTCCCCACTAGAGCAGTAATAATAGCAGTTTGCAGCAGCATCCTTTAAAAGCACAACCACTGGAATGTGTAGCCAACCATTGGCTTTGAACATTCCAAAGTGCTTTATGACCTTAGCAGGCAGTTCACACCTTCAGCTGCCTGAATTCAGAGTTATAGACTCACAGGAGACAGATGTGAAAGGCTTGTTGGATCATCCAATTTCCCAGCAGTGCCTTTTTCATTTTTTGGGGCCAAACCAATTTTAAAAGCTCCTAGTGACTGGGTTTCCACCACTTTCCAATGAAGACTATGTAATAACCTGATAGATGTCTTATAGCTGGGGCATTTTTCCTGATGTTAAAGTCTAAATTTTATGTCTCTGATACTGCCCCCTGCTGTGCAATGTACGTGCTGCAGGGTAGGAAACACTGACTCCTAAGCATCCTCACTCCACAGTGCATGCTATGCAGCAAGGAGGTGGTGGCTGGCTGGAGTAGGCAGTCATGGTTGTGCTGACTCTGTGGAGGAGAGCTGACCTGATCTGAGCCCAGGGGAGTCCAGTTGTTTTCCCACTGTGATGTGATTCGATTTATTTTAGATCCAAGAGAAACCGGGACACTCCAGGGGTACTTAACCACTTTCTTATTTATTGCAAGCTTTAAGCAGTTATGACAGTTGTTTAAGTTTTACAAACCTTAAAAACAATTACTACACAATTTAAACCTTAAATGCCATACATTCTAAAGCAAGAATATAGTGCAAAGCAATGCAAAAGCAATTAATAAAAGAGCTACTATAATACAATAATAAAGACTAGTTCACTTACACTTCACCCGTATGCTACCTACAGTAGCAGGCAGGAGGTCAGGGTTCCTTTTCTTCCCATGCATTGGAACACCATGCACTGGCTCACCGGTGTGAAGGGCCTATTTACTTCTAGTTACATCGAGCAGTACCTGTGGGTCAATCCTGCTCATTCCCTCCCACTGATTGTTCTTACTAAGCCCATTTTATAGCAAAGCGAGACTTGGTTGTTCTAATAATATTTACCAATTGATTACGTATTGTGTAGGATATGGAACATGCCCAATACCCTATGTGGAGTACATCCTGTCACTCAGGATGTTGCTGCTATGTGCATAGTTGACAGTTGTATGGCTGCATCTGTAATTTGTGGTTATCAGAAACAGAAGTACCTGTACAAGATTGCTTGCCATGTGTTCTTGACATAGTCTCACGTACCATGCTTCATCTGCATTGTTATGCAAAACATTCCTTCCTCTCACAGCTTCTCCCATGACCTTGCCTGCATGCTTATGTGCACCAGACTTGAGACAGGCCTGGGTTTTGCTTGTTAGAGATCCGCACGTGTTAAAGGGAGACGTGGCCATTTATTGTCAAGGCAGGCTCCCCTACACCCACCCAACCTCACCCTGATGCATGAGGTCAGATCCCATAGAGGTTGCAGGTCTCTATTTAAAAGTCAGTTCTGCTGGCCTCCCTGCACTTTTTAAAATTTTCTCCTGAATTACTTCCAAGCTGTTGATCTTTTCTGGGGAATGTGGTGCCAAAAAAGCGAAATAAGCCAGAAGCAGTCACACCTCAGATGAACAATGAGAAACTGTTGTCTTCCTGCTTTATGACAAGATTCCTGTATGTAACAAACCCAACCCAGATGGCTGACTTTTTTTTTCACTGTCACTCCAGGTCACTTGTTGTTTCCCACTTTTCTCCCTCTCATTATGTCAGTTATATTGACCCCTCTCTAGGTGCGCTAGTTTGCAGTTCTCTGAAATCAGTCTTGTTCTGCTCAGGTTTCTAATTTCTCTGTGCCCCTCTTTATTATTTCTCTGTCACAACTCATACCTTCAACTCCTCCATATTTCGTATCATCTGTGAATTTGAACTTTGATGGACCCCATAAAAGAGACCTTCAAGTGTGCTACTGTCAATGTAGAGGTAACTCCTGAGCTAATTTTCCCTAAAAGCTGCAGAAGATTTACTGCAGGAGTTGGGTATTTTATAATTGTATTTACAAATTCTGTCTGGAGTGGATAAAAAAAGGCATGATGCTAATAATAACAATAACAACAACAACAACAACAATAATAATAATAATAATAATAATAATAATAATAATAATAATAATAATAATAATAACAACAATAATAATAATAAACGAAATTAGATAAGGGGGCAGTGCAGGGCCCTTATTCTGATTAAAAAATTTGTAAATTGCTCAGCTTCTTCTGAAATGCTGCTAGCTGGGGTGATTGTGGAGGGCATAGCAAGTTTTACACAAATGAAGACAAGGGGTTACTTGAGTGAGTATGCAGGCTGTGGAATCAGTGTGGTCTAGTGGAGAGGACTCCAGATAGTGAATCAGAAGACCTGAATTATTTTCCTGGCTATTGATCTGCTCTTTTAGCCTGGGCTAGTTGTTTCATGTTTAGATTGTAAACTCTTTTGGGCAGAAGCTTATTAGCGTAAGTGTTACTATATTGCGTTACTATATTAGCTTATAGCATTACTATATTGTCATCAAGGAAACATTTTCCCCAATTGTTCTTTTATGTTTTGTCCCCAGAAAAACAGAGTAGCCATTTACTGTATCCTGGAGAAAGTATTACAGCAGGATGCCCAGGTCCTAAAGAGAAGGCTACTGAGCAAAATAATAACACTTGCCTCAAAGCACATGAGAGAGACTCAGGTAAGTTAGATTAACGGAAGTGTTGGAGCATAAGCTTTTGTGGTCAAAGACCCACTTCACTGCTTTTGCAGATTCAGACTAACACGGCTACCCCTCTGATACTCAGGTAAGTTAGTTTTCCCTATATGCTAATGACAGGAATGAAAGCTTAAACTAATTAAAACATTTTTTGTAAACTATATACTGAAACTCCAGGATTAATGACTGCTAGGGGCCCACAGATCCCCACACCGTCCTCCAGAAATCCCAGGTCCTAAGCAGCATGTGACTAGTTTCATCTTGTTCAAGTTACACATGTGCTTAAGTGCTTTGTAAGGTCAGGATATTGTGACATATATCAGATGCAGAGAGGCCTACCGTTTCTTAACAAGCAAGTATTTTGTGAAGTCTACTAGGGATTTCATTATTGATACTGATTTTGTGTGGAAGGTGCTCTGATACTATGGTGTTAAGCAGCAGGATGAAACCTTTAAACAGAATCTGAGCTGTTTCCAAAAGAAGCAGTATTTGGATTTAGGGGATAGTTTATTCAGGAAAATTCTCTGAATATCTTGAAGCTGCCCACCTCCTCTGAGGGAAAAATATCATGTCACTATGATAGCCAATCATCCACCACAAATAGCTAATAGCGAATAGTCTAAGCAGCTTGCAAACAACTGAAAGGCTGACAAGTGTTTAGCCAAACGATTCAATGATTATTTATGACTCATGATTCTGTTCTCAGAAAGTTGGGTGGAAAACAGAAATAAGAACTTGATTCATTTGAGCAGCATTGGCTGGTATAGTTGGCTTTAATCACTTCAGTCTCTCTCTTTTTGTATTTTTTAAGGAAGCAACAAATGAACTAAAAGTGGCAGCGAGCAACACATTAGTGGCTCTGGCACGCTGCTATTTCAGTGAGGTGATGTATGAGCTTCAATGTCATCTGAATCCACTGAAGCTGTCTGACGTGTTCACTTTGATTACGCTGGGCAACCTATCATCAGCCTATCATATGTCAACTTCCATCTTTTGTTTCAAAGTTATTGTCTTCCATTTAAGGACAGAGGTTCACGCTCTGTACAGCTACACAGAGTGCTATTTGGGGGGCATGAGATGAACTGCTGTGGCTGGTTCCAGTTGCTAGACCATGAGCTATCCACACCAAGGTGCAAGCTCTTATGCCCCATTTGAAGTTCTTAAAGGACAGGATTGAGGAAAATCAGGTCTAGTGGAGCTCTTCTCCATTCCATTTCTCATCCCTCCCCAGTGCTCTCTCTCCTA
Source organism: Pelodiscus sinensis (assembly GCF_052426305.1). Classification (NCBI taxonomy): domain Eukaryota; kingdom Metazoa; phylum Chordata; order Testudines; family Trionychidae; genus Pelodiscus; species Pelodiscus sinensis. The sequence continues at coordinate 22,398,253 of NC_143077.1, read as the reverse complement.
CTCTGGGAGAGGATTGGGCATCTGGCACAGCTGCACATTGGTGGAGAATGCTCCTCCTCAGGGTAAATCCCCCACTGATTTTTTACTTCTGCCTTATCATTTGTGTACGCAGCACAAAATGACCTAGGAGCCCATAGCATCTGACCCAGCGGTGTTTCTAAATGCGATAGTAAGAAGGCAGATAACAGTCAATTGTCTGTCTTCCTTTTCTTCTGGTCCTTCTTTTCAGCACTCAAGTGCATTCCTTTTGTGGGAATGACCCTGTACGGCATGAGCTCCATGCGGATGTTAGTCGACGAGAGCAGGCTGAGGCAACCATTTTGTGGTGGTAAGTGCCAGCACTTATTGCAGATGTCCAAAATGGATATTTAGGGGCCTTGGTACAGAGTTAAGTGACTGATCGTTTACAAACAGGCTCTGAACTGGATTGTACCAGGGGCTGAGTCCTCATGCTCCTGTGGCACTCAGTGGAGTTGAGAGTGCTCCTTACTTTGCTGGAGGTGCTGAGCATTTGTAAGTTCAGGCCCTTTATGACTTGTGGATATTTTAAAAATAAACAAAAGCTGATGCTGCCCATGTGCCAGGAAACTCCTGGGGGAGAATGTGCAGGCAACAGATTGAATTACATTTAAAAATTTCCCGTTTTCCACCCCTCCACCCATTCCTCCTCTTTAGTTGCTTAATTATCATCTCCTTTCACCCTCTTTCTCTGTCCTCTGGTCTTCTCCACTTCTCTCTTCCTTTGCTTTTTAGTTGATGCTCAAGTAAGGCCACGTCTACACTATGCAGAAGATCAATGCTGCTGCAGTTGATCACCAGGGTCCAAATTAGCAGGTCTAGTGAAGACCCACTAATTCGAACTGAGTGGATGCTCCCGTTGGCACCGGTAGTCCTGCTTCTCATGAGGAATAACACTCCTGTCAACCTTCCACTGTGTGGACAGTCTGAAAACACGATTTAAGATACGTCAACTCCAGCTACATAATTAACATAGCTGGAGTTGCGTACCTTAAGTCAACTTTCCCCTTTAGTGTAGATCAGGCCTAAGGGATTAATCCTGCACCTTTGAGATCAATGGGAATTTTGCCATCAGCTTCATAGAACATAGGATTGAGCCTTAATTTTCCTTTCAAGGGCAGCGGGTGCATCTAATTTTAGGGCAAAATGCTGTCAAATCTCAGTATAGCTAATAGGAGTTAGGGGCACTGAACATCTTTCAGACAAACTGTAACCCAACAGGAAATGATACAGTTTTAGGGCTAAATAAGCAATAACTGCAGAGGACATGAATCATTCAGAAAACAGCTGGTCAAAATATTTTGTTTTTGTATTACATTTTTCATATTTTTTTCCAAGTTGATGGAATATTAAACTGAAAAAATGTCAATGACAGTTTTAATCAGGATGTGTTCAGTGTTTTTGTGCAGCTAAAAAGGTGGCTGAAATTTGTTGATTTTTGAAACATGTGAATGATCTTTGTAATTTGAAATTTTGAAAAAAAAGAGTAAACACTTTTAATTTAATTTAAACTACCTTTACAATCAGCTCTAATTAAGAGGTAACAAGGGAGAAAAAAATATGTTTTCAAATGATGGGAATTAAAAAGAGATGGAGAGAGACAAAAGAGAAGAAAGCCTTTTGAGAAACAAGAAACGGAAAGGAGGGAAGAGAAATAATTCAAAACTGTTATTGGATTTCATCAGCTGTTCCTGAATTGGGCATGGAATTGTAATAAACTACAAGCCTGGGTGTCTTCACTGATAAAACAACGTATCCTTATTACTATTGCATCCTTTTCATATTGCCTGTCTTTTTTCCTTCCATGCAGTTCTGGAAAAATGGTCAAGGGCAGTAAATCTATATTTTAGTAACTGGGAAAGGTGGCCATTTCCCAAAATGGGTAAATCTCAATTCTGTGATTAAATTCTTCCCCTCTATCGTCATGTGACAAGCAAATGGACCACATGTGAAGATTTGGAGGTGAGAATTGTAGGCTTTCTAAACCTTTATGAGAAATTGTATTGTTAAATTCTCTGTGTATGGCACTCTTTGTGATGATGGAGTTCAATGGCAGGTTCTTTGGGATAGAACGGAGTATGATGTAAAACATTTAAAAAAGATTATAATGTCACAAGCTCATGGAAATTCTGTCTGTACATAGTGTACATAGATTCCAGTTTTGTCACCTGACATGCAGATGAATATAGGAGAATGGGCTAAATTCATTCCTGGCAGATGTCTATTCAGTTCCAGTAGAGTTACAGCAGGAATGAGTTGGTTTAGTGTGCATACTAATCTGGGGAAATATCCCACTTGGGAAAGTTGTGAGGTGCAGTAGAATATAATTCTGAAACCAACACCATAGCTGTGTCTAGACTGGAAAAACTTGCCAGCTGTCTACACTGGCTGCTTGAATTTCCGGAAAAGCACTGACGATCTCATGTAAGATCGTCACTGCTTTTCCGGAAATACTATGCTGCTCCCGTTCAGGCAAAAGTCCTTTTCCGAAAGACTTTTGCGCAAAAGGGCCAGTGTAGACAGCACAGTAGTGTTTTCTGCAAAAAAGCCCCGATCGCGAAAATGGCAATTGGGGCTTTTTTGCGGAAAAGCGTGTCTAGATTGGCCACGGACGCTTTTCCGCAAAAAGTGCTTTTGCGGAAAAGCATCCTGCCAATCTAGACGTGCTTTTCCGAAAATGCTTTTAACGGAAAACTTTTCCGTTAAAAGCATTTTTGGAAAATCATGCCAGTGTAGACGAAGCCCATGAGTCTTAACTCTTTACCAGGAAATATTGAGATAGGGCTGTTTCAACAGTGGAAAAGGGAAATTGCACTCGTCAGAAGTAGAAAAGATGGGCCCATTGCATGATATTGAATGATTTTGTAGGAACATAAATTCTGTGTCTCTATGTAGCTCAAGCAGGCCATTATCAAAGCCCTTGGTACTATGATGAGCCTCCTCCTGCATAAAGAAGAGCATCAAGATAAGGTGTTCGAACAGATCCCATGGCTCCTTGAGCAATATAAAGAGGATGTTAATGTTTTTCATGTCACCAAGGTGAGATACTTATTAAAATAACTATCAATGTGTGCGCATAGGTGAACTGCACTAGCTGCTACCAGTGGCGTTTCCTGGTCTACATAGTGACTTGTTAGATAATAGATAAACACACAAGTCTTGATTTTATAGACATGGTGACCCAGGTGACAAGTTTTGTAGGTAAAAGCCTCTCATGAAAAGTATCTTCTGTTTCTGGAGATGATAAGGAGGTAAGAAACAAAACACCTGTTCCCTCCCCCCCCCCCATAAGATACTCCCTCCTTGTGATTTACTGGTACATCCTATCAACTCTGCGTCTCTCTTTTAGATTATAAATAAACTCCTCAGAGCAGGGGCTGCTGTGTGTTGTCTCTGGGCAGTATTAAGTAAACTGCCAGTAGCTGAAAATTAATACTAAGAAGGCCTGAAGTGCATTGCTTTAGATTCTATAACTAGATAGATATAAAATCACTGTCTATTTCATCTACCGTTGTGTACAGGGCTGTTGTAGCGGTGTTGGTTGAAGGATATTAGAGAGACAAGGTGGGTGAGATAATATAATTAAAGATATTATTTCACCCACCTTGTCTCTCTTATTTCATCTACCCTCAGTATCACATGACCAAGGTAACTCTTGTCTGCTGATAGTGAGAGGATGGAGTGAGGGCAGTTGGCTTCAGTAGTTTGATTGAGCATGCTCAGTCTATGTGAGCTGGCTCAGTACAAGCCAAGCAGCAAATCCAGGGCCACAACCCTGCTGCCCTTCCCCCCTCCCCACTTCCTCCATGGTTTACTCCCAATCTATGTTGGCTTTCTGGTCCAGAATATGTGGTTGCTTTGGGGATTGGAATGCCCGTGACTTTGAGGGAATCAATGTCTCATGGACTTGACTAAAAGTATCAGAGGACTACACAAGAGCCTAAATGTAGTAAAATATGTAGATTTCATCAGAGATATCCTGGAAGCTTCAAGCAGCAAAGAAGAAAAGTGTGTAGGTACCGGAAGGAGTTAGACTGTCATCTCATTATCAATAGCCTGGAAGAGAACATAAAATCATCATTGATAAAATTGGCAGATGAAATAAAAATTGGGGAGTGGTAAATAATGGAAAGGACAACTCACTGATTCAGAGTGATATAGATCATTTGGTAAACTGGGTGCTAACAATAAATGTGCATTTAAATATGGCTGAATGTAAATAGATGCATCTAGGAACAAAACAATGTAGGTGATACATACATGTTGAGGGATGCTTCCTGAGAAACAGTAACTCTGAAAAATATTTTGGGAAACTTGGTGAATACTCAGCTGAACATGACCTACAAATGCGATGCTGTGGCCAAAAAAGCAGAAGTGATACTGGGATGCATACATGGGGAAATCTCAAGGAGGAATATAGTGGGAAATGCAAAGTTCATTTCCACACTAGAACTGACCAACAGACATTGGTAGATACCCCTGATACCGGCTTCCTGTGAGAAGAGTGCCTTCCACACCCTGCTTGGCTTATAGCAATTCAGCAGGATGCCATTTGGGCTGCACAGAACCTCAGCCACTTTTCAGCAGCTCATGAACCAAATATTGCAAGCATATATGCAATATACAGCCGTGTGCATTAAGAATATTGTCATCCACAGCACCAGCTGGGGGAAACACCTCTGACATCTTAGCAAGGTATTGTAAGCCCCAATAGATGCAGGACTCACTGTGAATCCAGCCAAGTGCCATCTTAGTGAATACAGTAGGAAGGGGAAAACTATAGCTCCTTGATAAATAAGGTCTAAGGCTTGTGTGACTCCATGACAAAGAAACAGGTGCCACAATACTTCAGTCACAGTGGCTGCTTAGTACTCAACTTCATCACACTGGGCACCCTATTATTGGACCTGATGAAGAACCCCCAATCACAGAAAGTCCAGTAATCAGAAGACTGTGAGGAAGCCTTCCAGGCCCTGTGAAAACAGCTGAACCAAGAGCTGGTCCTATCCCATCCAACTTCACAAAGCCTTCTATCCTTCAAATGGAGGTCTCGGAGGTAGGACCAGGAGTGGTACTATCTCAAGAAATAGGTGGGAAGGAGCACCAGATCCTTTATCTCAGCTGCAAGCTGTTCTCCTGAGAGACCTGCCGCCCTACTATAGCAAGGGAGGCCCTGGCCATCAAGTGGGTGATCTACACCCTGGGGGTATGTCTACACTACAAAGTTAATTCGAACTAACGGATGTTAGTTCGAATTAACTTTGATAGGTGCTACACTAGCGCTCCGCTAGTTCGAACTTAATTCGAACTAGCGGTGTGCTTAGTTCGAACTAGGTAAACCTCATTGAACGAGGACTAAGCCTAGTTCGAACTCACTAGTTCGAATTAAGGGGTGTGTAGCCCCTTAATTCAAACTAGTGGGAGGCTAGCCCTCCCCAGCTTTCCCTGGTGGCCACTCTGGCCAACACCAGGGAAACTCGTCTGCCCCGCTTCCGGCCCCGGACCTCTTAAAGGGGCACAGGCTGGCCAGCACCCAGCTAGCAGACCCTGCACCTGGCACGGCTCGAGCCAGCCACCCGCTGCCACCCAGCCATCCCCCTCTTCCCGGGACCAGGCTGGCAGCTCTCGGGAGCCTGCCCAGGACCGCACCCGCCTGGTTTAGTGCGGACATCATGGACCTCGTCCACGACCTCCGCACTAGGCACAGGAAAGTGGCCGTCTAGGGCAGGAGAGCTGCCAGCATGGCCACCTAGGAGCAGGTGTGCATGAAAATGAAGGTGGTCCACTGAGACCCCCAACCCTGAGCCCTGAGCTTACAATGGGCGTATTGGGTCATACCAAAGGTCCATCTAGCCCAGTAGCCTGTCTGCTGACAGTGGCCAACCCTAGGGACCCTGGAGGGGATGGACCGAAGACAGTGAGCAAGCCATTTGTCTCGTGCCATCCCTCTCCAGCCTTCCACAAACTTTGGGCAGGGACACCACTCCTACCCGCTGGCAAATAGCACTCCATGGACCCAACCTCCATCACTTTATCTCACTTCTCTTTAAACTCTGTTCTAGTTCTAGCCGTCACAACCTCCTGCAGCAAGGAGTTTCACAGGTTGAATCTTTGCTTTGTGAAGAGCAACTTTCTGTTAGTAGTTTGAAGCCTGCTACCCATTCTTTTCCTTTGGTGTCCTCTAGTCCTTCTATTATGGGGACTAATGGAGAACTTTTCTTAATGCACCCTCTCCACCCCACTCATGCTTTTATGGACTTCTATCCTATCCCCCCTCAGTCTCCTCTTTTCTAAGCTGAAAAGTCCCAGTCTCTTTAGCCTCTCTTTATATGGGACCTGTTCCAAACCTCTGATCATTGTAGTTGCCCTCCCCTCTCCCACCCTCTCTCTTCCCCTCTCCCACCTCCTTTTCCCAGTCTCCCCGAGTTTTGTTCAATAAAGAGAGATTCTATTTTTGACCACACGTTTTCTTTATTTTGTACATCAGGAAGGGGGGCTAGGGAAGGGTAAGTGGAAGGAGGTGAGGGAGGAATGGGGTACGAGCCCCCAATGGGGAGGACTGGGCTGGCTCTGCGGGCTTCTGGGGGTGGAAGCTCTCCTGCAGCCCCCCAATTGCTCCCTCTCCCCAGATGGCAGCCTGCGGCAAGTACAGCCGGGCTGATGGCCGAGTGCTGTGATGTGCCCAGTGTGGGCACTCAGAGCACTCCAAGCCAGGACTGCTTTGCAAGAGGGGCACCCCTGAGAACTGTCTGTCCGGGGTGGGGGTCGGGTCCCTTTAAGCACAGCCCTCGGCTAGCCTGAGGCAGCAGCTCCACGCTCTAAGTCCTCATCTGATGCCCTGCCGGCACTGCTTCCGGCCATCCTTAACCCCGGTTCAGGGTCCACTTAATGTGGACATGCTAGTTCGAATTAGCAAAACGCTAATTCGAACTAGTTTTTTTAGTCTGGATGCATTAGTTCGAATTAGCTTAGTTCGAATTAACTAATTCGAACTAAGTTAGTTCGAATTAGCGCTGTAGTGTAGACATACCCTGGGATATTCTGTACTGGGGAAGCCCTTTCAACTGGTCACCAACCATGCACCCCTCAGGTGGATTAATAACATGAAGGACACCAGTGCCTGAATCATGAGGTAGTACTTCCCGCTCCAACCCTATGACTTCTGTATGTTACACTAGGCCAGGGAAGGCTCATGCAAACACAGACTTCTCCCAAGTGGAAGGAGACGATGAAGAGGAAGGTCCACCAATGGACACCCTCTTAAGGGGGAGTGTTTGTGACAGAGGATACCCACCATGCATGGTTCAGCGGGGGCTAATCATGATCTGTGGGCTATGCCCCTTCATACTTGCTGGGAATGCTCCAACTGGAACCAGGATATAAAAGGGAGCAGCTCAGTTCTGTCTAGGCTGACAGCTGAAGGGAGCAGAGGTGCTTTGCAGGCTTTTGTGGAGGGACTGCCAGTGCCCTAGGATGCAGAAACCAGCCAGCCTGTGGTTCCAATTGACCCCCCCACAACCATCCAATGCCACAGATGGAGGAGAGACCACGGAGTTACTGAGATGACCTGCTGCAGAAGAATGGTGGGAAGTAATCTATGTGAACTAAGCATTATTGAGTTGAGGTATTAATCTTTGACTCTGCATGTTTTGGAAGAAACCCCATTGAGCTGCAAGACAAGGCCCTGGGCTGGGACCCTGTGGAGTAGGTAGAGCCTGGTGGAGAAGGGCTGGCCACTAGGCAACACTGGTTTGCCCCAAAGGGTGGTTGAGCACTGGGTTGCACGGTCGTACCTAGAAGGGCTTGGGTCATTGAGCTGAAGAGCCTCATTAAAGGGCTGCTGCACTGACCCTGACTATTAGGCAATGCTGCTCTAAGAACCAGGCCTGCTATGGTGGTTGGGGAGACTAGGTCACTTGGGCTGCCTTAGTTCTTGAACTCCTCCACAACCTGATACCATCCAAACAGGGTGGACCTACCCTGTGACAGGTGACTTACTTACAGTCTATAATATCTGCATGGGGAAATATATGTAATGACCTAGCAGAGAAAGGCATGACATGATCCAGTGGCTACAAACTGAAACAGGATACATTCAGATGGGAAATAAGGTCTACCTTTTCAGTGGTGGGATATTAGCCATTCAAACCATTTACCAAGAGTCAAGGGGATCATTTTAAAATCAAGATTGGATTTTTTTCTGAAAGTTCTGCTTTAGGAATTATTTTGGCAATTTCTAAGGCCTGTGTCATACAGAAGGCCTGACTAGTTGATGACAATCATCCCTTTTGGCCTTGGAATCTATGAATTCCATGAACCTGCTTCAGTCATTGCATATTGCTCCTTTGTATGCCCACCTTCTAACTTTCACCCTCTGTTGTAGAGTCTGAGGCAGCTCTTGGAAGTCTCTGGTGAATATAAGATCCTTCTACCTGAAGGGAAATTTCAAGCCATCTGCAGTGCTCTGCACGACCGGGTGAGGGGAACTTGTTCTTGTATCACTTGAGCTTAAGCACAGCAGATCTGAAGCATATTAAGAATAAACATCTTTTGAATGCTAGTGAAGAGCCCGGAGACCTTCTCATGCCTTATTGGTTTCTGCTGGCTTAAGAATAAGCAGATAGTGGTCTCATTTTATTAGCTAAAATCCAGTTCAGTTTGTAAAGCAATTTTAGCATAAGCCAGTTATTAGAGGGAGTTAGAGTTATATAGCAAAAACTGATCCCATCCAAAGGGGGAGGACCTATCCTGTGACAGGGTGACTTAATTGCAGTCTATAATATCTATGTGGGGAAACATATGTAATAATCTAGCAGAGAAAGGCATAACGTGAGCCAATAACTAGAAAATGAAGCTGGACAAATTCAGACTGCAAATAAGGCCTACATTTTTATGGTGGAATAATTAACCATTTGAACCAGTTACCAAGGGTCAAGTCTTGATTCAATTAGCTCTGCTGCTAAAAACACTTTGAAAGCATGAACTTCTGTTATCCAGTGTATTGGTCATTGTTTCTGATTCTTGTCGTGCAGTCAGTACCATTTATTTTGGCTTCAGAGCTCTATTTGGAAAGGTAGGAAGTGAGTGCTTAGAAATTAATTGAGCATCTTCTTTTCAGTTGCTTGTTCTGAGTAGTTTTCCTTTGATCACTTCTCTTCTTCCCACAGATCTGTTCTCCAACTCAGCAGCTCATCATGGAAAATCAAATGGAGCTGTGCTATTGTATCCTACTGCTAGGTAGGGGAAGAGACTCCAAATTACACAGTAGTTTCCTTGTAACTTCCTTCTTTTGTAGGTGTAGTAAGAATGAGCTTTCAGTTGTTAGTGAGGATGTGATTTCTTCCTTTGCAGCCCGTTCTTCTCCTGATGACCTCATAGCATTTCTGCACTCGCAGCTGAAGATTGAGAATGAGACTGTTCGTGTGGCATCCCTGAATCTGCTCACAGCTATTATTGGTGCTGACTGTAAGTAACACAGGAGTAACTGTGACTGCTGCGATCATCGCCATCGTGCTGGGGGTTGAGTTGGGGACATCCAGAGCTAAAAGCATGAGCTGCTATAGGTTGATCTAAAGAACCAAGGCTTTGCAGGCATGGTAGGGCTATAACATACTCATCATCTCTGCAAATGGGGCACAGAGGATCTGTAACACAGGGGCGGATATAGGGCAGGGCGAGCGGGGTGGCCGCCCCGGGTCCCGCGCTTCAAAATCCCCGCGCACGCGCCGTGGTGCCACCGCACATGCGCATGGCGTCACTGTGCATGCGCCGTGGCAAAGGGGGGGCCCCACGGAATTATGCTGCCCGGGGCCCCGCAAAACGGTCATCTGCCCCTGCTGCAACACATAGAGTCATATAGTCATAGATTATTAGAACTGGAAGGGACCTCGAGAGGTCATCAAGTCCAGTCCCCTGCCCTCATGGCAGGACCAAGCACTGTCTAGATCACCCCTGATAGGTGTCTATCCAATCTGCTCTTAAATATCTCCAGTGGTGGAGATTCCACAACTTCCCTGGGCAATTTTTCACAGTGTTTAACCAACCTAACCGTTGGGACGTTTTTCCTAATGTCCAACCTAAACCTCCCTTGCTGCAATTTAAGCCCATTGTTTCTTGTCCTATCATCAGAGGCCAAAGAGAACAATTTTTCTCCCTTCTCCTTGCGACACCCTTTTAGATGCATGCTCACCAGAGGGTTGGAAATTCACTAAAGGGACCCAGTGCTGCTCTAAGTTACTCCCATGTGGTCACACAGAAATCAACAGGGTTAATGAAGTGCTGAATGTAGCCTAAAATATTTTCAAGGTACAAATACAAATGTAATCTTGTGGCGGATGCATGTTAATAATAATGAGATAAAAACAAAATAGTACTCCTGACTGAATAAGTATTAGACACTCTAGAATAGACTCCGAATTCTGCTATACTGGTGGTAAACACAGACTAACTTCACTGACCTCCATTTGTCTAACTCTCTTACAATATTTCCATCAGGATAGTATGATGGTGCTATTTACAGAAGTGGAAATACTTCAGACTTAGACTGGTGTAACTGAGATCAGAGTCTGGTCCTATATTTTCCCCGCTGATTCTGTATATGAGTGAAGCTTGCGAGTACTCTTAAATAGGGCCCAGGACACATTCTAATGTGGAGCATGAGTGTTTGGAACAAAGATATACTATATTGCACACTTCTCCTTATCTTTCAGTGCCTGAGACAAGAGTTAGAAAGTTTCTGATTGTGAAGGCAGTGAAATCTGCTCTCAGTGATCAGAGTGCTAAGGTAAGATTGTGTGTGGAATAGTGGTATTGCTGTTAATATCTGGGAAGTATTTCACTCAGTGGAGAGTCTGGCAATGAGACACATTTTTAGGCTGAGATTATTAATAGGGTTTCAATTAATCACAGTTAACTAAAAATTAATGCGATTAAAAATTGAAATTTATTACATATTTTTGTGGTTTTTTACATTTTCAAATATATTGATTTCAATTACAACACAATGACAAGTGTGTACTATGCACTTTATATTATTTTTATAACAAACATTTGCATTGTAAAAATGACAAAAGAAATAATATTTTTCAATTCATCTCATAGAAGTGATGTAGAGCAATCTCTTTAGCGTGAAAATGCAACTTACAAATGTAGATATTTTTTGTTAACTGTAACGAAACAATGTAAAACTTTAGAGTCTACAAGTCCATTCAGACCTACTTCTTGTTCAGCCAGACACTAAGACAAACTCGTGCATAATCTCTACCCTTGCAGGTGAGGATGGCAGCTCTCCATTTTGTCCTGAAGCTGCTCAGTTCAGGAAGTGTGGAGAATTGTGCAGCAGGGGATATGGTCGCCTATGTATTCGGAGAGTTCGATGTGTCCACCAGAAATCTGGTAAGGAGAGTTCTTAACACTTAGGACTCAGTTCTGCCATTCTGGCATGCTGATTGTTCCCCTTGACTTCAGTGGGAGCTTTGGATGCTCAAGGATGCAGCTGGACTGAAGGATTAGAGTTAGAATCTGATCAGTGATATTCGTGTAAAGCCAGGGTAATGCCCCTGACTTCAGTGGCATTATTTTGGATTTACACAAGTGTAACAGAGACCAGAATCTGATTCTGGATATTTACATCTGACAGTGCGACCTACATTACTTAGACCTCGGGCAAGTCAGTGAAAATTCTGACAACACAATCTTTCAGTGAAATGCTCTTGTTTAAGGAAGCACATCTTTTTTATAAATAGACTCTCCAAAGAACACACTGGTGCCCAATCCTGTGGCTGCTGAAGCATACATAAACTATTAGCAAAACACTGAAGTTATGCAGCCTACATCAAGATGTCTAGAACCTGGAAAAGTTTGCTGCACACTTCATTCTCTGTTCTATGTGTACTAGTTCAAAATCTTTTCAATGGGTATTTCCAGCTATGGGCAGAGTCATGGACTCCAGACACAGAGTTCCATGATGGGATCCATGATATACATTAACTTTACAGTAAGTTGTTGAGGATCTTAGCTCTGCCTGGCCCTTTAGCTACCAAGTGGGAGCTTATGGCAGTACTCACCAACTGCCTCTTTTTCATGCTACCCATGTCAAAGAAAGTAGGAGGCAACTCTTTCTCATCAGGCCACATTTGCTCTTATTTAAACTGAAATCAGTAGAGCTGATCAATATTTAGTTTGGTGTAAGGAAGAACAGAATTTAGCCTCTAGATAGACTCACATTCACTATGCACAGAATGATCAAGCTGCTTGGGGCATCAGAACAAACAGAATGGCTCCCTCTAGGTTCTGCATATTTATTTCCACTGGGCAGAGTCTGAGTGGCTCTCCTCAGAGATAAAAAGAAGAAATGTTCTTTTTTGAAAATTTTTTTGAAAAGAGTTCAGGGAACTCTTTTATAGAATCATAGAACGATAGGGCTTGAAGAGAATTCAGGAAGTCATCGAGTCCAACCCCCTGCTAAAAGCAGAACCAATTCCAACTAAATCATCTCAGCCAGGGCTTTGTCAAGCTCGGACTGAAAAACCTCTAGGGATGGAGCTCTCACCACCTCCCTCAGTAACCCATTCCGGTGCTTCACCACCCTCCTCGTGAAATCGTTTTTCCTAAGATCCACCCCCCCACACACAACTTGAGACCACTGCTTCTTGTTCTGTCATCTGTCACTACTGAGAACAGCCTCTCTCCATCTTCTTTGTGTCGCCTTGTGCTGGGGTTTTCCTAAGCCTGGGTTCTGACCCACCAGTTAGGTGTTTCTGTTATTCTCTTCCCTTAAGAATCTCCATCATTCGAGGTTTTTAATGCCAGGCTTGGCAAAGCCATGGCTGGAATAATTTAGTTGGGGCTGGCCCTGCTTTGAGCAGGGGGTTGGACTATATGACCTCCTGAGCTCCCTTCCATCCTTAATCCATGATTTTATGATTTGTGCACTCCTAATGCAATGGAAAAGCTCTCCTAGGTCAATATTCAGAAAGGCTTTGTAAGAAATAGACACCGATTCTACAGCCAGTGTTTTCCCACTAGCTAGTAAATTCTATGTATCTATCTCATAGCAGGGGACATTTTATGCCAGTGGTGGACTGAGATCTAGTTTTTCCAGTATAGTTAACACTACATGGACAGGAAAGAAAATCATCAGCGCAGTAACCAAATTCAAGAGGACCAGTGAGAACTTATCACCTCTTGTAAAAGGAATGAATTAGTATTGAGTTAAGCTCTGTGTATGGAAACTCATTCACCAAAGACTTCCTGCTCTTCAGACATAAACAGAATAGTTTGAAGAGCTGAGGGGAGGGGAGTTAGGTGCGACGTTGGTATGAAAATAAAGTTATAAAAGGAGCTGGGCTGGGGAGACTTCTCTGCTCTAAATAAAAAGAAATGCTCCTCTCTGTCATTTGCCACTCAGCATGGGAGAAGCTGTCCAGGAAAGAGAACACAGCACCGGACCCCAAACTGCATGCAATGTGCTAGACAGCTGCCATCAGACAGTCTACAGAAGCCCTCACATACACAGAGCCAGACTCATCTCTCATGTGACTCCTTTGGCTTTGATGGAGTTACGTACACCAGAGGTGAATCTGGTCCCTGGGACTTGTATATACAAGGGTCTCTTTTTGGAGACATATAAATCTTTTGCTATATGGAAGTTAAATGCTTTGGAGAGGGATTTTAGTGACAATCAAACCTATTTAAAAGAAACGTTTGGGAGGGATTTTCTGGTACTAACTTTTTCCATTCTCCTGCTTTGCCAACAGCTACTAGAGACCTGGCTCAGTTCAGGGAAGGAGTGGGAGAGAGAAAGGGCCTTGCAGGCCAGTGTCTGGCTGCTAACTGCCTATCAGGAGATAGTTAATAGCACAGTGAGTATAGTTCTACTCTTCCTTGAGCTGACTTCCCCACTTAAATCAAATCTGACATTCAACGTGAATGCATGAGAAATTCTACTAGGCCTGCAGCTGGGGCCTCAAAGTGACTAAGATCCCTCTGCTTCCATAAGAGAAAGGTTTCCATAATAGTGCTGTGACAGCACTCAGGCCAGACTGTAAGAAACAGGGCAGGCAGTTCCCCAGACTAGTGATTTTATAATTAGATTCACCAAACCAGTAAGAAAAGAGCTTCTACTCTGGTTAACAAAATACCAAACAATAGTACCCTTTAGGCATTCCAGACCTTGGTTCCCATCTAGACAACTAAGTCTAATATAATCACCAATCACAAAGGACTAGACACTTATCCTTAGGTTAATATGAATCACAGGTCTTCCCTAAATATCAGCCAATCCTTAATAACGGAATATCAGATTTGTTGTTAAAAGGAAAAAGAAGAGAGTTACAAATGGTTAAGTGATAGATATTTGTTAAAATGACTGTCACTTGTCATAGTTCAGGATCACAACCATGGTGGAATAAACGGCTGGCTTGTAAAAGTCTCTCTGGAATCATGCTAACCGGTCAACATCCAAAGCCAGTTTAGATGCAAAGGCTGTTAGTTTTTCCATGCATTTCCCAGACTATTCCAAATAATTATTTGGAAGATCTATGTCCTATGGCTTACACGTCCCCTGTTCAAAGTTTAAGCAGACTGGAGAGAGAAGATCAGTCCCATAACTTGTCTTTTATAGCTATTCTAGCCGGTTGGCAAGCCTCCTCACAGAAATTGTCGAAGCAGGATCTCTCCCTGAGAAAGAATAGGTCATGCAGATCTCCTGTCGTACTTTGTTTTGAAGTTAATTTTCTATTTCCTATGCATACACTGGTAAATGGGTGATAGTCATTCACATAAAGTAATTAGCCGATCGTAGTCTTCCATTACAACACAGATAGTTAAGCTGAAGGCAATGTACAAAATATTTTCTTGTACTATCTTATATCTTTGATCTTAAGGTTAACTGAAGACAGTTGCATATAATTAAGGCAATTAAGACATGAAAAGGAATTGGAATCTACAAGCTAATTTGGTTATGTTAAACTTCTAGCAAGATATAAATACAGACAATAATACATAACATCTACCTTTCATATCTATTACCAAAATGCATAATGTTGGTGATCGCTAGTCTAGGACTTTTCTTTGGGTACGTCTAGACTACAGGGTTTTGTCGACAGAAGTTTTGTGGCTACTGAAACCAGATATACAGAGAAAGATGCTCCACACAGAATACAGTGCCTGTTTAATCCTGTATGAATCACAATGAATCACATGCCATTACTGTTAACTTTCAGACATAGGGGCTACGTCTAGACTACATCCCTTTTTCGGAGGGATAAGGGATCTTTCGGAAAAGGCTTAATTTTCCGCAAGATCAGCATCTAGACTAGCGCTTTTCTCCGGCAAAGCTCCGTGCCGAAAAAAGCTGCAGCCATTTTTATGCTAATGAAGCAGGGGAGATTTAAATCCCCGCTTCATTAGCAATTGTGATACGTCTAATTTACATCCCTTTTCCGAAAAAGGGATGTAGTCTAGACATAGCCTGACGGTAAAATTCTGACTCCGTTAAAGTCAACAAGAATTTCGTCATTGGCTTTAGTGGGGCCAAAATTTCACACACAGCTGGTAATAACATACCCCATAGATCCTCCTGTATGATTATCTATGGATCAGAGGTTCAGTTTTATTAAATGTTGCCATACTTTTTCTCCTTTTCTCTATCCTAGGTCAGTGCACTAACCTGGGGTCAGCAGAGGAGGAGCTGAGTTGTCTCCGTGAGGCACTAACAACTCCAGACCCTGAGGCTCTGTTTCAAGCATCTTCCAAAATGGCTAAGGTAACAAACACTAGGTGACTGTCCTAGTGGCTGTGCACCATTCATTTTCCCTTGTCCAGAGGACTGGAAAAGGGCAAATATAGTGCCCATCTATAAAAAGGGAAATAAGAACAACCCAGGAAACTACAGACCAGTTAGTTTAACTTCTGTGCCTGGGAAGATAATGGAGCAAGTAATTAAGGAAATCGTCTGTAAACACTTGGAAAGTGGCAAGGTGATAGGGAACAGCCAGCCTGGATTTGTAAAGAACAAATCATGTCAAACCAATCTGATAGTTTTCTTTGATAGGATAACGAGTCTTGTGGATAAGGGAGAAGTGGTGGATGTGGTATACCTAGACTTTAGTAAGGCATTTGATACAGTCTCGCATGATATTCTTATCAATAAACCAGGTAAATACAACTTAGATGGGGCTACTATAAGGTGGGTGCATAACTGGCTGGATAACCATACTCAGAGAGTAGTTATTAATGGTTCACAATCCTGCTGGAAAGGCATAACAAGTGGGGTTCCACAGGGGTCTGTTTTGGAACCGGCTTTGTTCAATATCTTCATCAACGATTTAGATATTGATATAGAAAGTACGCTTATTAAGTTTGCAGATGATACCAAGCTGGGAGGGGTTGCGACTAATCTGCAGGATAGGGTCACTAATTCAAAATGACTTGGACAAATTGGAGAAATGGTCTGAGGTAAATAGGATGAAGTTTAAGACAAATGCCAAGTTCTCCACTTAGGAAGGAACAATCAGTTTCATACATACAGAATGGGAAGCGACTGTCTGGGAAAGAATACGGCAGAAAGGGATCTAGGGGTTATAGTGGACCACAAGTTGAATATGAGTCAGCAGTGTGATGCCGTTGCAAAGAAAGCAAACATAATTCTGAGATGCATTAACAGGGGTGTTGTGAGCAAGACATGAGAAATCATTCTTCCGCTCTACTCTGCGCTGGTTAGGCCTCAGCTGGAGTATTGTGTCCAGTTCTGAGCACCGCATTTCAAGAAAGATGTGGAGAAATTGGAGAGGGTCCAGAGAAGAGCAACGAGAATGATGAAAGGTCTAGAGAACATGACCGATGAAGGAAAGCTGAAAGAATTAGGTTTCTTTAGTTTAGAAAAGAGAAGATCGAGGGGGAACATGATAGCAGTTTTCAGATATCTAAAAGGGTGCCATAAGGAGGAGGGAGAAAACTTGTTCATCTTGGCCTCTGAGGATAGAACAAGAAGCAATGGGCTTAAACTGCAGCAAGGGAGATTTAGATTGGACATTAGGAAAAAGTTCCTAATTGTCAGGCTGGTCAAACACTGGAATAAATTGCCCAGGGAGGTTGTGGAATCTCCATTTCCGGAGATATTTAAGAGTAGGTTAGATAAATGTCTATCAGGGATGGTCTAGACAGTATTTGATCCTGCCATGAGGGCAGGGGATTGGACTCGATGAACTCTCAAGGTCCCTTCCAGTCCTAGTATTCTATGATTCTATGATTGTTTTATGCTTTTGTGATGTCTTTCCACACTTGGAACGAGCTATGGGAGTGAGGCATTCATGGGTAATCAGTAACATGCTTTTCATAGGTATATGCTATGAATGCCATGTAAAAAACAAACAGATTCCAGACAGTTGCATGAACATGCCCATGCATGTGCGCGCGCACATCCATCCATCCAGGGGGAAAATATGTGAGCAGGACATCAAGCTGAGAAACCAGTCTTGGCACCTTGTGTGTTTACCTGAACCTATATTTGTGTGCATGCATCTCTTTGCATATTTTTATATTTTGTGAAAAGATGTCATGTACATAATAGAATATAAACTGGAAATTTACATCCTGTTTGTCCCATACAATGTTGTGCTAACTGTACAACCTAAGATCTAACCTGATATTATTAGTGTAGAATAGAGATGTGGTAGCTAGAAAGATTACAGAGAAAATTTTAATTGCAACTGCCTTGCCAGATATGAGCCCAATTAGCAATTTGCTGATGAATACATTATTTTCCAATACAGCTCTTAGGCCTCCTTTCTTAAAAGTACTGGAGCCGACTATCATTGCAATCTTTCCTGTTTTTGATCTGTCCACAGGTGGTTAGTAAGTACTTTCCCTCTGAACAAGCCACAGATTTTATTGAGGCCATACTGGATGGTATGCTGTCTGCTAGCCCCTCCTGTGCCACAGCAGCCGGTCTGTGGATGAAGATCATCCTGAAGGAGTGTGGAGGTGCCATGCTGGATGAGGTAAAATAGAAGCTGGAGAGGTTTTTCTGGCTAACCTGCAGGCTTTCAGGTCTTTGCCATCATTTGCAGTGAACACAAGTCTTGCTGTTTCTCCCCCTGGGATTGGAAGTTAATTCCATCTGTGTTCCTATCCTGAGTCAGGCAATGGGGGAATCAACAGCAGAAGACAGAGATAATCTAACGGTACATCTGCACTAGCTTGTTAGTTCGAGCTCGGTAGGGTAATGAGGGCAAGCGGAGTTGCAAATGAAGCCCGAGATTTAAATATCCCGGGCTTCATTTGCATGTTCCCTGGCGCCACCATTTTTAAATCCCCCTTACTCCAAACTCCGTGCCCGCGGCTACATGCGGCATGGACTAGGTAGTTCAAATTAAAGATCCTAATTCGAACTACCATTACTCTTCATGGAATTAGGATCTTTAATTAGAACTACCTACTCCGTGCCGCGTGTAGCCGCGGGCACGGAGTTCGGATTAAGGAGGATTTTAAAATGGCAGCACCCGGGAACATGCAAATGAAGCCTGGGATATTTAAATCCTGGGCTTCATTTGCAACTCTGCTTGCCCTCATTACCCTACCTAGCTCGAACTAACGAGCTAGTGTAGCCGTACCCCAAGGGAAAAGGAAGATGCTTGATTATTTGTCTACCTTGTTGTCACAGTTTGCAGCCATGAAAGGCTTGGAAAAATTAGACTCCGAGTAAAATGCAAAAAGAGAATATCCGGCCCCAAGAGACAAGCTAAGTGAACTACATCTTAGGGCCTCAGATAATGAGGGGTCGCTAAAAATACCCCCAAATTACTAGTTTTTACTTGCCTCTTTGCCTATGTACAGATAGATAGATAGATAGATAGATAGATAGATAGATAGATAGATAGATAGATAGATAGATAGATAGATAGATAGATAGATAGATAGATAACTTTATTATTTCTATTTTCATTGTCCTTTCTGTTAGAATAATACATGTTTTTTTGGAAATGCAATGAGGCCTCTTTAACTTGACATAGCTTAGGGCCTCAGCATGTCTTAACCCGGTGTTGCAGCCAGGTATGGGCAGAGATATGCATAATGTTTGTGGGTTAAATCTATGCAGCCATGTCGAAATACTTGTTTTTTGAAGGGAGGATTTTCTACAAGAACAGCAAATTGCTAAACGACTAAATAAAGGTTTTGGCTCTGCAGAATGAATGGAGAGAATGGAAAAGGGACATTTTTTCTGGTTTTATTCTGTCCAGGTGCCAGATATCCTGAGTAGAATATATATTCATATGCCTACCATCAAGCAGGGTAGCTTGAGGCAGTTCCTGGTGGAGGCAGTGTCCATTCTAGCTCACCATCACCTAGAGGCAGTGATCTTCAGCCTCCTCATCAAACGTCTGCCGATGGACAGGTATATACTGCTCCTTACAGTGTTCATTTTGGTAACCATGGATCCCACAGCTTCACTGGAAGATGTAAAGCTTCATTTAAGCCACAGACAGTTTGAGATAATTCCTAAAGGTTAATAGCTTGGGTCTTTCTGCAGAAAGGTCCAAGACCATGTCAAGGTGGGTGCAGGGAGGAATTAAGTTTCATTCTGTTTCCATTAATTAATAGTTGCTTTGGCATCCTAAAGACTTCCCTTTACTGGCATCACTGGAGTGGACTTTTGCCTCTCCAGACCCCTGAACTAACATCACCCTGGAAATTGCCAGTGACTGTTCGTTTTCTGGTAGCATGAAAGCTTCAAATCCAAATTCCTGGCTGATTAGCAAGGATAGGGCACCAGGCTTTTGGTATCAGGAAGGGTATGGCTGCTGGAATGGAGTTGTCATTCTTGGTACTTAAAGACAGGGCGGTAAGCATATCTATCATTTCATTCAAACATCCCTAGCTGAATTATCAGTCATCTGTGCTGGAATCTAAGAACATGAGAACGGCTGTAGTGGGTCAGACCAAATGTCCATCTAGCCCAGGATCCTGTCTTCAGACAGTGGCCAATGCCAGGTGCCCCATAGGGAGTGAACAGAACATGCCCATTCTGGCAAATAGAGGCCAGGGAATGCCATTTGTGAAGAGGTCATGGGCTAGCCACAAATATTTGTTCTCATAGTTGTACATCCAGTTAGTAGGAAGATCATTTTTCTTTCTTCAACTTGTCTCCCAGGCCCTAGATCTTTGGGCATCATATGCTCATGATTCCATATCTACTGAGAAGTAGGAAAACAGGAACTGTGATTAGAGCTCTGTGTCCTTTCCTTCTGAAGTCTAGCATTAATGGTTATGGTGCAGTAAGGCTAGGGTTGTGTCTATACAGCACCCTAAACTTGAAATAAGATGCACAATTTGCACTCCGCAAATTGCGTATCATATTTTGCATAGCCTATTTTGAAATGTGGCGCATCTACACAGCACCAAATGTCGAAATAATGTGCTATTTCAAGCCATCCCTTATCCCTCATGCAACAAAGTTTATTGGGATGGCAAAATAGTGTGCCCATTATTTTGAAAAATATTTCAAAATAACAGGCTGCTTCTGTAAATGTGGGGTAGCTATTTCGGGATACCTCCAGGATCCCAAAATAGTCATGCACTGTAGAAATGTAACCTGAAATGTAACTTAACTTAGTTCTGTAACTAGAAACTCAATATGTAAAACATGAGGACCATATAAGGAGGACAGCACTCTGAACTTGCTCATCATAGGCAGGGCTTGACAAATAATACAATCTACTCATCCATGGCGTGTAGATTGTAACCTGGAAGAGCCGGGTTCGGGCGATCTGTGCATGCGCAGATCGCCGGACAGCACGGCTGGTGAGCCCTGATCATAGTCAAGGAGAAAATGTGTTCTTTACTTGAATATGATGCATATAGTCAGAGCCACAAAAGTCTCCAGGGGTCACATATAACTTATGTTAAATTGCAGTGACACCACTGAGCTGTGGAGATCTCTGGCGACAGATCCCTTGCTCGCCCCTCAAGTCCTGAAGGTCCTAATAGAAAGAATAAAGACTCCAACAAGCCAAGAAGGAAGCATGACCTCAGAGACAGAAACTGACCTGCATTTAGCAGCTGCTGAACCTCTCACAGTAAGTTAGACGACAGACATGTATTTCTCTGCCTTGTGACAAACATGCTGATGGAAAGCTAGATGAGTGGTATAATATTGTCATATGGGCACTTCTTTTCTGAAGTCCTGTTTCCTGGATTCCAGCTGTGCTTTCTGTGGAACAACAGATGGCAGATTTAGAGTATGTGGCTGAGTCACTTAATAATATCTGGCAATTAGAAAGTCTTTGAATCAGATTTCTTACAGTGCTTTGCAAATGTTTTGTGCAACTCATAACATGCCTTGATAGGTCGTACACATTTTTACAGATATGGGACGCTAAGGCACACATGGAGTGAATTGCTCTCAGTCATTCATCAAGTTAGTGACAGGAGTGAGAATTTAGTCCAGCAGGTATCAGAAGGGGAGAGAGTGTGATAGTGTTAGGAAGAGACCTCTTCTTTTACCATGCTCTCCTTTCAGGCAACATGTGCCATCTTTGAAGTGGTGTCAGCATTGCAGTTGAGCAAAACTGTGCAGGAGCTGTTCCCGGAGTTGTTCACTGTTCTTCTGCAGCAGATCAGCCAAACCCTAGGACAAAAGATGCCTTTGCCCAGGATGAGCAGCCGAAGGAGGTTATTTAGAAAAGGACAACAACTATGTGAGGGCAACCCTTGCAGGTAATTAGAAGAAAGGGAGCAAAACAAAGAGAATCCCAGTACATTTGTGTGACACTCCCCAGGAGTTCTCAGGGTTATGAGGCACCTTACCATCACCTGCTTTTAATATGAGAAAGTCTTGTTTGTGCTTGCTATAGGTCAGTTCCCTGAAACCACCAAGCTCTGGCAACACAAACACTACTATCTAGGCCTCCTCAGGCCTCAGTCTCTTTGTCCTCTCTTTGGGTATGTCTACACTACCCCGCTAGTTCGAACTAGCGGGGTAATGTATGCATACCGCACTTGCTAATGAAGCCCGGGATTTGAATTTCCCGGGCTTCATTAGCATAAGCGGGGAGCCGCCATTTTTAAATCCCCGCTGCTTCGAACCCCGTGTAGCGCGGCTACACGGGGCTCGAACTAGGTAGTTCGGACTAGGGTGCCTATTCCGAACTACCGGTACACCTCGTTTCACGAGGAGTAACGGTAGTTCGGAATAGGACCCTAGTCCGAACTACCTAGTTCGAGCCCCGTGTAGCCGCGCTACACGGGGTTCGAAGCAGCGGGGATTTAAAAATGGCGGCTCCCCGCTTATGCTAATGAAGCCCGGGAAATTCAAATCCCGGGCTTCATTAGCAAGTGCGGTATGCATACATTACCCCGCTAGTTCGAACTAGCGGGGTAGTGTAGACATACCCTTTCTGACTACAGCTTAGAGAATCTCTATCAATGGATTCTCCTCTAAGAGAAGTCTCCCTGCGAGTTACGTGCATCTCCCCACCAATCGGCTTTCCCCCATCTCTTAGTTTAAAAACTGCTCTACAGCCTTTTAAATGTTTAGTGCCAGTAGTCTGGTTCCACCCTGGTTTAGGTGGAGCCCATCCTTCCTGTATAGGCTCCCCCTCTCCCAAAAGTGTCCCCAGTTCTTGATAAATCCAAACCCCTCTTCCCTACACCATTGTCTCATCCACGCATTGAGACTCTGAAGCTTTGCCTGCCTACCTGGTCCTGCGCATGGAACTGGAAGCATTTCCAAGAATGCCACCATAGAGGTCCTGGATTTCAGTCTCTTTCCTAGCAACCTAAATTTGGCCTCCAGGACATCTCTCCTACCCTTCCCTATGTCATTGAGACCTACATGTACCACGACCACCGGCTCCTCCCCAGCACTACACATAAGTCTATCTAGATGCCTCTAGCATTTTGTCTCTTTTGCTCTCTGTTTCCCTCAAACACTCCTGTGGATGTCCCTTTAGGCAGATTCCTTATTAATGGGATAATAGGTTTGTTGATTCTATAGCCCCACTCTAGCCAGGCAATCAGGTACATTTCTATCCAGTTAGGCTTTCTCTGGGGAAGCTAATTAGTACTAGTAGTTACCAGAGTGCTGACCCCAAGTACAAGCTCTCAGCACCCTGTCACATCTCGCTGGACATAGGGCCCCAAAATATCCATTAGTGATCACTAATCTCTCTGTGTCCCAGCTTTTGGGGTCTGATTGTGAATTTTTTCCATATTACTGTACTGTGCTAGTGCCCATACACCTTGCAGATAGGAGAAAGTGACTGCAAAATATTGTCCATAGCAACACTAGTAATATGAGATGTATGAGACTGAAATACCTCCTGGAATTAAGTCCTTCCAAAAACAGTGGTCCCCAGGATACTGTCAATGGATGAACTGTCAATGAACAACAGACCTGACAAGTAACTGGGGTTTCCTGACTGCTTAGGCTGTGCCTTTCTATTGGTTACTACAGTTCTGTGCCTCTTTTCCCCCAGGCTTTCTACTGAAGCATTAGAGGCTGTGCTTCTCAAGGCTATGAATGAGAAGCTGATAAGAACTCTCTGGAAGCAGAAAACTTGGATGCTTCTTGAAAATCCGCAGACTCACCACGAGGGGGTGTGTTTGCTGGTGAGGTAAGAGATCTAGGAGACAGCACTTCATCCTCAGGGATCGGCAACAAATAGAGTGACTGACAGGGAACTTTCAGGTATAGCTTTGTGCGGGGTGCCCTGGGTGAGAAACACAGAGCTTCCATGTGTAGGTTTTAGAGTTGTATGGTCATAGCAGCTAAGCTATTGAAGTGCACAGTCTGCCCCATAAGTGGTTCCTTTTGTCTTCCAGGGTTCTGCAAAGATCTGGACTAATAACAGTGGAGATCATACAGAGCCTCCTCCCCTGGGTGAATTCCCCATCAGAAAACCAGCGAGTCACCAGCACAGCTTTCTTTGCTCAGGTATGAGCAGTTCCGCCATTAGGCTGTTATCTGTTGTTTACCTTTCTCTGAGGAATTGTACAGTTCAGTTCATAGGAATTCATTTTAGATAGTAGAATGTGTCCTTTATAAGGAAATCTCATAAGGAACTTCATTACACCTTTCTTAATCATTTTCTCTTTGTTATTTTTGGGGCCTATACTAGCCTAGCCTAGCTGCCTATTCTAGTTGCTGGTTAAGAGAGAGTGAGCAAGATACAGATAGGCTACGTCTACATTGGCAAGATTTTGCGCAAATAGGGTATGTCTACACTACAGCACTAATTCGAATTAACTTAATTCAAATTAGTTAATTTGAAATAAGCTAATTCGAATGAGTGCATTTAGACCTAAAAACTAATTCGAATTAGCATTTTGCTAATTCGAAATAGCATGTCCACATTGAGTGGACCCTGAACCGAAGTTAAGGCTGGCCAGAACCAGTGCTGTCAGGGCATCAGGTTAGGACTTAAGGTGTGGAGCTGCTTCCTCAGGCTAGCCGAGGGCTGTGCTTAAAAGGACCTGACCCCCACCCCGGACAGACAGTTCTCAGGATTCCCCGCTTGCATGTCTAACTCGATGGGGACATCAAAGCAGTCCTGTCTTGGAGTGCCCTGAATGCCCACACTCGGCACATTTCAGCACTCGACCATCAGCACGGCTGCACTTGCCGCAGGCTGCCATCCGGGGGAGGTCAATCAGGGGGCTATCAGGATCCAGGAGGCCCTACAGGAAAGCTTCCACCCCGAGGAGCCCGCAGAGCCACCCCAGTCCTCCCCATCGGGGGCTCGTGCCCCATTCCTCCCTCACCTCCTTCCACTTACCCTTCCCGAGCCCCCTCTTCCTGATGTAAAAAATAAAGGACACGTGTTCAAAAATAGAAACTCTCTTTATTTAACAAAACTGGGGGCGGAGGGGATTAACCTCTGGGGGACTGGGAAAAGGAGGTGGGAGAGGGGAAGAAAGAGGGTGGGAGAGGGGAGGTGGAAACCTGGGAGGAGGGAGCTGGAAGGGGGAAGCCAGGGGAAGAAGGAGGAGGGGAAGTATAAAACTATGGTACGCCATATCTTCAGAACTGTGTACAGATGTGGTCTTCTCACCTCAAAAAAGGTATGGCCTTGGAAAGGGTTCAGAAAAGGGCAAGTACAATGATTAGGGGTTTGGAACAGGTCCCATATGAAGAGAGGCTAAAGAGACTGGGACTTTTCAGCTTAGAAAAGAGGAGACTGAGGGGGGATATGATAGAGGTCTATAAAATCATGAGTGGTGTGGAGAGGGTGCATAAAGAAAAGTTCTTCATTAGTTCCCATAATATAAGGACTAGAGGACACCAAATGAAATGAATGGACATCAGGTTTAAAACTAATAAAAGAAAGTTCTTCTTCACACAAAGTTCTTCTTATAGTCAACCTGTGGAACTCCTTGCCACAGGAGGCTTTGAAGCCTAGAACTATAACAGAGTTTAAAGAGAAGTTAGATAAATTCATGGCGAAGCGGACAGGGGACTGCAGACAGGGGAGTTGAAGAGGGAGAGCAAAGCGACCCCACCGCCGAAGAGGCTACCCGGTGAGAGTACAAGCTGTGGTGTGAGTGTGTGTGTGTGCCTGACTGTTTGAATTTTACAGTTTGAAGTGTGAATTGAGTCTGATTCCAGGGAGTGCTAGCAGTTTCAGTTTCAGCTTCTGTGGCAGTTGGGACTGAGAGCCTGCCATTGTTCCCTTGATTGCCTCTGATTAGCCTCAGGCTCAGCCTTCCCCTGTGTGACTCAGAAGGGGGCAGGCCTGACCTAGGCAAGCAGGCTTTAAAAAGCCAGAGCAGTGCGACCAGGGGAGCGAAGCGGACAGGGGACTACAGACAGGGGAGTTGAAGAGGGAGTTGAGCAGAGGGAGTGACTGATGGTGATGAAGACCCGTAGCGCTTGTGCCAGTACTTCTCCTGTCTCCTCCACCTGTGCCTGTATCCAGACAGAGAACCTGAGCATGGATGCCTCTACCCAGGTCCTGGTGTGGTCTTGCTGTATTTGTGGCTTGCAATTCCCACTGAGTGATCTCCAGGCTGGGGGAAACAACCGTTGTGAAAGGTGCCTGCTGGTGGAATCTCTCAGGCAGCAGGTGGGAGAGCTACAGGAGGAGGTGGCCAGGCTGAGGAGCATTCGAAGCCATGAGGAATTCCTGGACAGTATTCCTGTGGAGTCCACGGAGGTCACTGTCCTAGGATGTGGGACTGTTGACCAGCCACTTATGGAGGAGGCAGTAGTGCAGGGTGAGCACTGGCAGCTGGTTACTTCCAGCAGCAGGCAGTGTTCCACCCCTGCTCCTAACCCTCCCACTGTGTTGTTACATAACCGTTACACTTTACTTTCAGCAGGAGACAAGGAGTCACCCCCCACAGTGGAGGAGACCAGGCCTTGCACCACCAAGGTTGAGCAGTCTCCTGCCACCACTGCGAGGAGGAAACGTAGAGTAGTGGTGGTTGGAGACTCTCTTCTGAGGGGAACGGAGGCACCCATCTGTCGCCCTGACAGCTCATCTCGAGAGGTATGCTGTCTGCCAGGGGCCCGTATCCGAGATGTTACGGAGGCATTGTCGAGGATTATCCGGCCCTCTGACTACTACCCCATGCTACTCATCCACGTGGGCACAAATGATACTGCCAGGTGTGACACTGAGCGGATCAAGTGTGACTACAGGGCTTTGGGAGTACGGGTGAAGGAGTTTGGAGCGCAGGTGGTATTCTCTTCTATCCTTCCTGTCAAAGGTAGGGGCCTGGGCAGAGAGAGGTGCATCCTGGAGGTGAATGCCTGGCTGCGACGATGGTGTCGCCAGGAGGGATTCGGCTTCCTTGATCACGGGGTGCTCTTCCAGGAAGGACTGCTTGGCGGAGATGGAGTTCACCTTTCCAGGAGCGGGAAGGCCTTGTTTGGACACAGACTGGCTAACCTTGTGAGGAGGGCTTTAAACTAGGTTTGTCGGGGGCAGGTGAGCAAAGCCCACAGGTAAGTGCTGAATGTGCGGGACTGGGAGATGGGTTGGAAATGGGGGGGACTACGGCCTATAATGGCAAGGAGAAAGGAGGGTCAGGGCACAACAGGGAGGCAAGATCAAATCAGTATCTTAGATGCCTATATACAAATGCAAGAAGTATGGGTAATAAGCAGGAAGAACTGGAATTGCTAACCAATAAATACAACTATGATATCATTGGTATTACAGAAACCTGGTGGGATGGGACGCATGATTGGAATATTGGTATGGAAGGGTACGGCTTGCTCAGGAAGGACAGACAGGGAAAAAAGGGAGGAGGGGTTGCCTTGTATATTAAAAATGTACACACTTGGACTGAAGTGGAGATGAACATAGGAGATAGCTGTGTAGAGAGTCTCTGGGTTAAGCTAAAAGGGGTAAAAAACGAGGGTGATATCATGCTAGGAGTCTACTACAGGCCACCTAGCCAGGTGGAAGAGGTGGATGAGGCCTTTTTTAAACAATTAACAAAACTATCCAAAGCCCAAGATTTGGTGGTGATGGGGGACTTCAACTATCCAGACATATGTTGGGAAACTAACACAGCGAGGCACAGGCTATCCAATAAGTTTCTGGACTGCATTGGAGACAACTTTCTGTTTCAGAAGGTTGAAAAAGCTACCAGAGGAGAAGCTGTTCTGGATTTGGTTTTAACAAATAGGGAGGAACTAGTTGAGAACTTGAAAGTGGAAGACAGTATAGGGGACAGTGATCACGAAATAATAGAGTTCATGATCTTAAGGAAAGGTAGAAGGGAGACCAGCACAATTGAGGTTATGGATTTCAGGAAGGCAGATTTTGATAAGCTCAGAGAACTTGTAGGTAAGGTCCCATGGGAAGCAAGACTGAAGGGAAAAACAACTGAGGAGGGTTGGAAGTATTTCAAAGGGACGTTGTTAAGGGCCCAAAAGCAAACAATTCCGCTGTGTAGGAAAGATAGAAAATATGGCAAAAGACCAGCTTGGCTTAACAAGGAGATCTTGCATGATCTCAAAATAAAAAAGGAGTCATATAAAAAATGGAAACTAGGACAACTAACAAAGGATGAATATAGGCAAGCAACACGGGAATGCAGGGGCAAGATTAGAAAGGCAAAGGCACAAAATGAGATCAAACTAGCTACAGGCATAAAGGGAAACAAGAAGACCTTTTATAAATACATTAAAAGCAAGAGGAAGACCAAGGACAGGGTAGGCCCACTGCTTAGCGAGGAGGGAGAAGCAGTAACAGGGAACTTGGAAATGGCGGAGATGCTCAATGACTTCTTTGTTTCGGTCTTCACCGAGAAGTCTGGAGGTGTGCCTAACGTAGTGAATACAAGCAGAGAGAGGGTAAGTTTAGAAGATAGGATACACAAAGAACAAGTTAAAAATCACTTAGGAAAGTTAGATGTCAGCAAGTCACCAGGTCCTGATGAAATGCATCCCAGGATACTCAAGGAGCTGATAGAGGAGGTATCTGAGCCTTTAGCTATGATCTTTGAAAAATCATGGCAGACAGGGGAGATTCCAGAAGACTGGAAAAGGGCAAATATTGTGCCCATCTATAAAAAGGGGAATAAGAACAACCCAGGAAATTATAGACCGGTCAGTTTAACGTCTGTCCCAGGGAAGATAATGGAGCAGGTAATTAAGGAAATCGTATGCAAACACTTGGAAAGTAATAAAGTGATAGGGAATAGCCAGCATGGGTTTGTGAAGAACAAGTCATGCCAAACTAATCTGATAGCTTTCTTTGAAAAGATAACGAGCCTTGTGGATAAGGGAGAAGCGGTGGATGTCATATACCTAGACTTTAGTAAGGCATTTGATACGGTCTCGCATGATATTCTTATTGATAAACTAGGCAAATATAACTTAGATAGGGCCACGATAAGGTGGGTGCATAATTGGCTGGATAACCGTAGTCAGAGAGTTGTTGTTAACGGTTCTAAATCCTGCTGGAAAGGGATAACAAGTGGAGTTCCTCAAGGGTCTGTTTTGGGACCCGTACTATTCAATATCTTCATCAATGATGTAGATATTGGGATAGAGAGTACTCTTATTAAGTTTGCAGATGATACCAAACTGGGTGGGGTTGCGACTTCTTTGGAGGATAGGGACATAATTCAAAATGACCTTAGCAAGTTAGAGAAATGGTCAGAGGTAAACAGGATGAGGTTTAATAAAGAGAAATGCAAAGTGCTCCACTTAGGAAGGAACAATCAGTTCCATACATACAAGATGGGAAGCGACTGTCTAGGAAGGAGCATGGCGGAAAGGGATCTAGGGGTCATAGTGGACCACAAGTTGAATATGAGTCAAC
Source organism: Pelodiscus sinensis (assembly GCF_052426305.1). NCBI lineage: Eukaryota > Metazoa > Chordata > Testudines > Trionychidae > Pelodiscus > Pelodiscus sinensis. Next base: position 22,368,956 of record NC_143077.1, on the reverse strand, counting down.
AGTGTGATGCTGTTGCAAAAAAAGCAAATATGATTCTAGGTTGTATCAACAGGTGTGTTGTAAGCAAAACTTGTGAAGTCATTCTGCCGCTCTATTCTGCACTAGTTAGGCCTCAGCTGGAGTACTGTGTCCAGTTCTGGGCACCACATTTCAAGAAAGATGTGGAGAAATTGGAAAGGGTACAGAGAAGAGCGACAAGAATGATTAAAGGTCTAGAGAACATGACCTATGAAGCCAGGCTTCATGAACTGGGCTTGTTTAGTTTGGAAAAAAGAAGATTAAGGGGGGACATGATAGCGGTTTTCAAATATCTAAAAGGGTGTCACAAGGAGGAAGGCGAAAATTTGTTCCTCTTGGTTTCTGAGGACAGGACAAGGAGTAATGGGCTTAAAGTGCAGCAGGGGAAGTTTAGATTGGACATTAGGAAAAAATTCCTAACTGTCAGGGTGGTCAAATATTGGAATAAATTGCCAAGGGAGGTGGTGGAATCTCCCTCTCTGGAGATATTTAAGAACAGGTTAGATAGACATCTGTCAGGGATGGTGTAGACGGAGCTTGATCCTGCCTTGAGGGCGGGGGGCTGGACTCGATGACCTCTCGAGGTCCCTTCCAGTCCTATTATTCTATGATTCTATGATTCTATGGAGGTTGGGTCCGTGGAGTGCTATTAGCCAGGGGGTAGGAATGGTGTCTCTGGCCTCTGTTTGTGGAAGGCTGAAGATGGATGGCACGAGACAAATTGCTTGGTCATTGTCTTCGGTCCATCCCCTCCGGGGTACCTGGTGTTGGCCGCTGTTGGCAGACAGGCTACTGGACTAGATGGACCTTTGGTCTGACCCAGTACGGCCATTCTTATGTTCTTATGTACTAAGCGCAGGGCTCAGGGTCGGGGGTCTCACTGGAACAACTTGATTTTCATGCAAACCTGCTCCTGGGTTTGGATGTGGCCTTTGGTGGCCAGGCTGGCAGCTATCCTGCCCTAGACGGCTGCATTCCTGTGCCTAGTGTGGAGGTCGTGGACGCTGGAGGCCTCCCCCCAAACCTCGATAATGTCCACGATCTCTGCACTAGACCAGATGGGCGCCTGCCTCTTGTGGCCCTGGGCAGGCTCCTAGGAGCCGCCAGCCTGGTCCTGGGAAGAGGCGGAGGGCTGGGTGGCAGCGGGTGGCTGGCTCATGCCATGCCAGGTGCAGGGTCTGCTGGCTGGGTGCTGGCAGGCTTGCCACTGGCACAGGCACTGTAGCCAGACCATGCCCCTTTAAGGGCTCTGGGGCTGGGAGAGGGGCAGAAAAGTTTCCCTGGTTTGGCCCAGAGTGGCCATCAGGGCAACCTGATTAGGGTTAGCCTCCAACTAGTTCGAATTAAGTGGCTACACAGCCCTTAATTTGAACTACACAATTCGAACGAGGCGTTACTCCTCGTAGAATGAGGTTTACCTAGTTCGAATTAAGCGCTCCGCTAGTTCGATTTAAATTCGAACTAGCAGTTTGTATGTATAGCTGCTATTAAAGTTAATTCGAACTAACGGCTGTTAGTTCGAATTAACTTTGTACTGTAGACATACCCATACTTTTAACGCAAGAGTTTTTGCGTTAGAATATTTGCGCAAGAGAGCGTCTACACTGGCATGTGCTGTTGCGCTAAGAGGCGCTTTTCTGCAAAATCATCCGTGCCAGTGTAGACGCTCTCTTGCGCAAGAAAGCTCCGATGGCCATGTTAGCCATTGGGCTTTCTTGCACAAGAAATTAATGTGGCCTGTCTACACTGGCCTCTTGCGCAAGAACAGTTGCACAGGAGGGCTTTTTCCTGAGCGGGAGCATCATAGTTTTTGCGCAAGAAGCACTGATTTTATACATTAGAATGTCAGTGTTCTTGTGCAAGAACTCCCCGCCAGTGTAGACAGGCAGCTGCTTTTGCGCAAAATCATGCCAATGTAGATGTAGCCATAGAATTTGAATTACTAGACCTTTTCTGACAATTCCTAGGGCTAATACTGACCAACAGCTCCTGATTTTGGCCTAGCTCAGCAAATCTTCTAAATGAATCTAGTGTCCTAATACTATAAAATAAGCAACATACAAATACATTAACATCTATCTTAGATTCTCATGAATGTAGAATAATAGATTCATAGAACATTAGAACTGGAAGGGATCTTGAGAGGTCTTCGAGTCCAATCCCCAGCCATCACGGCAGGACCAAGCACAGTCTAGATCATCCCTGACAGGTGTTTGTCTAACCTGCTCTTAAATATTTCTAGTGATGCAAATTCCACAACCTCCTGAGGCAATTTATTGCAGGGTTTAACCACCCTGACAGGCAGGACGTTTTTCCTGCTGTCCAACCTAAACTTCCCTTGATGTAATTTAAGCTCATTGCTTCTTATCCTATCCTTAGAGGCCAAGGAGAACAATTTTTCTCCATCTTCCTTAAAACATCCTTTTAGAAACTTGTATTATCTGAGTACTTCAAAATGAGAATGTAGTATCTGAGTGCCTCAAAACTCTTTAAAAGTATGTATCCCTACAATACCCCTGTGAGGCAGGGAAACACTATTAGTCCCATTTTGCAAACAGGAAACTGATGCACAGAAGGCCTAAGTGACTTGCCCAACATCATCTAGGAAGTCTTTGAGGGTGCAGGAAATTGAACTGGAACCTCCTAAGTCCTAGGCTGCTAACTACTGGAGCATCCTCCCTCTCCACAGCCTTGCTATAACGTCTGTGTCATATTTCACATTTACGCTAAGTCGCTATTTTAGAGGCTCATCTGGTGGTTCTAGGAATCTGTTTGTGCCCCAAAATCTTTCTACACCCCACCTAGGAAAGGAGTCACAAACGTGGGTTTTCAAGGTCTGCCTAGAGAGGCCTCATGAAAGCTGCCAATCAGAGCCCAGCTGGCTCAGATATATGGAGCTACAGGGCTTTATTAGGTCAGTTCCTTTCAGGAAGTGGAGGGCCAAGAAAGGATGCTATTCTCTGGCCAAACCAATTCACAGGGGTTTATTTCAGGCAGCATTTTCTGAAGCTGAATTTGCAGAGAGAGAGTCCTTACGAGCCTTAAACATATAATTAGAGGGAGAAACTGAAAGTGGCCCCATAGGAAGAACCCAAGGAAAAAGTAGCAATAAACTGAAATGAAGCAATGACTCGCTGCTATTTCTAGGTTGGAACCAAGAGTAGTGGGCAGGCCCAGGTTCCCCAGTGGCATAAACCCGATGAAGGGGACAAGGCTTATGGAGAGGCTGAACAAAGAACAGAATATAAAGGGTCCAGAGTTGGGGCTGAAGACCCTAGTGAGGGCAACAAGACCTAAAAGGCATTTGTTTGGACTTTGGGACTTGGCCAGAGGGCTGAGCCATGGAAGACTCACTAAGATCGACTGGCAGGATGCACCTGGGAGAGAAAAGGACTGTGGTATCAAATGCAGTCACTGAGAGGCTTTCAAGGGATGAGCAATCACCCATTATAGTGCCGAAAAGGAAAAATCCATGTTTTTAACACAGTACTCATTCATATAGAATAATAAATTACAGTGTATTACGTGTCTCCTCAAATTATATTCGCTATCTTAATGAACATATTAGAGCTAATGGACATGTTGATTTTCTTTCAGCTAATGACTGATCCCATACTCAGGGAGAAGAAGATCCTTAAGTCTGTCTTACATATCTTAGAAGAAAGGTCACGTGACAATAACTGGATTGTCCGTCGAATGGCTGTAAGAGGCCTAGGCAATTTAGTCTATGGGGCACCTGAGAAGGTAAGATAGAATACTGAATACAATGCAGCATAACTAGAGAAACTAAAGGAAACAATTGCTCAGGATTTACAGAGGCCATGCACAATGCACTAGGCCAACTTCTGCTCTCTCATACCCCTGGAACCTCTTTGCAGTCAATACACAGCAGGTTTGTTCCCTTGGTAAGCTGGGCATAAGGAAACAATATGGACTTAATATGATCATATGTAAATGTATACTCCCAGGAATGAAGAGTGTAGGCTTTATTTCCAAGATGAGAGATTCTATTCCAGGAAACAGAGACACTAAAAAACTCAAATCATGATAGATAATCAGCTGAACGTAAGCGCCCAGTACAAAGCTGTGACCAAAAGAGCTGAGGTGATCCTCGGAGGCATAGACAGAGGGATTCTGAATAAGAATAAAGAAGTTATTTTACCTCTGCTTATGGCACTGGTGTGAGAACTGCTAGAATACTATGTCAGGATCATGCCTGCAATTCAAGAAGGATGCTGATAAATTGGAGAAGAGTCACAAGAATTTTCAAAGGGCTAGAAAATGTGCCTTTAGATTCAATGGGGGGGGGGGGGGGGAATGAAGCTAAACTAATTCAGACTGCTAGTAAGGCATACATTTTAATGGTAATTTTAATCATTGGAACCATTTACCAAGGGTTGTGGTGGGGTCTCTATCAGTAGCAACTTTAAAAACAAGATGGGCTGTTTTTCTAAAAGAGGTGCTCTAGTCAAACAGACATTATTTTGGGGAGGTTCTGTGTTGTGAAGGAGGTCAGACTGAATGATCACAATGGTCCCTTTTGGCCTTCAAATCTAAGTAATTAGAAATCTAATAGGATTACATAGGTGTAATATGGCACAGAGTTTGGCTTATTGTAGCTAGTACCTGATGTAAAATATAGCTATAGGTCACTAGGGGGCAGATGAAATTCCCACTGCTAATTGCTAAAAAAACATATTAGAAATGTGGTTAGTGGAAAGTGTTTTTTAATGTCATACGTCTGAACAGGTGAAAAAGTACAAGAAGTTTCTTCTGGAGGCACTGATCAGGACTTTAGAAGACACTTTCAGTTCTGAAGTCATTGTCGAAAGCATGAAGGCACTGGCCAAAGTCCTAAAGGAGCTGAAAGGGAAGGACATAGGTTCTTCCTTCAGAGACCTCACCACACAGATCCGGAAGTACTTCGATAATGTACGTGAACAGAAGCCTTCAACCCCAGTTCAGCTGACATTGATGAGGCTCCATTTACAATGCATGATGTGTCCTCACTGGGCATTGTTCATGTCAGAATGAAGTGATTTTAGGCCTTAGGGAAGAGATGTGTTTTATGGAGGAGCAGAGAATTAAGAAAATGAGGATGCCATCCCTGCTCCTTCAGTCTCACCCTTCTGTTCATCTTTATTTCCAATGAGAATGGCAAAGGAAGTATGAATACTAGATTAGGTAGCTGCATAACAAGGAAAATGAGCATACAGGGTGTAATAGACTGTTTTGGGCCTGCTCCATACGATTTTTATGTCAGATGGTTGAAATTATTCCATTTTGCAGAGAAGTTTGAGATTTCAAATTTTGGTTTTGTTCCTATTTGGGGGACACACCCCCCAGCCCAAATTTCAAAACTCTTTGTGAAACAGTAATACTATTCTCAACCCAGCTCTACTGGGAGCCTTGCCTGAGGGCAGTCTACTGGCAGACTATGCTGGAGACAGGGAACCTAGAAACACTGGGAATTAGAGGTGCCAGGGTGCACATTTCCTGGCTCCTTGTCAGCCTGCCAGACAGGCTGTTCTGAAGGTGAGGGCCAGGAAGCCCAAGATCCCAGTCAGCCTGCTAGATGGGTCACCAAGAAGCTGACCAAGTACCCCTACTTGGCTTCTGGAAGAATTTTGTCAAAATTGAACTGTCTTCAAAGTATTTTGATGAATCAACACATTTGGCCCAAACTTGATTAATTCCAGTTCTTCTAAACTTCTGTAGTTGGAATCACTCTACTCTAATGTAGAAGAGACAGCTGTGCTAGATACATGATGTGGTTATCTCTTCGTTACCAACCTGTGTGGCTTTCTTGGCTATAGGAGGACAACACTCTTCGTGCATTGGCCTTGGTCCTGTTTGGTATCCTGGCCGGCTCTGCAAAGAGAAAATGGAAGGACTATTTTGCCAAGCAGGTTAGACAGAGCTGGGTCACGCTTCTGCTGCACCTGCAAGATCCAAGCCCTGAGGTTTCAATGGTAAGAATGACAGTGACTTAATTACTAAGCAAAAAGAATCTTCCTCCTGATGCCAGGGGAGCTCTGCTATTCCTTCCTGCAGTGGAGACCTAAATTCTTCCCTCAGTTCATTGCCCTCCTTTTGAGTCAATCCCAGACAGGCTGGTCCTTAGCAGCCAGGGTTGTCTCACTGGAGTTCAGGATAGGTCATGGGTCTGATCCCAAGAGTTCATTCCTGCCTATCTCTGCACCCCACGTTCCTGCCTCCCCACAAAAGAGGAAAGACCACAGCTATGCCTAGTGAAGCAGCTTTCATAGCTACATCCATTCTGAAAAAACATTGCTGCTATCTCCAGTTTTCAGTATTATAAAATCATAGAACCATAGGTTTGGAGGAGACCTCAGGAGGTCACTGAGTCCAACCTCCTGCCCAAAACAGGACCAGCCTCAACTAAACAATCCCAGCCAGGGCTTTGTCAAGCTAGGACTTGAAAACTCTAGATTTAGAGGTTCCGTTGCCTCCCTAGGTAACCCATTCCAGTGCTTCACCACCTTCCTAGTAAAATAGTTTTTCCGAATATCCAACCTAGACCTCCCCCACTGTAACTTGAGACCATTGCTCCTCATTCAGTCATCTAGTACCACTGAGAACAGCCTCTCTCCATCCTCTTTGAAATCCCCCTTCAGGTAGTTAAAGCCTTCTATCAAAGCTCCCCTCACTCTTCTCTTCTGAAGACTAAATAATCCCAAATCCCTCAGCCTCTCCTTGTAAATCATGTGTTCCAGCCTCCTAATCATTTTTGTTGCCCTCCGTTGGACTTTCTCCAATGTATCAACATTTTTTAAGTAATGGGGTGCCCAGAATTGGATGCAATACTCCAGAAGTAGAATCCCTTTCCCCCTATTAAAGTCATGCTGGCATATTTTCTGTCTATTACTTCAGGGGAATCCCTTTTATTCTTGGGGTAGATGAGCAGTCAAGGACATGAGTTCCATTTGAATGAGCACAATACGTGTTATGGAACAATTCAATGGTGCAATTCTCTTTTTCAGGAGTGCAGAGCTACATTTCATCTCTGTGCCCCATTTTTGGGACTGAAGAGGCTCCAAACTATACTTAATGAGCATCTTAGTTGGAGAACCGAGCTGAACCCTGAGGAGCTCCAGATGGATATCTGCAGACACCTTGTGAGTGACTTATAGAATTATATGAGATTATTGACAGCATAGGCTTGTGGTGTAGAAGCAGGGGGAATGTGTGATGGGCAATGTAAGTATCTATGGGTATGTCTACGCTACAAAGTTAGTTCGAACTAACTTTCATAGGCGCTACACTAGCGCTCCGTTAGTTTGAATTTAATTCGAACTAACGGAGCGCTTAGTTCGAACTAGGTAATCCTCATTCCACGAGGATTAAGCCTAGTTCAAACTTACTAGTTCGAATTAAGGGCTGTGTAGCCCCTTAATGCGAACTAGTTGGAGGCTAGCCCTCCCCAGGTTTCCCTGGTGGCCACTCCGGCCAACACCAGGGAAACTCGTATGCCCCCCTCCCGGCCCCGGACCCCTTAAAGGGGCACGGGATGGCTACGGTGCCCGTGCCAGGTGCAAGCCTGCCAGCACCCAGCAGGCAGACCCTGCACCTGGTGCGGATCGAGCCACCCACCCGATGCCCCCCAGCCCTCCCCCTCTTCCCGGGACCAGGCTGGCGGGTCCTGGGAGCTTGCCCGGGACCGCAAAAGGCGGGCTCCCTCCTGGGCTAGTGCGGACATCGTGGACCTCATCCACGATCTCCGCACTAGGCACAGGAAGGTGGCCGGCTAGGGCAGGAGAGCTGCCAGCCTGGCCACCCAGGAGCAGGTGTGCATGAAAATCAAGGTGGTCCACTGAGACCCCCGACCCTGAGCCCTGAGCTTACAATGGCCATCCTGGGTCAGAACAAAGGTTCATCTATCCCAGTAGCCTGTCTGCCGACTGCGGCCAACCCTAGGGACCCTGGAGGGGATGGACCGAAGACAGTGACCAAGCCATTTGTCTCGTGCCATCACTCTCCAGCCTTCCACAAACTTTGGGCAGGGACACCACTCCTACCCCCTGGCTAATACCACTCCATGGACCCAACCTCCATGGCTTGATCTCACTTCCCTTTAAACTCTGTTCTAGTTGTAGCCTTCACAGCCTCCTGCAGCAAGGAGTTCCACAGGTTGACTCTGTGCTTTGTGAAGAACAACTTTCTGTTACTAGTTTGAAGCCTGCTACCCATTCCTTTCCTTTGGTGTCCTCTAGTCCTTCTTTCTGGGAACTAATGAAGAACTTTTCTGTATGCACCCTCTCCACCCAACTCCTAGTTTTAGAGACCTCTATCCTGTCCCCCCTCCGTCTCCTCTTTTCTAAGCTGAAAAGTCCCAGTCTCTTTAGCCTCTCTTCATATGAGACCTGTTCCCAATCCCTGATCATTTTAGTTGCCCTCCCCTCTCCCAGCCTCTCTCTTCCCCTCTCCCACCTCCTTTTCCCAGTCTCCCCCAGTTTTGTTCAATAAAGACAGATTCCATTTTTGAACACAATTGTCCTTTATTTTGTACATCAAGAAGAGGGGCTAGGGAAGGGTAAGTGGAAGGAGTTGAGGGCGGAATGGGGTACGCGCCCCCGATGGGGAGAACTGGGCTGGCTCTGCGGGCTTTTGTGGTGGAAGCTCTCCTGCAGCCCCCCAATTGCCCCATCTCCCCAGATGGGAGGCTGCGGCAAGTGCAGCCGGGCTGATGGCCAAGTGCTGTGATGTGCCCAGTGTGGGTAGTCCGGGCACTCCAAGCCAAGACTGCTTTTCAAGCGGGACACCCCTGAGAACTGTCTGTCCGGGGTGGGGGTTGGGACCCTTTAAGTACAGCCCTCAGCTAGCCTGAGACAGCATCTCCACGCTCTAAGTCCTCCTCTGATGTCCTGCCGGCACTGCTTCCGGCCATCCTTAAGCCCGGTTCAGGGTCCACTTAATGTGGACATGCTAGTTCAAATTAGTAAAACGCTAATTCGAACTAGTTTTTTAGTCTAGATCCGTTAGTTTTAATTAGCTTAGTTCGAATTAAGTAATTCGAACTAAGTTAGTTCGAATTAACGTTGTAGTGTAGACGTACCCTATTAGAGTGGGATACAGGACTGAGGGTGAGAGGAATGTAAATCTGCCATAGATTCCCACTTTCCCCACTTCTACACAGCCTCCTGTCCTTTCTTTTATTTACTTGCTTAAATTAAAAAAAAAGTCTGAGTGAGTCCAATAACTGACAGCAGTGGCAAGAGGAACACAGACTGTTTACTTGTGGTTTGTAAAGGCATGTGTTGGCAGTCAAAGGGCATTTCTAGCCAGAGAGAGCTCATGTGTCCCTGATTTTCTCTAGGCCAAAGAGAAGGCTGAGCTACTGGAGAACTTTTACAAAACCACCATCACATACTTCTGCAGCAGCTGGGAAGAGATCCGGGCAGTTGCAGCCAAGTTAGCTGGTGAGAGAAAGTGTGCCGTGTCCCTTTTGGTATTCCCTTTGAGGTAGACAGAAAAAGTCCCTGTGTGCAGCACTGAGCTACTATTAATCTCTCCGTGCTGTGACTTCTCATGCATAAATGGAGATGTTAATGTTCTCCTACTTCTCCAGTGTGGTGTTAGGAGGAATTTGTAATTTGCAATAGAATGCTTTGAGATGGCGCAGTCATTTAGTAGCAGAGGCTGGCACACTGTCACGTAGGGTATGTTTATTCTCCGATCAAACTAGTGTGCTAAAAATAGAGTAGCTGTGGCAGGAGTAGCAGGAGGGGTTAACTATTCCAAGGATGATCCCATCCAAACCCAAAAGTCTGTTCTCAAGGTGGCTAGCTCCTCCGACTGCTTCTGTCATCTGACCTGCACTCTATTTTTAGTAGTCAGAGTTAGTGTGGACTCAAACTATAGACCTAAGCTCAGTGTTGTTGACTGTTCCTTACTGGTGCTTCATCACTGGGAGGTAGGCAGGCCACCGCCACACAGTGCCTGCTGTTGCAGGTTCCTGATTGCCTTGCCCAGGAAGCACTAGATTCCTCCCCTTTGGCCCTGTGCCATCCTTTCCTTAGCACACCCATGCAAGCCAGGCAAGCATTGTGGCCTAATTAATTTATCCATGTGAGATCCTTGCTTAGTACGCACTTATTCCTGGCCCCAGCCCTTTGTTCACACCACTAGATTAATACACTATCCTAGTATATCTCCAATAACTGACAGCAGTGGCAAGAGGAACATAGATTGTTTAAAGCAAATGAGGTTTTATGTAAACAGTCTTAATTTTTTTCTCTTATTCTCTTCAGTGTGGACGCTAAACTTTTCTAGTATTTTCTTGCCTACAGCTCACCTTAGACCCACAATAGAAGCCAAAGGGCCAATGTTATCACCTTGCACTTAACAAGAGAAGGTTTTTTATTGATGTTTATTTTACACTGCTTATTTAGGCATCATCCTGGAACATACGGACACCAAGAATATGAAATGGCTGGACATGGAACATCTGTTGACCTGTAAGTAACAAATACAGGTGACATCCTATTCATTAGTGAGTTATAAAGAAATTTAGCTGACAAGCAAGCAGTAACTGATACCACAGGTGTGAAGTGCATCAGCCACACATCAAAGGACAGATTCAGCTTTAGTCTGCTCTGAAAGAGGTACGTCTACACTACAGCGTTAATTCAAGTTAACTTAATTCGAAATAGTTAATTTGAATTAAGCTAATTCGAATTATGCATCTATACACAAAACCTATTTCAAAATAGCATTTTGTTATTTTGAAATAGCGCGTCCACACTGAGTGGACCCTGAGCCGAAGTTCAGGCTGGCCGGAACCAGTGCTGGCAGGGCATCAGGTTAGGACATAGTGTGTGGGGCTGCTGCCTCAGGCTAACTGAGCTCCGTGCTTCACGGGACCCTACCCCCACCCCGAACAGACAGTTCTCAGGGTTCCCCGCTCGCTTGTCTACCCCGATGAGGGACAGCAAAGCAGTCCTGTCTTGGAGTGCCCTGAGTGCCTGCACTCGGGACACCACAGCACTCGGCCACATGGAGCCAGAGCTGCCCCTGGGCACACCGGTGCGTCTCGTAGGGTTGTTGCCATCAGCCCAGCTGCACTTGCTGCAGGCTACCGTCCGGGGAGTCCATGGGGGGGCTGTCAGGATCCAGGAGGCCCTGCAGGAGAGTGTCCACCCTGAGGAGCCCTCAGAGCCACCCCGGTCCTCCCCACCGGGGGCTCGTGCCCCATTCCTCCCTCACGTCCATCTACTTATTCCTCCCTAGCCTCCCTTCCTGATGTCAAATAAAAGACATGTATGTTCAAAAATAGAAACTGGGTTTATTGAACAACAGGGTGAACCTCTGGGGAGACTGGGAAAAGGAGGTGGGAGAGAGGAATAGAGTGGGTGGGAGAGGGGAGGGTGAAACCTGGGAGGAGGAAGTTGGAAGGGAGAAGCAAAGGGAAGAAAGGAGAAGGGAAGATCAGGGCCCAAGGTTGGGGGTCTCACCGCACCAACTTGATTGTCTGCAAACCTGCTCCTGGGTTCGCATGTGGCCTTTGGTGGCCAGGCTGGCAGCTATCCTGCCATTGACGGCCGTGTTCCTCTGTCTAGTGCGGAGATCATGGATGCTGGGGCATCCCTCCCAAACCTGAATAAGGTCCATGATCTCCACCCTGGACCCGGAAGGCACCCGCCTTCTCCAGCCCCTGTCAGGCTCCTGGGTGCTGGCAGACTGCTCCTGAGGAGCAGTGGAGGGTTGGCTGCCAGTGCCTTGCTGGCTCACGTTTTGTGGCTACTGGCTCAGGGGCCCCGGTGGCCACTGCTGGCTCTTGGCTGGTAGGCTTGGATCTGGCACGGGCCAGGGTCTATCCCTTTAATGGCTCTGGGGCCAGGGGGAGAGGAGAGGAAGTTTTCCTGGTTGTGCCCAGAGTGGCCACCAGGGCTCCCTGGGAAGGGCTGGAGGCCCCTTATTTTGAATTAATTGTCTACACAGCACTTAATTTGAAATAGCTATTTCAAATTTGGTGTTACTCCTCGTAGAATGAGGTTTACCAAATTTGAATTAAGCGCTCTGCTATTTCGAATTAATTTCAAAATAGCGGTTTGCATGTATAGATGCTATTAAAGTTAATTCACAATAACAGCTGTTATTTTGAATTAACTTTGTGGTGTAGACGTACCTGGAGGAAACTGCAGCCAGTGTGATATAAGTCAGTGCATCTCCTGGCTATCCTGGCAATGCCTCTTCCCAACCTGTGTCATCCACTCTTTGGGCTCCATCGGCTCCCTGGGAGCCACTTTTTGCTACCCCAAACTCCACACCATCAGATTTATTTCTGTCAGGAGATGTAAACTAACTTAAAAGCAGAAGCTATTGAGTCAATGGAGCACCTTCCAATTGGATGAGTTTCTGGTAGGGTCAGGGTCTCCCCTCTCCCCCCTCCTCCATCTCAGTTTGGAGCTTGGAAGGATCCCAATGGAGGAACCTAAAGCTTTGTTTGTACAGAGAGCTTCTGTAGCTTGGTACTCACTGGTACTAAATCTCCAGCTACTGCAGGCATAGGTGACTATATGAAAAGTGAGTCATATTCTCTGTAATTCCAGCTCTCCAGGTCCTACAGAATGACCCAAGTCCCATTGTCCAGCTGGTGGCAACTCAGGTCCTAAGAGACATCTGACCTGGATGAGTGCTCGGGGAATGAAGCACAGACAAATAGAACAAAGAGCTCCTGCTACCTTGAATGGGAACAAGAGAGGGGGAGAGAGCCAACTGTAATACTGTCTTGTCACATCCATTGCTTCACTGGGGATTGCTGGAGGACAATGTGCTCTGTCTGTGCCAGCTTCTGTTTCCAGCTTGCACATCATATACTTGGGTGGGAAGCTAGACATTGGTGGTATGCGGCCAGCTACAGTGACTGAACGCTATATCTGCTAGCTCTCTATGGGATAGGGGAGTAGTATAAGGGCCCTACCATCAATCAAACATTAGCCCCGCCCCCTGACCCTGGAAGATTCCCCCCCCCCCGACTCCCCGGAAGTCCCTTCTCCCTTGTCACCGGCAGTCCCATCCCTGGAGGGTAGTACATCTGGGTCGAGAGGGACAGGTGACCGGAAGTAAAAAAGGATGTCATGTGACCCCCGTTAGGCCCGTCCCCTGTCACCGGAAGCCCCGCCCTTGGGCGTAATACATCCGGGGTCAAGAGGGGCAGGTGACCGGAAGTAAGGGGTGTCATGTGACCCCTCTAAGGACTTGCCCCACCTCCCTCTACCAATCAGGAAGGGCTTTCCCCGTAGGACCGCCCCGCGAACCGCTTTGACCAATCGGGGGGCAGTTCCGGGACCGGATGACCCGCCCAGAAGTGGGTCGTGTGACCCCTCTAAGAACTTGCCCCGCCTCCCTCCACCAATCAGGAGGGGTTTTTTCCCTGTAGGACCGCCTCATGAACTGCTTTGACCAATCAGGGGGCAGTTCCGGGACCGGATGACCCGCCCAGCAGTGGGTTGTGTGACCCCTCTAAGAACTCACCCTGCCTCCCTCTACCAATCAGAAGGGTTTTTTTCCCTTTAGGACCGCCCCACAAATCGCTTTGACCATTCGGGGGCTGCAGTTCTGGGACCCGTTGACCAGACTGGAAGCTGGTCGTGTGACCCCTCTAAGAGCTTTCCGTGACACCCTCTGTCAATCAGAGCATAGCACTTCCCCATAAGTTCTAGTGCCACACAAAAGAGGCCATCTTGTTCCAAGAGCGCGTGTTTCAGAGAGTGTGCAAACGCTGAGCGGAAACATGGACTCCTTCACCACCCCCACCAGAAGTTTGGAGTTTGTTTTGGTGACGAGGGCCTTCCACCACATGAGAAGAAAGTGCCACATCAGCAACAGTTCCGAGGACGAGGGAGAGGCGAAAAGGGGCCCTTTGCCCCCTCTGCTATTGGATACACCAGAATCTGATCCCGAAACCCAACTCCTCCCACGGCAGCCTGACGAGCTAGACGGCCTCTCGTTATGTGTCCCTGTGGAGGATGCTGCCCATCTCTCCCAGGAGTCGGACAAGGTGAACGGAAAAGAAGTCAAACAGGTAAATGAAAAAATCGAGGTGGGGGGCATCATGGGTGTTTTGTGAATCTAAAAACCAGCAGCTGTAGCTTATTCTCTTTTTTGACAATCTCTTGCCAGGTCGACGATGACTTTCTAGAAACCTTTGAGAAATTGCACATCGGTAATCCTGTGGGAGTAAATCTATCTTGTGCCCGCTTTTTTTGCTCATATCTGACACATGGATCTCAAGAACAAACGTGCAAGAATGAATTAACTCGGACTCCCTAATAGCGATAGAGGTGGGGGTGTCATGGTGCCCATTTGCAGATGGCTGTAAAAGGGTGTGTTAATCCAGATGCTTAATAAAACTTGTATTAAATGTGTTGGTGTGAATGTGTTCCTTCCATACTTACAGCATCTGTTACTAACACAAATAACAGTCATGTCTACGCAGATTGCTCTGTTAGAGAAAATATATTACACCCCCAGGGAAGCTGGCAGCTTTGGTGGGGTGAACCCTTTGTTTCAAGCAGTCAAAAAGCACAGTAAAACTTTGAACAGAAGACAGGTAACATCATGGCTTTCGGACCAAGACGCTTACTCTTTGCACAAGCCTGCTCGAATACATTTTAAAAGAGACAAGACCATTGTCTCAGACGTGGATGCACAATGGCAAGCAGATTTGGTGGATATGCACCGGTTCTCCAAACGCAACAGCGGTTTTAAGTATATTTTAACAGTGATAGACATTTTATCAAAATATGCCTGGGCCTTAGGCCTAAAGGACAAGACGGGCAAGGAGGTAGCCAAGGCCTTTAAAGCTATTTTCAGCGAAGGTCGCGTGCCTCAAAAATTACAAACGGATCGGGGAAAAGAATTTTTAAACAAACCTTTAAGTGGATTGTTAAAGCGGCATGGTGTCCACCATTTTGTTACTAACAATGAAGTCAAAGCGGGGGTTGTGGAGCGATTTAACAGAACTTTAAAATCTAGGATGTGGAGATATTTTACAGCCCACAATACCTTTCGCTACATTGACGTATTATCTGAGTTTATAAAGAGTTACAGCTGGAGCTTTCACAGAACTATACAGACCAGACCTGCTGATGTGAACCCCGCAAATTCTCTGAAGGTCTGGAAAACTGTTTATGGAGATGATGTTAAAATAAAACAGGCTGTTGTTCCTTGTAGAAAAGGGGACCACGTGAGACTCTCTAAAACCAAAGGTGCCTTTAAAAAAGGTTATGAACAAACATTTACCGATGAGATATTCATAGTGGATGAAACCTTAACCAGGGGTGAGAGACCTGTCTACCGATTAAAAGATTACGAGGGTGAGACAGTGACGGGGTCGTTTTACCCTGAAGAATTACAAAAGGTGAACCCCAAACAAGACAGGATTTACAGGATTGAAAAAGTTCTAGCAGAGAAAGGGAAAGGAAGAAAAAAGCAGCTATTGGTGAAATGGCTGGGGTGGCCCAACAAATTTAACAGTTGGGTAGAAGCTTCTCAACTCTGTAACGTTTAAGCGAGAATAAAAACAATCCCACCTGCAAGGAGAGAAATGGGGGACGGGGGCTTCTACATCACTCTGCCCAGCAACGCCAGCTCTGGGGTTTTTCTCCAAAACACCAGCTCGGCCTTTACAATACAGCTAATAAAGTCGTTGGATCTCCCGGGGGCCTGAGAAGTGGGGTTAGCGGAAATACAATATCCACACAGCTGGAACAACATTACTGAGGACACCGCTTTCCAAATCACCTTTGGAGATAAACCATGGAGTTATATCCTACGGCGAGGTTATTACTCAACTATACCCGAATTATTGGAACATATGAATAGCATTGTGGCATGTCATTCTGGACCGCCTGATGTTATCATGAATTATGACCCCGTGAGTAGAAAATGTAGACTTAAATCCACCGATGCTACTGCTACGTTTTCTACCCTCGGGGAGCTAGCTAACATTCTGGGTTTGGCCCCCGGGCACAGTGTCCAGAAGAGTCCCTTCTCAGCAGACATCACAGGGGGTTTCAACTCCTTGTATCTATACACGGATATTGTAGAACACCAGTTTGTGGGGGACTTTTCTGTCCCCCTGTTACGCTGCGTCCCTGTCAGAGGAAATAACAATGAGTTTGTTACCATCGCCTACGATAAGCCTCATTACGTACCCATCAGTCAACACCACATCGACACCATCACCATTGAAATAAAGACGGATCAAAACAGACATGTTTCATTTCGCTTTGGCAAGGTGATTGTGAAGCTGCACCTGCGTTCCCAGAAAGAGCGAGGTTTCTAAAAAGCAAAACACTATTATGGCGATCGTAAAAAATTATGGTGACTCCAAAGTCTACAGCAACTATTACAAAGCCCAGGCTGGATACGCCCTTCCTGGATATCATGGAGCCCCTGTGATGTACGGGGCCGGCGTGGGCGGTATATTCTGTAGCCTTTTTCGAAAAGCTGTACCGCTTTTGCGAAGAGGGCTAGAGATTATTAAACCCCACATAAAAACAGCCGCTCAAAACATAGCCAGAGATGTGGTAGGCCACGTTTCCCAGGCTGTCTTGGAGAAGGTGGGGAATCCGGCTAAACAGGAAGGGTCAGGGCTGATGTATATTAAAAGGAGGAAGAGAAAGAGAAATGCGTCATATCCGCGACGCACAGGACCCCCGAAACCCTTTAAAAGAAGAGCCTTGACACGCAGGACAGGCCATAAGCAAAAGTCCAAGAGGAAGCCAGGGAGAAAGAGGACTCACTCTGTACCTGGTAAAAGAGATATATTTTAGTCAACATGGCTTTCGTTCACTGCGGGTCGGAAGAGTGCACCAAATCTGAACTAGACTTGTTTCAGATAGCCCCTACGCAGACCAGCATTGAGAAAAGCATCTACATCGAGGTGCCGCCTCTGTCAGCCGTGACAGAAACTGCCCCCTGTGACGTAGTGGGGGTACTTGCTGGGCTGTGGTGACCCCTGCTGTCTGGAGCAAGACCCAGCAGGGAAAACCTCACTAGGCCAAGGTAATGCCAAACTTGTTGAACCAGTGGCCAGACACCCCCCATGGAGAGGAACAAAGGAAGGTGGAATGCTGCCCTGACTGGGGGGCAGGGCTGGAAGTTAGTTAGTTGGTTGCTGGCTGTCTGAGAGCATGGAGGAGAGCCTAGGGGAAGGGGCTGGAGTTTAGGGGCCCAGTCTCCCCCATCTCAAGGGGGCCTGAGGCATCCTAGCCCAGCTCTGTGACCAGATTCCATCTGTGCTGTGCTGTATCCTGGAGAGGCAATAAACTTCCTCTATTCCACCGGCTGGTGCAGTCCGTTTGTGCCATTTCGGGGTGCAGGAGACGGGGGACCCCCAACGTGCCGTCACACCCCCATCGACTTTTTTATAGCAGGGAATGGCATAGATTATATGGATTTAAACAACACGCTACTCTACCTTTGTTGCAAGATAGTAAAAGGCGATGGGACTGCACTCCCCAGGGATGCCGCGGTAGGCTTGGTGAATTACCCAGTGGCCTCTATTTTCAGTCAATTGGACGTTACATTGGGAGACCGCCTAGTAAGCCAAAGCAACAACTGTTACCCTTACAGGGCCTTTATCGAATCGGTTCTCAATTACAGAGACGACACCCTCGCTACACAATTTTCCGCCGGACTGTTTTACAAAGACACTCCTGGACAACACGAAAAAACAGAGCTGGATGGTGAGAATCTAGGATTTGTGAGGCGTGCAAGGCTGACGTCCCAGAGCAGGACAATAGAGTTGTTGGGTCATCTACACAGCGACCTGTTTTTTCAAGAAAAACTTTTGTTGAACGGGGTGGATGTGAAAATTAAATTGACACGCAGTAAAGAGGCCTTTTGTTTAATGGGCGATGAAGCTGAGGGTTTTAAACTGCGCATTGTATCAGCCTCCCTCTTTGTGAAGAAAGTGCGTGTGGCCCCGGGCGTCCGTCTGGGGCATGCAGAGGCCCTGCTTACCGCTAATACTAAATATCCTGTGGACCGTGTGGGAATGAAAGTGTTTAGCATCCCCGCAGGCAGCCGGGTCAGTAACCAGGAGAACTTGTTCTTGGGACAGTTACCCAAAATACTTGTCCTAGGGTTTGTGGATAATGACGCCTTTAGCGGAAGTTACGCTAAAAACCCCTTTCCTTTTAAACATTATGATATTAATTTTGTGGCCCTGTATGTGGATGGTGAGCAGATACCAACCAAACCTCTGCAACCAGACTTTGAGTCCGGCCGCTGTGTGATAGAATACATGAATCTGGTACAGGCAGCAGGCAAACACATGAAAGATCGTTCTCTGTTAATTGACCGTGAGGAGTTTGCACGGGGTTACACCTTGTTTGCCTTCGATCTCTCTCCTGACCAGGAATGCGCCGACCACTATTCGCTGATTAAAACAGGGAACCTCAGAGCAGAAATACGCTTTGGGAAGGCTTTGACGGTCACCGTCAATACGATTGTGTACGGGGTTTTTGACAACGTCATAGAGATAAATCAGAGGAGAAACGTTCTGTTTGATTCCATGTGAAGATGGACACCGTGCAGCTCTCACGTGTCTTATCAACAGACCCTTATACAAAAGAGAATTTCTTGGATGTGTTCCCTTGTGATTGGCTCCCTGGTGGCAGGTTATCTCCGAGACCCCTAGGTTTGGTGGTCAACACGCACCCTCACAACCAACCGGGTGAACACTGGCTTGCCTTGTATCTGGCGGAGCGTAACTGCGGAGAGTTTTTTGATTCATATGGGCATCCCCCGAACCGCGCATTGTTTCCTAGAAGCATTATGAAATTTTTAAACAAAAATGCCACCGACATTGTGTTTCACACTAGACAATTACAACACCCCCTCTCTGTGGCCTGCGGCTATCACTGTGTGTTTTTCTTGCATTACCGTAGCAAGGGTTTATCTTTTGACCAGATTTTAAAAATGTATTCTAATGACTTAATGCAAAATGACCAGATGGCGATGAACTTTGTAAAAAATAAATTTAAATATTTGGGCATGCCTAGTCTTGCTCAAAACATATTTCAGCAAACTCAGACATGCGTATCCTGCAATGATTTTCATAGCCAAGTTGCTCAATAAAGCACCCCAGGTGAGGGGTTTAAAGGCAACTGATGGTTGTTTTTCTTAATTTTTCTTCTTAAAAACAATGAACAATTCAGAAAAAATACCTAGACATAATATATATATATATATTAAATAGATATTCTATATATATAGAAGTGTTTTATTTAAAGCAAAATGTGATCAAGTTCAAAAATTATTTTTAGAACATGACAAACTTCACACACTGAGCCAGTCAGACAGTTTAGCCAATTTTTGTTTTTTAGAAGGCAAAAAAGGAGTTGGTGTTTCTCGATCCATCCCAGCGTCAGTGGCTGAGGCCTTCAGGCGTTCCAAAAGAACTCTGTTGTCTGCACTGCCCATGATGGAAGATGGGACGTTTAGTTCTGCCATGGCATTGATAAACACATCCCATCCTTTAGGTACATGTCTGCTAGGGACAGAACGCGTCTGGGTGACGGCTCTGACTAAGTCAAGCATGTTAGAACCATTAACCACCGAGCCTTTGTACACAAATGCACCTTTATCATTCCAGGAAGCGATAGTTTTATCCTGGCCCAGCTTATTTAGCAACACTGAGGCGTTTTTCTTATAACGCTTATTCACGTTATCCAACACCTCCTGAACCACAGAGTCTGAGGTGTTTTCTGTTTCTGGAGGTTTGGCGGTGTCACTCTGTTCCGGTAGAAACAGACTTATTTTCCTTTTATCTGCATCACTTTGCCTCATGTACGTTAGGTACCTCTGAAGCACAGCGCTGTAGAGTTTAGCCTTTTCGTATTCGGCTAAGTCAGTCCTTTGAAGAACAGACTTCATTTCAGCATCCAGTAAGCGAGTTGCAGTTGTTCTGATATTTTCCTCCACTGGAGGGGGAGCCTTAATTGCTCCAGCTGATGGCTGGGCACCAGGTACATTTTTTCTCCATTATCAGTTATTCAAAAGCCCCGTTATCAGAGGGACAGCAAAACTTAACAAAGGGCCGATAAACCCCCCAGACTGCTTCACCAGATGCTTCTTTCTTTTAAGCGAGACCCTTTTATTAGACAATGTTTTTATAAGCGTGCGTTTCTTTTTCAGCACGCTCACTTGATTCTGCGTCAAAGGCACGTTTCCTTTTAAGGTATTGAGTGCTATTTCTGAGATGGCCGCTACTAAATCGTCAGAGGCCGAACACAGTATAGCCTTCCTTTGCTGCGGGGGTGATTTGCTAAATAATTTTAAAAGAGCCAGGTTTCTCTTCACGCAGCTAGACATGTTTTCGGTCGGCAACCCCCAGCTGTTAAAAAGGGTCTGCCGATAAATCATCTCTTTTTATACCCGGCGGTTGTTCTTTTCAAAGTCTGGAGGGAAAAGACCAGTTCTTAGTCTATAAGCTTCTGGCGTGGACGCATTTAAATCCACCACCAGGTAGCCATAAGGTCTTTTGGTAGCATCCTCAAAAGCTTCTAGAAAGAATTGAGCCTTGCCGGGGTAAATTTGCCGAGCAAGCGTAGCGATTTGCAGTTTATCCCTGGGGTTTTTGAACAGAACCATGTACTTAGTGTTTAGGTTAATCGTACGGCTCTTTTTCCCCTGACAAAATACGTTCTGAACGATATACATAATGCTCAATTTCCTGTGGTGCACGTACTTGGTAAAGGCTTTCTCAATTTCATCGCTTTCACAAGCAGAGTTCATCAGATCATCCACGATAATCAGATTCACTTTATTAGTAGGAAACAAACGGTCATCGTCAAAAGCATTAGGCAGACCCTCCACAAAATTGGTAAAGGGATATTTACAGAGCAGTTCTTTATACAGAGGTTGCCAACAACTGTAACACCACACAATATTCTCAGGCATAACAGACAGTGTGTGTTTGGCATTATCCAATACGTTTTTTATAAAGTAACTTTTCCCACAGTTGCTAGGCCCTGCGAGAATTGCAGAAAAGGGGTGTTTCCACCTCGTATCCATTTTTCAAAAGCCGTAGGGCCGGGTTTTAAACCCTTCTCCTAGGACCCTCTTGTTATAAACAACTTTGTGTTTTTTAAGGGTTTTTGTCTCTATTTGCCACTGATTTTTGTTTCTTACAATCGAGGGCTGTTGCACCTCTATCTTTTTTGAGGTGTTTTCTTGCAGACCCGTGCAATAGTCCAGGACTAGATCTTTCAAATTGTCAAAGTTGATCTTTTCACAGTTTGCTACGTTTAGGGTAATTCCTTTGACTTTCATACAGGCCTTTCCTCCCGACAGCTTATACCCGTAGGTTTTCGGGCCTGCCGACACAAACTCAGTGATGTGTTGATCTGACGGGATCTCGCTCGTGAGGTCCCCTAAATAATCCCCCAGAGGGGGATTCCAGTCACCTTCCCTTTTCACAAATATCACTGAGTCAGTGTCATGGTATAGGCACCGCTCTTGCAACCCATCTAGGAGACTGTATAATTCTAAGCGGGCATAAGCGGTGGTGAAACAGGCTATGAAAACATTGGTATTGCCAGAGACAGAGTACCGGTCTTTTGCGTGCTTCCAAGACACGCATGCTGTTTCATTGTCGATAAACTCGCAGGATGAAACCTCGTAATTGGGGGAAAACAGGTACCGAAAGAGTTCATCAGGGTCTCTTACGATGCTGGTGTTGGGTAGGTTTGTTCTTTGGCCGAATTTACCCCACAGAGAATTTAAAAACAGTTTAGCAATTTGGCGTTTAGCTGGGTTCGACCTGATCTCGTGTTGGCGTAAACGCACGCCTTCTTTTTGGTAAAAATCGTTAACGTACTTATTTTGTTTTTGTTCGTCTGTGCACACTGACTCAGGATACCCTGAAGCCTCTTGTTTCTGACGGAGGTGTAATTTTATATACTCTGACAAGAGTTTGTCAGATTTGTCACTGAAATGCCAGATTTCACAGATTTTAGCCACTGTATACCCCTTTGCTATGGCCACAGTCAATTCCACCGTGCACCATGTCCCCAGGATAGCTCTCTCCTCATCAGTATGGGTGCACGTCTCCCGCTGCTTGGTTTCCGCACATGTTTGGCATAGCGGGAACATAAGCTTGCCACCCACTCTGACAGGTAACAATGGGAAAAAGAGGCCTCGCGGGGGGTACACCTTAACTTTTGCAATTCCAAAATAATTTGCAAGGGGTCCAAAGTTGTCCTAAACTATATCAGGGTGTCCAATAGGGTATTCTTTGGTTTTGTTTACGAAAGGGTAAAATCATAATAGTGGATTTCTTCCCCGGGGTTAGGCTTGTAATATAGGCGGATAGCGTTTGTCCTCCCCCCAAAAAGAGCATCCCTAGGCCTGAGAGGCTGGGGTAACTGGGCTCGGTTTAAAAAGCCTGCAAGCTCCCTGTCTGTTTCTTTCATCACCTCCCACTCATGCTCCCAGAGAGTCCTCACTACAAAACCAAGTCGTTTTAGATAGTCAGTCTTAAGCTGCATCTTGTAATAAAGAAACCCAAAAGTTGTCCCTGTCATAGGGTTTTGTGCTTTTTCACAATAACAGGTGACACAGCCATGGAAAAAACACCCGTTAAACTCAAAGGCCGTGCGTACCCCGTCAACATTGGCATAACCGTCTAAAAAGTAGGGGCCTACCTGTAGTTCCCCACCCTGTAAAGCATGCCGTATTTGTATATTTTCTTTGTAAGAGGTATACAGCAGCCACTGAATAGATGGGGTCGAATATCTCTTTTTCTGCCGGTGGTAATTGTCTGGAGGGAGAAGAGCTACCGTGTTAGGCTCCAAAAGCATAAACCTGTACATCGCCATGCAGACAGAGGCCAGCGTGATGTACTGGAAAGGATCGATATACAGGTTTATCTCAGTGAATTTACCAGGGCCTCTCTCTGCTACATCCCCCATCTCTGTCATGTTCATAATCTCTTTTCTATATAGAATACAAGCCTGTCTCAAAATGTTAACATCCTGTTGACAGTAATACGCGAGCTCTTTCTGCAAGTCAAACGTCTCATAGCTGTGGTCCCGATACCAGTCGAGAAACTCTGCTTTTTCCCTGGGCATCATACTGCCTACACCATAGTGTCCCACACCGGGCATAGGCCCCACGTAATTTTGGTGTTAAAAAAATGTGGAAAATACCCTTTGCACCCTTTAAACCCCATCGCCTGCGGTAGCTTGCTAAGCTTCATGGGCAAAAAGTTTAAAGAGTCTATAAAACGAATGTCCAGGGCCTTAACTTTCACACACATTAGTTTACTACCCTGAGTGATCAGTTCTAGGCACATCTTTTCCTTCAGTAGCTGTCTCACGACAAAGTACGCATCGTAACCTTTGGAATTGTACTCTATGAATGTGTAGTCACGGAACTCTGTGCCAATAAAGGTCTTAACGAACATAGAAAGACACTCGCTACCCTTAAATTCCCAGGATTTTTCTGGCTTTAGGGCCAGAGCAAAAATGTAATTGGGAGTGTGCAACCCCGTCTCCTGCGTGCATTCGAAATCATAAAAAATATACTTTTCTGAGGCTTCGGGCTTTCTAAGGCTGTCCATAAAACAGAAATGATTGTCAATGTTGCCAACAAGCAAGCCCTTACACTGCTTACAGCGTCGCCCTTTACAGCGGTGCCCCTTGTCCACGTAAGACTGACACATCACACAAAGCTTTAGACAGGCATTCAACTTGTTTTTTCGATGCGCAGTCTGTGTGTCTGACTAAGCACTCTTTGGCTCGACAAAATAGTCTACAGCTAGGACACCGCAGCGGCACGCCCGCGCTGTCTGAGCACGTTCTGCTCAAGCAGAGGCGGCAACAATACCTGCAAGAGTGGTCATGACTGTACACTGTGTGGCAAAACTCACAATCATTTTTCGCTCCGAACAACTTTTTCACATCCAGAACCCCATAATAATGCTCATCTCCGCCAAGCACCGCGCGTCCGGGGCCGGCACCCCCACCCTCAAGCGCCGCGCGTCCGGGGCCGGCGCTCCCCCTGCCAAGCGCCGCGCGCCCGGGGCCGGCGCTCCCCCCACCCTCAAGCGCCGCGCGTCCGGGGCCGGCGCTCCCCCCACCCTCAAGCGCCGCGCGTCCGGGGCCGGCACCCCCACCCTCAAGCGCCGCGCGTCCGGGGCCGGCGCTCCCCCCACCCTCAAGCGCCGCGCGCCCGGGGCCGGCACCCCCACCCTCAAGCGCCGCGCGTCCGGGGCCGGCACCCCCACCCTCAAGCGCCGCGCGCCCGGGGCCGGCGCTCCCCCTGCCAAGCGCCGCGCGCCCGGGGCCGGCACCCCCACCCTCAAGCGCCGCGCGCCCGGGGCCGGCGCTCCCCCCACCCTCAAGCGCCGCGCGTCCGGGGCCGGCACCCCCACCCTCAAGCGCCGCGCGTCCGGGGCCGGCACTCCCCCCACCCTCAAGCGCCGCGCGTCCGGGGCCGGCACCCCCACCCTCAAGCGCCGCGCGCCCGGGGCCGGCGCTCCCCCTGCAAAGCGCCGCGCGCCCGGGGCCGGCACCCCCACCCTCAAGCGCCGCGCGTCCGGGGCCGGCGCTCCCCCCACCCTCAAGCGCCGCGCGTCCGGGGCCGGCACCCCCGCCCTCAAGCGCCGCGCGCCCGGGGCCGGCGCTCCCCCTGCAAAGCGCCGCGCGCCCGGGGCCGGCACCCCCACCCTCAAGCGCCGCGCGCCCGGGGCCGGCGCTCCCCCTGCCAAGCGCCGCGCGCCCGGGGCCGGCACCCCCACCCTCAAGCGCCGCGCGCCCGGGGCCGGCGCGCCCCCCCGTGCAAGCGCCACGCGCTATGTACCCAGGGCCAGGTCAGCCCCGAGCACCTGGCGGGTGCATGCAAATGCCCCTGTGGGCACCATGGCGCCAGCGGGCACCGTGTTGGGGACCACGGACCTACGACAATAACAGTATTTAATAAGCTTTCCAAACACAGTTCAGCACATAGGCCCCGGAGCTTGCAGTTTATACCCTGTGGAGTCCAAGTCAAACAGTCATGGTACTGCTGGGCTGGCGCATTTATGACACAACCCTCACAGTCCTCAAAAAGCTTTTCCCTAAGACAGTGACTAAGGACGGCATAAACACCAACGCGTACAATAGAGCGCATAACTTTTTTACGCTTATGATGTGGCACTGGCTCAACTAGGTCAATGCACAGCCACCTCCTGAATTCTTCATGGCCGTCATCCTTGGCGTTCTCTTCAATGCTTTGTATCGGTGTTGAGCAAAAACAAGGTGGGCCCGGTTCGTCTTCCTCGTCCGATGCAATGCTGTCCCGGGTCTGACGGTCAGCTAGAAAGGCATCGTCAAGCTGTCAAAAGATTGCCAGAAAGAAATAATGTAAGACGCTCTGGTCATTTTTTTTTTTAAAGTTTACAAAATCCCGGTTTCCTAACCCCATGATGCCCCAACTTCGATCTTTCATTTACCTATTTGGCTTCTTTTCCATGCGTCTTGTCCGACTCCTGAGAGCCATGGGCACCTTCTTCCTCCAGGCCATCTAGCTTGTCTGGCTGCATCGTGAGCAGTTGGGTTTCGCCATCCTCCCTGTTGAAGGGAAAGGACTGGGCAGGGATCGTCGAATTGAGGAGGTAAATGCGTGGTTGCGCAGGTGGTGTCGCAGAGAGGGCTTTGGTTTCTTCGAACATGGGACTCTGTTCCGGGCGGAAGGATTGTTAGGAAGAGATGGGATCCACCTAACGAAGAGAGGAAGGAGCATCTTCGCGGGCAGGCTTGCGAACCTAGTGAGGAGGCTTTAAACTAGGTTCGTCGGGGGACGGTGACCAAAACCCTGAGGGGAGTGGGAAAGTCAGATACCGGGAAGAAATGCATAGAGCAAGGAGCGAGAAAGGAGGACCCCAGTTTCGAATGGAGAAGATAGGGCAATCAACTGGTTACCTGAAGTGTTTGTACACTAATGCGAGAAGCCTGGGCAACAAGCAGGAAGAACTGGAGGCCCTGGCCCAGGCCAAGAAATATGATTTAATTGGGATAACAGAGACTTGGTGGGATGACTCGCATGACTGGAGCGCTGTCATGGAAGGGTATAGATTGTTCAGGAAGAATAGGCAGGGGAGAAAAGGAGGAGGAGTTGCACTATATGTAAGAGAGCACTACGATTGCTCTGAACTCCAGTATAAAGAGGGAGAAAAACTTGTTGAAAGTCTATGGGTCAGGTTTAAAGGAGCAAACAGCAGCATTGATGTTGTGGTTGGTGTCTGCTACAGGCCACCGAACCAGGTGGATGAGGTAGATGAGGCTTTCTTCGAACAACTGAGCGAAGCTTCCAGATCGCAGGCCCTGGTTCTCATGGGGGACTTTAATCACCCTGACATCTGTTGGGAAACCAATACGGCAGTACACAGGCAATCCAGGAAGTTTTTGGAGAATGTTGGGGATAACTTCTTGGTACAAGTGCTGAAGGATCCGACCAGGGGCCGTGCACAGCTTGACCTTCTCCTCACAAACAGGGAGGAACTAATAGGGGACGTAGAGGTGGGTGACAACCTGGGAAGCAGTGATCATGAGATGGTAGATTTCAGGATCCTGACCAAAGGAAGGAAAGAGAGTAGTAAAATACACACCTTGGACTTCAAAAAAGCAGATTTTGACTCCCTCAGAGATCTGATGGAAAGAATCCCCTGGGATGTTAACATGAAGGGGAAAGGAGTCCAGGACAGCTGGCAGTATTTTAAAGAAGCCTTATTGAAGGCACAGAAAGAAACCATCCCGACACGTAGCAAGAGAGGCAAACCTGGTAGGAGACCGGATTGGCTTACAGGGGAAATCCTTGGTGTACTTAAGCACAAAAAGGAAGCTTACAGAAAGTGGAAACTTGGACAAATGACTAGGGAGGAGCTTAAATGTATAGTTCGAGAATGCCGGGGGGTTATCAGGAAGGCGAAAGCGCAAATGGAGTTGCGACTGGCTAAGGATGTGAAGGATAACAAGAAAGGTTTCTACAGGCATGTCAACAAGAAGAAGGTGATCAGAGAGGGTGTGCAGTCCCTAATGGATGAAGGAGGTAACCTAGTGACAGAGGATGTGGGGAAAGCTGAAGTACTCAATGCTTTCTTTGCCTCTGTATTCACGGACAAGGTCGGCTCCTGGACTTCTGTGCTAAGCGACGCAAGATGGGAAGAAGATGGACAGCCCTTGGTGGGTAAAGAACAGGTTAGGAACTATTTAGAAAAACTAAACGTACACAAATCCATGGGTCCAGACTTAATGCACCCAAGGGTACTGAAGGAGTTGGCAAATGTCATTGAGGAGCCTTTGGCCATTATCTTTGAAAAGTCGTGGAGATCGGGCGAAATCCCGGATGATTGGAAAAAGGCAAATGTAGTGCCCATCTTCAAAAAAGGGAAGAAGGACGATCCAGGGAACTATAGGCCGGTCAGTCTTACCTCGGTTCCTGGAAAAATCATGGAAGGGATCATAAAGGAATCCATTTTGAGACACTTGAATGAGAGGAAAGTGATCAGGAATAGTCAGCATGGATTCACAAAGGGCAAGTCGTGCTTGACCAATCTGATTAGCTTCTATGATGAGGTAACTGGCTCAGTGGACATGGGAAAGTCAGTGGATGTTATATACCTTGACTTTAGCAAGGCTTTTGATACGGTCTCCCACAATATTCTTGCCAGCAAGTTAAGGGAATGCGGATTGGATAAATGGACGGTAAGATGGATAGAAAGATGGCTAGAAGGCCGGGCCCAGCGGGTAGTGATCAACGGTTCGATGTCAGGATGGAGGTCGGTTTCTAGTGGAGTGCCCCAAGGTTCGGTTCTAGGACCGGTTTTGTTCAATATCTTTATTAATGACCTGGATGAGGGGATAGATTGCACCCTCAGCAAGTTTGCAGATGACACTAAGCTAGGGGGAGAGGTAGATACGCTTAAGGGCAGAGATAGGGTCCAGAGTGACTTGGACAAATTGGAGGATTGGGCCACTAGAAATCTCATGAGATTCAAGAAAGACAAGTGTAGAGTCCTGCACTTGGGACGGAAGAATCCCAAGCATAGTTACAGGCTGGGGACCAACCAGTTAAGTAGTAGTTCTGCAGAAAAGGACCTGGGGGTTACAGTGGATGAGAAGCTAGATATGAGTCAACAGTGTGCCCTTGTAGCCAAGAAGGCTAATGGCATATTAGGATGCATTAAGAGGAGCATTGCCAGCAGATCCAGAGATGTCATTATTCCCCTTTATTCGGCTTTGGTGAGGCCACATCTGGAGTACTGTGTCCAGTTCTGGGCCCCCCACTACAAAAAGGATGCGGACACATTGGAGAGGGTCCAGCGGAGGGCAACCAAAATGATTAGGGGTCTGGAGCATATGACCTACGAGGAGAGGCTGAGGGACTTGGGTCTGTTTAGTCTGCAGAAGCGAAGAGTGAGGGGGGACTTGATAGCAGCCTTCAACTTCCTGAAGGGAGGTTCCAAAGAGGATGGAGAGAGGCTGTTCTCAGTAGTGACAGATGGCAGAACAAGGAGCAACGGTCTCAAGTTGTGGTGGGAGAGGTCCAGATTGGATATTAGGAAAAACTATTTTACTAGGAGGGTAGTGAAGCATTGGAATGGGTTACCTAGGGAAGTAGTGGAGTCTCCATCCCTAGAGGTGTTTAAGTCTCGGCTTGACAAAGCCCTGGCCGGGTTGATTTAGATGGGATTGGTCCTGCCTAGAGCGGAGGGCTGGACTTGACGACCTTCTGAGGTCTCTTCCAGTTCTGATTCTATGATAAGGGGATGGTTGGATGAAATAACATGATCTTGGTAACTAATTGACCATTCATTTCCAGTTGGAAATAGGTCAATGGAGGGATGATAGGAGTTGCTATAGGGAACTTTCTGGGTGTCTGGCTGGTGAGTCTTGCCCACATGCTCAGGGTTTAGCTGATCGCCATATTTGGGGTCAGGAAGGAATTTTCCTCCAGGGTAGATTGGCAGAGGCCCTGGAGGTTTTTCGCCTTCCTCTGTAGCATTGGGCACAGATCACAGCTGAAGGACTCTCTGCATGTTGGGGCCTTCAAAGTATTGGAAGGCTTCAATATCTGAGACATAGGTGAGAGGATTATTCTAAGAGGGGTGGGCGAGATTCTGTGGCCTGCACGGTGCAGGGGGTCAGACTAGATGATCATAATGGTCCCTTCTGACCTTAAAGTCTATGAGTCTATGAGTCTATGAGTCAGATATTGGTGTATCCATCAGCGGCTGGGCCAAAGGGCTCCCTTCAACTTCTCCTTCCTCCTCGGAACTGTCGCTGATGTAGCGCTTTCTTCTTGGCACCAAAACAAAGTTGGTGAAAGAAGCCAAGTTTCCGCTCAGCGTTTGCACGCTCTCTGAAACACGCGCTCTTGGAACAAGATGGCCTCTTTTGTGTGGTGCTAGAACTTACGAGGAAGTGCTATGCTCTGATTGGCAAAGGGTGTCACGGGAAGCTCTTAGAGGGGTCACACGACCCGCCTCCGGTCTGGTCAACGGGTCCCGGAACTGCACTCCCCGGATTGGTCAAAGTGATTCGTGGGGTGGTCCTACAGGGAAAAAACCCCTCCTGATTGGTAGAGGGAGGCAGGGCGAGTTCTTAGAGGGGTCACACAACCCACTGCTGGGCGGGTCATCCGGTCCCAAAACTGCCCCCCGATTGGTCAAAGGGGTTCGCGGGGCGGTCCTACAGGGAAAAACCCCCTCCTGATTGGTAGAGGGAGGTGGGGCAAGTTCTTAGAGGGGTCACACGACCCACTGCTGGGCGAGTCATCGGATCCCAGAACTGCCCCCCCGATTGGTCAAAGCGGTTCGTGGGGCGGTCCTACAGGGGAAAAACCCTTCCTGATTGGTTGAGGGAGGCGGGGCGAGTCCTTAGAGGGGTCACATGACACTCCTTACTTTCGGTCACCTGCCCCTCTTAACCCCGGATGTATTACCCCCAAGGGCGGGACTTCCGGTGACAGGGTACGGGCCTAACGGGGGTCACATGACACCCGGTCAGATGTCCCTCTTGACCCGGATGTACTACCATCCAGTGGCCGGACTTCCGGTGACAGGGGAGAAGGGAATTCTGGCGGTCAGGGGGCGGGACTTCCGGGGTCAGGGGTCAGGGCTAACGTTTGATTGATGGTAGGGCCCTTATACTACTTAGGGGATTACACATGCCGGGGGAATTCACTAAGGGTGGCTTTAATTGGCATTTAAGCATCTAACTGTGGATTTTGGTGATTTCCTTTAGATATCCAGGGCCTTTAACTGTGCTTGTATTGTCCAGTCCCATAAGTTGCTGAGTGTCCTCAAACTCCCTCTGATGTTATTGGGAGTTCAGAACACTCTGCCCTTCAAAGAAGGTACTCAGCAGATATCATTCGTCCTCCAAATTTAGAGGCTATGATCCCCCACCTCATAGAAAAAGTTTCCTGAATAGTTAGGTTTCTAGTCTCTCTCAGCACTTTACTCTTGCCCTCCTGGGTTCTGGGCCTATGAGGAGTCACCAGACAACAGTTAGCAAAGGAGGGTAAAAGGCTGAGGGGGTCTGGGATATCATTGTCTGTGGTTCTCAATGGGGAGAGAATCTTCCTGTGATGGCTGAATATGGGAAGGGGATCAGTGGAGATCCCCTGTTGAATTGACACTTTCTGATAATTCCCTATATTAGGTAATAGGAGTTCCCCTAATCTTGTGGTGTTTCCTGTTTTGGAGATTGTTTTCCATTCCATATCCAGCAGCTTAATCCCAACCCATGTTATTATATTTATTAAGGGGCATTGTACAAATGCTGATGACTCGGTAAGTTTATTTCTCAGGTGCTGGCCATGCTGTGTCTCACAAACAGTCACCTGTAAATAACCCTCCCCTGTAAATAATATAGTGTTTGTATTTACTGTGCACATGTTTCCAATTAAACTCTTTGAAGTATCTGTTTCAATTACTCAGGGGCCTGATTTCTTCTTTCAGAGTATGTCTACACTACAGCATTATTTCAAAATATCTTATTTCGAAATAGCGCGTCTACACACAAAATGCATTTTGAAATAGTGTTTTGCTATTTCGAAATAGCGCGTCCACACTGAGTGGACGGTGAATCGCATTTAAGGCCGGACAGAACCAGGTCTGGCAGGGCATCAGGTCAGGAGTTACTTTGTGTGGCTGCTGCCTGAGGCTGTCTGAGGCCTGTGCTTAAAGGCACCCCCCTGGACAGCCAGTTCTCAGGTTTCCCTGCTTGCTACTGTGACGTAGTGGGGGTACTTGCTGGGCTGTGGTGACCCCTGCTGTCTGGAGCAAGACCCAGCAGGGAAAACCTCACTAGGCAGAGGTAAGGCCAAACTTGTGGAACCAGTGGCCAGACACCCCCCATGGAGAGGAACAAAGGAAGGTGAATGCGGCCCTGGCTGGGGGGCAGGGCTGGAAGGGGGTGGGTTGGTTGGTGGCTGTCTGGGAGGATGGATGAGACAGCCTAGGGAGAGGAGCTGGAGTTTAGGGGCCCAGTCTCCCCCATCTCAAGGGGGCCTGAGGCATCCTAGCCCAGTTCCTGTAACCAGATTACATCTGTGCTGCGCTGTGCTGGGGGAGCAATAAACCACCCTCAATTCCACGGGCTGGTACAGTCTGTTTGAGCCATTTCGGGGTGCAGGAGACGGGGAACCCCCAACGCGCCGTCACACTGGTGTCAGAAGTGGGATGCACTGCACCCCGTGGATGAAGCTCCCAGCGGCAATCGACAAGGCGCAGTAGAAGCAAGAGCCCTGGAGTCAGGCGTGCTGGAGACAGAGCGAAGCGGTTCCTGGGAATCGTGGGGCGCTGCAGCACTAGACTGGTGAGTCTGCACCAAGGGGACCAGCGGGCAGATGGCCTACGCCCGACTCTTGAAGGCAGAGCTGGTGGGGCTGTGCAGAGAGAGGGGCTTGCCTGTGCGGAAAGCAACCAAGGCCCAGCTGATTACCCAGCTGGAAGAGAATGACCAGCCACGGGGCCAGGATCTTGTCCCCAGGGGAAGCAGCCAGACCCCCCCTGAGAGTGTGTCAGGCTCAGAGAGGGGGAGGAGCGCTGGAACCCACCGGAGAGATGAGACAGCGTCTCCCGGGAGGCCTGCAAGCCGTAGCCCATCTAGGGCAGGGGCCAGCCCAGCGGAGCTGCGGCGGCTGGAGATCCAGCTGCGGATGAAGGAATTGGAAGTAGAGGACCGAGAGAAGGAGCGCCAAGATCGAGAGAGGGACCGCCAGGATCGAGAGAAGGAGCGCCAAGATCGAGAGAGGCAGCGACAGCATGAGCTGGCCATGGCAGAGCGGAGAACCGGCGGGGCCCCGGCGGCGCCAAGAGTGGATGGGCCCCAGAGTCCCGGGGATGCCAGGCGCTTGGAGAGGCTCACGGTGGCCCAATTGAAGGACGTGGGCGACATAGACGGGTTCCTCAGCTCCTTTGAGAGGGCCTGTGGGCTGCAACAGGTCCCCCCAGCTGACTGGCTGCAGGAGCTCATCCCCGCACTGAACCAGGAGGCGGCCGGAGTGCTCAGTCAGCTGGAGGACCTACAGCCAGGGGATTACAACCGAGTCAAGGAGGCCCTGCTGCACAAGTTCGGGCTGACCCCCGAGATGTACAGGAAGAAGTTCCGGGCGGTACAGAAAGGGCCACGGGAGACCTATGTGGATCTGGCCTCCCGCCTGGCGCAATACTGCCGCAAGTGGGTGTCTGGAGTCGGAGCCCAGACCGCAGAGGAGCTGCTCAAGCTGGTCATGATGGAGCAGTTCTATGAAGCGTGCCCACCCAAACTGAGGCTGTGGCTCAAGGACCGGAGACCAGAGAACCCCCAGGAGGCCGGGAGACTGGCGGATGAGTTCATGGAGAGCCGGTCCGGGGGTGAACGGGAGTCCCGGAGAGAAAGAGAATCGCGCAGAGACCGGTTCTCGGCGGAGCAACGAAGAGAGACACCTCCGAGGCGAGCCCCAGGGACCAGGACCAGTCATCGATACCCCAGAAAACCAGCCAGGGCCCGGGCAGAGCCGACCCGAATGGGCCCACAGAACCTAACTTGCCATCGCTGTGGGCAACGGGGCCACAAGAGGGCTCAATGCACCAGGCGCAAGAACAGGTCCCATGACCTGGGACGTTCCAGGGTTAACTGGCTGGGGCAGGAGGAAGGGCAGGCTGCCCCAGAGGCAGGGGCTGGCCGGCAAACCTCCGCTCAGGGAGGGGGGAAGGATGCTCAGTGCACCTCCCCTGGGAGGTCTGACCCTCGGGAGACAGATTTATCCGTGCACCGGGTGGGGGCGGGGCGGCCCCTACGGAGGGACTGCCTCGTACCCCTGGAGGTGGATGGCAGGAAGGTGACGGGTTTCTGGGACACGGGGGCGGAGGTGACGCTGGCCCGGCCCGACATAGTGGCCCCAGACCGTATGCTACCCGACACTCAGCTGACCCTGAGGGGCATAGGCGGCACCCCCTTTGAGGTACCCGTAGCCAGGGTGCATCTGAAATGGGAGGCCAAGGAGGGCCCCAAGGAAGTGGGGGTGCACCCGCACTTGCCCACCGACGTGCTAATGGGGGGTGACCTAGAGGAGTGGCCAGACGGACCCCACAGGACGCTGGTCACCACCCGTAGCCAGAGCAAGCGAGGGGCTTGCGGCCCGGAACTCGAGGAGGTTCCCCAACAGGGGGCCCAGGGCCCCGTCCCAGCAGACCTAGAGTTGGACCTAGGCAGTGGGGGGAACCACGGCCCTGTCCCAGCCCCAGCCGCTGAATTCCAGGCGGAGGTGCGAGTGGATCCCGCCTTGCAGGCCCTGAGGGACCGGGCTGACCTGGGTGCCGCGCAACCCCTAGGAGGAGATTGCCAGGAGAAGTTCCGGTGGGAGAGGGGATTTCTGTACCGGGAATGGCTTTCCCCCGGGACGGTAGGCAAGTGGGGGCTCCAGCGGCAGCTGGTGGTTCCCCAAAGGTATCGCCGCAAGCTGCTACACCTGGCCCATGACATCCCGTTCTCGGGACACCAGGGGATCCGGCGCACACGGCTGAGGCTGCTCCAAAACTTCTATTGGCCGGGGATGTTTGCAGCTGTCCAGCGGTACTGCCGGTCCTGCCAACGAGTGGGGAAGGCCCAAGACAGGAAGAAAGCTGCATTGAGACCCCTGCCCATCATAGAGGAGCCTTTCCAGAAGGTGGCGATGGATATTGTGGGGCCCTTCAACAGAGCGACCCGGACAGGGAAGAAATACATCCTGGTGGTGGTGGACTTCGCCACCCGCTACCCCGAGGCCGTGGCCCTGCCCTCCATCGAGGCAGACACGGTGGCAGACGCACTGCTGACCATTTTCAGCAGGGTGGGGTTTCCCCAGGAGGTTCTCACGGACCAGGGATCCAACTTCATGTCGGCCCTGCTCCGGTGCTTGTGGGAGAAGAGTGGGGTGCAGCACACCTGAGCCTCGGCGTATCACCCCCAGACCAACGGGTTGGTGGAGAGGTTCAATGGGACTCTGAAGCAGATGCTACGGACCTTTATGCACAAACACCCGCAGGACTGGGACAAGTACCTACCCCACCTGCTGTTTGCGTACAGGGAAGTGCCCCAGGAGTCCACGGGGTTCTCGCCGTTCGAGCTGTTATATGGGAGGCGAGTGAGGGGCCCCCTGGACTTATTGAAAGACGAGTGGGAGGGGAAGGTCTCCCCGGAGGGTGAGCCGGTCGTGGAATACGTCCTGACATTCCGGGAAAGACTTGCCGAGCTCATGGGCCTGGCCAGAGAGAACCTGAGCAGGGCCCAGAGGAAGCAGAAGGTCTGGTACGACCGCAATGCACGGGCCCGCGCCTACGCTACCGGGGACCAGGTGATGGTCCTGATCCCCGTGCGGAAGAACAAGCTGCAAGCCGCCTGGGACGGCCCCTTCAAGGTGGTTAAGCAGCTGAACGAGGTGAACTACGTGGTGGAGCTGACGGGCCGGACGCGCGGCCAGCGGGTATATCATGTTAACATGATGAAGCCGTACTGGGACAGGGAGAACTTGGTGCTGGCCGTGTGTAAGCCCTGGGAGGAGCAGGGGGAGGATCCCCTGGTGGGCCTGTTCCCTGGGACCGGAGAGGACTCTTCGCTGGAGTCAATTTCCCTCTCGGACCAGCTCACCCCGGCCCAGCAGGCCGAGATCCGGGAGGTGCTGCGCTCCCACCAGCAGCTGTTCTCCAACAAGCCGGGTCTCACCAACCTGGCTGTCCACCGGGTGCAGACGGGCACTCACCCCCCGGTGCACTGCTCCCCATTCAGGGTCACAGGGAAAACAGCCCAGGACCTGGAGAGAGAGGTCCAGGACATGTTGGCCCTGGGGGTGATCCAGCCGTCCTCCAGCCCCTGGGCCTCTCCCGTGGTGCTGGTTCCCAAGAAGGACGGGTCGATCCGGTTCTGCGTGGACTACCGGAAGCTCAACGCCATCACGGTGTCCGACGCCTACCCGATGCCAAGGCCCGACGAGCTCCTGGACAAGCTGGGGGGAGCTCGCTATCTCACCACCCTGGACCTAACCAAGGGCTACTGGCAGGTGCCGCTAGACCAGGAGGCCAGACTGAAATCGGCTTTCATCACGCCACTGGGGCTCTATGAGTTCCTGGTCCTACCCTTTGGCCTCAAAGGGGCGCCGGCCACCTTCCAGCGCCTGGTGGACCAGCTGCTGCGGGGAATGGAGAACTGTGCCCTAGCGTACATCGATGACATCTGCGTCTTCAGCCAGTCCTGGGAGGACCACGTGGCCCAGGTCAGACAGGTACTGGATCGGCTGAGGGAGGCTGGGCTGACCGTAAAGGCTGGGAAGTGCAAGGTTGGAATGGCCGAAGTGTCCTACCTGGGCCATAAGGTGGGGAGCGGCTGCTTGAAGCCAGAGCCGGCCAAAGTGGAGGCCATCCGGGACTGGCCTGTGCCCCAGACCAAGAAGCAGGTCCAGGCTTTCATTGGGATGGCGGGGTACTACCGGAGGTTTGTGCCCAACTTCAGCTCCATCGCTGCCCCGATCACAGAGCTGTGCAGGAAGGGGAGGCCCGACAGGGTGGTCTGGACGGAGCAGTGCCAGAGGGCTCTCTGTGCACTGAAGGGAGCCCTGGCCAAGGCTCCAGTGTTGGTAAACCCAGACTTCGACAAGCCCTTTATCGTGTTTACGGACGCCTCGGACACCGGGCTGGGGGCGGTGCTGATGCAGGCGGACGAGAAAGGGGAACATCACCCCATCGTGTACCTGAGCAGGAAGCTGCTGCCCCGGGAGCGGAGCTACGCGACCGTAGAGAGGGAATGCCTGGCCATGGTGTGGGCTCTGCAAAAGCTGCAGCCGTACCTGTTTGGCCGGCGTTTCACGGTGTTCACCGACCACTGCCCCCTGACCTGGCTACACCAGATGAAAGGGACGAACGCCAAGCTGCTGCGGTGGAGCCTGCTCCTGCAGGACTACGACATGGAAGTGATCCACGTCAAGGGGAGCGCCAACATCATCGCCGACGAGCTGTCCCGTGGGGGGGGCCCGAACTTCCCTAGGTCACGAGTGGAGTGACCCTGCTCAGTTCGCTCTCGGAGGGGGGAGAACTGTGACGTAGTGGGGGTACTTGCTGGGCTGTGGTGACCCCTGCTGTCTGGAGCAAGACCCAGCAGGGAAAACCTCACTAGGCAGAGGTAAGGCCAAACTTGTGGAACCAGTGGCCAGACACCCCCCATGGAGAGGAACAAAGGAAGGTGAATGCGGCCCTGGCTGGGGGGCAGGGCTGGAAGGGGGTGGGTTGGTTGGTGGCTGTCTGGGAGGATGGATGAGACAGCCTAGGGAGAGGAGCTGGAGTTTAGGGGCCCAGTCTCCCCCATCTCAAGGGGGCCTGAGGCATCCTAGCCCAGTTCCTGTAACCAGATTACATCTGTGCTGCGCTGTGCTGGGGGAGCAATAAACCACCCTCAATTCCACGGGCTGGTACAGTCTGTTTGAGCCATTTCGGGGTGCAGGAGACGGGGAACCCCCAACGTGCCGTCACAGCTTGCCTACCTCCATGAGGGACAGGAAACCATTTTGTCTCTGTGTGCTCTGGTTGCCTTCACTCGGGACATCACAGCACTCTGCAACGTGAAGCCAGAGCTGCCCCTGGGCACTCTGGTGCTTTTCGTGGACGCGTTGCTGCGGACCTGTCTGAACCTTCTGCAGGCTGCCATCTGAGAGGTCCATCAGGGGGCTGTCAGTATCCAGGAGGCCCTGCGGGAGAGCTTCCATCCTGAGGAGCCCTCAGAGCCTCTCTGGTCTGCCCCACTGGGGGCTTGTGCCTCATTCCTCCCTCACGTCCTTCCACTTACCTCTCCCTAACCCCCCTTCCTGATGTCAAATAAAATACACGTATTTTCATGAACACAAACTATCTTTATTTAACAAAACCCCGGAGGAGAGGGGGGAGAATGAAACTCTGGTGAGACTGGGGAAAGGAGGCGGGAGAGAGGAGAAGAGAGGGGGGGAGAGGAGAGGGGAAAACTTGGGGGGAGGAAGCAAGGGGAAGAAAGGGGAGGGGAAGGTCAAGGCTCAGGGTTGGGGGGCTCTCCAGACCAACTTGATTTTCATGCAAACTTGCTCCTGGGTTCACATGTGGCCTTTAGTGCCACGCTGGCAGCTATCCTGCCATTGATGGCCGCATTCCTCTCTCTAGTGCAGAGATCATGGACATTGGGGGCAATCCCCCCAAACCTGAATAAGGTCCATGATCTCCACCCTGGACCAGGAAGGCGCCCGCCTTCTCCAGCCCCTGTCAGGCTCCTGGGAGCTGGCAGACTGCTCCTGGCGAGTGGTGGAGGGCTGGCTGCCCGTCTTTGCTGGCTCATGTTTTGGGGCCATTGGGTCAGGGGTAGTGACTGCTGGCTCTGGCCTGGCAGGCTTGGAACTGGCACAGACACTGTGGCCAGAGTCAACCCCTAAAGGCTCCGGGGAGGGAGGAAGGAGAGGAGTGATCTTGGTTGAGGCTGGAGTGGCCACCAGGGCACCCTGGGAAGGCTGGAGGCCCCCTATTTCCATGTGTCTACACAGCACTTATTTCGAAATAGCTATTTTGAATTTGGCTTTATTCCTCATGGAATGAGGTTTACCAAATTTGGAATAAGTGCTCCGCTATTTCAAATTAATTTCGAAATAGCAGTTTGGCTGTGTAGATGCTACTTTGAGTAAGTAGGAATAAGATCCTCCGGAAAAGGGCGCTTTTTCCGGAGGATCGGGGCCAGTGTAGATGCTCTTTTCCGGCTTTTCTAAAAGCCGGAAAAAAGCGGCGGACATTTTTATTTAAATGCCGCGGGGGATATTTGAATCCCCCGCGGATTTCCCTATTACGACCTCTGAAATTAACATGCGCCTTCTGGAAAAGGGGCCAATGTAGACGTAGCCCATGTGTTTACTTACAGACTTAGGATAGGTGCCTGTAATAGTGATTGAGGGAAGGCATCTCTGCTTTTTTAAGCTAAGTCCCTGTTTGTGCTTTGCAGACCTTTATCAGGGAGGAACGATTGGATCCCCCAGCTTCCCCCACTGTTCTATGAGGGAATGGCTGTCCTGAGATATCACTGACAGGGCTGCTAGGCTCACTGGTCTTATGACTTCTCTATATCAGGGACCAGCTCATTTGTTAATAATTCACGTTGGACGGGAGCTGGGTGAAGGCTGGAGGGTCAGTTTCGCTGTGATGATCACCAGTTAAGCTCTACAGAGAATCATAGAAAAGCAGGGTGGAAGTGACCTAGAAAGACCCCCTAGTCCAGCTCCCTGTGCTGAGGCAGGACCAAGTATTCCTACACACTTTTGTCTAACTGGTTCTTAAAAACCTCCAGTGATGGAGATTCCAGAACCTCCCTTTGAAGCCTACTCCGTAGCTTAACTGTTTTTATAGTTACTTAGAAAGTTTCTCCTAATATTGAACCTAAATCTCCCTTGCTGCAGATTAAGCTGATTGCTACTTCTCCTACTTTAAGTCCACATGGAAAACAGTTGATCACATTCTCTTTATAACAGTCCATAACATATATGAACATGGTTTGAACATATTTGAAGGTCTGGCCGTATGTGGGTTTGGCCAAGACACGGAGGAGGAAAAGGAGCTTACAGGGGTATGTATGTCATTTTCTTGGAGTGCCTAGGGCTCTGACTCATCTTGTTACCCCTTCAGCAAGAGGAAGAATTTCTCAGGCTTGAATCATAGAATCACAGAATACTAGCACTGGAAGGGACCTTGAGAGGT
This sequence comes from Pelodiscus sinensis, assembly GCF_052426305.1. Lineage (NCBI taxonomy): Eukaryota > Metazoa > Chordata > Testudines > Trionychidae > Pelodiscus > Pelodiscus sinensis. Next base: position 22,329,703 of record NC_143077.1, on the reverse strand, counting down.
CATTGAGTCCAGTCCCCTGCCCTCATGGCAGGACCAAATACTGTCTAGACCATCCCTGAGTTGACTTGATGTTAACTCGATAACACCACCAGTCCGTGAGCCACCCATCCAATCTTCTCAAGGCTCTGCCAGCCCTTACTTTACCTTGCAGGGTAAAAAGTAATGGTGCCTGACGGGAATGGGAGTGTGAAGTTTGGATATGAAGGTGGGGCGGGGAGGACGACACTTACCTGGCTCTGTACCTCCTGTTGCTCTCAGGCACCATGAATCTGGCCAATGGAAGCAGCAGGGAAAGCTTTCAGGTGAACAGTTTCTTGCACTGCCAATCCCCCAGCTCAGAGGAGGAGGAGTGGCAGTGCATGGAGCTGCTTCCTGTCCCCATGAGCTAGATCTGGCCCATGAGGATCCTCCCCCAAGAGGGGAGCTGCAGAGCTGGAGCACCAGTGTAGGCTCCCCAGTATAGGGGTGTGTGAACCCAGAGCCTGCAGCTTACCTGCAAGATGGTTGCAGACCACACTTTGTGAACCACTCACTGCCTTACATGCTTTCTCTGGGCCTTGTGGAGGGTACTCAGAGTCTGGGTATGTATATGCAGTAAGGAGGAGAAGGGAATGGGCTGGGAACAGAGAGCCTAAATCGTGATGTTAGATGCACTTCAAGCACCCACCTGACAATTTTTGTCCTGCATGCATTGACCATATAGTAGTCACCGAGCCCCCCAGTGAAATGCAAACCACCAGCGTTTGACAGACAGGAATGTAGGATGGCAGAATAGTGCTGGGAGAATTTTTATTTTCATAGAAACTACTGAATACATTTAAAGAGGTTTTCAAATCTCAGTAAAGGTGCATCTCCACTGCACCCGTAGGTCAAAATAAGCTACGCAATTTGAGTTACGCAAATTGCATATCTTATTTCAATCTAATTTTGAAATAGATTATTTTGAAATTTCAGAAAAAAGCGCTATTCCAGCAAGTCCCTTAACCTTCATGGAACGAGGGCTACAGGGACACCGGAATATATTTCGAAGTAATGGGTGCATTTAAAGATGCGAAATAGCTATTTGTGGATACTTTGGATATCCCAAAATAGCACTGCTGTCTAGACGTAGCCTAAATGTATAGGAGCAGAAATTGATCTTCAAACATTTGCCATTTAAAGAAATAAAATGAAACATTTCTGGTGTGAAAGAAAAGTACACTTGCTGACTTCTTCATTCTCTTTAAAAACACCATGGTTCTTTAGAAGTTTTCTCTTTTTCTGCCTGTGGAATAGAAATACGGAAACAATAAGGTATTTGTTTGAGACAAAATGCAGAGAAATATGTACCATGATTGCTGTCCCTTTGTGAAGTGTCTGATGGAAGCAAATGTTCACACACAAGTGCCATAGTTTTAGAGCACAGTTTTGCCACTGTAACTTAGAATGAGTAGGTCCTGACTCCGAGAACAGTGATGTGAGGGCCAGATTCTGCCATACTTACAGGCTACGTCTAGACTGGCATGATTTCCGGAAATGCTTTTAATGGAAAAGTTTTCTGTTAAAAGCATTTTCAGAAAAGAGCATCTAGATTGGCATGGACGCTTTTCCGCAAAAGCACTTTTTGCGGAAAAGCATCTGTGCCAATCTAGACGCGCTTTTGCGCAAAAAAGCCCCGATCGCCATTTTAGCCATCAGGGCTTTTTTGCGCAAAACAGTACTGTGCTGTCTACACTGGCCCTCTTGCGCAAATGATTTGTGCAAGAGGGCTTTTGCCCAAACTGGAGCAGCATAGTATTTCCGCAAGAACAATGACAATCTTACATGAGATCGTCAGTGTTCTTGCAGAAATTCAAGCAGCCAGTGTAGACAGCTAGCAAGTTTCTCCGCAAAAGCAGCTGATTTTGCGGAAAAACTGGCCAGTCTAGACACAGCCACATTGCACAATCTCACATTCAGCAAGCAGCCATACTGCTTTCAATATCCTCTTTGGTAGAGCAAGGTACTACTCACTGGCAGTTAGGTTAGCAGCATGTCATCATTGATTTCTGCAAAGCACTGGGCTACGTCTACACTGGCCCCTTTTCCGGAAGGGGCATGTAAATTTCACTAGTCGTCGTAGGGAAATCCGCGGGGGATTTAAATATCCCCCGCGGCATTTAAATAAAAATGTCCGCTGCTTTTTTCCGGCTTTTAAAAAAGCCGGAAAAGAGCGTCTACACTGGCCCCGATCCTCCGGAAAAAGTGCCCTTTTCCGGAGGTTCTTATTCCTACTTTGAAGTAGGAATAAGACCCTCCGGAAAAGGGCACTTTTTCCGGAGGATCGGGGCCAGTCTAGATGCTCTTTTCCGGCTTTTTTAAAAGCCGGAAAAAAGCGGCGGACATTTTTATTTAAATGCCGCGGGGGATATTTAAATCCCCCGCGGATTTCCCTACGACGACTAGTGAAATTTACATGCCCCTTCCGGAAAAGGGGCCAGTGTAGACGTAGCCCTGGTGTGTAGGGGACCCTTTGTCAGTCCCGGTCTATAACTCCATTAGGTGGTTTTGCGATATGGACAGCTTGCTCTTAGACTCCAGAAAGAATAGGCGGAAGGGATAAAGTATATCATGTTGGCTTGATCTAAATTTAGGTACTCTCACTGAGTAGTACCTTGCTCAGAGAGTAGACCATTCAAATCAGTTTGGCTGTCTGAGTAAGGTACTTAAAGTATGACAAAATCTGTCCCTTTTTGGTATTTTTTTATATCAAAATTAACATCTGACACTGAAATTACCATATAATCGCTGAATTCCTTGTCTGTCGTCATCTGGAAGGACGAAGGTGTTTGGATCCCAGTAGCGATACATAGGGTACGTCAGAGCACCTTGGACATTTGAATGACCCAGTCCCAAAGAATGGCCAAATTCATGAGCAGCAACAAGGAACAAATTTGTTCCTAAATTTTTCATATATAAAAAAGAGGAAAAGAATTATTAACATACAATGGAACAGAGAATCACAAGCAGAAGAATTCACATCTTTTCATTGTGATGAAATCCTATAGGTTTAATTTAAGTTTATCTGCTCTCCCATGTTTTAGTAAGAATTTTTCAGAGGCCATGAATGGGAAGTCAGGAAACCTGCAATCTATTCCTGACTCTCCTTTTGTTAATGGCCCACCTTTTGACAATCACTTAAAGTTGTGTCTAACTTACAAAAACACCAGGATAATATTGCTCTCCCACTTTTGTAAAGTGATTTGAGCTCCACAGAATACAGACCTTATATATATGCTCTGGCAGGCAAAGGTAAGTATGTTACATTATATATAAGAGAGAGGGACAAACAGTTATAGGAAGAAAATGCCAGGGCTTTGTGTAGAAGGAGCTGAATTTGTTGCGACGGGCACAGGAAATACTTTACCTATATGATTTTGTGACCACTTCTCAGCTTCATCAAAATGAGCATCTCCTCCTATCCCTGGGCTTGGTGCAAAGGCATGAGCCAGTACTCCCCCCCTTCCATCAAAGGGAGATTGGTCGCCGTGTGCTGCATAGGAAAGGAAATTAATATGTCATCAATTAACACAATGATTCATTTTAAACACAGTTACATATCTTGAAGTTTAGAATTTGCTTTTATTCATTGTAGATAATAATATATTAAAATGAGACTAAAATGATATTAAGGTTGCAAAGTCAAACATTCAAAAGGTAGGAAATGTCACACTTAAGATTGCCTGTTCAATGAACTCAGCTCCCATGTGTGTGCACATTATGGTCCGGTTTTTAATTCCATGATTGCAAACTATTTTTTCCCATGGACTTCTGTCTTATGGAGGGCATTTTCTCAGTAATGGCTGAATCATCTTCTCTGAAACTTTCCAAAATTTCAGCCTGAGGCTGAAACCAAGTGAGAAAATGTCTGGCTTAAATTTTGCAAAGTTATAAGCATCTGAAGGCAAGGTCCTAGAATTGACAGCATTGGGCAATAATAAGGATAGATTATGCTACCTGCACTACCTGTGCTACTTCAAGTGAATGATTTTAGGGAACCACTGCTTTGAAAAACTGAGCCTCTCATTTGGTAAACTAATTTAATGTGTCTTCTGTTAGAATCTCCCGTAAGAGTGGCTGAGGTGTCTGGATCTTCAGCTGGAGTGGAGGTTGGATGGAAAAGGTTGACTCTCCTCTTCTGCCTATAAGAAGGGCTACAATTTCTTGCTGGAATTCAAGGATTTGCAGGACAGTTGTCAAAAATTCATAACCCAGGAAGACAGTACAACATTATTGTACTATTGGATGTTTGGGGATGAATCTTTAAGGGTTTGGCTACACTCAGAATGCTACAGCTGCACCACTGTAGCACTTCAGCATAAGTAGCGCCCACAGTAATAGGAGTTCTCTCCTTGGTGGAGGTACATCACCTCCCCAAGAAGGGGTAGCTAGGTCAATGGGAGAAGTCTCCTCTTGACCTAGCACTAGTCTACACTGGCTAGTATAGGTGACTCTCAAGGGTCAGGATTTTTCACACGGCCGACCGAGGGACATAGCTTTATCAAAATTAAAATCTAGTGTAAACAGCACTTAAGAGGAGGACTAACACTTGTATGTCTACACTGCATCTCTTTAGCACAAAAGCCTATGCAAACAAAGTGCAGATTAGCATATTTCCCTGCTTCATTTGCATAATTAATCAGGGGACATTTTTGCACAAGAGGCTTTTGCACAAAAAGTAGCCCTCTACACAGCTCCTTTTTGGGCAAAAAAACCCTCTTTCACAAGAGCCATTCTTCTCAATTTTTTCAGAAAGAATAGCTCTTGTGCAAGAGGGTGTTTTTGTGCAAAAAGGAGCTGTGTAGATGGCTCTTTTTTGCACAAAGACTCTTGCGCAAAAATGGCCACTAATGAATTATGCAAATGAAGCATGACAATATGCTAATCGGTGCTTCAGTTGCATAGGCTTTTGTGAAAGAGGGGTGCCCTGTAGTTGTAGTGAGAGAGGAACTAAAGTATGTGCATGTGTGCGTATACACACACATTCTCCCCCTTTCAGACTTCTTGGAAGCCTAAAATAAAACTGTAATCCAAAATAGTCCCCCTTGCGTTGGACTACAGTGGAAAGAAGCTCTGTTGTATTTGTGTTTGTCTCTAATGAGGCAAAAAAAATGTTTTTGAGGCATATGACCAAGGTGTTTAAACCGTTCACAAGTGTGAAGACTCCTTGTTTGCTCATATATAGGAATAATGATCTTAGCAGAGGAGTACTTTTACAATCACATATACGTTGACACTATTTTCCTCATTTTACAGTTTGAACTTCCAAGGGATTTTGTGATGGTTGATTAGTTAAACTGATACACAAATATAAAACTGCAGGACATGATAAAGATCGGATGAACTCAGAATGAAAATAATTGTTCTCTCTTCAGCCTTTGGGTATGAAAACATGTAAGCTTTTAAAGTATAGCTTCAACTTTAAATAAAAGTAATTCATGGATTCTTAAAACCATAGCAGTAGCCTCACCACCATGTGCAAAACGAATTAGGATATCCGCTTCTCCCCTGGCAACGTTTTGAAATCTCAGTGGAGTCACATCACTCCACACCTGAAATGCCTTTTTGATCGCTTTCACCACCATAGAACGAGGCAGATCAGGTGTATAGTTCAGAATCCTTTCAGCAGCAAAAGAAAAGAAATTATTGTCATTTAAGGCATGGAATAATATGACAGCATTAAAACAAAACAAAATGCACAAAAGTGGCATATAACCAAGCTGTAAGTCAATACATTCTTCCTCCATCTTGGAGTTCCTGGAAATGTGATGTAATCTAATACATCAGGGACTCCACACCTTGGCCGTGCCATCATTTCTTCTGTTTGTGAATTAAATTTTCCTGTTACAGTCAGGTGGAAAAATTTCTGCATCTCTTTAATTTTCTCTTCTAAGTCCCAACCACCTACTTTATTAATAGATGAAAAGAACCTGTGCAGATAATCCTGAAAATAAAAAGAAACTTTAGATTCAGGGTTCATCTCCAGTTGTGTTCTCTTATACCTTAAAGAATCAATTTGTCGGCAAGTATAAGATCCAGATCCTTGACTATACTTCAATTACTAGATCCCTAGAAAATCACAGTACTCTGTCATAAAAGGGAAACAGTTCAGACAGATATGAGACCACTTTTCCAATATAAATGAACACTAGGGGCTCGTCTACATTGGCCCCTTTTCCGGAAGGGGCATGGTAATTTTTGAGATCGTAATAGGGAAATCCGCGGGGGATTTAAATATTCCTACTTCGAAGTAGGAATAAGATCCTCTGGAAAAGGGCGCTTTTTCCGGAGGATCGGGGCCAGTGTAGACGCTCTTTTCCGGCTTTTCTAAAAGCCGGAAAAAAGCGGCGGACATTTTTATTTAAATGCCGCGGGGGAGATTTAAATCCCCCGCGGATTTCCCTATTACGATCTATGAAATTACCATGCCCCTTTCGGAAAAGGGGCCAGTGTAGACGTAGCCTAGGAGAAGACACAATGGGCTTAAACTGCAGCAAGGAAAGTTTAGGTTAGACATTAGGAAAACTTCCTAACTGTCAGGGTGGTTAAACACTGGAATAAATTGCCTAGGGAGGTTGTGGAATCTCCATCTCTGGAGATATTTAAGAGCAGGTTAGATAGACATCTCTCAGGGATGGTCTAGATGGTACTGGGCCCTGCCGTGAGGGCAGGGGACTGGACTCAATGACCTCTCGGGGTCCCTTCCAGTTCTAGTGTTCTATGATTCTAAAATAACAATGTGGATTTGTGTTAAAATTGTCACTACCTTTCTCCTTTGAGAACTCTGTACTTAATCTTACTTCATATCAAAATGCTGCAGTGCTCTATTCTGTCTTTTATGAAATACACAAAAGAGTATTGTGCAAAGGTTAGTTAGTTCTGGATTTGAGTAATTGCTTATGCCTGGACCTTTTCAGGCCTAAGAACTTAGGCTCCTACTTCTCATTTACACCAGTGCCTTTTGTACACCATTTTGGTAGTGTAAAGGGATCTTAAAATGGGTGTAAATTTACATTCATTGTAATGTCCCTTTACATTACCCATCTGGTATTATAAAAGATCCTTAGTGGTCATGAGAATCATACCACCCTGTCATTTATAAATAATATTAAGGATAAGATTTTGTCATGGACATTTTTGTAAAAGTCACAGAGAGGACATGGGCAAAAAAGAAAAATTGATGGAAGCTTTTCCTGACTTTTACTAAAAATAGCCATGATCTCTCTCTCTCTCGCTCTCTCTCTCTCTCTCTCTCATCTTTGGGTAATTTTATATCTTTAATACCTGGTCCTAATTCACTTTTGCAATTTCACATAGGGGGCTTTCAAAATTTTACTTTATACCTTCTATTTTTTGTCAACTGACTTGTAACAACTACATACCACTGAAATAAAATACAATGTCACCTGCTCTCTGGAAAGAAATATAATAATTAAGATGTAGACTTACAATGGAAAAGCAGTATATTTGCGGGTTAGGTGAACAGCCTGACAGATAGCCCATTCATGACATACCTCTATACAATTCTGGTTGTTGGAGCTCCATGGCTCTGGCTTAAGCGAACCTGGAAGACCAAGAATTCCAGGCAAGAACGGTGCAATGCAGAGAAGGATGTATTTCATGGTGTTATCAGATGGTCACTGCTGAAAAAGGAAAATCTGAGGTCTTCTGTGTCTGATGGTCACAGCTATAAAGCTTATATAGGCCTGGACTGGTGTGTGTGTGGTAACCGATTTCATGAGTCATTTTTAGGCTTCCTCTGTGGTTTTGTTATTTGCTGTAATGCTTTTAAGGTGTCTTTATTCCAAAATGTAAATGAAGAAACATTAACTTTTTGATGACAGCACAGCTGATGTCACACTGACAGAGCAGGCAGCCAACTTTCTTTATCTCCCTTTCATATGATTCAGGTGCAAAAACCACAGGGGCAGAGGGATGTTAGTTTTCTTAACCTCAGTCAACACATTTGCTTGCTGACCAATCTCAGCTTTCCAACATTACCTTGGTGCCATTAATGCACATTGCAACACACTTCTGGCTTGATATCTAGTCTACATGGCTGTGTCCAGACTCAGGGGTTTTTTCGGGAAAAGTAGCCTTTTTCCGAAAAAGCTTCCCCTGCGTCCAGACTCAAGCCGCGTTCTTTCGAAATTAAATCGAAAGAACGCGGCTTTTCTTTCGATGGCGGTAAACCTCATTTCACGAGGAAGAACGCCTTCTTTCGAAAGTTCCTCTTTCGAAAGAAGGCGTTCTTCAATGTAAATAGGGCTTCTTCGAAAGAGAGCATCCAGACTCACTGGATGCTTTCTTTCGAAAAAGCAAGCTGCTTTTTCGAAAGTTCAACGTGCAGTCTAGACGCTCTCTTTCGAAAGAGGCTCTTTCGAAAGAGGCTTGCAGTCTAGACATAGCCCATGTGTTGATTGACTGCAGAGGACGTGACTACATAAGTGTAAGTGCCGTGCGAGCGAAATCACTTAAAACTACATGCTTTGTAATACCTGCCCGTGTGAAAGTTTCTATTTAAGCATTCTAGTACAAATTCTGAAAATCCAGAGGAAATTTACTGATGCTAGTAAGGTTTGTCCAGGTTTAACTAAGCTCTGAATCTGGCCACTTCTATATGTGGAAAGATTATGGAGTCCCTTAAAGTTTTTTGACCTCAAATCTGATGAGCTCTGATGAATCAGTCTTTAAAAAGGATTATTTAGTATAAAATAAAGGAGCTAGAATTATCCTATGTGGAAAAAAATCCCAGATGCTTCTACGGAAGAGTAAGGAGCCGTACTCAGTTATGGTGGATTTCAGTGAGCAGCAGGCCTCATTTGCGCTCCATGGAATGCTACAGCAAGCAATGGATGAATTTATTTCATAGGGTACTTCAGCCGAATATCAGCGTACTGTTGCATTTTGGGTGCACAGCTTAGTGACAATGGAGCTAAGCTGCAGCACAAGGAGAAATAGCCCTCTTCCCAGCAGTATCCGGCACTGTGACCGCGTAAGAGGTATCTGTTGTATTTCACCATGGAACTACTCACATGCATAAAATTAAGCGTGTATTTAACTGCAGAAGAGGGCCCCTAGGGCCCCATTTTATTCTGACTGAAGCTAATACAAAGATGCCTGTGGCTGAGCTGTGCTTTGGCACAGCTGAAAATGGGTGATACTTAAAAGACAGATGTAAGCCACGTTGTGCTCTGTCATTCTGAGGAAATGTCATTCAGGGAAATGATCTTGTTCCTCATACAAATCAGAAAAATTCCAAGGTCAATGAAGCCCATGACTAGCCCACACTAATTAGAGCAGCATCTAGGATTCTCTTACAGGGGCAAGGGCCAAAGCTGAACCAGAGAATCAGGGAGCCACAACCAGCTCACTAGCACCCCTCACTCTGCTGTACTTAATGGAAACTGAGGGCAGTAGAAAGTCTGGCCCCAAATTGGGAAATTTCAACCTCGGAGATGAAAGTTATTGAAAGCGATAGCATGTTAGACTAAAAGCTGTTCTGTGATATTTATTTTGTAATATTTATTTTCCTCACAATGAAGCATCTTAATACTATATAAAAAAAACCTCATGACCTTGCCATCTAAAGCTTCATACCTAGGATCTTTATGCTGGTAAGTAATCATTCTATGAGAAACAATGCTTGTTGAATAGTCCCACTGACTGAGCAGGGAATTTTAGTGCTGTAGGCAAAAGTGCCTATCAGCATTTTCCCATTGAACTAGGAAGTATGTATAATTTCTGATACAATACATTCTATATTTTGTCATTCAGTGTTTTTAATCTTCTTCAGTTATGTGAAAAAGTGAAGTAGAATCTAGTGATTCACTGTTGAATATTCACTGGTCATTGTGTTGGATGAGAGAACTGAGACAAGTTCTGAATACATGTATTTTAGGCAACACTTGACCCTGTCCTTAATGAAGAGTTCAAGAGTGACTCAAGTGTATTGGCTGATGCTCAGAAGAAAGAATTACCATAAAAAGTCATGAAATCATGAGAAACGTTTCTGTTAGCCCACTTGTGAACTTTATTATACTGTACATCTGTTATTACAAGACTTTTGATAGCTAAGACATTCAATCCTTTTTGCTATGCTGTCTGAGTATTCAGTCTGACAAATATATTTTTCATATCTGCATTTATTAAATTCACCAGGAAAAGCTACAGTTCACATTTTTATTTATGAAAAATTGACCATTTATGAAGATTATATTCAGAGTCTGCTCCTACATTCTGAGCCTGCTAGAAGTTTTACACGGAGCCAAATTGTCATTCACCTTCCAATCTCGCCTTTATACCCATCAAATGGCAAATTTTCTGTCCTTCCACTTTTATTGCTGGAGATGACGAAGATTACAAATGCAGAGTCATAAGAGGGAGATTAGATGTAGAGCTGATTACAGTAATCTCACAACATTGTAAGTGTTCTACATGAATAATATTTGTGTGTCCTTCAGTTTGGTCTTCATTCCATATTTGGGCCTGGTAAGTGGTAAGTTAGGACCCCGTACAATTAAGTAATGGTAGAGTAGACTCATTGAATGCTTATGATCTTTCCTGAAAAGAGGCTCATCCATTTTATAGGCCTGCTCCAAAGTTCACTGAAGTAAACAGAAAAACTTCCATTGTCTTCAGTAAGCTTTGGAGCAGGTCTTATACACACTAGGTGCCAAATGAAGCTGCACCACTTCAGACGCAGCACTGATGCACCGTACCCCTTTAAGGGGTGCAGCCTCTTTGCCCTGTACTGTAGGCTTTATTTGCTGGTACATGCAGGGAGGAGGGAAGCATGAGTTCACTTTCTCCCTATCCCACCTCTGCTGAATTTTTCCCTGAGGTTTGTGGGGAAATCATCTTTGCATTAGCCCTTGCACTTCCCTCAGCATAGAGGCTGCCATTCTGTGTGGCCCTTTCCATGGCCATTTGAGAGTAGACAGGGTCTTACTGTCTCTTGCACGGCCACATAAGAGGAGGGCAAAAACTAGCCTTAAACTAGATGCTGAATGGTTTCCAGAATGGGTTCCTTGTGAAAAGCACAATGTGAAGCCAAATCCCAGAAGGACTGCTAGTGGGCCCTTCTCCCCCAGCATTTCCACACAAAGTCCTAGGTGACGGCTGAAGAACTTGCTCCACAGCCCCCCGGGGCAAAGTACATGTGGTCCTCTCGTTGACCAGGAGAGTGCATTCTCTGGCTGTGAAAACTGAAGAGGAAGGGCTCACCTCTGCACCACCAGGAGAGATCCACTTGTCTGGTTAGTACGCAGGCATGGACAGAGAGGCAGTTACATACAGGTGATTGTAAGACACTTCCTCCAACCTGTACCCCAGACCTGATGAGGACAGAGGCTGCTATTGGCTCTATTAGTGCTTCATTCTGGGCTGCCTGCCCTTACGCCTGCCTGTGTGCTCTGAATAGCTCTGAGGTGCTGTGGAGGACGGTTGCCAGTCTGCTACTTGAATGACCTGAGTTTCCATGTTAAAGGGGAAAAATTTGATTCCTGCAGTTGGGATTTGTGTAGTGATAGTTTAGGAAAGGAGTGGTAGTACTTTCTACCTGACCATACCTTTTACACCTGTCAGGTTAGTTAGAAAAACCCTGGTGCAGGAACTTTACTTTAACACCTACGGTAGGCTCAAATGTCCCATATTTAAAGGCAGGTGCTGGCAATATTTGAAACAGAGGCTGAAGTACTGTTTAACTCACGAGTCCTGTTTAAAGTGACTTATTTTCAGAACTTCCTCCATAGGCTGAAATGAAGAACTTATTCTGTTAATTTTTTTACTCACTTTTGCTTTTGTGCTCTCTAACTATTCTTAACCAAGTTTATTTCAGCAGAGGCAACCCCCACAAGATTTCCCATGCATTAACTTCACTCTGGGTGCCACTTATTCATTACTCTGTTTGTTTTTCTAATCCTTATCACAGTATGCAAAATGTTTCTTTCTTTTTTTAGGAGAAAAAGGTTAGTTGGCTTATGGGTTTTTTGTTGTTTGTGATTATTGCATCTGTCACAAGCAGCTCAGTCAAATAAATGAGTTTGCATTTCTTGCTGCAAGTGGGGAGAAGTCTGTGATCAGACTTATTTCTTGCAAGAGTGAATTCCATAGGTTAACTTCAGCTTCTATGTAAACTGTCTCCCTTTGTTGCAAACATCTCCACTATTATATGGGGCCACTTTTTGGGAAAAAAACCCTTTTGCGCAAGAACCCTTATTCCTATTCACTGTGGGGTTTTTTTCCCAAAAAAACCTCTTCCACAAAAAGGATCGGAAGAGAATGTGCAAATGAGAGTGCAAGATTTGCTAATGAGCACTTCATTTGCATTTCCTTTTCTGCAAAAAACGAACAGTGTAGAAGTAGCCTTTGGAAGCTCATGACTTTCAAGAACCCACATAGATTTTATGGAACTGAACAAAATCTATGTTTAAAATAAATGACGTGGGAGGGGTAATTTTTTCAGTATGGTGAATCTACCTAAGAAGTCTGAGCATGTGGTTAAATCATTGGTCCTGGCCTTCCGGGTTTGATGCCTGGGTTTGCTACAAAGTTCCTGTGTGACCTAGACTAAGTTACTTAAATGACTCTGCCTCAGTTCCTCATTTGTAAAATAGGGATCAGATTGCTTCTTTTCTCCCTCACTTCCGCTGATCTATTTAGATTGAAAGTTCCTCAGGCGAGGTGTAGTTTCCATACTTGCACAATTCCTATTTGAATGAGTCTCTGATCTTATCTGGGGTCTCTAGGCATTACTGGGATGCTGTTGTTAATAATAAAAGTTTTTCATGTCGGTTTTATGCCAATTATGAGTGCATATATTATTTCCTAATTGCCATCCATACAAATTCTATCCTGGAATAGGAACTCAGGTTATGTTCTTTCTAGTTTGCTCATTGTCTCCAGTAATAAAGACTTTGCAGGTCTGATGATAACTCTGCTACACTTATTCAATACCATTGTTTTCAATATGTATGTTCAGTTACACCCACAGAAGCTCATTGTCTTTATTGGAGCTGGGAAGGAAAAGCTAAGCACATGCACAGGAAACTTAATTAACTGCTCCATTAGAAGTGGATGAGCCGGGGCAGCCACATTAGACTCTCCCATATCTGTATTGGTTTTGCAGTGGTACCTGGTGTTAAAGATGGTAAAAATGTATTTTGGGAAGTAAGGAAGTGAATATTGCTTTGACTGGACAGATTGACAGAACAGATGAGTGTGGAGGCACTTTTAAATAGTTTGTCTACATTTAAACTATAGTGGCACCACTGCAGGAGACCCGTTGTAGCAGGTAAGTGTAGCTACTACTTATGCCAACCAAAGGGATTACCGTGCCAAAGTAGGTGATCCGCCCTCCCATGAGGCAGTAGCTAGTTCTGTCACCTCACTCCACTCAGAAGAGTGGATTCTTCACACCTCTGTCTGAAGTAGTGAAACTGATCTACTATTCTAGTGTAAACCACCTCATAGTAATGTTGGGGAAAAAAAATTAACTTAACACTGACTTTCACTGTACACCAAAGGATTCTCAGGGAGGGAAAGGACTGCTGCTTTCAGACAGCTGTCTTCTCAAACTCACCTTCTTTCAGCAGATATGCCCATTTCTAGCTATCTAACAATTAGAAATACAGTAGAACCTCAGAGTTACAAACACCAGAATTACAAACTTACCAGTCAAACCCCAGACCTCATTTGGAACTGAAACTGACCAATCAGGCAGCAGAAGGGACAAAAAAAAAAACCCAACCCCCCCCCCCCCCCCCCCAAAAAAAAATACAGTCTAGTACCATGAAAAATGTTTAGGACTAAAACAATAAAGGGGGAAAATTTAAGAAAATGAGAAGGCAAGGAAATTGTTTCTGTGCTTGTTCATGTGCATTAAGATGATTAAAAACAGCATTTTTCTTCTGTCTAGTAAATTTTCAAAGTTATACTGGTCTGTGCTCAGTTGTACATTTTGGAAAGAACAACCATATTGTTTTGTTCAGTAGTACGAATATTTCAGTTATAATCTCCGTTCCCAGACTGTGCCCGTAACTCTGAGGTTCTACTGTTGTTCGATTCTGTAGGTGACAAGTAACAGGGTGTCAACTTTATAGTCTGTTTTGCCAGCAGAACCAGAGAGTGTCATTGTGCTCTAACTAAATTAAGCTCAAGACTGATTTGAATCCTTTGCTGAAGGGCTACGTCTAGACTGGCATGATTTTCCGCAAATGCTTTTAACGGAAAAGTTTTTCCATTAAAAGCATTTGTGGAAAAGAGCGTCTAGATTGGCACGGACGCTTTTCCACAAAAGCACTTTTTGCGGAAAAGCATCCGTACCAATCTAGATGCGGATTTGTGCAAGAAAGCCCTGATCGCCATTTTCGCCATCGGGGCTTTATTGCACAAAACAGTTTTTAGCTGTCTACACTGGCCCTCTTGCGCAAAAACATTTCCGGAAAAGGGCTTTTGCCCAAAAGGGAACGTCAAAGCATTTGTACAAGAAGCACTGATTTCGGACAGTAGGACGTCAGTGCTTTTGCACAAAATCAAGCGGCCAGTGTAGACAGCTGGCAAGTTTTTGCACAAAAGCGCATGGTTTTGTGGAAAAACTTTCCAGTCTAGACGCAGCCAAGATGTTGTGCAATGCTGGTCTCTCACCATCATTATTTACTGCATTACATGCCTTATCTTCTAGAAAGGTGTTTAGTAGTCACCTTCCCTCAAGAAGGCTTGGAGGCACTGTCCCTGCTTGTGTAAGATATTTAAGTGCCAAACTCCCCTTGGATTTCAGTGGGAATTAGGTGCCTAAATATCTTGAGAATATGGGCCAGTGTGCTTGTCCTTTGCCTAGTTTGGGGGCTAGTAAGGAGGCCACCTTCTCCCCTAAATCCTCTAGCCTCCCCTAAATCCTCTTTCTGCACATTCTATTGCAATAAGGCCCCAAAATCTTCTCTGAGACCACTCCCGTTACTATGACACTGGAGAAACACTTGAGCCCTCACTAATTAAGCAATAGGGCAGAATGTCTTTCACCCTATGGATTCACAATCTTCTTATCGTATTTGCAGTCATTTGTTGTTAATGGAGGTATGGCAGTGCAAGTGAGTTTTGTCTATAAAACAAAATGCCTAAATACAGCAGTATCTTTTTGCAATAATCAAATTAAGCAATAAACCACAACAGGATGTGCATTCCTGAAAATGTTACCTACGTTATACCTAGATCTGATATTTTATCTATTTCATTTTGTACTTCCTTGATCATCTACAGTTGGGTTGGGGTCATTGACCCACAGAAAAGCCAGCTGGGAACTACACACAAGAGAGAAGCAAAAAAAAAAAAAAAAAAAAAAAAAGGAAGATGGGAACCCTGAGCCTTGGGGCCAGATCAAGGCAAGACCCTGATCTACATAGACATCTAATCTCTTTATTTCATGGTGACAGACCCATACCAGCGTTATATAAGATTTCTTTTTCTGGAAAGCAATTTTTGTTGTATTAAATTTGATTTGGAAGCAGAAAGAATAGCCACACAAAAAGGATTGGCAGGAATGGTAAAGAATCTATAATTCAATGTCTATTTGTCCATCAACCTAAGCTTAGACTGTTAGCTGTTTGGAGCAGGGATGATTCTTTCTTTTCTGCCTGGAAAGTACCTATTACATACTGGAATTTTTTTAAAATAGCTTTGTGCATCAAACAGCAAGTAACTGGCATATTTTAAAAGTTGCAAGCATTTTCTTAGTCTTTATAGAGTCACATTAGGAATTTCACCAATGTAATTAAAAATAAATTACAAAATAAAGATTCAGAGGGGTAACTATGTTAGTCTGTATCTGCAGAAACAACAAGGAGTCTTGTGGCACCTCACAAACTAACATTTATTTGGGCATACACTTTCGTGGGCAAAGACCCACTTCATCAGATGTGTGTCTTTGCCCATGAAAACATATGTCCAAATAAATCTGTTCATCTAAAATAAAGACAGTATGTTATTTGGGTCATGAGCATCCTTTTGATTCTGTGTTTATACAGTGCTTAGTCCAGTGGGGGCTAAGGCTGGGGCTGTAGGCATGACCGCAATACCATTAATAATAATGCAAAAATAAATTACAGACTCTGGCAAATACGGAATAGTCAGAATCAGCCACAGAGGCCCAAAGCCTGAAAGTTCTGTAGGGGCCTAACTCCTACCTTAGAGGATCTGGGCTTGTCTATTAAGAGACAAAGTGTGTGGCTTGCTAAGGTGAATATTGACAGTGCTATGGAACTTTTAGTATGTGGCTGCAGGATTTTTCATTCGGAGATCTGGTTACACCATTTTAATTTATTCTTTTAATCCTACTATCCTGATTGGCAACCATGTTGTGAAATTTATTCTGAAAAATTCTATGGGGCTTTTATTTTTAGAAAATTGAGGAGCTAAAACTAAATTCGGCTTCATTAACTTGATCAGCATCCAATGAAAGATTCCTAGATCTCACTCCCGAATTTCTAGAGAGAGCAGAGGAGCATGAAGAAGAAAACCCTCCAAATGAACTCGACTCAGAGTGACTCTTCTCTTCACTGAAGTTCTGGATGGCACATTGTTCTCTATAAGGGTAGGCCAGGGAATACTACCTAGAGCCATAGTTTTAAACTACTGTCGTTGGGGAGTAGTTGTGCAACTTGCCCCTATAACAGTAAACAGTAATTCATACTCAGGACTATGTAGCACTTTAAAGACTAACAAGATGGTTTATTAGATGATGAGCTTTCGTGGGCCAGACACACTTCCTCAGATTAAAAAAAAAAAAAAAAAATTGGGTCTGGCCCACGAAAGCTCATCATCTAATAAACCATCTTGTTAGTCTTTAAAGTGCTACATAGTCCTGTATTTTGCTTCAGCTATACCAGACTAACACGGCTACATTTCTATCAGTAATTCATGACTGTCTGACTAACTTCAATGGTACTGAGTATGTAACTGCTCACTAGCATGGCCAAGGGCCACACTATCAGGCCCTAAAGAAATCAAGTAGTCACAAAAAAAAGGAGATGAAATTTCAGAAAATCAGAGCAGAAGCATCCATATACAACCAAAGTGGCTAATTGCCATAACAACAAGGGAGTTCTTCTATAACTTTCCTTTTATGTGGTAAGGTCTTTGGGGCAAGCTCAATCTTTGTGTATTACACGTAGCAGAGTGGAGTCCTGCAGGGTGACTGGTTTCTAGGCACTAGAGTAACACAAATAATAGATATTATAGGGTACCTCTCCTACATGATGTTTTAAGATTGCTAGAGAATCAGCTTAAGCAACAATGGAAGTGAGCTGAAAATAAACCCGAATGTTTAATTGGATGCTAACAGAATTAATTAACATACACACAAGAATACAGATCTTGTCTACACTTGCAATTAAACCACTTCCAGCAACACTTCAGTAACAGGGATGTTTCTTTGGCTACATAACAATGAACTGGGCTATAATTCACAATTGTGAAGCTATCGTTCTATGAACAGTTCTAATTTTAATGGAAAAGACGTCAGTGAAAGGGACGTTTCAATAGTTGGTCTTTCTGTGGAATCAGTTACAAAAATTGACACATTTGGGTCAGATTGTAATGTCAGTTATCTCAGTAAACTATACACCTGGAGCCATGCCACACAGTTCACATAATTACTCCATAATAACACCAGCGTGTTCAGAGTCTGGGTATGTCTTGACTACATGTCTTCGTCGACGGAGCCATGTTGATGAGTTTACTAGAAATAGGAAAATGAGGCAGCAATTTAAATAATCGCTGCTTCATTTACATCAAAATGGCTGCCGTGCTGTGCCCATCAGCTGTTTGGTTGCACAGCACAGTAGTCTGGACGCTCTGCAATCGACAATGGAAGCCTTTGTCGACCGCTCCATTATGCCTCGTGGAATGAGGTTTACGGGAGTGGTCGACAAAGGCTTCCATTGTCAACCGCGGAGTGTCCAGACTACCATGCTGTGCCGCCAAACAGCCATGTAGTCTAGACATACCCTCTGTGTCTTCATATTGGCTATGGGAGATTTTTCTTTCCTCATCTCTGCCTCAGGCAAATAAATGATGGTATCTTGGGTCTCATAGGGCAAAGTTCTTTATCTTCAACATGGGTGGAATGTGGGTTGCTGGGAAGAGGTATACATTCTAATGTCCTTTGTGGCTTCTGTTTCTGTGGGCTAAAGCAATCCGGCAGACAAAACCATATATCATAGGGTGTGTCTAGACTACATGCCTCCGTCGACGGAGGCATGTAGATTAGCCAGATCGGCAGAGGGAAATGAAGCCGCGATTAAAATAATCGCGGCTTCATTTAAATTTAAATGGCTGCCCCGCTCTGCCGATCAGCTGTTTGTCGGCAGATCGGGGCAGTCTGGACGCGCCGCACCAACAAAGAAGCCTTTCTTGATGGTCACAGGTAAACCTGGTTTCACGAGGCATACCTGTGCCGATCAAGAAAGGCTTCTTTGTCGGCGCGGCGCGTCTAGACTGCCCCGATCTGCCGACAAACAGCTGATCGGCAGAGCGGGGCAGCCATTTAAATTTAAATGAAGCCGCGATTATTTTAATCGCGGCTTCATTTCCCTCTGCCGATCTGGCTAATCTACATGCCTCCGTCGACGGAGGCATGTAGTTTAGACGTACCCATAGAAGGCACCAGGTAAGGTAAGGCATGTTGCTATATGACACATTCTATTGAGCTTCTGCTCCTGTACTGTCTCTGTGAGGAAAATGAATGTTACAGTGAGGCCCATAATCAGGAACTCGCCAAGTGGCAGCGAGTCCCGCTCGCCAGCTGTGCGGTTCGGCACACTGCGCATGTGCAGACCGCGCTGCGCGGCTGTGCTGGCTTGTAATCTACTCGCCATGGGCCATCTTTATGTCATCTGTTGGTTCTGAAGATGATTCACCATTATTTTTCCCTGACCACAAACCAGGAACAACTGCACTTTAGTTATGTTTGGATCTCTGCATTAATGTTTAATACAGGAAGCAGGATATTCGCCGATCATCCCCAGCTTTTCCCCAGTCTTTGCAACATGGCCCATTTTGTTTCCCTGTGACTTCATTATTTGCATTCTTCCATAACTATTAGGGAACAAGCCCTGTTTGACTAGAAAGATCAATGAATGGCAAACTACCAGAGAAATTTCAATACTCAAGTTTTCCTATAAATTAATTTTCCTTTACATTTGTAATGAATATATTTTTCATCACTGTGTGTATGGATGTAATCTATGACAGACTGTTACCTGATGTCACCGGGCTGCGTTCAGGCAATCCCTGAGTTATAAACATCTGATTAAAAACATCCATCCATACAAACAAGAGCTCCCTTGTAGCCTTGGAGAACAGGCAGAAAGACACACGTGGTGGTGGGCAGCACAAGCGCTGGGCAGAAGACTCCAGAGGAGCAGACGATGGTTGTGAAGCCAATGACTGGAGAGGAACGGTGCACTGAAGGTGAAACCAGTGTTTCTTTGCAACTGATGGCTGCATGCCGCCTCCTCCCCTGCTCTTCCGGAGTCCTCTGGTCTATGCTTCTGGTGAACAAAGGCTGGGTGCAACCTGCAGGGGATGGGGGAAGGAGGATGGCTGGGAGATAGGTCTGGCAAGGCTGGTGGCCGAAGATGGAACAGAGCTCATGAAGGAGGATATCAGCCAAGGGATGCCCAGAAGTCCCCTTCAGAATCTCCACCTACCTCCTTAACTGCCTTAACTGCCTCTAATTAAATTTGCCTTTCCTCAAGCTCCATCATTCAAGCTTAAATGAAAAACTATTTCTACTATTTTCCATTGTAAATATATAGTATTTCAGCTACAGTGTGGGTTAAATAGGCTTTTGTGGGCTAGCCTGCGAACCTAACTATCCTATGGGAGAATGCATTCCAAGTTCCAAACCAACTTACAAAGGAATTTTGGGAACACACCCTGTTTGTAAGTTGGAGACTTCCTGTATTTTATGTGGTCATTTACACCTGTGCAAAATGTGAGTGTACATCTGATATGGTAGTGCATTCAATTTCCACAGGTGTAAATGACCACACAAGGTTCAAAATAACAAAATATTTAAAATACTTTAATTCTATTTCAATTATGTTGTTAAAATATAGTTCTAAATTCACCTTGGTGCAACTCCATGACATTCAATACATTTATTGTGCAAAATATTTTGTGCAATAGAGGCCAGTGGACTCCACTGGCTAGTCATAGGGTATGTCTACACTACAGAGTTAGTTCGAACTAACTTAGTTCGAATTAGTTAATTTGAACTAAGCTAATTCGAACTAACGCGTCTAGAACTAAAAACTAGTTCGAATTAGCGTTTTGCTAATTCGAACTAGCATGTCCACATTGAGTGGACCCTGAACCGGGCTTAAGGATGGCGGGAAGCAGTGCCGGCAGGGCATCAGAGGAGGACTTAGAGCGTGGAGATGCTGTCTCAGGCTAGCCGAGGACTGTGCTTAAAGCGACCCGACCCCCACCCCAGACAGACAGTTCTCAGGGGTGCCCCGCTTGAAAACCAGTCCTGGCTTGGAGTGCCCAGAGTACCCACACTGGGCACATCACAGCACTCGGCCATCAGCCCGGCTGCACTTGCCGCAGGCTGCCATCTGGGGAGAGGGGACAATTGGGGGGCTGCAAGAGAGCTTCCACCCCCAGAAGCCCGCAGAGCCAGCCCAGTCCTCCCCATCAGGGGCTCATACCCCATTCCTCCCTCACCTCCTTCCACTTACCCTTCCCTAGCCCCCCTTCCTGATGTACAAAATAAAGATAACATTTCTTCCAACATTGACTCTGTCTTTGTTGAACAAAACTGGGGGAGACTGGTGTGACGTAGTGGGGGTACTTGCTGGGCTGTGGTGACCCCTGCTGTCTGGAGCAAGACCCAGCAGGGAAAACCTCACTATGCAAAGGTAGTGCCAAACTTGTTGAACCAGTGGCCAGACACCCCCCATGGAGAGGAACAAAGGAAGGGGGAAGGCTGCCCTGACTGGGGGGCAGGGCTGGAAGTTAGTTAGTTAGTTACTGTCTGAGAGCATGGAGGAGAGCCTAGGGGAAGGGGCTGGAGTTTAGGGGCCCAGTCTCCCCCATCTCAAGGGGGCCTGAGGCATCCTAGCCCAGCTCTGTGACCAGATTCCATCTGTGCTGTGCTGTATCCTGGAGAGGCAATAAACTTCCTCTATTCCACCGGCTGGTGCAGTCTGTTTGTGCCATTTCGGGGTGCAGGAGACGGGGGACCCCCAACGCGCCGTCACACTGGTGTCAGAAGTGGGATCCACTGCACCCCGTGGATGGAGCTTCCAGCGGCGAGCGACAAGGCACAGTAGAAGCAAGAGCCCTGGAGCCAGGCATGCTGGAGACAGAGCGAAGCGGTTTCTGGGAATCGTGGGGCGCTGCAGCACTAGACTGGTGAGTCTGCACCGAGGGGACCAGCGGGCAGATGGCCTACGCCCGACTCTTGAAGGCAGAGCTGGTGGGGCTGTGCAGAGAGAGGGGCTTGCCTGTGTGGAAAGCAACCAAGGCCCAACTGATTACCCAGCTGGAAGATAATGACCAGCCACAGGGCCAGGATCTTGTCCCCAGGGGAAGCAGCCAGACCCCCCCTGAGAGTGTGTCAGGCTCAGAGAGGGGGAGGAGCGCTGGAACCCAACGGAGAGATGAGACAGCGTCTCCCGGGAGGCCTGCAAGCCGTAGCCCATCTAGGGCAGGGGCCAGCCCAGCGGAGCTGCAGCGGCTGGAGATCCAGCTGCGGATCAAGGAATTGGAAGTAGAGGACCGAGAGAGGGACCGCCAGGACCGAGAAAGGGAGCGCCAAGATCGAGAGAGGCAGCGGCAGCATGAGCTGGCCATGGCAGAGCGGAGAACCGGCGGGGCACCGGCTGCGCCAAGAGTGGATGGGCCCCAGGGTCCCAGGACTGCCAGATGCTTGGAGAGGCTCGTGGTGGCCCAATTGAAGGACATGGGCGACATAGACGGGTTCCTCAGCTCCTTTCAGAGGGCCTGTGGACTGCAACGGGTTCCCCCAGCTGACTGGCTGCAGGAGCTCATCCTCGCACTGAACCAGGAGGCGGCCGGAGTGCTCAGTCAGCTGGAGGACCTACAGCCAGGGGATTACAACCGAGTCAAGGAGGCCCTGCTGCACAAGTTCGGGCTGACCCCCGAGATGTACAGGAAGAAGTTCCGGGGGGTACAGAAAGGGCCACGGGAGACTCTGTGGGTGGCTCTGTGCCGTGCCAGGTGCAGGGTCTGCTGGCTGGGTGCTGGCAGGCTTGCACCTGGCACGGGCACCGTAGCCAGCCCGTGCCCCTTTAAGGGGTCCGGGGCCGGGAGGGGGGCAATAGAGTTTCCCTGGTGTTGGCCAGAGTGGCCACCAGGGAAACCTGGGGAGGGCTAGCTTCCCACTAATTCGAATTAAGGGGCTACACACCCCTTAATTCGAACTAGTTTAGTTCAAACTAGGCTTAATCCTCGTAAAATGAGGTTTTCCTAGTTCGAACTAAGCACTCCGCTAGTTCGATTTAAATTCGAACTAGTGGAGCACTAGTGTAGCGCCTATGAATGTTAGTTCGAACTAACGTCCGTTAGTTCGAACTAACATTGTAGTGTAGACATACCCATAGTGACTACTTAGACTAAGCAAGAACAAACACCTTGCTAATATAAAACATTTTCCTTAAGCAAGATCAGTGCTTCCCATAAGCTAGCACAGACAATGGTATCATGACCTAAAAGGAGTGAAATGTATCACTACACCTAGAACTCCAAAGAATTAGCAAATGTCATCAACAAAGTGTCATCTTTGCTTAGGTCTGGTCTTAAATCAATATCTATTTGCATCTGCTGGAGATACTCTTCTTTGGTACCATATTTCCAAAGAGTCATAAACTACCAGAGATATCCTATCATAAGGGTAATTTAAATAGTAGATGAAATCGTCCCTGGTGAATCCCTTCTGACAGTCCCTCTGCAATGATGAACTGAGCCAAGCCAAACACCATTCAAATGAGAGGCATCTGACAGCACAGCCAGCAAACTAGCAAGTGCTGTCTTGATGTCAGTAATGGGCAGGACCCAAGTTCCAGTCAACTGAGGCATATATAGCAATTCAAGGCCCCCACCTCTGATATACCCTGAGAGTCTTTGCTTGTTTCTGTAAGTGATCCTGAACATAATCTCTTCTGGTAGATTTAAAACTGTGCAACTACAGCTTTCCCCCCACTAGTTCTTATTTTCATATCTCTGTAAAGTGCTGATCAGTACTGGTCAAAACACCTCCCTGACCCACCAACACAAACCATTTAGAACAAAAAATTATTTTTGGAAATTTTTTAAACATTTTCCCATTAATTTGTATCAAAATTTTGTTTCAGTTAAAACTGAAATGTTTGGTTCTCTTTCATTTTTCAGAATTTTGAATTTGTACTCCCCTCTTCCCTTTCTCATCAATGACCACAATAAAAGGAAGAATATCTAGGGAATTTCCTCAGACTTCTTCCTTTTTTCCATTCTGTTTCCTCTGAAAACTTCTCCAAAAAAGTTTGAATGATGAAATTCATGGTTTTTTTATTCCTTTTGCCAATCTATTTCTTCCAAAGATTGAGACATTTTGAAAACTTAAGAGTGGAAAAAAGGAAAAAAATCCCTAACACTCCTTCTATCCTAAGGATCATTCTTTCTGTTCCATTAGTGCCAAGAGAGAGAAAAGGAGAGGGAGCAAATATCCAAAATATAAAATGTTTAAGATGTTTCAATTTGAAATCTGATGCAAAATAAAGAATTACATTTAGACCACAATTTATTTTAACCAAACCCCGTTTTTCAGGAAAAGATTTTGATCAGCTTGAGTGGTGAAAAATCATAGAAATTACTTTTTTGGCAGAAAGTCTCAAAATAAAATCTATTCTTGTAAGAGTTTCAGCTCAGTTTTGATAATTCAGATGGGAGAAAGTTCCAGAAAACACCCAAACTGCTAGGTGCTTATCCAAAACAGAAACACTAAACTTCCAAAGCCATTAATGGATCTTGTTCCAGCTACATTAGACGTTCCCTTCTATGAACCCCTGTGGTAACTGCAGTTCTCTTAGGATGCATCTATACAACACCCTAAACTCGAAATAAGATGCTCAATTTGAACTACTCAAATTGCGTATCTTATCTCAAATCAAATAAATAGCTTATTTTGAAATTTGTTGTGAAGAGATTAGGCTAAACCATAGTCTGAACACATTCAAAGATCTTCCTCTTTGATAAAATTCTTCCATCATAAATTATATTTACAACAAAGTCCTCTGACATCTAAAACTAAAACACCTTACTCAGGACAGAGCTTCCTATAAGCAGAGGGGAATGAATCAATGACTCTACAATGTCCAACAAGAAATTGGCTATATCATTCTAATTAACCAAACAGATAATCAAATATTATGGTGATGGGCTATAATTTAAAGCCCTAAAATAAATGAAAAGGTTGTTTAAAACCCGGGGGAGATCGGGACGGGGCGGGGCGGGGCGGGGCGGGGGCGGCTGATGGGAAACAGAGTTGGTCGGTGGCGGAGCGGGGCTGGCCGGGGGAGGTTGGAGGGAAGGGAGGGCGGCCAGTGGGAGCGGGGCTGGCCAGGGGACCTCAGGAAGAGGAGGGGAGAACTGGCTGCTGGAAGCAGGGCTGGTGCAGCGGGGCTGGCGGGGGAAGATAAGGAGGAGGAACCAGCCGATGGGAGGTAGAGCTGGTGGCGGGGGTGGGGTTGGGTACAGCGGGGCTGGCTGGGGAAGATCGGAAGAGGAGGGGAGAACTGGCTGCCGGAAGCAGGGCTGGCGGTGGGTACCGCGGGGCTGGCCGAGGCAGATCGGGAGGAGAAGTGGGGGAGAACCAACCGGCCAACTGACCGGGGGGGGGGGAAGGAGCGTATCAGGAGTGCAAATCCCAGGGCGATCCTGCCCCCCACATGGTTCGGGCGAGGCACGAGTCAGTCCGGCTGCAGCTCCACCATGCGCTTGACCAGCACACAGGAGCACGGATTGGGCTGCCCCTCCTCCTCACACGCAACCAGGGCTCCAAGCGCCAACCGTACCCCGCCTCCCAGCCACTCCCCCCGCCAGGCTTCCAGGCGCCCAGTCGGAAAACCAGAAAATACCGGACATTACACATGCCCGGTATTTTCTGGATTAGTTTACCGGACAGAGCCCAAAAAAATGGACTGTCCGGTAGAAAACTAGACGCCTGGCAACCCTAACCCAGCACACCTCGTACGCACGCCAGCGACAATGAGAGTGTTTATATAGCCATTCTGTTATTTCAAAATAATTTGGAAGTAACAGACGGCTTATTCCGAAATCTATAAACCTCATTCTATGAGGAATAACACATATTCCAAAATAGCTATTTCAAAATAAGACATGGGTAGATGCTCCACTGTTGCTATTTTGAAATAGCCCCTCACCAGGGCCATTCTAAGTTATTCCTCCCCAGTGCCTCCTGAGGCTCTAAATCGAGATAGCATGTCTACATTATGGAAGTCTACCTCGGACTAATTTTGGGGCTTCCCTGCAGTGTAGACACACTATTTTGAAATAAGCTATTTCAGAAAAACTATTCTGGAATAGCTTATTTCTAAATAAGCATGCAGTGTAGACATACCCTAAATTGAAAAGCAAGTAGCCTATGCCTCCTTTGTAAACAGCTTTGAGATCTATTAGTGAAAAGTAATATGTAAGAATTAGATGATTTACAGCCAGCATCACCATCCAGTATACCATACTTCCACAAGTAAAGAGCTGAAATGCTTCAACCATCAGCTTTTCAGTTTGAAGCCAATGGGACTTGTGTTCCTAAGCAATCTTGAAAGCACTCTGCACTTGTCCTTGTTGAACTTCATCAGATTTCTTTTGGCCAAATCCTTCAATTTGTTTAGGTTATTCTGAACCCTATACCTACCCGCCAGCAGATCTACCTCTCCCGTCTTAGTGTTATCTGTGAACCTGCTGAGGGAACAATCCATCAC
This sequence comes from Pelodiscus sinensis, assembly GCF_052426305.1. Taxonomy (NCBI): domain Eukaryota; kingdom Metazoa; phylum Chordata; order Testudines; family Trionychidae; genus Pelodiscus; species Pelodiscus sinensis. Next base: position 22,303,679 of record NC_143077.1, on the reverse strand, counting down.
ATCATCCTGATTATTAATGAAGATGTTGAACAAAACCAGCCCCAGGACTGACCCACTGATACCAGCAGTTGGTTGGCCATTGGTCACTACTCATTGAGCCTGATGATCTAGCCAGCTTTATATTCACCCTCTACTCCATTCATCCTATTCACACTTCTTTAACTTCCAGACAAGAATATTATAGAAGACCATATCAAAAGCTTTGTTAAAGTCAAGGTATATCATGTCCACTACTTCCCCATATGGACAGAGCAAGTTATCTCATCATAGAGGGAAATTAGGTTGGTTAGTCATGACTTACCCTTGGATAATCCGGTTTGATTATTCCTAATCACCTTTCCCTCCTCCAAAGGTTTCAAAAGGGATTCCTTGAGGACATGCTCTATGCTTTTTCCAGAGACTGAGATGAGGCTGACCAATTTATAGTTCCCAAGTTTCTCTATTACTTTTTAAAAGATGGACACTACATTGCCTTTTTCCAATTATCCAGGACCTCCCATAATCACCACAAGTTTTCAAAGATAATGGCCTATGGCTCTGTAATCATATCAGTCAACTCTCAGCACCCTTGGATACATTAGATCTGGCCACAAGGACTTAAGCGAGTTCAGCTTCTTTAAATAGTCCCTAACCTGTTCTTTCACCACTGAGGGCTGCCCATCTCCTGCCCATACTGTTCTGCCCAGTGCAGCAGTTTGGGAGATGATTTTCTCTGTGAAGTTCATGACAGAAAAAAAATGGAGTACTTCAGCTCTTTCCATATCACTTGTCACTAGGTTGGCTTCCCCATTCAGTAAGGATTCCACACTTTCTCTGATCTTCTTCTTATTGGTAACTGTGACGTAGTGGGGGTAATTGCTGGGCTGTGGTGACCCCTGCTGTCTGGAGCAAGACCCAGCAGGGAAAACCTGGCTAGGCAGAGATAAGGCCAAACTGGTTGAACCAGTGGCCAGACACCCCCCATGGAGAGGAACAAAGGAAGGTGGAATGCTGCCCTGACTGCGGGGGCAGGGCTGGAGGGGATTTTTAGTTAGACTGTGGAAGAGCATGGAGGAGAGCCTAGGGGAAGGGGCTGGAGTTTAGGGGCCCAGTCTCCCCCATCTCAAGGGGGCCTGAGGCATCCTAGCCCAGTTCCTGTAACCAGATTACATCTGTGCTGCGCTGTGCTGGAGGAGCAATAAACCACCCTCAATTCCACTGGCTGGTGCAGTCTGTTTGTGCCATTTCGGGGTGCAGGAGACGGGGAACCCCCAACGCGCCGTCACACTGGTGTCAGGAGTGGGATCCACGGCACCCCGTGGATGAAGCTTCCAGCGGCGAGCGACAAGGCGCAGTAGAAGCAAGAGCCCTGGAGCCAGGCGTGCTGGAGACAGAGCGAAGCGGTTCCTGGGAATCGTGGGGCGCTGCAGCACTAGACTGGTGAGTCTGCACCGAGGGGCCCAGCGGGCAGATGGCCTACGCCCGACTCTTGAAGGCAGAGCTGGTGGGGCTGTGCAGAGAGAGGGGCTTGCCTGTGCAGAAAGCAACCAAGGCCCAGCTGATTGCTCAGCTAGAAGAGAACGACCAGCCACAGGGCCAGGATCTTGTCCCCAGGGGAAGCAGCCAGACCCCCCCTGAGAGTGTGTCAGGCTCAGAGAGGGGGAGGAGCGCTGGAACCCACAGGAGAGATGAGACAGCTTCCCCCAGGAGGCCTGCAAGCTGCAGCCCATCTAGGGCAGGGGCCAGCCAAGCAGAGCTGCGGCGGCTGGAGATCCAGCTGCGGATCAAGGAATTGGAAGTAGAGGACCGAGAGAGGGACCGCCAGGACCGAGAAAGGGATCGCCAAGATCGAGAGAGGCAGCGGCAGCATGAGCTGGCCATGGCAGAGCGGAGAACCGGCGGGGCACCGGCTGCGCCAAGTGCGGATGGGCCCCAGGGTCCCAGGACTGCCAGATGCTTGGAGAAGCCCGTGGTGGCCCAATTGAAGGACATGGGTGACATAGACGGGTTCCTCAGTGCCTTTGAGAGGGCCTGTGGACTGCAACGGGTTCCCCCAGCTGACTGGCTGCAGGAGCTCATCCCCGCACTGAGCCAGGAGGCGGCCGGAGTGCTCAGTCAGCTGGAGGACCTACAGCCCGGGGATTACAACCGAGTCAAGGAGGCCCTGCTGCACAAGTTCGGGCTGACCCCCGAGATGTACAGGAAGAAGTTCCGGGGGGTACAGAAAGGGCCACGGGAGACCTATGTGGATCTGGCCTCCCGCCTGGCGCAATACTGCCGCAAGTGGGTGTCTGGAGTCGGAGCCCAGACCGCAGAGGAGCTGCTCAAGCTGGTCATGATGGAGCAGTTCTATGAAGCGTGCCCACCCAAACTGAGGCTGTGGCTCAAGGACCGGAGACCAGAGAACCCCCAGGAGGCCGGGAGGCTGGCGGATGAGTTCACGGAGAGCCGGTCCGGGTGTGAACGGGAGTCCCGGAGAGAAAGGGAACCGCGCAGAGACCGGATCTCGGCTGAGCGACGGAGGGAGTCAACTACGGGGCGAGACCAAGGAACAGGTCGTCTGCGCCCCAGAGAACCAGCCAGGGCCTGGACAGAGACAGCCCAAAGCCTAACTTGCCAGCGCTGTGGGCAAAAAGGCCACAAGAGGGCTCAGTGCACCAGGTCCCGGGACCGGGGACTTTCCAGGGTTAACTGGCTGGGGCGGGAGGAAGGGCAGGCTGCCCCAGAGGCAGGGGCTGGCAGGCAAACCTCAGCTCAGAGAGAGGGGAAGGATGCTCAGTGCACCTCCCCTGGGAGGTCTGATTCTCAGGAGGCGGATTTCTCCGTGTACCGGGTGGGGGCAGGACGGCCCCTGCGGAGCGAGTGCCTCATACCCCTGGAGGTGGATGGTAGGAAGGTGACGGGCTTCTGGGACACGGGGGCGGAGGTGACTCTGGCCCGATCCGACATAGTGGCCCAGGAGCGGATACTACCCCACGCGCAGCTGACCCTGAAGGGCATAGACGGGTCCCCGTTTAAGGTGCCTGTAGCCAGGGTGCATCTGAAATGGGGGGCCAAGGAGGGCCTCAAGGAAGTGGGGGTGCACCCGCACTTGCCCACCGAGGTGCTGATGGGGAATGACCTAGAGGAGTGGCCCCATGGATCCCAGCGGGCTCTAGTCCCTACCCGGAGCCAGAGCCAGCGGGGGGCCGACAACGTGGGTCCAGGGAAGGACTCCTGGCAGCGTCCTCAGGGTCCCATCCCAGTGGACACGGGGTCCAGCCAGGCTGGGACTCCGGACCTAGGCAGAGGTGGGGGACAGATCCCGATCCCTGCCTCAGCAGCTGAATTCCAGGCTGAGGTGCAGGCAGACCCCTCCTTGCAGAGGCTGAGGGACCAGGCTGGCCTCCATGCAGCTCAGCCCCGGGGGAGAGGTGGCCAGGAGAGATTCCTGCGGGAGCGTGGGCTCCTGTTCCGTGAGTGGCTCCCCCCCAGGAAGGCGAGGGCATGGGGTGTCCAGCGGCAGCTGGTCGTCCCCCGAAAGTATCGCCTCAAGCTGCTGTATTTGGCCCACGATGTCCCCGTTGGGGGCCACCGGGGGATCCGGAGCACCCGGCTGAAGCTGCTCCAGCACTTCTATTGGCCAGGAATCTTTACAGCCGTGCAGCGGTACTGCCGGTCCTGTGACTCCTGCCAGAGGGGCGGGAAGGCCCAAGACAGGAGGAAAGCGGCTTGGGGGTCTCTACCCCAGATAGACCCTCTGGGCTTGCTGAGAGAGTTATGGGAGGGGAAGACCTCCCTGGATGGAGCTTCGGGGGTGGAAGCCGCCCTGGCTGTCCAGAGAAGGCTCGCTGGGCTCATGGCCCCAGCCCGAGAGACCCTGGCCAGAGATCAAGGCCAGCAGAAGGGTGGGTGTGACCCCCGAGGACAGGCCTGTGCCAGTCGCCCTGGAGCGGGGCGGCGAGTGGACAGAGGGAAGCCAATTCATGTGGGGCCTCGCCACGGCCGGCCCGAGTCAAGGGGAGCACCCATGTCCCCGGGGCGGGTTCCCACGCAGAGGACCCGAACTTCCCTAGGTCACGAGCGGAGTGACCCTGCTCAGTTCGCTCTCGGAGGGGGGAGAACTGTGACGTAGTGGGGGTAATTGCTGGGCTGTGGTGACCCCTGCTGTCTGGAGCAAGACCCAGCAGGGAAAACCTGGCTAGGCAGAGATAAGGCCAAACTGGTTGAACCAGTGGCCAGACACCCCCCATGGAGAGGAACAAAGGAAGGTGGAATGCTGCCCTGACTGCGGGGGCAGGGCTGGAGGGGATTTTTAGTTAGACTGTGGAAGAGCATGGAGGAGAGCCTAGGGGAAGGGGCTGGAGTTTAGGGGCCCAGTCTCCCCCATCTCAAGGGGGCCTGAGGCATCCTAGCCCAGTTCCTGTAACCAGATTACATCTGTGCTGCGCTGTGCTGGAGGAGCAATAAACCACCCTCAATTCCACTGGCTGGTGCAGTCTGTTTGTGCCATTTCGGGGTGCAGGAGACGGGGAACCCCCAACGCGCCGTCACAGTAACATACCTATAGAAACTCTTTTTGTTATCCTTCACGTCCCTTGCTAGCTGAATCTCTAATTGCTCTTTGGCCTTCCTTACTACAGTACTCCCTTGCATGCTCAAGCAATAGTTTTATGCTCCTCCCTAGTCATCTGCCCAAGTTTCCACTTCTGGTGAGCTTCCTTTTTGTGTTTAAGCTCACCTAAGATTTTTCAGTTAAGCCAAGCTCATCATCCCCTGCTGTGTTTGCTATTCTTTCTGCACATCAGGATGATTTGTTTCTTTGCCTTCAATAAGACTCTTTAAAATACAGCCAGTTCCCCTGGAACTCTTCCCCCCCCCCCCCCCCCCCACCTCATAATAGCCTCCTAGGTGTCCTGCCCATCACTTCCCTGAGGAAGTGAAAGTCTGCTTTTCTGATTTCCAGAATTTTATCCTGCAGCTATCCTTTCTTCCCTTTGTCAGGATGCTGAACTTGACCATCTCATGGTCACTGCTGCCCAAGTTGCCAGCTACTTCTACTTCCCTAGTAGTTCTTCCCTGTTTGTGAGCAGCAGGTCAGACCCCTAGTTGGTTCTTCTAGCACTTACACAAGGAAGTTGTTCCCAACACTCTCCCAAAATCTCCTGCATTGTCTGTGTCCTACTGTATGGCTCTCCCAGCAGATGTCATAGTGACAAACAGTCGTTTCTATCCTCTGGGAGAAAGACAAACATGGCAGGTCCTTTGCAGGTTACAACAGCTGATTGCTCACTATCCATGTTGTCTTCCTTTTTAGAACCTCTTCAGATGTTGTATATACTGTTCATAAAAGCCTGAATTAAAAAAAAATAGCTCTCTAGAAACTCTCACGGCAAACTCCTTCTGTTTGCCTGTCCTCTGTTCACCTCTGTTCATTTACTTTATCTATTGATCAATAAAACATTTCAGAAAAAAATAAATAATCATCTTTATATATACACAATATTGGCTACGTCTACACTGGCATGATTTTCCGCAAATGCTTTTAACGGAAAAGTTTACCGTTAAAAGCATTTTCGGAAAAGCGCAACTAGATTGGCAGGACGCTTTTCCGCAAAAGCACTTTTTGTGGAAAAGCATCTGTGGCCAATCTAGATGCACTTTTCCGCAAAAAAGCCCCGATCGCCATTTTCGCAATCGGGGCTTTTTGCGGAAAACAAATCTCTTCTGTCTACACTGGCCCTTTTGCTCAAAAGTTTTTCGGAAAAAGACTTTTGCCCGAACGGGAGCAGCATAGTATTTCCGCAAAAGCACTGACAATCTTACATGAGATCATCAGTGCTTTTGCGGAATTTCAAGCAGCCAGTGTAGACAGCTGGCAAGTTTTTCCGGAAAAGCGGCTGATTTTCCGGAAAAACTGGCCAGTCTAGACACAGCCCATGATACTGCCTATTGTACACTCAGAGTTTCTCTCTTTGGATACAGGTAAGAAGTATATATTTGAAGTATTTATTGAAGAACACACTTAGACTATAAGAATAGCTATTAAAATGTTATCTCCTCTGTAGTAAATATGGTTAGGTTGCGGTGTTATTATTGTGGACTTTGCTGCCACCAAGTGGAAACCTAAATAATCTCAAACTCTACATCAGAATAATTTGGCTAAGGACAAACACTCTGAATGAGAAACAGCAGGCATGTGTTTGAGAATTCAAAATACTTTGTGCACAGCATTTCTTGATGGAACAAACTATGGTGAGGTCTCAGCTCAGATAGTCCCTTAAAGCTTAGTAGAGCAAAAGGGAAAAGGAGGGAGTTTAATGACCAGTCCTTTACTGCCCCATCCAATCAGACAAATGATGACAGAGAGATAAGTGTTGGAGACCTATGAAGAAGATGGGGGAGAACACCACAAGAGCACCAGTCAGACATGATCCTAAATGAATACACGAAGAGCAGGATAATAGTGAATCTGGCACTCAGTGGTATGAGAGGCTTTGAAGACTCAAACTAATCCTGTGGCAATGGGGAAGGACTGCTATATAATTGTTAAAGAAGACCACTGGAAGTCAGGACTCCCAGGTGTTCTGTTTCTGTCTCGCTTTGAATTTGGACAAGTTATTCAGTCTCTGTACATCAGTTTATCTGTGTTTTCCCCCTTAGGAGAGAAGAGGCTTAATCTTCGTAAAACTGCAAGGTCCTCAAATGACAGGCAAAAGAAATGTTACGTGTTATTTCAAATGGAGACAACAAAATTGGGCAGCTCTCTTCCTCTCCTTTAAATAATCTATCACCAAGCTCCAGAGCTATGAACTGGTCAGAAACACATTAAGCACAGACAATGAGGAGTCTTCAAAGTGTGTGCATCTGATAAAGTGGTTTTTAGCAATGAAAGCTTATGCCCAAATAAATCTGTAAGGTTGCATCTACACAGCACACTTTGCTCAAAATAAGCTATGCAATTTGCGCAATAGCTTATTTTGTAATTTAATTTAGAAATAACTCTATTCTGAAATTCCCCTTCACCCCTGTGGAATGAGGGTTACCAGGATGTCCAAATAAGCCGCTCATTATTTCAAAATCTATTTTGAAATAAGAGGCTGCTTCAATAGACACAGAATAGCTATTTTGGGATACTTCTGGTATCCCAAAATAGCTCTGCACTGTAGACATACCCTTAGTCTTTAGGGTACCACAGGACTCCTTGTTGTTTTTGTAGATACAGACTAATACAGTTACCCTTCTGAGATTAAGTACAGAGCTTTTCAGATTTGTCTTTCCACTCTTCCACTTTTCTGTACGTGAGTATGTCTTTGCTTTTCTCTCTTGATCATCATCCCCTACACAGAGTCAAGTCCTCCAACCCTACTGCAGTAATGGTATCAATAACAACATACATGAACCAAGATATCCACACCACCACCCATCTATTTCCCTGCAAACCTACTGCCCCCTACAGTGGCTAGTTTGTTTGTCTCTTTCACTTGTTCTATACCAGTGGTCTCCAACCTTTTTAAGCATAAGATCACTTTCTGAATTTAAGTCAGTCCAAGATCTACCTCAAACCCAAATACCCCTGCTCCACCCCTTTGCGTAGGCCCCACCCAAGTCATGGAGGTTGGGTCCATGGAGTAGTCTTAGCCAGAGGGTAGGAGTGGTGTCCCTGCCCAAGGTTTGTGGAAGGCTGGAGAGGGATGGCACGAGACAAATGGCTTGGTCATTGTCTTCGGTCCATCCCCTCCAGGGTCCCTAGGGTTGGCCGCTGTCGGCAGACAGGCTACTGGGCTAGATGGACCTTTGGTCTGACCCAGGACGGCCATTGTAAGCTCAGGGCTCAGGGTCGGGGGTCTCAGTGGACCCCCTTGATTTTCATGCACACCTGCTCCTGGGAGGCCAGGCTGGCAGCTCTCCTGCCCTAGCCGTCCACTTTCCTGTGACCTAGTGCAGAGGTCGTGGACGAGGTCCACGATGTTCTCACTAGCCCAGGTGGGTGCCTGCCTCTTGCGGTCCCGGGCAAGCTCCCGGGAGCCGTCAGCCTGGTCCCGGGAAGAGGGGGTGGGCTGGGGGACATCAGGTGGGTGGCTCGATCCGTGCCAGGTGCAGGGTCTGCTGGCTGGGTGCTGGCAGGCTTGCACCTGGCACGGGCACCGTAGCCAGCCCGTGCCCCTTTAAGGGGTCTGGGGCCTGGAGGGGGGCAATAGAGTTTCTCTGGTGTTGGCCAGAGTGGCCACCAGGGAAACCTGGGGAGAGCTAGCCTCCCACTAGTTTGAATTAAGGGTCTACACAGCCCTTAATTCGAACTAGTAAGTTCGAACTAGGCTTAATCCTCGTGGAATGAGGATTACCTAGTTCGAACTAAGTGCTCCGTTAGTTCGAATTAAATTCGAACTAACGGAGCGCTAGTGTAGCGCCTATGAAAGTTAGTTCGAACTAACGTTAGTTCGAACTAACTTTGTAGTGTAGACATACCCATAGATAGTTGGGTTTGTGATGACCGGGAGACCCGTATGGTCACTTGCCTGCCTGGTGCGAAGGTTGCAGATCTCTCAAGGCATCTACATAGACTTATGTGTAGTGCTGGGGAGGAGCCGGTGGTTGTGGTACATGTAGGTACCAATGACATAGGAAAGGGTAGGAGAGATGTCCTGGATGCCAAATTTAGGCTGCTAGGAAAGAGACTGAAATCCAGGACCTCTATGGTGGGATTCTCGGAAATGCTTCCAGTTCCACGCGCAGGGCCAGGTAGGCAGGCAGAGCTTCAGAGTCTCAATGCGTGGATGAGACGATGGTGTAGGGAAGAGGGGTTTGGATTTATTAGGAACTGGGGACACTTTTGGGAGAGGGGGAGCCTATACAGGAAGGATGGGCTCCACCTAAACCAGGGTGGAACCAGACTGCTGGCACTAAACATTAAAAAGGCCGTAGAGCAGTTTTTAAACTAAGAGATGGGGGAAAGCTGATTGGTGTGGAGATGCACGTAAATCGGATGGAGACTTCTCTTAGAGGAGAATCCATCGATAGAGATTCTTTAAGCTATAGTCAGAAAGAGAGGAGGGGAGACGACAAACCATAGGCCAGAGCAGACAAACAACCGCATACAAAGGAATCCAGTGCATCAGGGAAGGGCAGACAAAGAAGCAGTGGCAAATTTTTAAAGTGCTTCTACACAAATGCTAGGAGTCTGACTAATAAGATGGGTGAACTAGAGTACCTCGTATTAAAGGAGGAGATTGACATAATAGGCATCACTGAAACCTGGTGGAATGAGGAAAATCTGTGGGACACAGTCATACCGGGATATAAAATATATCGAAAGGATAGAGCAGGCCGGGTGGGTGGTGGAGTGGCACTGTATGTGAAAGATAATGTAGAATCAAATGAAATAAAAATATTAAATGAATCAACATGTTCCATAGAATCGCTATGGATAGAAATTCCATGCTCCAATAATAAGAAATTAGCAGTTGGGATATATTACCGACCACCTGACCAGGACAGCGATATTGACATTGAAATGCTGAGGGAGATTAGAGAGGCTACCAAAATAGAGAACTCTATAATAATGGGGGATTTTAATTATCCCCATGTTGACTGGATACATGTTACCTTAGGAAGAGAAGCAGAGAGAAAATTTCTCAATGGCTTAAATGACTGCTTCTTGGAGCAGCTGGTGCAGGAACCCACCAGGGGAGAGGCAATTCTCGATTTAGATCTGAGTAGAGTGCAGGATCAGGTCCAGGAGATAACTGTTACAGGACCGACTGGGAATAATGACCATAATTTAATAACATTTAACATGCCTGTGGTGGGAAGAACACCCCAGCAGTCCAACACCCTGGCACTTAATTTCAAAAAGGGGAATTACACAAAAATGAGGAGGTTAGTTAAACAGAAATTAAAAGGCACAATGACTAGAGCCAAATCCCTGCAAGCTGCATGGAAACTTTTTAAAGACACTATAATAGAGGCCCAACTTAAATGTATACCCCAAATTAAAAAACATAGCAAGAGACCGGTAAGTCTAACTTCAGTACCGGGCAAATTAGTCGAAACAATAGTAAAGAATAAATTTGTGAGGCATGTAGAAGAACATAATTTGTTGGACAAAAGTCAACATGGGTTCTGTAAAGGGAAATCATGTATTACTAATCTATTAGGGTACGTTTAAACTTCATGCCTCTGTCGACGGAGGCATGTAGATTAGTTTATTCGAAAAAGGGAAATGAAGCCTCGATTAAAATAATCGCGGCTTCGTTTAAATTTAAATGGCTGCCGCGCTGAGCCGACAAACAGCTGATCAGCAGTTTGTCGGCAGATCGGGGCAGTCTGGACGCGCCGTGGTCGACAAGGAAGCCTTTGTCGATCAGCGCAGGTAAACCTGGTTTCACGAGGCATACCTGTGCCGATCGACAAAGGCTTCCTTGTCGACCGCGGCACATCCAGACTGCCCCGATCTGCCGACAAACAGCTGATCAGCAGAGCGGGGCAGCCATTTAAATTTAAATGAAGCCGCGATTATTTTAATCGCGGCTTCATTTCCCTATGCCGATCTGTCTAATCTACATGCCTCCGTCGACGGCCATCCCTAGAGAGGGATGGCAAGAGACAAATTGCTTGATCATTGCCTTCGGTCCAGCCTCTTTGGGGCACCTGGTGCTGGTCACTATCGGCAGACTGGCCACTGGGCTAGATGGACCTTTGGTCTGACCCAGTACAGCCATTCTTATGTTCTTACGGCAAACAACCTTTTCACACTCTTTCCCCCAGGTTATCTGGGTAGACACCATCACAAGGCAAACATGGATCCCGTTCAGCAGTAAAGAGCGATGGTCATCACTGCAAATAATTCACAACTTATGTCCAGGGCCTAGCCAGGAGCCGCTAGAGCAAGAAGAACGTGTGGAGGCCATGAACACAGAGGTGAGTGAAACACCTGAGTGGAGATGCTAGCGGCAATCGATTCTTCTGACAGAGAGAAATGCCAGTTCTGGACCCAGGTGACAAGCAGAGACTGGCAGGACTGCAGCTATGGGACAACGACCAGTGGCTGCAAAACTTGTGCATGCATAAGGCGACTTTCATGGAGGTTTCCTTCCCTGAGGTGCAGCAGTGCCAGAATGAGACTGGCTTTGATAGTTGAGAAGCGAGTGGTAATAGCCATGTGGAAGTTAGCAAGGCCAGGCAGCTACCGGTCAGCTGGAAATTAATTCAGAGCGGGGGAATAAGACGGTGGGAGGCTGCTGTGATCCAAGCAGCCAGTGATCCAAGTAGCAACGAAGGACAGAGACTCTGGGAAACATGCAGGCCATAGTGGATGGCTTTGCTGCAATGCAGTTCCCTAATGGTGGTGGGGTGGCAGATGAAACATACATTCCTATCTTGATTCCTGGCCACTATCCCAAAGAGCTCATAACTGGGAAGTGGTAGTTCTTGCTGGTGCCATGGGCTTTGGTGGATCACAAAGGCCGTTTCACTGGCATCAATATGGGATGGTCAGGAAAGGAGCATGACATGCGCATCTATAGGAACTTTGGTTTAGTCAGAAAGGTACAAGGTGGAATTTTCTTCCCACCTGGAAATCTTGCATCAGAGGCATTGAAATGCCAATTGTGATTCTTAGAAGCCCAGCCTCCCCTTCTTGCTGTGGCCCCTGAAGCAGTACGCAGGCAGCCTGGACATCAGTAGGAAGCAGCTCAGCTATAGGCCGAGCAAATGCAGAATGGTGGTAGAAAGAGCTTTTGGACGTTTAAAGGGAAGGTTTTGCCGTCTATTGACTGGGTTAGACCTCAGTATAAGCAGCATTCCCATTGTTGTAGCAGCCTCCCGTGAGCTCCCTAAAATTTTATGTCAGGGTAGGAGCATATTAAATGTGCTGACCTGTATATTTTACACAGCCCTGTCCCCGATCTGCCATGCACCACAAGCAATAACCATACTGTTGCTGAGAAATCCGGCCCCTCCCATGCCTGTACAGGCATGTCAGCTGCTCTGTTTGCTGCCTCAAGATCTGCTCCTGGGTCTTGGTTTCACGTTCCATGCACGTTATCCTCTCCTCATGCTCCGCGCATCTTCTGCAGCATCGTTCTCCTCTGCCCATTTAACCGCACCCTGCCCATGCGGGTGGGTTGCATTTGCTCATGGAATGTCATTCCGTTATGTTTTCGCCTTCAGATCTGTTCTAGCTGAACAGTTGGATGAGCCAGGGGAGTGGGCCTCAAGCTCACTGTTGCATCCTCTCCAAGAAAACAAGGGAAGGGCAGACGCTAGAGAAGACACATTGCAGAATGCAGAAGCTAATCTCTGAGCATAAAAGAACATTTGTCCGACACAACGGGCGTGTGTTAGTTACAAGGCAAAAGGCATCCTTTAAGCAGGCTCCATGCAGCAGATACAGCACAGAGGTCTTAAGGGAGCTGCTGGACTTGATTTGGTGGTAGGCATGGTAGGGAACAGTTTGGGGCTCGCTCTACTAACTCTGCTTTGAAAACACGGTGGTTGCAGCTCCCATAGCTAGGCAAGGGCCTATGTGTGCAAAGGGACCCAGAGTGGCATGGAGACAGGGAGGGAGTCTCGTGGCCACCACATGTTCAGGCGCAGGAAAGAGTCTGTTCCCCAGAGCTGAGCCCTGTGAAAGCCCCAAAGCTCGGCTCTCTCACCAACAGGTGGAAGATATCACCTCCCCCACCGAGTCTGTCTAGGGAGACCGAGAATTGTCTTGCAGCTTGGGTGGGAAAACGCCCCCTACAAACACAGTCACCGCTCCAAAATAAACCCACTAACTCATTTCTGTTGTACAGGAAAAAACTCCAGGCCCATGTGGCGACTCTGAGGGAAAGGAGAGCGAAGCTGCTGGGGTTAAAGGAGACCAGTGAGCAGAGAAGCCAGCAGTACCTGGTAGGTGTCTGTTGTTTTTCCCTGGCTGGGAGACGTAGTTGAGACTTAGGATTGTTTATTGTTAGATTTCTCTGTGGCCTTGGTGAAGGTGGGTTTATGTGAGTTTCTCCGTTCTCACGGGATAGTGTGTGCGTGTTGCAAATATTCTCTCCCTTGAAAAAATGGAAGCTGCATTTGAATGAATGAATGAATTTCTATTCACTGTGACGTTCATAAACAACTTCTCCCAAAACACAAGGGTTGTTTCCCAGGAGACTAGGACACAGGCCCTTATGGGATATTGGGAGCAAAGTGTAAAAAAGTCCCCCCCTTGTGATGAAAACATACAGTCAAGTATCCGGCTGTGAAGGATTCAAGGTTTTGAACCCCAGTCAGGGGAGCTGACACCCTTGACAACCCCCTAAGCAAGGTGTTCATGTGTGTGGGGGGGGAGGGGGGAGGCAGCCCATGTTCCTGGAAGGGGACAGTCCCATATTTAAAAGCTGTTCCCAGTGTTCTGACTTTGTCCCGTATTCCCCCGGAGCGGCCAGCACTCAGCAGGGTTTTGGGGGTTGGAAACCTGCAGCTTGCGGGACACCAGCAGCACACGAGCCAATTTTCTGTGGCCCCTTCCCACCGCAGAGCAGGGAGCTTGTGCTGCAGCTTCCGGCTGGGAAGGGGAAGGGGTGGGAAAGGTGCATGCGAGTCCCTGGGGCTGCCCCTGCCCAGCCTGGGGATGCAATTCCTGGGAGCCAAGGGAAAGCCCCAGCGTGTGCCTCCTCTGTGCATGACTCCCCCCTCTCCCCAGAGGAGGGAAAGCCCTGGTACACGCCTCCTCTGGAGACACCCCCCCCACCACACCATGCCACTCCAGTTCTCAGCACACCACAGACCTGGGGGAGAGGAGCAGCCACTGCACTTCCAGAACCCCCAGAAGTGGCGCGTGGCTGGACTCCCATCCACCTCACGGGAAGCCGCCACTATCTCCATTGTCACTGGAGGTGGGCAGTGGGACTCCTTGGGGTGGGGGAAATCAGAGGGGGGCCTCCCAAACAGCTCATGAATGACTGTTCGCACCCTCGCAATTTGACCAGTTGGTCACGATTGACGGGTTGGTGACCATCGCCATAGCGACTGGGGGTCAGGCTGGGCTGGGAGTTTGCACAGGAAGCTGGAGGCTGCAGCCCTGTGGGTGTTCAGATTGGGGTTGGGGTGTCAGAGCATCCAGCATCAGGGGCTCTCTCCTGCTAAAGGGCTCTGCTCAGCCAGGACAGGGCTCCCAGCCAGCCTCAGGCAACTCCCCTTCCACTGCCCTGATGCCAGGGTGAGGGGCACAGCCTGCCTGAAAGGGAAGTGTCGGGCCCTGTCACTTGTGGTCTGGGTCCCTCGCCCACAATCCCCATGAGGCAGGGGAGGAGCCCAGGGTGCACAGTCCTGAAATGCAGAGTTTGTGTCCTCGTCTCCCTGTGGCACCCACGGGTGTTTGTTAGCTGGGCCTTAGCCCCGCCCCTTCACCATGAGGCCACGCCCCCTGCTCCTTCTCATCCCCCCTGGGGCCCAGTCCCTCCAACTGCCCTGACTGGCCTGCCCTGGGCTGGGGACACAGGCTAGGGACTGCTCTTGGGTGCTCCAGCCTCTGCCCAGAGCGGGTGGATGGTCCTGGACAGCCCTTGTCCAGCCTGGCTCTGACGTCCATCCCGGGGGGCGTGCGGGGTTCTTTGTGCTTTTCATTTTCACTTTTTCTTCCTGGTTTTAAATGCCTTTTGGGGCGGGGCAGGATCCCTCTTTGTTTTACTTTGGGGGAGACAGTCCAGTTTCCCGGAGTACGATTTCCCTCGTGGGTTTGTTTTTTTCTTCCCTTCCCATCCCACTTCTTTTTTTCCCCATTTCTGCTTCCTGACCAATCAGTTTCAAAAAGAAAAGAATTTGCAAGGAGAACAGGGGGAGAAATTGTGATTTAAAAGAAAACAAGCCAGATGCTGTGTCTCCGAGGCAGCACTCAAGGCAGCAGGCGTGGGACAGAGCATCTCTAGGCCCAGAGACCGGGGCATGGGTCTGTTCCCAGGCACTTACCCACACGGCTCAGCACGATCACAGCCAAGGCCAGAGAGACGCACCCGGTGCCCAGCGCCACTAGGCAGTGTCGGTACCTGAGGGGAGCAGGCGGGGGAGCTGGAACAGAGGGGTTCAGAGCACAGGGTCAGCAGCTGCCGCAGCGGGATCAGAGCTATGTCACCACTAGTACTGGAGGCAGATCCACAGCTGGTGCCAACCCACCCCACAGAGCTCACAAGCAGCAGGTCAGTGGCACAGAGACTGTTTTTCTGCACTTAAAGGCTCCTCGCCCAATCGCAGGCCGTGTCAGTCAGCTGCAGCCCGACTGCCAACCCTGGGACCAGATCCAGCTGCTGGGAGTTACCTGAAGTGCTGCACTGATGTGAGAGAATTTATCCTGATTCACACCCCTTGGAAATCCATCCCTGTCAGAGTGCAGGGCACGAGCAAAGTCCGTTCTCATAACAGTGGTGGCTGCACACACCAGCTGGGATCAGGACCCTGTGGTGCTGGGCGCTGCACAGACGCAGCGAGAGACAGTCCCTGCCCCAGCTGGGACACAGAGCCCAAGGTTGGCAGGGGAGGGCCTTGCAGCCAGTACCTTGGTTCTCAGCTGCAGACGAGCTACCCCGCTGGGGGCAGGGGTCCAACCCCATGCTCCTGTCCTTGTGCTGCATCATCCCCAAGCAGAGCGACAGTCGAGCTGTCTAGGACAGAGGGGGTGGGACAGGGCGGTGATCCTGCTACAGCGGAAGCATCTGCCCTCATACTGCAAAGCACTTGGCTGTCGCACAGAGACAATCAGATACCCAGGTAGGTGGGTGCACATGGGGATTGAGGGATAATTAGATCCTGTCACACACTGGAGCTGGCTAAAAGGAAGTGGGATTCCAACCTCCCTTCCTCCCTTTCACTTGGCTGGGACGGGGGGGGGGTGGGATGCAGGAGGGGATGCAGGGTGCTGGCTCCTGGAGGCAGTTCAGGGCTAGGACAGGTGCTTGGGGTACAGGAGGGGGTTCAGGATACAGGAGGGCAAACTGCTGGTTCAGAGAGGGGATTCAGGGCAGGGGTTCAGGGCGCTGACAAAGTTTTGATCAGAGCAACGAACATTTCAATGTTTGCCCAATTTGGGGCAAAACCAAATGTTGAAATATTGGAATTACCAGTTGATTTGTTTTCTATCAAAGACACACAGCAGTGAGAGAGAGAGGGAGGTGCACCAAGGGAGACCTAGTGAGAGACTCTGTGAAAGAGAGTTTTGTCCTTGAGGCTGCGTCTTCACTGCATTCTTATTTTGGAATAAGCAATTCCGGAGGAGATATTCCAAAATATCTTATTTCAAAATAGCGTGTCTACACTACAGGGAAGCCTCACAATTAGTCCAAGGCAGGCTTCTCTAATGTGGATGCACTGTCTCGATTTAGACCCCCCCAGGAGGCACTGGGGAATAATGACTTTGAATGGCCCTGGGGAGGAGTTATTTTGAATTAGCAGCAGTGGAGCATCCACACTACCGCTATTCCGAAATAGCTATTTTGGAATCAACGTTATTCTTTATGGAATGAAGTTTACAGACATCAGAATAAGCTGTCTGTTATGTCAAATGTATTTTGATAACGGAATTGCTATGTAGATGCTATATAGGAAGCCTAATCCGAACTACCTAGTCCGTGCCGCATGTAGCCGCGGGCACGGAGTCCGAACTAGCCGGCATTTAAAAATAGCGGCGCCTGGCAAGATGCAAATGAAGCCCGGGAAATTCAAATCCCGGGCTTCATTTGCAACTTCGGTTGCCTACATTAACCACCCTAGTTCGAACTAGGGTGGTAGTGTAGACATACCCTCTGTACCTGGGAGCAAGTCACAGAATTACACTGAGCCTTAGTTTCCCAAATGTAAAATGGAGTTCATGCCTCCTTTCTCTGTACTGTTTGTAACTTTTTTGGGGCAGGGCTTGTCTCTCTATGGCTGTGTCTACATTGGCACCCTTTTCCAGAAAAGGGATGCTAATGAGACCAGTCGGAATTGCAAATGCCCCGGGGATTTAAATTTCCCCCCCGGCATTTGCATGAACATGGCTGCCGCTTTTTTCCAGCTCGGGGCTTTGCCGGAGAAAAGCGCCAGTCTAGACAGGTATTTTCGGAAAATAAACCCTTTTCCGGAAGATCCCTTATTCCTACTTAAAATCAGGAATAAGGGATCTTCTGGAAAAGGATTTATTTTCCGAAAGATACCTGTCTAGACTGCACTATGCAAATTCCATATCTGATTTTGATTGAATTTCAAAATAGGCTGTTTCGAAATTTGGTGCATCGACACAGCACCAGATTTCAAAATAACACGCTATTTTGAGACATCTCTTAACCCTCATGGAATGAGTGTGACTGGGATGCCGAAATAGCACGCCTGTTGTCTGAAAAATATTTTGAAATAATGGGCAGCTTGTTATGATGTGTGGTAGCTATTTCAGGATACCTCCAGTGTCCCAAAATAGCTGTACAGTGTAGACCTACTCTTATTCCTCGTGAAATGACGGTCACAGGAGTCGGAGTTGTAAGCAGTCCTCTGGCTGCATGTTATTTCAGCATTATCATATATATAGTAGCCCAGTGTCTGAGAGTCTATAACGCTGTAGCATTACAAACTCGCCTCTGGGGGGTGTTCCAGACTGGTTATAGTAGCTGTAGCGTTACAAACTCGCCTCTGGGGGGTGTTCCAGACTGGTTATAGTAGCTGTAGCGTTACAGACTCACCTCTGGGGGGTGTTCCAGACTGGTTAGAGTAGCTGTAGCGTTACAAACTCGCCTCTGGGGGGTGTTCCAGACTGGTTATAGTAGCTGTAGCGTTACAGACTCGCCTCTGGGGGGTGTTCCAGACTGGTTATAGTAGCTGTAGCGTTACAGACTCGCCTCTGGGGGGTGTTCCAGACTGGTTATAGTAGCTGTAGCGTTACAAACTCGCCTCTGGGGGGTGTTCCAGACTGGTTATAGTAGCTGTAGCGTTACAGACTTACCTCTGGGGGGTGTTCCAGACTGGTTATAGTAGCTGTAGCGTTACAAACTCGCCTCTGGGGGGTGTTCCAGACTGGTTATAGTAGCTGTAGCGTTACAAACTCGCCTCTGGGGGGTGTTCCAGACTGGTTATAGTAGCTGTAGCGTTACAAACTCGCCTCTGGGGGGTGTTCCAGACTGGTTATAGTAGCTGTAGCGTTACAGACTCGCCTGTGGGGGGTGTTTCAGACTGGTTATAGTAGCTGTAGCGTTACAGACTCACCTCTGGGGGGTGTTCCAGACTGGTTAGAGTAGCTGTAGCGTTACAAACTCGCCTCTGGGGGGTGTTCCAGACTGGTTATAGTAGCTGTAGCGTTACAGACTCGCCTCTGGGGGGTGTTCCAGACTGGTTATAGTAGCTGTAGCGTTACAGACTCGCCTGTGGGGGGTGTTTCAGACTGGTTATAGTAGCTGTAGCGTTACAGACTCGCCTCTGGGGGGTGTTCCAGACTGGTTATAGTAGCTGTAGCGTTACAGACTCGCCTGTGGGGGGTGTTTCAGACTGGTTATAGTAGCTGTAGCGTTACAGACTCACCTCTGGGGGGTGTTCCAGACTGGTTATAGTAGCTGTAGCGTTACAGACTCACCTCTGGGGGGTGTTCCAGACTGGTTATAGTAGCTGTAGCGTTACAGACTCGCCTGTGGGGGGTGTTTCAGACTGGTTATAGTAGCTGTAGCGTTACAGACTCGCCTCTGGGGGGTGTTCCAGACTGGTTATAGTAGCTGTAGCGTTACAGACTCGCCTGTGGGGGGTGTTTCAGACTGGTTATAGTAGCTGTAGCGTTACAGACTCACCTCTGGGGGGTGTTCCAGACTGGTTATAGTAGCTGTAGCATTACAAACTCGCCTCTGGGGAGTGCGGAGCCCAAACGGCCATTTGGGCTCCATGGTCCCCCACGTGAGAGGGAGGAGGGGGAGGAGAAGAGAAAGACAGAGACAGAGAGAGAGGCAGGAGGCGGAGGAGAGCTGAGAGTGGGAGGAAGCAGTAGGAGGAGGAGAGAGAGAGAGAGGGATGAAGAGGAGAGACCCGAAAATCCCATCTTATGACACGCTATTGGCTAGTATTGAAATAAGGGTCTGAAGTGTAGAAATGACGCTGCTGTGTAAACATGCCCCTAGTGCAGAGTTTCTCAAACTGTGGGTCCCAACCCCCTCCCCCACCCCGGGGGGCTTGCGAGCAACTTAGAGGGTGGTTTCAGCAACTGAAAGGGGGGTTGAGAGCAACTTACAGGGAGGTCGTAGTATCACAAGTTTGAGAACCCCTGCCCTAGTGGGTTGTTTTAAGCCTATTGAAATAAATGGGAATTGGGCCCTTAAGGCCTAGGTTCCCAAATATATTGCGCTGCCCAGCACCCAAGGGAGTTAGGCACCTGGATACTGTTGAGGAGCTGGGCCGAGGTGCTTTTGAAAACCTCCCTCAGGCATTGCTGCAGTTTTAGGTGCCTAAAATCCTTGAATTATCCCATGATCCTCCCCTGCATCACAGGGAATGTGGGCAAGAGGCAGAGAGGGGAAGTGACAGATGCCAGATAAAGTCCTAAGCAGGCAGGCTGTGCCCCTCACAGGTGGGAGCACTCGAAGGGGAGGGGCACCCATCCCAGCCTGGGAGGAAGTCTGTGAGCAAAGCAATGACTGTAGCAGCAGAGAGACCCAGACACTCTGACCACCAGCCTGACACCCTCAGGGCTGCAGCCCAGCCCCTCAGCTTCCTGTGCGATCTCACACCCCGCCCATGTCTCCTGGCCATTCCTCTGAGACCCGACACAGGTGAGGAGAGCTGCACTGTATTGAACCTGCAGCCCCAGAGGCCCAGATCACATGGTCTGTCCCCAGCCTGGGATCCAGACTGGTCCTCCCTCTGTGCCTCAGTTTCTCCAGTGGTACAGTGGTGATAACAGCTCTGTGCTGTGTCTCACCTGGGGTGGGGAGGCTAAATCCGGTCAGACTCTGAGGTGCTCTGACACTGTGGAGGAGAGCGGTGAGTAACTGAGAGAGCTGCAAACACAGGCTGG
Source organism: Pelodiscus sinensis (assembly GCF_052426305.1). Lineage (NCBI taxonomy): Eukaryota > Metazoa > Chordata > Testudines > Trionychidae > Pelodiscus > Pelodiscus sinensis. The sequence continues at coordinate 22,283,731 of NC_143077.1, read as the reverse complement.
GTTTGCAGAAAGGCCCAAGGGATTTAGGTATCTCTCAAGCTGATTTTTTCAGTCCCAGCCACTTTTTCAGACTCAGTAGCCCAGGGGAGTCAGAAGTGATGAGGCTGAACAGACTTAGTTCTGTCTCCACAGGGCTCTGTCAGTTCTCCTGTCTAACACCCTCCTGTAACACTGACCAGTCACCATTCTCCCCAACGCTGCTTTGCAGTTTCCCACCTGGCGTCAGAGAAGGGACAGACCCCGGCAGCCCCTGGGAGTGGGGACCCCAGCACAGCAGCCTGCAGCGCCTGCCTGGAGCGTGTCCGATCCCAGCTGTGCCCCACGGCCCAGCCCGGCCCAGCAGGTAACCCCAGCTCATGTGTGTCTGAGCCGCCCACCCCCAGGCACTGCCAGTGGGAACCCAGCTGCGGGGCCAGGCCATGGGGCTCCTGCAGGGCAGGGACACGCCGCCCCCTGCTGGCTGCACTGATCTAGTCCCCATCCCCACTCAGAGCCAGGCTGGGAATGTACCTGCCTCAGCAGGGCCTGGCTGTGGGGCAGTGACACCTAGTGTCCGTGTTCTGGTATTACATGGGAAGATTGAAATAGCTGTAATACAAAGTGATCCAGGGTTTTTTTCGGTGGGAGGTGGGGTCAAAACTCATTATTAGAGACACTGTCTCATGGTTCCCCACACACACACACACACACACACACACACACACACCATTCCCTGGCATCTGGGCCCATGTCCCCCCCATTTCACATCACCCCTTGGTTCCAGCCTTCCCTGCTAGTCTGAGTTTATCCCACAGTTACTCCAAGACCTTCTAGGCCACTCTGGCTGTGAAAAGGGGTCTTAATGTGGGTACTGGTCCCAGATAGACCAGTCCTGCTGGCGTGGAGCTGCTGGAAGGGTCCCTCGCCAATGTTCCCTCTAATGTTTTCCAGCCGTGTGCAGAATGCCCTGTGCACTGAGGCATGTGTGGATGTGCACCACCAATAGACACACATGCTGCTGTCTGTGCGCGCTCTGCTAATCGGCTGGGCAGCATTTGAATGTCTCCTGGGTGCTCACCCAAAGGCTCAGCTTACAGGAACCCTGCGCAACAGCCTCTTCCCAACTCCCACAGTAGGGGCAGAGCAGGGTGTGAGGCTAGAGCACAGTGCACCATGGGAATTCTCTGCTCTCCAGGGCCCAGATGGGAGCAATGGGTTAGGCAGAGCAGCCCCAAGGCTCCTTTGACCATCCCCCCGGAGCCAGGCAGGGCCCAGCCCCCGATTGCAGGGAGCACAAAGGGGATTCAAGGGGAAAGTACAAACTGGAGATGGAAGAGTGCAGTCGATCAACCGACAGGCAAAAGCTTATAGGTGAATGCTCTACACGACACGCATTTCCCCCTTCCCTCTGCCAGTGCATCGTTTAGCAGGATGCCCAGCAGCCCGGCTCAGTTCTGGCTCATGCAGGGTCCAGGACCTACCCCCGTTGTGGCTCTGCTTTTAAAGAGTATTAGGAGCTGGGTGTGCAGGCAGCTTGCACCAGGTCCAGGAGCTCAGATTCCTGCCATGCCCCCAACCCCTGGACAGGGGCTGCTGCTGTCCCAAGAGGAGAGCTGGTTTTTAAACGGGTTCCCCTTGCAGACCTGCTCCCGCCTGGCATCTCTGCTGCTGCCTCTGATACAGAGGCAGCAGGGTGGGTGGGCAAAGGGCTCCTCGGGAGTGGGGCTGGAGCGCACTGGAGGCTGACTATAGAATAATCGAGTAAGGGATACGAATTCATGCAGTTACTCGACTGTTCAGTTAAGCACTATTGAACATCTCTAATTCAAACCCATTTATCCCCATCCCTGCCCGTCACAGGAAGGGGGTAGCTGGGAATGAGCCTCAGAGCACTAATGGTGCCCGTGTCTTTGCAGGGGGCGCCGGGTGCAGTCCCAGGGCTGAAGGGGAGGCAGATAGCAGGGGCCCCAGTCTGCTCTGCTCGCCAGGCTCCTAGAAGCATGACTTGGGGAAAGGGCGGAGTCACCCCCTCACACACACACCCCCTGGTCGCTGGTACCAAGAAGCAGCTGGGAACTGGTGGAGCCATGTGGTCTGGGGAGGGGTCGCTTCGCTGCTGGTTACTAAGGGGGCAGGCTTGACTCCTGCTGCTGTTCTGGTGCTACTAAGCCCCCAGGCCATTTCAATTGGGGGAAAGTGGTGGAATGGGGGCAGGAAGGGGTGGAGAAATGGGGCCAAGATGCTGGGGAGCTCAGCATCCCCCAGTAACGGCCCTGCTGGGTGCAGCTTGTAAGAGGTCAGCTGGAGCTGGGGCTACCATTTACGTGCCATGTGGCTGCCTAGAGCACCATGAAATCAGGGGCAATTTGGTGCCACAGGTTTCGTGGTGCCCCACATGGCTGTGTAGCTTGCGTATTGGTAGGGGTGGCCCAGGAGAGAGGGAGGGGGAAAGAGAGATGCAGATCAGGGCTACACGTCCTGTAGGCCACATGTGGCCCGCAGCCTGTTTGTTTGTGGCCCGCAGTGTAGTTTGTGTTTACGCAGAGCTCAACGTGGGCCCACAGGAGGAAGCCAGAACAAAGAAGTAATCGATGTCATGCTGTTCTGCAGCTGCGCATTTTCGGAGTTAAATTCCTGGACTGTCATTGCTCAGTGAAAGTGCTGCCATAGGGTGGAAATCGGGGAATTGTTGCATTTTGTTCATATCAGCAGAACTGACTTAACTGGGGCCTGCGTGTTGTGTAGTCTTTGTGTTCATGCCTGTCGGTGTGAAAAAAGGGATTTGCAAGTCTATGAACCACGCTTAAGTTGTGGCCCTCAGCATGTGCTCGGAGCATCACTGTGGCCCCCAGGGCTTCCAAAGTTGAGTAGCCCTGATGTAGGGGGACGGATGGATGGAGGGTCTACATGGGGATTGCCAGGCTCACAGCCCCATAATTCTGGTGCTGGACTTGATGACGACTTGGACATGAGAGAACATTCTGGTCACCAGGTGCCTGTCACACTCCCTGCAGGAGGCCCTCCAGGACCTGACGCAAGGCCCCTCTCGGCTCTGGGTGGGACTATCCCACCCCTCCCCGGAGAAGGCCTGGACCTGGCTGGATGGATCCCGGCTGGATCAGACCCGGTGAGTGATTCCTTGAGTCACTTTCCCTGTGTGGGCAGAAGGGGGCAGGGACGGGGAGGGCAGAGGAGGAGCAGGGATGTTCAGGGTGAGGTGACGCTGAGGTTGTCCATTGACAGTCTGTGGAGGGAGCAGAGCAAAGGGGTGAGGCCGGAGCCTTGGGGATCCCCAGAGAGGGGGGCAGGAGAGGGGCAGACATGGACCAGCCAGAGGCAGGAGGGGACCAGGAGGGGCAGCGTCGGCACAGCCCGGCAAGGAGGAGCCGTGGGGCAGGAGAGAGATGGGCAGGGCCTAGCGCAGCAGGGAGGAGGGAGCTGGAGCTGGGCTTGGGCCAGGGAGAGGTCGTTAGAGCCCCTGGGCTGGCCCTGGCAGTGGTGGGGAGGGGCAGTCCCAGGGCAGAGCTGGACGGGAGAACAGGGCAGCTGCGGATCCTGTTAACACAGGGAAGAGCCGCTGTCGAGTGAGTGTGATGGGCCCACAGGTGCTGACAGGGGCCTTTCCTGTGTGTCGCAGGCTCCCGGTGTCAGGCCCAGCTGAGGGGAACAGCTGTGGGATGATGAAGGGGAATCAGATTCATTCACAAGGCTGCAGCTCTGCACATCAGTGGATTTGCCAGCGAGACGCCGTCCCCCTCTGAGCAGGGTATGGAGGAGACCTCAGAGCACGGCTCCATTATCCCCGTGTCACACCTGGGGAAACCGAGTCACAGACACTCACCTGCCCAAGATCACACCGAGAATTGGTGACAAAATGGAAAATGGAACCCAGGAGTCCTGGCTCCCAGCCCTCCCTCAGTCTGTAGAAGCGAGTCCAAGCTCCGGTTTTGTTGTTCCAACAGGGCTAGGCTGAGGGGTGTCATGCTGTGCTGAGCCTTGGGGACGGTTATCTCTAGTCCTCTCCCCTAGTACTGGGGAGAGAAGAGTCTGCCCCAGATCCCCAGCTCACGTAAATCAGCCCAGATCCAGAGTGTCCCAGCTGGGCATCTGGCCAGTGACTCCAGGGGAGCTTCGGCTCCATTGGCACCAGCTGGGGATCTGGGTTTTCCCCTCTATTTCACCCCTTTTCATTTCCTGGCACCTCTGTCAGGTCCCACTCTCAGCTCTGTTCCCCGGCCCCTCCATTGCTGCCATCAAGCCTGTGACCTGACACCCCTCTGCCCATCCTGCCCTAACCGATCGTTAACTCCTGTCACTAGGCTGCTGGATAGGATGCTAAACACCTGCTGGGTGACTAAGACACTTTCCCTCTCAGTGCCTCAATTTCCCCATCTGTGAAATGGGGATAATCAAACTGACCTGGCTGCAGCATTTCAAGATCTCCTGCAGCAGCCCCTCAGTCAGCAAGAAGCCATGAGGGGCAGGGTGTTTTCACGGGCAGGCCAGCTTTGGGACTCTGCAGTCCAAGGGCCCAGCCCCACCCTTTCAACACACCCAGCTCAGAGCTGGAGGGAACATTTTTAGGTTTAAACTTTGTGAAACTTCAGAGCCAGAAGGGAAAGTAACAACCCAACCTATCCCCCACCCCATTCCAGCAGCCACAGGGTGCATCTACATGGCAGGGTTTTTATGCAAAAACAACACTTACGTCCACACTGCAATTGCGTTCTTGTGACAGGTAGAACAGAGGGTTTTTTCTGACAGTAGTAAACCTCATTCTAGAAGGAAGACGCCTTTTTCAGAAAAAGACGTGTGCGGACAAGGAAGAGGGAGTTTTTTTGAAAGAAGAGGTCTCCAGGAAAACGCATAGGTGCCCTGGTGGCCTCCCCGTCCACAGTAATCACAATGCGAGAGTGTCCAATCAGTGTGGATGCTCTCTGTTGAAAAATCAGATGGTTGTTTTGATGCACTTTGGCCATGTGGACCCGCTCTTTTGAAGAACACATTTGCGCCGTAGGTCTAAATCAGTGTTTCTGAAACTTTTTAAGACCGAGAAACATCAATCTTTTTTTTTTATGAGGAACACCAAGATCTGCAGGAAAATATGCAAATGAGATTGTGGCTCATGCAAATGAGTCCCTTATTAGTATATTTTTTGCAGAGAAAACTCGTAGTGTAGACATGGCCACAGTGTGTGTGTCTGGCTTTATAAAGCAGATGCTCACTGCTTCTCTAGTATATTCTCAATTAACACAGTGTGTTGCCTTCTCCCCTGAAAAAGATCCCGTGTGCTTCTTATAAGCATAACTAGCTTCATCCGCTGACACCCCTGCTCCCTCTGTGCTGTTGGTTTGTATTGTGGGAACAGGTCAATCCCACTTCTCTAGCCACGTGTTTCTGCACCTTTCGTTCTTTGCTAGACGCCCCTCAGATCCCTTGGTAGCTGCCTCGTCCCTAAGCTGGACAGCCTGATGCTCTTAGTTGCTCCTCCTATGGACCCATTGCCTGGGCTTTGACATCCCTGGTCCCTGGCTCTGAATGTTTTCCTGTTCCTCCAGGGCCCTTTATTATAAGTCACCAGCCTCTAGATGCTGAAGAACCCATGCTCAGAGGGACACTAATATGGTCCTTCCTGATCGAGGGGTACATGTCCAGCCCTGGATTGGGATTCAACAGACCTGGGTCTACCACTTTCCAGTGGGGTGACTTTGGGCAAGACACTGTCCCTTTCTGTGCCTCAGTTTCCCCCTCTGCAGAATGGGGATAATGAACCTTCTTTCCTTTGGAAAGTAGGTTGAGCGCTGCAGATGAGACAAGCTAGAGGCGCTTTGCCAGTGTATCAACTGTCGTTAATGTGGGGGAAGGAAAAAACTATCAGGGAGTCGGTCCCACCCGTGTGAAAGAGTTTCTAGCAGGAGCTGATTCCAGCTCAGGACCAACATTAAAGTCTAGGAAGAGAAGGGTCCTTTATAGTGTCCATGCTAGTGCTTACACCAGTCCTGTTAACAATTCCCCCCTCCCCCAGTTACAGTGGCCTAATGTCTGAGGTGCTGAGGGAGGGGCAACCTTTACTGACCCACGAATGGGCTTGTCTGGCCTTACACTCTGCTAAGGACCGACAAGCTGGGTGGGGCCGAGGGAGCAGCCCCTGGGGCATTAGTGGCCAGCCCGCTCGGCCCCAGACCCAGCTGCCATTCAGTGGGGCTCCAGGGGAACCCCTCAAACACCCAGAGGGGCCGGCCAGGGCCAGGTCATCAGCCTTGCAGGGGAGGGGTAGGTGGAGCAAAGGCCTGTGGCAGGACCTCAGCCTATCGGGGACAGGGATGACCTCACAGAGAGACTCTGACAACAGCCACTCAGGACAGAGGCGAAAGGCCGGGGCAAGCTCAGAGATTCCCGCGGTTTGGCAGCAGCGCGGCCCCTTCCCAGGGTCTCTGCGGGGGCCAGATGGAGAATTGGGACCGAGGGGCGGGGGCAAGAGGAGCCTCATCGGCGTTTTCTACTTCCCTGCGGCCGGCAGTGCCGGACCCGGAGAGACAGTGGGAGCCTCATAGACTCATAGACTCATAGACTTTAAGGTCAGAAGGGACCATTATGATCATCTAGTCTGATCCCCTGCACAGTGCAGGCCACAGAATCTCACCCACCCCTCTTAGAATAATCCTCTCACCTATGTCTCAGATATTGAAGCCTTCAAATACTTTGAAGGCCCCAACATGCAGAGAGTCCTTCAGCTGTGATCTGTGCCCAATGCTACAGAGGAAGGCGAAAAACCTCCAGGGCCTCTGCCAATCTACCCTGGAGGAAAATTCCTTCCTGACCCCAAATATGGCGATCAGCTAAACCCTGAGCATGTGGGCAAGACTCACCAGCCAGACACCCAGAAAGTTCCCTATAATGAATGGTCAATTAGTTACCAAGATCATGTTATTTCATCCAACCATCCCCTTATCATAGAATCATAGAACTGGAAGAGACCTCAGAAGGTCAAGTCCAGCCCTCCGCTCTAGGCAGGACCAATCCCATCTAAATCAACCCGGCCAGGGCTTTGTCAAGCCGAGACTTAAACACCTCTAGGGATGGAGACTCCACTACTTCCCTAGGTAACCCATTCCAATGCTTCACTACCCTCCTAGTAAAATAGTTTTTCCTAATATCCAATCTGGACCTCTCCCACCACAACTTGAGACCATTGCTCCTTGTTCTGCCATCTGTTACTACTGAGAACAGCCTCTCTCCATCCTCTTTGGAACCTCCCTTCAGGAAGTTGAAGGCTGCTATCAAGTCCCCCCTCACTCTTCGCTTCTGCAGACTAAACAGACCCAAGTCCCTCAGCCTCTCCTCGTAGGTCATATGCTCCAGACCCCTAATCATTTTGGTTGCCCTCCGCTGGACCCTCTCCAATGCGTCCGCATCCTTTTTGTAGTGGGGGGCCCAGAACTGGACACAGTACTCCAGATGTGGCCTCACCAAAGCCGAATAAAGGGGAATAATGACATCTCTGGATCTGCTGGCAATGCTCCTCTTAATGCATCCTAATATGCCATTAGCCTTCTTGGCTACAAGGGCACACTGTTGACTCATATCCAGCTTCTCATCCACTGTAACCCCCAGGTCCTTTTCTGCAGAACTACTACTTAACTGGTTGGTCCCCAGCTTGTAACTATGCTTGGGATTCTTCCGTCCCAAGTGCAGGACTCTACACTTGTCCTTGTTGAATCTCATGAGATTTCTAGTGGCCCAATCCTCCAATTTGTCTAAGTCACTCTGGACCCTATCTCTGCCCTTAAGCGTATCTACCTCTCCCCCCAGCTTAGTGTCATCCGCAAACTTGCTGAGGGTGCAATCCATCCCCTCATCCAGGTCATTAATAAAGATATTGAACAAAACCGGTCCTAGAACCGAACCTTGGGGCACTCCACTAGAAACCGACCGCCATCCTGACATCGAGCCATTGATCACTACGCGCTGGGCCCGGCCTTCTAGCCATCTTTCTATCCATCTTACCGTCCATTTATCCAATCCGCATTCCCTTAACTTGCTGGCAAGAATATTGTGGGAGACCGTATCAAAAGCCTTGCTAAAGTCAAGGTATATAACATCCACTGACTTTCCCATGTCCACTGAGCCAGTTACCTCATCATAGAAGCTAATCAGATTGGTCAAGCACGACTTGCCCTTTGTGAATCCATGCTGACTATTCCTGATCACTTTCCTCTCATTCAAGTGTCTCAAAATGGATTCCTTTAGGATCCCTTCCATGATTTTTCCAGGAACCGAGGTAAGACTGACCGGCCTATAGTTCCCTGGATCGTCCTTCTTCCCTTTTTTGAAGATAGGCTCTACATTTGCCTTTTTCCAGTCATCCGGGATTTCGCCTGATCTCCACGACTTTTCAAAGATAATGGCCAAAGGCTCCTCAATGACATTTGCCAACTCCTTCAGTACCCTTGGGTGCATTAAGTCTGGACCCATGGATTTGTGTATGTTTAGTTTTTCTAAATAGTTCCTAACCTGTTCTTTACCCACCAAGGGCTGTCCATCTTCTTCCCATCTTGCGTCGCTTAGCACAGAAGTCCAGGAGCCGACATTGTCCGTGAATACAGAGGCAAAGAAAGCATTGAGTACTTCAGCTTTCCCCACATCCTCTGTCAGGTTTGGAGCCTGCTCAGTTTGGTTCCCCTTTGCCCCCTCCCCTCCCTCTGTCTCGCCTTCTTCGGGCTTTTTCCCCCTTTCCCTGCCCCACCAAGCTCGGTGGGTGGGTGTTGGGGCGGTCGGAGGCCTCACTCAGAGCTGAGCTGGCAGAGCGCTGGGAGCCAGAGGTGACCTGGCCCGTCCTTTTGAACATCTGTTGAGCCCTCTCCCCTCCCCCTGCTGCCTCGGAGCTCCAAGTCTTGCTGCGGATTGGTCGAGTGGGTGGTTACTGACAGGGGAGACTCGCGGCCTTTTATTCTCTTTAAAACTGTTCTCAGTGAGTCGTTATTAATAGTTCCCAGCCATGCTGGAAGGGCCTAACACGTGGGGCTCTGCAGGGGTCTGTTCTGGGATGGCTCTCTTCAATCTTCATCAGTGATTTAGATATTGGCATGGAGAGGGCGCTTATTAAGTTTGCAGATGATACGAAGCTGGGAGGGGTGGCAAGTGCTTTGGAGGAAGGGTCAGAATTCAAAGTGATCTGGACAAACTGGAAAAATGGTCTGAGGTAAATAGGATGAAGCTTAATAAAGACAAATGCAAAGTGCTCCACTTCGGAAGGGACAATCCACGTCACACACACAGAACGGGAAGTGACTCTCTAGGAAGGAGTCCTGCAGAAAGGGATCTAGGGCTCAGAGTGGACCACAAGCTAAATAGGAGTCAAAAGTGTGACACTTGCAAAAAAAAGCAACCGTGATTCTGGGAGGCACTAACAGGAGTGTGGTGAGCAAGACAGGAGAAGTCAGAATTCCGCTCTGCTCTGCGCGGATTAGGCCTCACTTGGAGTCGTGTCTCCAGTTCTGGGCACCATGTTTCAGGACTGAATTGGAGAAATTGGGGAAGGCCTGGAGAAGAGCAACAAAAATGTGGAACAGTTTAGAAAACATGAGAGTGAAAGAACTGGGCTTGTTTAGTCTGGAAAGGAGAAGACTGAGAGGGGACATGAGAGCGGTTTTCACGTACCCAAAAGGGTGTCCCAAGGAGGAGGGAGACAAACTGTTCCCCTTGGCCTCTGAGGACAGGACAAGGAGCAATGGGCTGAAACTGCAGCAAGGGAGGTTTAGGTTGGACACTAGGAAAATGTTTCTGCCTGTTGGGAAAACTTCCTGTCAGGGGGGTGAAACACTGGAACAAATTGGCCTTGCAGGCTGTGGAATCTCCATCACTGGGGATATTTCAGAGCAGGTTGCACAGACACCTGTCAGGGATGATCTAGACGGTGCTGGGTCCTGCCGTGAGGGCAGGGAACTGGACTCGATGGCTTCCCGAGGTTTCTTCCTGTTCTACTGTTCTGTGATTCTGTGATTCCCAGACCAGACGGATCAGTCCCAGACCAGCAGGGCTGGCGGGGAAGGGGAGGGGTGGTGGTCAAGCTGTTTCTCTACCGTATCTATCTCTGGGCAGTTCCTGAGTCTCTAAGGGCAGGGCCCATGAGCAGTGGTTGGGCTGTGGCTGGTTGTACAGCTCTGGGCTCTGATTGTCCAAATGTCCCAAGGGGCTGGCTGGGGGCAGGACACCAGCCGTGTGGGGGGAGGGGATGGTGATGCCACAAAGGCCTGGGGGGGAAGGAGCTGGGGGGGGCTGAGCTCATGGAGATTCCCTGACATCAGCTGCAAGGCAGGGCAGCCTCAGAAACACCCCCCTCCCCAGCCCTTTCTGGCTGTGTGGGAGCCCCCCAAAGAGGGGGGGCTGGAATCCCTCTGAGACCGACCCCTCGGGGGTGACCTGGGCCAGCCCTTGGGACGTCCCCCGAGACCTCTCGGCCGCCCCCCTCTCCCAATCTCGCTGCTGATTGGCTGAGCAGGGGGCCATGGAGAGGGAGGAGGTTTCCCAGCGGTGACCCCGTCTCCTCTTCCTTTGCAGGCTCCGCACGGCGGGGTCTGGCCTCGGGCCGGCCCTGCGGGGGGACCTGCGGGCAGAGCCCCACACGGGCGCGCAGACAGCGGGGAGGTGAGCATGGGCGAGCAGGGGGAGGCTGTTTTCCTTTAGCACTGGGGGTGGGGGGTGAGAAAGGGGAGACTGGGGACCCTTGGGCAGGGCTGTGTTGGGCCCTTCCCCCTCCAGGGTCAGGGCTGGGAGTGGAAGTTGATCTCAGGGCCTGGCTGGTTCTGGGAACAAGAACCTCAAATCCCATCCCCTCCCCCTCACAACTCCCCCCTCTCCCACTATGGGATCCATCCACATTGCCCTAGTCTGGAGAGACAAGGCCCTTCCCAAGAGCCAGGCCCCATGGATCCGACTCGCTCCCCTGAGCACCAGGGCCCAGCCCCGGGGATGGGGATGGGGGCTCGTTGGCACAGCCTGGGCTCGGGTCTATTGACCTGCCCCCCCTCTCTCCCCCCAGCGTGTCAGCTCCTGCATCGCACCCAGAGTGTCCCAAGGGAGCCAAGGCCCCAGGGAGCAGCAGAGCCCGGTTGTAATTGCCCCCCCGCACCCGGCATGGGAGGTGAGTGACCTCTGAGCCTCTCTGAGCCTCTCTGGCCCCGGGGTGAGCAGGCGGCTCCCACAGGCTGCAGGGCGGCAGCGGCAGGGCTGTGGGCTGGGAGTGACCCCTGGGGAGGACAGAGTCAGAGCCGGGCCTGAGCCAGACTTGGGTCCAGCTCATCTTCTCCTGGCTCAGGGGAGACCCGGGGCCGATAAGGACCCATGATCCGGCCTGGGCTCCAGCCAGGTTCCTTTCTGGCCCTGGGCCCCTCCTTGTCCCCTGGTAGGGTTACCAGATGGGTTTGAAATCCTCCCAGACACACGTGATCTCAGAACGGGAAGGGGGGACTGGCTGGGAGGGGAGTGAGGCTGGGATGGGGATGGGGGAATGGAGCTGGCGCGGGGAGATCGGGGGCGGGGAAGACCAGCCAGTGGGAAGCAGGGCTGGCTGGGAGGAGATTGGGAGGAGCAGGGCTGACGAGGGGAGAACTGGGAGCGGGGAGGGCAGGGAAGGGACCATTGGGGCTAACTGGGATGGAGTTGGGGGAGGGGGTCTGGCCAAGGGGGGAACGGCCAGTGGGGAGCGGGGCTGGCCCAGGTGCACACAGATCCCGGGGCGCTGCCTGTCCCGTGCCCCTCTCCCAGGCACTCCCCCTACCCCGCCAGGCTTCCGTCGGGTGCCCAGCCGGAAAACCAGAAAACACTGACCTTGCTCATGTCCGGTGAGTTCTGACTGTTCTCACCGGGCAGGGGGCCCAAAAACTGGACTGTCTGGTCGAACACCGGACACCTGGGACCCTGAATGGGAGCCCTGGGGCAGCCGGATGCTGTGGGGGAACAGCTGGCATGGGGGGGGGGGAGGCGGTAGCAGCTCCTGCAGTGATAGGCCAGAGGGGTCTGGCCCTGGGGGCCCTAGAGAGGCGCCGCCCAGGGCCAAGCCCCCACTGCCCCCTGGGTCCCAGGCCCCGCATATGACAGGCCCTTGCTGTCTTGGGACAGGAGGACCCCGACCATGGGGATGCACCAGCTCCCCCACCCCCAGCTTGGCTCCAGGGCCGGTGTTGCCTGCAGGGAAGGAGCTGCCAGCAGGAGCCGGAGGATCAGTCGGAGCTTTTCCTGCTCACGCCGGGACTGGAGCCACGGACACGATCTGGCCCTGGGCCGGGAGCCAGGAAAGAAGGAGGAGCTGCCCCCCCCCCCCCCGCGGGGGATAGAACCTCCTCTCCCCCACTCCTGTCCCTGGACAGAGGCCTGCACAGCCCAGTGAGTCAGGGCCAGCTTATGGACTGTAGCCATTGGGCTGCACAGCCCTGACTAAAGGGGCAAGGTACCGACACTGGCCATTGGGCCACACTGCCCTTAGAAAAGGGGCAAAGTGCTGACTCTGGCCATTGGGCCACACTGCCCTTAGAAAAGGGGCAAAGTACTGACACTGGCCATTGGGCCACACTGCCCTTAGAAAAGGGGCAAAGTGCTGACTCTGGCCATTGGGCCACACTGCCCTTAGAAAAGGGGCAAGGTACTGACACTGGCCATTGGGCCACACTGCCCTTGGAAAAGGGGCAAGGTACTGACACTGGCCATTGGGCCACACTGCCCTTAGAAAAGGGGCAAGGTACTGACACTGGCCATTGGGCCACACTGCCCTTAGAAAAGGGGCAAAGTGCTGACTCTGGCCATTGGGCCATACTGCCCTTAGAAAAGGGGCAAAGTGCTGACTCTGGCCATTGGGCCACACTGCCCTTAGAAAAGGGGTAAGGTACTGACACTGGCCATTGGGCCACACTGCCCTTAGAAAAGGGGCAAGGTACTGACACTGGCCATTGGGCCACACTGCCCTTAGAAAAGGGGCAAGGTACTGACACTGGCCATTGGGCCACACTGCCCTTCGAAAAGGGGCAAAGTGCTGACTCTGGCCATTGGGCCATACTGCCCTTAGAAAAGGGGTAAGGTACTGACACTGGCCATTGGGCCACACTGCCCAGAGGAAAGGGGCAAGGTACTGACTCTGGCCATTGGGCCATACTGCCCTTAGAAAAGGGGTAAGGTACTGACACTGGCCATTGGGCCACACTGCCCTTCGAAAAGGGGCAAAGTGCTGACTCTGGCCATTGGGCCATACTGCCCTTAGAAATGGGGTAAGGTACTGACACTGGCCATTGGGCCACACTGCCCAGAGGAAAGGGGCAAGGTACTGACTCTGGCCATTGGGCCATACTGCCCTTAGAAAAGGGGTAAGGTACTGACACTGGCCATTGGGCCACACTGCCCTTAGAAAAGGGGCAAAGTACTGACACTGGCCATTGGGCCACACTGCCCTTGGAAAAGGGGCAAACTACTGACACTGGCCATTGGGCCACACTGCCCTTGGAAAAGGTGCAAAGTGCTGACTCTGGCCATTGGGCCACACTGCCCTTAGAAAAGGGGCCAGTTACAGACTCCAGCCACTAGGCCGCCCTGCCCTACGGGAAGCTCTTCCAGAGGGGAGTTTGGAGCCCACAGGCTTTGAGGCGGGAGAAGTTGCCGTCACCTCAGAACCAGGCGCGGGCTGGACCCAGCGACCCAACAGAGAAGATTCCAGCCCCAGGGACGGGTGTCACGGCGTAGACTGAAGACTGAACAACCCGCCCAGCAGACAGGACCAGGCGAGGTCACACACGGGACCAGGGCAGCGAAGGAGGAAACCGGCCGGCCAGGGCAGAGAGGCCAGACGGGGGCTCACCTCGGGGACCTGCTGAACCTCGGGGACCTGCTGAAGCTGGAACAGACGAAGGGGCCTCCCCGTCGCGCCGCTTCCCCCAGACCCGAGCTCGGGTTACCGGTGCCTTTCAGCCAGGACGCCGGGCAGAGAAGCCACAGAAACCACGGCGCCTCGCAGCCCTGCCCTGGGCGTTGGAGGCCTGGCCAGGCCCTTCCCACCCAGTGCAGATCCCTACGGCGGGGGTGGGGAACCTTAGGTGCGGGGGCCGGATGCAGCCCCGGCTTGCGGGGATCCGGCCCCTGAAGGTCGGGGCTCCCCCCTGCATTGGGGGCCCATGCTGGGGAGAGGAGGGGGGCTGTTTCTCACTTGTGTGCAGCCCCCCATAGATTTTTCTGTGGGTCAGTGGCCCCAACCCAGCAAAGGTTCCCCACCCCTGCTCTGTGGGGGGTAAAGGTCCCTGGGAACCTGACTAGGGCCCCACCCATTTCACAGCCAGGAGACGTGCAACGGGGGGAGAGGAGGGGATGGGGGATGGCGAGGGGAGTCTGAGCTCCCCACGTGGCGAGTGGTCTGGGGCGTCAGCTGCTCCCTGACCTGGCTGGGATGGGACAGGAGTTGTCCTGCCCCAACACAGGCACTCGCGGAGGGGGCAGATCAGAGCCACCCTGAGGGGCAGGGAGAAGTGAGGGTGGAACGGCTCTAGCTCTGCCCCACAGGCTGCTGGGAAGTGAAATTGGCACTCTTGGGGCGCCCCCACCCCCATTGCACACTATCCTAGTTTGGGCCAGGACCCAGCCGGTCAGAGAGCCGGGAAATTTCCCAGGGAAGCCCCCGGGAGCGTGCCAGGGAGCAGCGTGGACACGGTCTGGCTGTGAAATGGGCGAGGTTGCAGGGGGACGCGATGGGGCCCTAGTTCCGGCGTATTCCCTGGAAGTTGTGGGAAAGGGTCTGCCAGAAACTCCTGGCCCTGTTGGTCTCCAGGGTCATTGGGGAATCCCCTAGTGCAGCCTTTCTCCAGCTGGGGCTCCCCACCCAAAAGGGGGTCCCAGGGCCAGGGGAGGGGGCTCGCGAGCAGGGTCACTGGCCGCCTGGGTTTTCCCAGCCATGACCTCGTCTTCAGGCCCCAAATCTTCCTCTGGGCAGATGTTTGGAAATATTAAAAACTGTCGGATTTCTCCCGGCTTTCCCAGCTGAGTGGCTGGAGAGCAGCGGCTACTGTCTGGCCATCCGGTTTGGGGGCAGCCCCATTGACAGCAGCAGCACAGGAGGAAGGGAGGCCAGGTCTGGTGTTGCCACCCTTCCTTCTGCACTGCTGCTGGCGGGGGGGCTGCCTTTCCATCTGGGTGGCTGCAGAGCAGCGGCCCCTGGCAGGTCACCCAGCTCAGAATTCAGCGCCAGCACCAGCTGCAGCGCAGAGGGAAGGGGGCATGATAAGGTCTTGCCTCCTCCCCTTCTGCACTGCTGCAGGGTGTGGGGCTGCCTTCTGACCCGGGTGGCTGGAGAGCAGTGGCTGCTGGCCAGGGGCCCAGCTTAGACGACGGCGTCCCTGCCAGCAGCAGCGCAGAAGCAGGGTGGCTCCGTGTTGTGTCACTCCTACTTCTGCACCACTGCTGGCGGGGGCCCTGTCCCCCGAGCTGGGCGCCCCAGGAGCAGCCACGACTCTCTGGTCACCCGCTCGGCCGTCAGTGCTGCCCCAAGAGCGGTGCAGCAGGAAGTGCAGGAGGGGCGGGATTGCAGCACTTCCTTCAGCACCGCGGCGGGTGTCAGCCCTGCCTCCCAAACCGGGTGACCAGAGAGCGGGTGCCACTGGCCAGGGGCTACCTCAGAGGGCAGCGCCGATACCAGCAGCAGCACAAACTAGGGGTGTCAATGTGTGTAGCTGGCTACACGATTAACCGATACGTCTGGGCTTATTGGTTAATCCTGTCGCCTCCACACACCCCTCCCCCGGCTGCCTCAGGAACAGAAGCAGCAAGAGGGGGGAAGGTGGGAGCTGGT
Organism: Pelodiscus sinensis; assembly: GCF_052426305.1. Lineage (NCBI taxonomy): Eukaryota > Metazoa > Chordata > Testudines > Trionychidae > Pelodiscus > Pelodiscus sinensis. The sequence goes on along the minus strand of NC_143077.1, from coordinate 22,267,932 downwards.
GTCTGCGGGGATCCAGCTATTAAGCTGCCTCCCCATGAGCACCAGATCCCATGGAGCTGCCTGGCCCGCACCATGGGCTGCTGCCTCTCATAGAGATGCAGCAACACGGAGGGTGAGGGAGTCAGGCAGGAGCTGGTGCACATGGGAAGCAGCTTTTAAGACAGATCCCCATGTGTATCAGCTCCTGTGGAACCACGTCTCACCCATCCCCCTCCACTGCTGCCTCCCTATCAGCGTGGGGGCAGGGCAGACATGAGATGAGATGTTCGGGGAACTATCTTCTAAGCCGGCTCTCCACACAGGCCAGCTCCATGGAGCCCCCTTTCCTCCCTCGCTGTCTCACATAGAGGAGAGGGGGATGGGGGGTTGCTCGAGGGGAGCTGACTTAAAATCTAGTTCTCCGTGAGCACCAGTTCTGCGGAGCTGCCTGCTCCTGCCTCTCTCACTCCAGAGGAGGCTGCTGCAGAGCAGCCTCTGTCCGGGGCTGGCACAAGCTCTCGTCACACAGAGGCTGCTGTGTGGGATGCCGGTGCAGCCTCTGTCTGCTGTGTGGGATGCCGGTGCAGCCTCTGTCTGCTGTGTGGGATGCCGGTGCAGCCTCTGTCTGCTGTGTGGGATGCCGGTGCAGCCTCCGTCTGCTGTGTGGGATGCCGGTGCAGCCTCCGTCTGCTGTGTGGGATGCCGGTGCAGCCTCCGTCTGCTGTGTGGGATGCCGGTGCAGCCTCTGTCTGCTGTGTGGGATGCCGGTGCAGCCTCTGTCTGCTGTGTGGGATGCCGGTGCAGCCCCTCATTGCTGACTCAGGCACCAGGGACTATCGAATAATCGTGGAATTGCTACAGTTTGATGCAGTGACATGATTGTTCAGTGACTCCCTGTCTGACGTCCCCAGCAAACAGGGAGGGCGGCCCTGGACGGTGCTCCCCTCGTCCTTCTCTGCCATCGCTGGCAACAGCGCCGCCACTCCCGCCGGGCAGCTGGACAGTCCGTGCTGTCTCCGGTAACAGTGCAGAAGGCAGGTGGGCTGCTGCAGCTTTGCCTCCCTGCCTTCCGTGCCGCTGCTGCTGGGTAAGGATGTTAAATAACGATTCACGGACAAGTTGAGGAGTCGATGGAATTTCCATTGGCTACTCGACTAGTCGATGGGCACTTTCTGCACTTTGAACTGGACAAGGGCCCCAGCAGGGCCTCCTGTGCACTTCAAAACGGGAACTCCGTGTGCAGCCCGGGGCCAGCAGGACGTCCCACTGACTCAGCTTTACGAGGGTCCTTCTGCTTTGAAAGGCTCAGGATCCTGGAGGCTCTTGTGCATTTCTGAGTGGAAGCACCTGCATGGAGCCTGGAGTCAGCAGGGGACTCAGACCCCTGGCATCCCCGAGGTCCATGCTGCGCTGCTCCTTTGGAGAACCCCCTTTTCACACCTTTTCCCATGAGCAGGCAGCGCCAGCACCACCAGCAGCGCAGAAGGGAGGGCGGCCTGGTGTGGCGGTGCCTCCCTTCCCTCTGCACTGCTGCGGGCAGAGGCTCTGCCTACTAACGGGATGGCTGGGGGCAGTTATAAGGGGTCAGGTGCCCAACCTGGATGACAACCCCACCGCCAGCAGCAACGCAGGAGGGAGGGGAGCTGGTCTGGTATCGCCACCCTCCCTGCTGTGCCGCTGCTGGCCGTGCCTCTCCCTTCTCAGCTGGGCAGCTAGAGAGCGCAGGCACCATGTGCACAAGGCCGCCTGACCCAGCAGAGCCACCCTCCCTTCCGTGCCACTGCTGGGGGCAGCCCTGCCTGCCACACTGACGCTACGTCTAGACGACAGGCTTTTGTCCACAGAAGTTTTGTCGACAGATACTGTGGACAAAGCTTCTGTCAACAAAGAGCATCTAGACGACGTCCAGTTCTGTAGACAGAGCAAGCCGCTTTGTCAACATGACAGTGTGGACGCAAAGGGCAGTGGAGATGCAATAGCACCTTCTGGCGACAGAACTCTCTCGACAAAAGGCGTCATTCCTCGTAGAATGAGGTTTACAGCTGTCGACAAAACAGCGGAGTCAACAGAACTCAGCAGCAGTGTATACGCAGGTATAATTGTGTCGACAAAAGTCCACTTTTGTCGACAGCACCCTGTAGTCTAGACACACCCTGAGTGGCCTGCGAGTGGCCCATGCTGGCAGGACTCCCAGCTGCAAAGTCAGCGCCAGCAGCAGCGCAGGAGGGAGGGAGGCCTGGTCTGGTATCTCAGCCCTTCCTTCTGTGCCGCTGCAGGCGGTGGCGCTGCCTTTGGACCTGGGCGGCAGCAGAGCAGCGGCTGCTGTTGTGGGGCCCAGTTCGGAGGGGGCCCCACTGAGCAGCGAGTGAGGGGTGGTCACTGACGGGTCCCCCAGCTCAGAAGTCAACGCCGCCCCAGCAGCAGCGCAGAGGCAGGGTGGCCTGGCATGTTGTTGCCACCGTTCCTTCCGCACTGCTGCTGGCAGGGCTGCCTTCTCCGCTGGGGACCACAGAGCAGGGGCCACAGGGGAGGTGCCCAGCTCGGAGGGCAGCTCCGCTCCCAGCAGCAGCGCAGAAGGAAGGGGGAGTGGCTGCCAATGCATCCTTCCCTCTTCCCCCTGCTGGGGGCATCGCTCCCTTCCAAGCTGGGTGGCCAGAGCGAGCGGGATCCCAGTGGGGTCAGTGCCAGCAGCAGCAGCAGCGCAGGAGAAGTGGAGGCAGCGATGCCGTTGCCACCCGTCCGTCTGCGCCGCTGCTGGCCAGGTTGGGGGCAGAGAGCAGCTGCCCCTCCAGCCGCCCAGCTGGGGAGGCCAGGAGAGATCAGGGACATTTCTTCTTATTTCCAAACTCCGCCGGGATGGGGACCTGGGGACTGAACACGAGGCCACGGCTGGGAAAGCCCAAACGTCCGGTGCCCCCGTGAGCGACCCTCCTGCCCTCGCCTTGCTGCCCCCTTCTGGGCAGGGACCCCCAGGGGGAGAAACGCTGCACTAGGGGATTCCTCTACGACCCCGAGGGCCCCCACGGCCAGGAGTTCCCGGCAGCCCCTTTCCCACCACTTCCACGGAGGAGGCGGCAGGTTCTCAGGGGAGGTTTCCCCGACTCAGAGATCTGCCTGGATGGAGAGTGGAGGAGCAAAGGGAGGGCCTGGCCAGGATCGCCCAGGGCCAGGGCAGGGCTCACACGGCAGCACCCACGGCAGGGAACCTGTTGCTCAGCCAGGCCCAGAACTCTGTGTCTCCCGGCCACTGGGGCCAGCCCAGATGTATCCAGCCTCCTGATGACTTGAGAGTCCCAGCTGCCTCTTCCTGTGTAGCCTGGAAGAAGAAAAGCGACTCGAGACCTCCAAGAGATGCTCCCTCGATGCCAAAATCTCCACCCAGCTCAGGGGTAGCATCAGCAGGAGCCAAATAAAAAATTGTGAGATTGGTTTCAAATAAATACATTACAGAGAAATACACAAATTATGTTTTTATGAGCTTTGCTTTCTGGGCCCTAAGCGCACGCTTGGGTCCGTCTCAGCCATTCCCTGCAAACCGGGGGACTTGAAACACTTTTCCCATGACAGCCGAGGGGGCGGCTACACCCCAGGGCCTGTGGGGACAGAGCGGTGCCAGCAGAGCCCCCTCACTGGGATGCAGCCCACAGGCACAGCAGGGGTGTTTCCGTTGCCACGACAACAGCCCCTCCCCAGGGAAAGCCCTCCCAGACTTCTGGCTGGAGCAGTCATGACTAGCAGTCAGAGCAGGGGCTGTGGGTCAGAGCTGGGCTCAGGAGTCCCTCAGCAGCTGAAAGGCCGGTCTCCTGGGCTCAGACTTGAAGGGCCGAAGGGACCATCATGAGCACCTGGTCTGACCCCTTGCACCTTGCAGACCCCAGAACCTCACCCACCCCTCCGGTCCAGCCCCAGTCTCCCTGGCTGTGTTACTGACGCCCTCACGTCACGGCTCAGCGGTGGCAAGGGACGGAAAATCCCCCATTGACACGACTTGATCCCAGCCTGGGACCCTGCCCCACACTGCAGAGGGAGGCAGCCTCGTCCACCCTGCCCCCACGGGCTCTGCACATCTCCCCCTTGACAGTCCCTTCCCACCCCTAGACATGGGATCAGTCGGCGCAGGCGTGTTCTGGCCGGAGCCCCCAGCCACACGGCGGGGAAAGAATTGTCTGGAGCCGCTCAGCACGGGGAGCCCACGTTTCCCTCTGCGGAGCGCGGGGCAGCCGGTCCAATTCCTCCCACTCACGTGAGTTCAAGGGCTGCGGATGGGAGCTGGGCAGCACAGACGCTCACACTGACTCCCAGTTGCCTGAGCCCCCGTGTCGGGGGCACAGCCGGGGGGTGGCTACCCCTCGAGACGAGCCCTTCCAAGGGCGTTGTGCTGCCTTTACTCCAAGGCCGTGCCCTTTCCCCACACTCAGTGTTAACCTGGCTGGTCAGCCATGTCTGGAGGGGTGTCTGCTAACACCTATGTGACTCCGCGGCCTGGCACCCAGAGGGGTCCCCTCGGTTAGAGGCTCCCAGGCCCAGAGGCCTCGTTGAGAAGTGAGTCTCCTCTCCCTCCTGAGACATATGGCCAAGAGGTCCAGTCCATAGGTCAGTCCCTTCTATCAGGAGCAATAGGGCCTAGCTCAGAGGTGAGTGCAAACTTCCAGAGAACTCTCTTGCTACGGGTAGTGGGGTTATCTAGACCTGGGCCCTCCCGCTACCCTGGGTCCAAGCCCCGGGCCCTGTTGGCCGTGGAGCAGGGACTCCGACTCCGACTGCAGCACGCTGAGCTCTCAAGGAACAATCCCAGCTCTGGTGCATCTCTCCTGTCGTGCAGTCTCTGGGCAGCATCCCGTCCGAGGGCTTCCGTGGCTGCTGCTGGAGTCTCCCGCCACCTCCTGTTACACAGAAATCCCGCCTGGCTGCAGATGAGCATTCATGGCTTCCCCCTCCTGAAATAGCATTTTCCAAGGACCCTTTGTGGAACCCTCCCCATCCCCAGGGTGAAATCAGATTTCAAGTGTGTTCCAGCACCAGCTGACAGGGTCCCATGTCTCTGTGCCACAGCTAGGGCTTCCAGGGAAAACACAAAGCCATTTCCAGATTAGTGCTCTGAGCACTGGGCCGGCAAGGTCCTTACTCACCATGAATGGCTGTGTCTACAAGACCCAGATTAAAAACACAGGTATTGGGGGAGTGGGAGCCGTGTCAGTCTGTGTCTATAAAAACAATGAGGGCTCCAGTGGCACCTCAGACTAATGGATTTATCTGAGCATCAATTTTTATGGGCAAACCCCACGTCCTTGTTACTTTCCTACGTGCCTCCAGCGTCCATCCAGGACCCATCACATGCTCCATGTCCAACGCCAAGCCCTGAGACACACCCACACGGGCTCCAGTCTGTCAGGGTATGTCTACACTACCCTCCTAGTTCGAACTAGCGGGGTAATGTAGGCATACCACACTTGCAAATGAAGCCCGGGATTTGAATTTCCCGGGCTTCATTTGCATAAGCGGGGAGCCGCCATTTTTAAACCCCGCTGGTTCGAACCCCGTGCAGCGCGGCTACACGAGGCATGAACTAGGTAGTTCGAACTAGGCTTCCTAGCTCGAACTACCGTTACGCCTCGTGAAATGAGCACTTGAGGTGTGGATGCTCCACCGGTTTTTGCACAAAAATTGCAGAAGAAAATTGACAGAACAGAGGACTTTTGCTGGTAGAGTTATTCCTCTCCCCACAAGGAATAACTCCTTTTTTGCACGACAGCTCTTGCACAAAAAGGCAGGTGTAAATGCTCTGCAGGGGTTTTTGCACAAAGCAGAAGTTCTCAAATGCCAATTTTGTGAATGGTAGTCAGAGCTTTCTTGTGCAAAAGTGTCCATGCAGTGTGGACACTCCCTTGTGCAAAAGCACATTACATTTGCAATGCACTTTGACATCTGGATGCGCGTTTGCACAAGAAGTGTTTGCATGAGAACTCTTCCACAAAAGGCTTCTTGTGCAAAAACCCTGCAGTGTAGACTAAGCAAGGGGATTGAGCTGTCATTGATTGCCACTCTTGGGTTAAACCAAAAGGGAGTGAACTATCTCTCTCACCCACACAAACACAGACTGTGATGGGACAGGGCTTATGGACATGAATATACATAACTCAAAGGTGGTTTGAGCAAATGATTTCATCTAACCTGTCCATCTTCATGTCATGATCCACTGGTTCTGTTTATCTTACTCTGTTGTATGTATCTGTGACGGCGCGTTGGGGGTCCCCCGTCTCCTGCACCCCGAAATGGCACAAACAGACTGCACCAGCCGGTGGAATAGAGGAAGTTTATTGCCTCTCCAGGATACAGCACAGCACAGATGGAATCTGGTCACAGAGCTGGGCTAGGATGCCTCAGGCCCCCTTGAGATGGGGGAGACTGGGCCCCTAAACTCCAGCCCCTTTCCCTAGGCTGTCTCCTCCATGCTCCCAGACAGCCAGCAACTAACTAACTCCCTTCCAGCCCTGCCCCCCAGCCAGGGCAGCATTCCACCTTCCTTTGTTCCTCTCCATGGGGGGTGTCTGGCCACTGGTTTGCATAGTGACTCATCCTGTTTTGCTGGGTCGTGGTACCCACGGCAGCCAGTGGGGGTTACCCCAGAGCCAGCAGCATAGAAACCAGCCAGGTACCCCCACTACGTCACAGTATCATTTGAATGTATAAAATTAGACAGGTGGAGTGGGGAATACTTTGTGAGTTTCAAGTGTGTAAATGGGAGACATGGAGGGGGTTACCTGAAACTTCTTGATGAGCCACTGTAAAACAATCTTTTGTCCTTAAGTCTGAGCAGTGGTTGGAAGGGAGCGGCCTCAACTCCTTAACAAAAAGAGTAGGAAAGCAAAGGGTCTTTTGGCTGGGCTGTACCTGAAGGAAGAAGCCAGGCTCCATGGTGTGGAAGAGAGCCCTGGTTTAGAGTGGCAACTGGAAAAGAGGTTTTAGGGTGAGTTTGTGCTGAGGTGTCAGTGTAGAAATAGCCAAGCATTTTTGTTTCTTTTGATTTGTAACTTACTTTGCTCTGCCCTTTGTAATTTACTTTGCTCACTTATTACAGCTTAAATCCTACTGCTTCCACTTAATACAATAATTTTTGTTTTCTATCAAACCCGGTGTAAGCAATTGTTACCTAGGGGGGAACAACCAGTGTGCACATTCCCACCCTACCCCCACCACGAACAGTGTAGCATGCTGGGGAAACTGAGGCAGACACCATCTTCCTGGAAACTATTACAGCAAATTCCCACCCCCACCACGAACAGTGCAGCATGGTGGGGAAACTGAGACACACCGTGCCTGGAAACTATCACCGAAAATTCAAGCCTGGAAGCCACCTTCTGTGCCTCACGTCCCAGGGCAGCCATCGCATTGGCAACACCCCGTGCCCAGGCAGCGCGTGGGGAAGGGCTGGGCCCAGGACTGACCTTGCCAGGCCCCTCTGGGAGACACTGGCAGGTCCTGCACCCTGGGGAGAAAAGGGCTGAACAGCATCCTCCATGCGCCCCCACCCATGCCTGGTCCCTGGACCTCCGGGACTCCAGTTCCTCTTGCCGATGGAGGCTACTGCGCCTCCGTCTGGTTTGGCACAAGCCAGGGCCCCGTGTGCAGCAGCAATGGCCCCAGCTGCTGATGCAGAACAGACAACGCCCACACCTGGGACCCTCCTGCCCAGCTGGGTCCTGACCCCCTGGGTCCTGTTACCAGTGGGGCCGGGACCCCCTGCACTTCCCGTCCCAAACTGCTGTGCCGTGTGTCTAGGAGGTGGCTGCTGCGCTGCACCCCAGCTACAGCTGCATTTGGCACCAGGCCAGGAAGTCCCTGCACCAACCGCCCTGCCCCGCCCCAGCGGTGGCTGCATCTCTGTCCCAGGTGAGCGACGCTGGCTAAAAAGCCCCACACCTGCGCCCATGGGATGGCTGCCTCTCAGTGCTGGGCGAGGGGCCCCTGTACCAACAGCCCCACCTTTTCCCCAGAGGTGGCTGCATCTCCGTGTGCAGGTTGTGGGGAGCAGCTGGCAGCCAATGGAGGCCTGAGTCACAGCAGGCTCTGGGGTGGAGGGGAGGGAGGGCGGGCGAGTGTCCAGAGGGGTCAGGGGCAGGAATGGGAGGGGAGTGAGAGGGCAGGTGCAGTGAGGGTCTTTGGCCACCAGGTGGCGGCAGGACCATGGGAGGGTGGGTCAAGCTGGAGTTCGGGGCTTGTGACTGATTTTGTTGCCTGCTTGGAGACCCCCACACCCCCAGCTGGCTGGGCACAGGGAGGGGGCACAGTTAGGCTAAGGGCCTGGCTGTCCTGCCCCCAATGACATGCTCACTGCTGCAATGAGTGCGTCTGTTCAAAGCACCCCGGTGGGTGGGTGGGCGTGGACCAGAGACGGGCGGACGTCCTGCTTCCTGCAGGCAGGGCTCCATGGGAGCGGAACGTGGGCAGTGTGATGAGTACCCCACCCCGTTCTGGGGCTGCAGGGGTTCAACCTGGCTCCCTGAGCGAGGGTCCCCGCCTGAGATCCCTATTGGGCATGCTCCAGCGGAAGGCAGCTATAAAAGCAGGGGGAGGGGGAGCAGCTCAGTGGGGCTGGTGTTGGCTGGACTTTGTGTCCGGGAAGAGCTCTCGGGGGGGAGGACGGGGGGGTCTACCAGAGGGGTCAGTACCAGAGGCGGCCGCTTGCTTTTCTCTCGCCTCTCACAAGCTCTTTGGGGGACACAGAGCTTGGGGTGCCCCGGGGTTGGTTTCCAGTGTCTGCCCCACTTGTGGGTTCCAAGCACTTGATGGTGGCAGCGGGTCCCCCAAAATGTGGGTATTGGGGATTTGGGGAAGCCTGCAGAGGCAGGGTTTGGGGTGCTCTTGCTGGCCCCCAACTTCTGCATTTATTGTGCCAAAGTGGGGCATAGCCCTGACAGGGGCTCCTGGAGGTGGGGCTAATCTGGGGCTGCCAGATCTGTTAGCTCCCGGGGGAGGGTCACCCCTTGACGGGCGGTGTCCCCTCCTGTAGCTATCTCGTGTCCCGGGAAGGGTTTGGAGGTGCTGAAGCTGGAGCACTGTGGAGGGCTGGACGTGCTTGCCCAGGGCTGGGGGGTGCGGATGTCATAGGCTCCTTCCCCACTCTGGCATGATAAATGCGGAAGTGGGGCCTGCAAAAGTACCCAGAACCTGATCTCTCCAGGCTGTGGTAAAAACTTCCCCTCAAAAACTTAACCTAGATTTGGGGGACAAAATCCGCTGCCACCACCCAAGTGATGAGAAAAAAAACCTGGGGGAGAGCACTTGGGAAATCTCCCCCCTAAGGAAAAAACCAGGACACAACAATTAACCGATGGCAGGTTAATACAAAGAAACGAGAAAGAACGTTTATTATGGTGACGGCGTGTGGGGGTTCCCGATTCTGCCCCCCGTAGCAGTGGGAACAGGCTCCGCCAGCCAGTAGAACAGGGGGGCTTATTGCTTCTCCAGGGTACAGCCCAGCACAGACGTGATGTGGCTACAGGAGTCAGGGCCAGGCAGCCTCAGACCCCTTGGGTGGGGGGTCAATCGTCCCTGGACTCGGCTTCGGTTGTTCCCTTCATGTTTCCCAGCCAGCAACTGCCCCTTCCCCCCAAAACCTCCCTCCTTTGTCCCCTCCCTGCCCTCCACCGGTCGGACAGGTTGGGTCTTGGCCTAGGAAGGTGACCGTAGGCAGCCGTCCTGCTGGGCCGTGCTACCGACACCGGCCAGTAGGGGTCACCCCCAGCCCACACCGCCACCAGTGGATGTCCCAAGGGTACGGCTGCCCAGTGCACCACAGTCAGCACCACAACACTCCTGTTGCAAGCAGAGCGACCAGCTAGAAAAGTCCCCCAGTGATGTCCCCATGGAGGGACCCGCCCCGGGCCAGGGCTGGGTTACAAAGGCGAGCGCGGAGCTTTGGCGCTGAGCAGGCTGGAGCGAGGGGAGAGTCCAGAGCCCGGCAGGAGATTCAGTCGGGACCCTCCGCGGCTGCAGGGCCCACGGCTCCGTCAGACATTAGGAACTGGGCAGGGAGAGGCAGGGTCAGGCAGGCAGGGCCGGTCACACTGTACGGCTCACGGGTGCTCAGGGGAGGGGGGGCTCTGACCGGGGCCCACGTGGAAGGGAACGGACCCCGCAAGCCGGTCACCCACCCCCGTGCAGCAGCCACCCTCTTGGGACCCGTCTTTGTGGGCGACCAGGGGTTGGCTCCCCAGCCGGCAGGTCAGAGGGGCAGGGCCTGGGGGACTCTGGAAAGGGACCCGGGCTCTCCCTGAGTCTCCCCCTCTCCGTTCCCCCCTCACTTCCCCTGGGTGCTGGGGTTGCACCCTGGTTACTGCCTGGTGGGCGAAGGGCAAGTTGGCGTTAGAGTCTCTGGCAATGACCCCCCAGCCCCTCGTGCCAGCATCCCCCTGCTTCAGGGTGGGTGTAAGGCTGTCCTAGGTGAGTGGATGCACTTAGCCCTGCGGTGTGGGGCGACGCTGGGAGCTGGCGGGAGTCGGCAGATACCTTCTACCTGGGCTAAGACCCTGCACTGCCCCAAGACTGGGCACACGGGGATGGGGCTTTCAGAAGCACCTTGGGAACTCAGGAGCTCAAACCCCAGTTAATCAGTGGGGCTGAAGCTCCTGCTTCCCCCCTCCACACCCCCGTCAGTGTCGGGCATGTCCCACCAACCCCCAGCCACTAGGCCAGGAGCCAGGCTAGACACCTCCAGAGCCACAGCTGGCCAGATGCACCTGACGGAAGGGGTGGGGGGCAGACTGCTGAGCCCCAGGGGGCACAGTGAGCAGCACAGGGACAGGGGAAGGACTCAGCACTCACCCGCGGCTTGTCTGCGGTGATATCGCTACTTCCCTGTGGAGGGAGACAAGGCAGAGCAGTGAGCGTGGAGACTCCCGGGACAGGACCTAGCTTCATTCCATGCCCACGGCCCATCCCAAGGGAGGTGACAGCTAAGTGCCCTGGAAGCTGCATGGCTGCACAGCTGTTTAGTGAGCTCCTCCCAGAGGCTCAGAACACCCACAATGGCAGGGAGCTCAGCTGACCGGCTGGGGAGTGGGGCGCCTGAGCAGCCCCAGACCAAGAGCTCATAGGGAGGGGAGATGAGGAGGGAATACGTGGAGTGAGCGGAGCTGTAAGGGAGTTTAGGGAGTCCCACCCCGCAGCATTTCAGGGGCCAGGTGCAAACGGAGACGTGGTCAGCACCATCCCCAGGGCGCGGGAAGCCGGGGGCAGGTCCAGGGGCCACGGAACAGACAGCAAAGCCTGTCCAGCCATTCTGCCTTGGGGAGTCCTGTTCATGGGGCTCGGCCTGGCTCCCTGCTCTGACCCCTACGACTGGGCACAGCAGGGAGAGGAGAAAGACCCTGAAGCAGGGGACGGGGGTGAGGCCTGAGGCCTGAACCCAAGTGAGCAGGAATTGGGCCAGGAACAGGAATTCAGCCCCTGGCACGTGAACTCAGCCCTAGCCCGGCTAAACCACGTGGACGTGCAAACGCCTCCGGCCAAGAAGGGCCCCGTGAGGGAGAGGAAATGCCGGGGTGTCTCCCCTGAGTCTACAACTTCTCCCCAGGGAGTCCTGGGCCAGGGTTGGGGACGTTGCTGTGGGCTCAGGCCCTGAACCGACTGCAGAGCTCGGTGGGAAGGGACACGCCAGGGCCCCCTGCCACTCCTGCATCTGCAGCCGCTTTGTTGCGGAAAACGTGTTTCCCAAACGTAGCCCATGTACACGGGGCCAAAGTTTGAGAAAACTTGCTCTCTTGGAGGGCTAAGACCAGGCACCTCACATCCCCTCTCCCAGCCTCTCTGAGCCCCTCACAACCTCCCCCATGGGCACCGCGCCCTCGGTCCGGTCCCACATTCACACCACCACACCACCCCACCCCACCCACTGGGGGTCCCATTGAGCCTCTGCTAGCCCTGCATGTAGCCCCCCTGCACAGCCGGTGCCCCATTCAGACCCCCCGCTCGAAGGCCCCGCACTCACCTGCACTCTGGCTGAGGAGCTTAACCCCTGTCTTTGGGTCACTGTCCACTTTGGGCTTCTCCTGGAAGAGAGAACCAGTGGATCATGACATGAAGATGGACAGGTTAGATGAAATCATTTGCTCAAACCACCTTTGAGTTATGTATATTCATGTCCATAAGCCCTGTCCCATCACAGTCTGTGTTTGTGTGGGTGAGAGAGATAGTTCACTCCCCTTTGGTTTAACCCAAGAGTGGCAATCAATGACAGCTCAATCCCCTTGCTTAGTCTACACTGCAGGGTTTTTGCACAAGAAGCCTTTTGTGGAAGAGTTCTCATGCAAACACTTCTTGTGCAAACGCGCATCCAGATGTCAAAGTGCATTGCAAATGTAATGTGCTTTTGCACAAGGGAGTGTCCACACTGCATGGACACTTTTGCACAAGAAAGCTCTGACTACCATTCACAAAATTGGCATTTGAGAACTTCTGCTTTGTGCAAAAACCCCTGCAGAGCATTTACACCTGCCTTTTTGTGCAAGAGCTGTCGTGCAAAAAAGGAGTTATTCCTTGTGGGGAGAGGAATAACTCTACCAGCAAAAGTCCTCTGTTCTGTCAATTTTCTTCTGCAATTTTTGTGCAAAAACCGGTGGAGCATCCACACCTCAAGTGCTCATTTCACGAGGCGTAACGGTAGTTCGAGCTAAGAAGCCTAGTTCGAACTACCTAGTTCATGCCTCGTGTAGCCGCGCTGCACGGGGTTCGAACCAGCAGGGTTTTAAAAATGGCGGCTCCCCGCTTATGCAAATGAAGCCCGGGAAATTCAAATCCCGGGCTTCATTTGCAAGTGTGGTATGCCTACATTACCCCGCTAGTTCGAACTAGGAGGGTAGTGTAGACATACCCTGACAGACTGGAGCCCGTGTGGGTGTGTCTCAGGGCTTGGCGTTGGACATGGAGCATGTGATGGGTCCTGGATGGACGCTGGAGGCACGTAGGAAAGTAACAAGGACGTGGGGTTTGCCCATAAAAATTGATGCTCAGATAAATCCATTAGTCTGAGGTGCCACTGGAGCCCTCATTGTTTTTATAGACACAGACTGACACGGCTCCCACTCCCCCAATACCTGTGTTTTTAATCTGGGTCTTGTAGACACAGCCATTCATGGTGAGTAAGGACCTTGCCGGCCCAGTGCTCAGAGCACTAATCTGGAAATGGCTTTGTGTTTTCCCTGGAAGCCCTAGCTGTGGCACAGAGACATGGGACCCTGTCAGCTGGTGCTGGAACACACTTGAAATCTGATTTCACCCTGGGGATGGGGAGGGTTCCACAAAGGGTCCTTGGAAAATGCTATTTCAGGAGGGGGAAGCCATGAATGCTCATCTGCAGCCAGGCGGGATTTCTGTGTAACAGGAGGTGGCGGGAGACTCCAGCAGCAGCCACGGAAGCCCTCGGACGGGATGCTGCCCAGAGACTGCACGACAGGAGAGATGCACCAGAGCTGGGATTGTTCCTTGAGAGCTCAGCGTGCTGCAGTCGGAGTCGGAGTCCCTGCTCCACGGCCAACAGGGCCCGGGGCTTGGACCCAGGGTAGCGGGAGGGCCCAGGTCTAGATAACCCCACTACCCGTAGCAAGAGAGTTCTCTGGAAGTTTGCACTCACCTCTGAGCTAGGCCCTATTGCTCCTGATAGAAGGGACTGACCTATGGACTGGACCTCTTGGCCATATGTCTCAGGAGGGAGAGGAGACTCACTTCTCAACGAGGCCTCTGGGCCTGGGAGCCTCTAACCGAGGGGACCCCTCTGGGTGCCAGGCCGCGGAGTCACATAGGTGTTAGCAGACACCCCTCCAGACATGGCTGACCAGCCAGGTTAACACTGAGTGTGGGGAAAGGGCACGGCCTTGGAGTAAAGGCAGCACAACGCCCTTGGAAGGGCTCGTCTCGAGGGGTAGCCACCCCCCGGCTGTGCCCCCGACACGGGGGCTCAGGCAACTGGGAGTCAGTGTGAGCGTTTGTGCTGCCCAGCTCCCATCCGCAGCCCTTGAACTCACGTGAGTGGGAGGAATTGGACCGGCTGCCCCGCGCTCCGCAGAGGGAAACGTGGGCTCCCCGTGCTGAGCGGCTCCAGACAATTCTTTCCCCGCCGTGTGGCTGGGGGCTCCGGCCAGAACACGCCTGCGCCGACTGATCCCATGTCTAGGGGTGGGAAGGGACTGTCAAGGGGGAGATGTGCAGAGCCCGTGGGGGCAGGGTGGACGAGGCTGCCTCCCTCTGCAGTGTGGGGCAGGGTCCCAGGCTGGGATCAAGTCGTGTCAATGGGGGATTTTCCGTCCCTTGCCACCGCTGAGCCGTGACGTGAGGGCGTCAGTAACACAGCCAGGGAGACTGGGGCTGGACCGGAGGGGTGGGTGAGGTTCTGGGGTCTGCAAGGTGCAAGGGGTCAGACCAGGTGCTCATGATGGTCCCTTCGGCCCTTCAAGTCTGAGCCCAGGAGACGGGCCTTTCAGCTGCTGAGGGACTCCTGAGCCCAGCTCTGACCCACAGCCCCTGCTCTGACTGCTAGTCATGACTGCTCCAGCCAGAAGTCTGGGAGGGCTTTCCCTGGGGAGGGGCTGTTGTCGTGGCAACGGAAACACCCCTGCTGTGCCTGTGGGCTGCATCCCAGTGAGGGGGCTCTGCTGACACCGCTCTGTCCCCACAGGCCCTGGGGTGTAGCCGCCCCCTCGGCTGTCATGGGAAAAGTGTTTCAAGTCCCCCGGTTTGCAGGGAATGGCTGAGACCAACCCAAGCGTGCGCTTAGGGCCCAGAAAGCAAAGCTCATAAAAACATAATTTGTGTATTTCTCTGTAATGTATTTATTTGAAACCAATCTCACAATTTTTTATTTGGCTCCTGCTGATGCTACCCCTGAGCTGGGTGGAGATTTTGGCATCGAGGGAGCATCTCTTGGAGGTCTCGAGTCGCTTTTCTTCTTCCAGGCTACACAGGAAGAGGCAGCTGGGACTCTCAAGTCATCAGGAGGCTGGATACATCTGGGCTGGCCCCAGTGGCCGGGAGACACAGAGTTCTGGGCCTGGCTGAGCAACAGGTTCCCTGCCGTGGGTGCTGCCGTGTGAGCCCTGCCCTGGCCCTGGGCGATCCTGGCCAGGCCCTCCCTTTGCTCCTCCACTCTCCATCCAGGCAGATCTCTGAGTCGGGGAAACCTCCCCTGAGAACCTGCCGCCTCCTCCGTGGAAGTGGTGGGAAAGGGGCTGCCGGGAACTCCTGGCCGTGGTGGCCCTCGGGGTCGTAGAGGAATCCCCTAGTGCAGCGTTTCTCCCCCTGGGGGTCCCTGCCCAGAAGGGGGCAGCAAGGCGAGGGCAGGAGGGTCGCTCACGGGGGCACCGGACGTTTGGGCTTTCCCAGCCGTGGCCTCGTGTTCAGTCCCCAGGTCCCCATCCCGGCGGAGTTTGGAAATAAGAAGAAATGTCCCTGATCTCTCCTGGCCTCCCCAGCTGGGCGGCTGGAGGGGCAGCTGCTCTCTGCCCCCAACCTGGCCAGCAGCGGCGCAGACGGACGGGTGGCAACGGCATCGCTGCCTCCACTTCTCCTGCGCTGCTGCTGCTGCTGGCACTGACCCCACTGGGATCCCGCTCGCTCTGGCCACCCAGCTTGGAAGGGAGCGATGCCCCCAGCAGGGGGCAGAGGGAAGGATGCATTGGCAGCCACTCCCCCTTCCTTCTGCGCTGCTGCTGGGAGCGGAGCTGCCCTCCGAGCTGGGCACCTCCCCTGTGGCCCCTGCTCTGTGGTCCCCAGCGGAGAAGGCAGCCCTGCCAGCAGCAGTGCGGAAGGAACGGTGGCAACAACATGCCAGGCCACCCTGCCTCTGCGCTGCTGCTGGGGCGGCGTTGACTTCTGAGCTGGGGGACCCGTCAGTGACCACCCCTCACTCACTGCTAGTGGGGCCCCCTCCGAACTGGGCCCCACAACAGCAGCCGCTGCTCTGCTGCCGCCCAGGTCCAAAGGCAGCGCCACCGCCTGCAGCGGCACAGAAGGAAGGGCTGAGATACCAGACCAGGCCTCCCTCCCTCCTGCGCTGCTGCTGGCGCTGACTTTGCAGCTGGGAGTCCTGCCAGCATGGGCCACTCGCAGGCCACTCAGGGTGTGTCTAGACTACAGGGTGCTGTCGACAAAAGTGGACTTTTGTCGACACAATTATACCTGCGTATACACTGCTGCTGAGTTCTGTTGACTCCGCTGTTTTGTCGACAGCTGTAAACCTCATTCTACGAGGAATGACGCCTTTTGTCGAGAGAGTTCTGTCGCCAGAAGGCGCTATTGCATCTCCACTGCCCTTTGCGTCCACACTGTCATGTTGACAAAGCGGCTTGCTCTGTCTACAGAACTGGACGTCGTCTAGATGCTCTTTGTTGACAGAAGCTTTGTCCACAGTATCTGTCGACAAAACTTCTGTGGACAAAAGCCTGTCGTCTAGACGTAGCGTCAGTGTGGCAGGCAGGGCTGCCCCCAGCAGTGGCACGGAAGGGAGGGTGGCTCTGCTGGGTCAGGCGGCCTTGTGCACATGGTGCCTGCGCTCTCTAGCTGCCCAGCTGAGAAGGGAGAGGCACGGCCAGCAGCGGCACAGCAGGGAGGGTGGCGATACCAGACCAGCTCCCCTCCCTCCTGCGTTGCTGCTGGCGGTGGGGTTGCCATCCAGGTTGGGCACCTGACCCCTTATAACTGCCCCCAGCCATCCCGTTAGTAGGCAGAGCCTCTACCCGCAGCAGTGCAGAGGGAAGGGAGGCACCGCCACACCAGGCCGCCCTCCCTTCTGCGCTGCTGGTGGTGCTGGCGCTGCCTGCTCATGGGAAAAGGTGTGAAAAGGGGGTTCTCCAAAGGAGCAGCGCCACATGGACCTCGGGGATGCCAGGGGTCTGAGTCCCCTGCTGACTCCAGGCTCCATGCAGGTGCTTCCACTCAGAAATGCACAAGAGCCTCCAGGATCCTGAGCCTTTCAAAGCGGAAGGACCCTCGTAAAGCCGAGTCAGTGGGACTTCCTGCTGGCCCCGGGCTGCACACGGAGTTCCCGTTTTGAAGTGCACAGGAGGCCCTGCTGGGGCCCTTGTCCAGTTCAAAGTGCAGAAAGTGCCCATCGACTAGTCGAGTAGCCAATGGAAATTCCATCGACTCCTCAACTTGTCCGTGAATCGTTATTTAACATCCTTACCCAGCAGCAGCGGCACGGAAGGCAGGGAGGCAAAGCTGCAGCAGCCCACCTGCCTTCTGCACTGTTACCGGAGACAGCACGGACTGTCCAGCTGCCCGGCGGGAGTGGCGGCGCTGTTGCCAGCGATGGCAGAGAAGGACGAGAGGAGCACCGTCCAGGGCCGCCCTCCCTGTTTGCTGGGGATGTCAGACAGGGAGTCACTGAACAATCATGTCACTGCATCAAACTGTAGCAATTCCACGATTATTCGATAGTCCCTGGTGCCTGAGTCAGCAATGAGGGGCTGCACCGGCATCCCACACAGCAGACGGAGGCTGCACCGGCATCCCACACAGCAGACAGAGGCTGCACCGGCATCCCACACAGCAGACAGAGGCTGCACCGGCATCCCACACAGCAGACAGAGGCTGCACCGGCATCCCACACAGCAGCCTCTGTGTGACGAGAGCTTGTGCCAGCCCCGGACAGAGGCTGCTCTGCAGCAGCCTCCTCTGGAGTGAGAGAGGCAGGAGCAGGCAGCTCCGCAGAACTGGTGCTCACGGAGAACTAGATTTTAAGTCAGCTCCCCCCGAGCAACCCCCCATCCCCCTCTCCTCTATGTGAGACAGCGAGGGAGGAAAGGGGGCTCCATGGAGCTGGCCTGTTCCCCGAACATCTCATCTCATGTCTGCCCTGCCCCCACGCTGATAGGGAGGCAGCAGTGGAGGGGGATGGGTGAGACGTGGTTCCACAGGAGCTGATACACATGGGGATCTGTCTTAAAAGCTGCTTCCCATGTGCACCAGCTCCTGCCTGACTCCCTCACCCTCCGTGTGGCTGCATCTCTATGAGAGGCAGCAGCCCATGGTGCGGGCCAGGCAGCTCCATGGGATCTGGTGCTCATGGGGAGGCAGCTTAATAGCTGGATCCCCGCAGACACCAGCTCCCACCTTCCCCCCCCTTGCTGCTTCTGTTCCTGAGGCAGCCGGGGGAGGGGTGTGTGGAGGCGACAGGATTAACCAATAAGCCCAGACGTATCGGTTAATCGTGTAGCCAGCTACACACGTTGACACCCCTAGTTTGTGCTGCTGCTGGTATCGGCGCTGCCCTCTGAGGTAGCCCCTGGCCAGTGGCACCCGCTCTCTGGTCACCCGGTTTGGGAGGCAGGGCTGACACCCGCCGTGGTGCTGAAGGAAGTGCTGCAATCCCGCCCCTCCTGCACTTCCTGCTGCACCGCTCTTGGGGCAGCACTGACGGCCGAGCGGGTGACCAGAGAGTCGTGACTGCTCCTGAGGCGCCCAGCTCGGGGGACAGGGCCCCCGCCAGCAGTGGTGCAGAAGTAGGAGTGACACAACACGGAGCCACCCTGCTTCTGCGCTGCTGCTGGCAGGGACGCCGTCGTCTAAGCTGGGCCCCTGGCCAGCAGCCACTGCTCTCCAGCCACCCGGGTCAGAAGGCAGCCCCACACCCTGCAGCAGTGCAGAAGGGGAGGAGGCAAGACCTTATCATGCCCCCTTCCCTCTGCGCTGCAGCTGGTGCTGGCGCTGAATTCTGAGCTGGGTGACCTGCCAGGGGCCGCTGCTCTGCAGCCACCCAGATGGAAAGGCAGCCCCCCCGCCAGCAGCAGTGCAGAAGGAAGGGTGGCAACACCGGACCTGGCCTCCCTTCCTCCTGTGCTGCTGCTGTCAATGGGGCTGCCCCCAAACCGGATGGCCAGACAGTAGCCGCTGCTCTCCAGCCACTCAGCTGGGAAAGCCGGGAGAAATCCGACAGTTTTTAATATTTCCAAACATCTGCCCAGAGGAAGATTTGGGGCCTGAAGACGAGGTCATGGCTGGGAAAACCCAGGCGGCCAGTGACCCTGCTCGCGAGCCCCCTCCCCTGGCCCTGGGACCCCCTTTTGGGTGGGGAGCCCCAGCTGGAGAAAGGCTGCACTAGGGGATTCCCCAAAGACCCTGGAGACCAACAGGGCCAGGAGTTTCTGGCAGACCCTTTCCCACAACTTCCAGGGAATACGCCGGATCTAGGGCCCCATCGCGTCCCCCTGCAACCTCGCCCATTTCACAGCCAGACCGTGTCCACGCTGCTCCCTGGCACGCTCCCGGGGGCTTCCCTGGGAAATTTCCCGGCTCTCTGACCGGCTGGGTCCTGGCCCAAACTAGGATAGTGTGCAATGGGGGTGGGGGCGCCCCAAGAGTGCCAATTTCACTTCCCAGCAGCCTGTGGGGCAGAGCTAGAGCCGTTCCACCCTCACTTCTCCCTGCCCCTCAGGGTGGCTCTGATCTGCCCCCTCCGTGAGTGCCCATGTCGGGGCAGGACAACTCCTGTCCCATCCCAGCCAGGTCAGGGAGCAGCTGACGCCCCAGGCCCCTCGCCACGTGGGGAGCTCAGACTCCCCTCGCCATCCCCCCGTCCCCTCCTCTCCCCCCGTTGCACGTCTCCTGGCTGTGAAATGGGTGGGGCCCTAGTCAGGTTCCCAGGGACCTTTACCCCCCACAGAGCAGGGGTGGGGAACCTTTGCTGGGTCGGGGCTAATTACCCAAAGAGAAATCTATGGGGGGCTGCACACAAGTGAGAAACAGCCCCCCTCCTCTCCCCAGCGTGGGCCCCCAGTGCAGGGGGGAGCCCCGAGCTTCAGGGGCCGGATCCCCGCCAGCCGGGGCTGCATCCGGCCCCCATGCCTGAGGCTCCCCACCCCCTCCATAGGGACCTACACTGGATGGGAGTCTCCCTGGGAAAGGCCTGGCCAGACCACGAGCGCCCAGGGTAGGGCTGCGAGGTGCCGGGTTCGCGGTGGCTTCTCTGCCTGAGCTTGTCTTCCGGGGGGAAGCGGCGCGACGGGGAGGCCCCTCCGTCTATTCCAGATTCAGCCGGTCCCCGAAGTGCAGCCTCCATCTGGCCTCTCTGCTCTGGCCAGCTGGTTTCCTCCTCCGCTGCCCTGGTCCTGGCCTCTGGGTGAGTTCTTCAGCCTTCAGTCTGTGCCACAACACGCCCCATCCGTGGGCTGGAATCGTCACCATCCGGCCCCTGGGTCCAACTCGCGCCTGGTGCCGAGGAGACGACAGCTTCTCTGGCCACAAAGCCTGCAGGCTCCCAGCTTCTCTCTGGCAGAGCCCGGCATAGGGCAGGGCAGCCTAGTGGGTGGAGTCCGTAACCGCAGTGTGGCCCGATGGCCAGTCAGTACCTTGCCCCTTTTCTTAGGGCAGTATGGCCCAATGACCAGTGTCAGTACCTTGCCCCTTTTCTTAGGGCAGTATGGCCCAATGGCCAGTGTCAGTACCTTGCCCCTTTTCTTAGGGCAGTATGGCCCAATGGCCAGTGTCAGTACCTTGCCCCTTTTCTTAGGGCAGTGTGGCCCAATGGCCAGTGTCAGTACCTTGCCCCTTTTCTAAGGACAGTGTGGCCCAATGACCAGTGTCAGTACCTTGCCCCTTTTCTTAGGGCAGTGTGGCCCAATGGCCAGTGTCAGTACCTTGCCCCTTTTCTAAGGGCAGTGTGGCCCAATGGCCAGTGTCAGTACCTTGCGCCTTTTCTAAGGACAGTGTGGCCCAATGGCCAGTGTCAGTACATTGCCCCTTTTCTAAGGACAGTGTGGCCCAATGGCCAGTGTCAGTACCTTGCCCCTTTTCTTAGGGCAGTATGGCCCAATGGCCAGTGTCAGTACCTTGCCCCTTTCCTCTGGGCAATGTGGCCCAATGGCCAGACACCACCTTCCCCTTTTTCTAAGGACAGTGTGGCCCAATGGCCAGAGTTAGCCCCTTGCCCCTTTCCTCTGGGCAGTGTGGCCCAATGGCCAGAGTTAGCCCCTTGCCCCTTTCCTCTGGGCAGTGTGGCCCAATGGCCAGTCAGTACCTTGCCCCTCTCCTCTGGGCAGTGTGGCCGAATGGCCAGTCAGTACCTTGCCCCTTTTCTAAGGGCAGTGTGGCCCAATGGCCAGAGTTACCCCTTGCCCCTCTCCTCTGGGCAGTGTGGCCCAATGGCCAATCAGTACCTTGCCCCTCTCCTCTGGGCAGTGTGGCTGAATGGCCAGTCAGTACCTTGCCCCTTTTCTAAGGGCAGTGTGGCCCAATGGCCGGAGTTAGCCCCTTGCCCCTCTCCTCTGGGCAGTGTGGCCCAATGGCCAGTCAGTACCTTGCCCCTTTTCTAAGGGCAGTGTGGCCCAATGGCCAGTCAGTACCTTGTCCCTTTTCTAAGGGCAGTGTGGCCCAATGGCCAGTGTTTTGCCCCTTTAGTCAGGCAGTTCAGCCTAACGGCTGTAGTCCGTAAGCTGGCCTTGACTCACGAGGCTGTGCAGGTCCCTGTCCAGAGACAGGAGATGGGTGGATGGTTCTATCCCCAGCGGTAGGCGGGGGGGAAGCCCCTCCCTCTCCCCGGTGCCCGGCCGCGGCTGCGGCTCCACTCCCAGCGTGAGCAGGGAAAGCGAGGTGCTGATATCGCAGGCGGCTCCCTCCCCAGCTGTCGTCACCTGCCCTGGGGCAGCCCCTGCCGAGCTGCAGGCACCTGGGGCCAGGGTCAGACCAGGGGAGCTGGCGTGTCCCCGTGGCCGGGCTCCTCCTGTCCCAAGAGAGCAAGGGCCTGTCAGACGCGGTGCCTGGGAACCAGGGGGTAGGGGGAGCTGGCCCTGGGATGGGCGTAGCACCTCTCTAGTGCCCCCCAGGGCCAGACCCCTCCGGGGCTATCAGTGCAGGAGCTGGTGATGCCCCTCTCCCCCGAGCTGTTCCCCTGCAGCGTCCAGCTGCCCTAGGGCCCTGGCTGGGGCTGGGTTCCCAGCGGGCTGCATCCCTGGCCCCACAAAGAGCAGGTGCCTTGGGGCCTGGGGAGGGGCTGGTCCTACATGGAGTGTGGGGGCGGGGAGAGAGACAGACTCACCCTCCCGTGGGGCTGGTCCCAGAGGGTCTGGTGTGTAGCAACCAGGCTCCCATTCCCGGGGGGGGGGCAGGATCAGGGGGCTACACTTCAGCAGGGCCCCCGGCCTGGCGTCTGTCGGTGTCAGTGCTTGGGGGCCCGTTGCCCAGCGGGGTCCCTCACCTCTGGTGCAGCAGCAGTGGGCACAGGGGTCAGGACCCTCCCTGGCCGGCCGGCCGGTGTCCTCGGCTGGGCCCCTGAGGGACAGTCCCAGCTGGGCCCCAAGCTCCCTAGTGGAGGCTGTGCTGAGCTGGGATGGAAGGGAGGAGACGGGGCCCATCAGTGTCCTGCTGCCAGCTAGGCATGGCAGGTGTCCAGTTTTCTACTGGAGAGTCTGGTTTCTGGCAGTCCTGCTGCCAGCTCCCAACCCCCCTGGGCCAGGCGCCTCCCTCCCCACATCCCTCCGCTGAAGCCACTGGGGAGAGGAGCTAACGAGACCCCCAGCTCCTGGGGCAAAGAGCGGTGGGCAAGGCCCTCCAGGGGGATTTGCACCCCCAGATGCTCCAGGGGGACAAGGAGGGACCCAGGTCGGGGCAGGAGTCTGGCTGGAACATGGGCCCCTAACGTCCCAGGGTCTCCCCTGAACTGGGCCTAAGTCTGGCTCAGGCCTGGGGTTGCCAGATGGTCTCAACAAAACTACTGGACACACTTGACATGACATCACAATCGACATTCCGTCTCCCCAGGGAAATCCCGCCCATTCCCATTGTCTCATTTCTATTGTCTCCATTTCTTTCCCACACAGAAACCTCAGATTCTGGCCTGTCCGGTTCCAAACCGGACACTGGCCACCTTGCTCAGGCCCGGCTCGGATTTGGCCCTCCCCAGGGGTTGCTGCCAGCCCGCAGCCCTACCGCTGCCGGCCCTGCGGGAGCCGCCTGCCCACCCCAGGGTCCGGGGCCGGCTCAGAGGTCACTCGCCTCCCATGCAGAAATGCGGGGGGGGAGGTTACAACCGGCTCTGTTGTTCCCTGGGCCTTGGCTCTCCCCTAGGACACCGTGGGCGTGATGCAGGACCTGACGTGCTGCGGGGGAGAGAGGTAGAGCCGGGTCAATAGACCAGTGCCCAGGCTGTGCCAACAAGCCCCCCCCCCCCCGCCAGGTGTATGGGATTTGAGGGTCCCTATCCCAAAGCCAGCCAGGCCCTGACTTCAACTTCCACCCCCTTCACCTGTCCCGGATGGAGAAAAGGCCCAACACAGCCCTGTCCTGCCGGCCCTGCCCCAGGGTCCCCATGCCCCCCTACCCCAGTGCTAAGGGAAGACTGCCCCCACACCCCTGCTCATGCTCACCTACCAGCTCTCCTGGCACCTGTGTGGGGCTGTGCCTGCTGGTCCCCCTGCAGGGCCAGCTGGAGGCCTGGACCCCGGCCGTGCAGAGCCTGCAAAGGAAGGGCGGGGGGGTCACACCCGGGAAACCTCCTCCCTGTCCGTGGCCCCCGGCTCAGCCAATCAGCAGCGAGATTGGGAGAGGGGGGCGGGCGAGAGGTCTCCGGGGACGTCCCAAGGGCTGGCCCAGGTCACCCCCAGCAGGGTCGGTCTCAGAGCGATTCCAGCCCCGCCTCTTTGGGGGGCTCCCACACAGCCAGAAAGGGCTGGGGGGTGTCTCTGAGGCTGCCCTGCCGTGCAGCTGTCAGGGGATCTCCATGAGCTCAGCCCTTCCCTAGCCCCTCCCCTCCATAGGCCTTTGTGGTGTCATTGCCCTCCCAACCCCAGTCAGGCTGATGTCCTGCCCCCAAGCACCCCCTTAGGACACACAGAGGCCTTCCAACCGGCCACAGCCCAGCCACCACTAATGGGCACCAGCCATCAGGGATCATTGGGTCCAGCCCCCTACCCTTCCGGCAGGACCAAGCACCGTTAGAGCATCCCTGACAGGTGTCTGCTCTGAAATATCTCCCGAGTGTAACCCCCCTCACAGGAAGTTTTTCCTCATGTCCAGCCTAAACCTCCCTTGCTGCAGTTAAGCCCATTGCTTCTTGTCCTCTCCTCGGAGGCCAAGGAGAGCAATTTATCTCCTCCTCCCTATAACCCCATTTTAGGCACTTGAAAACTGCTCTCGTGTCCCCTCTCAGGCCTGGTATATACTGCTGTATCCCAGAAACACGCCCCCCCCCCACACACACATGCCCATCCCCGCCCCCGCTACATCCAGGGAACACGTTTGCTCAGCTGGAAGTGGAAACCTACTCTTTTGGAAGCTCAGTCTTCCTCCTCCCATCAGGAAGAAGGGAGCTTCCGAAAGAGGGCTTTTTGTGACATTTGGCCCCAGAAATGCCTCTTCAAAAAACAAAACAAAAACAAAACCCCGCCCCGGAAGAAAGGTATTCAAATTACGGTTCACAGTTTCCTTTTTTTCCCCTGGAAGTAGAACACGCTCTCTTGAAATGCAGTGCCCAGAACTGCACACAAAACTCCAACAGAGGCCTAATCAGCAGCGAGACGCCAACTGAGGATTAATCAGTGCACAGTAGAGCAGAAGAATGACTTCTCGAATCTTGCTCACGACATGCCTGTTAACGCCTCCCAGAATCATGTTTGCTTTTCTTGCAACAGTGTCACACTGTTGACTCCTGTTTCGCTTGTGGTCCACTCTGACGCCCTAGATCCCTTCCTGCAGGACTCCTTCCTAGCCATTCAGCATGTGTGAAATGGGTGGTTCCTTTCTAAGTGGAGCGCTTTGCATTTCTCCTCATTAAACTTCATCCTGTTTACTTCAGCCCATGTCTCCAGTTTGTCCAAATCAGTTTGAAGTATGACCCTGTCCTCCAAAGCACTTGCCACCCTTCCCAGCTTGGGGTCATCTGCAAACTTAATAAGCAGACCCCTGTGGAACCCCAGGTGTTAGGCACTTCCCGCATGGCTGGGAACTGTTAATAATGACTCCCCGAAATCGGTTTGAAAGAGAACGAAAGGCTGCAAGTGTCCTCCGTCAGTAACCACCCGCTTGGCCATTCGGGAGCAAGACTCTGGGAGCTAGGAGGTGGGGGGTGGGTCTCAGCACACGTCCAAATGGAGGGCCAGGTCGCCTGCTCCGAGAACTCTGCCAGTCTGAGTTCTGTGTGAGGCTTCCCACTGTCCCAACTCCCCAACACCTCCTCCTGCTTGGTGGGGCAGGGAAAGGGGAAAAGACGCAGGAGAAGGCGAGACAGAGAGAGGGAATGGGGCAAAGGGGAACCAGACTGAGCAGGCTCCAAACCTTTCCGAGGCTCCTACCTTGTCACCTGGGACGACAGGACCAGCTGCAGGGAAGGAGAAAATGTCGACGAGGCTCCTGCCTCCGCCCCTCCGTCCCACTTCTCCATCCGGCCCCTGCAGAGACCCTGAGAAGGGGCCGTGCTGCTGCCAAGCTGCAGGAAACTCGGCGTTTGCCCCGGCCGTGCACCTCTGTCCTGAGTGCTTGTTGCCAGAGACTCTTTGTGAGGTCATCACTGTCCCCCAATAGGCTGTGGTCATACAATAGGCCCTTTGTGATGTCACTGCCACCTCCCACCCATCCTCTGCTAGGCTGGTGTCCTGGGCCTGGCACCCCAGAGGCTGCTCCCCATCCAGCTTTATTTCCCGAAAGATCCCGTCTAGACTGGCGCTTTTTTCTGGCAAAGCCCCGAGCAGGAAAAAAGCGGCAGCCATGTTCCTGCAAATGCCAAGGGAAAATTTAAATCCCTGCAGCATTTGCAATTCGGAAGTGTCTCATTAGCATCCCTTTTCCAGAAAAGGGTGCCAATGTAGACACAGCCTATATGTGTCTGTAACCCCAAGGAGATGACCTAGATTCCTGGGGCTCTGTCTGCTGGCAGCTCAGGGACAGGCGCACGGAGTTTGCCTTGGCTCCCCCTCCCTACCAGGGACAGAGTCTGCCCGGCAACCCATAGGGAGTGAGATGCCCTTCCCAGGGAGTTCAGGAGGGGAAGGAGGAGCCATTGGTGGGAGAGTCTGGAGGCAGCCAGGGAAGGGGAAGCTGGCTGTGTGGGAGCTAGTGAACCCCAGGCCTGCATGCAGGGTTCCCCCTGAGAACTAGCCTCTAGGGACCGGAAGGCAGGATCCCTCAGCTGGGTGTTATGTCTCCACTGTTGATTCCCAGTTTGTGGAGTTTGCTGGGAGGCTTCCCCAGCGAGGCAGAGCTGGCTCTCCCGCTCCCTGGGTGAGACCAGCCACCATGGTCAGCTCTTTCCCCTCTGCTGGTTCGGGGCTGCTGCCTGCTGTGTGTGTGTCTGAATGCTGGGCTAGGAGATTATAGTTTGAATTTTGGTGCAGTTGTGTGGCCTGCACCTTGAGCCTGGCACCCCTTTGTGGTGAGGGGAAATTCCGGGATTGAAGCAGCCTGATTCTTGCCTGAAGAGGATCCCTGCCAGAAGAGAGCAGCCCCTCTGCAGTGACCGAGTCATCTCTGAACCTGAGCCTCATCCATGGAGTGTGTGAGTGCAGCATCTTTTAGTTAGTAAGGCAGGGTACGTCTACACTACAACGTTAGTTCGAACTAACTTAGTTCGAATTAGTTAATTCGAACTAAGCTAATTCGAACTAACGGATCCAGACTAAAAAACTAGTTCGAATTAGCGTTTTGCTAATTCGAACTAGCATGTCCACATTAAGTAGACCCTGAACCAGGCTTAAGGATGGCCGGAAGCAGTGCCGGCAGGGCATCAGAGGAGGACTTAGAGCGTGGAGATGCTGTCTCAGGCCAGCTGAGGGCTGCGCTTAAAGGGTCCCGACCCCCACCCCAGACAGACAGTTCTCAGGGGTGCCCCGCTTGCAAAGCAATCCTGGCTTGGAGTTCCCGGACTGCCCACACTGGGCACATCACAGCACTCGGCCATCAGCCTGGCTGCACTTGCCGCAGGCTGCCATCTGGGGAGAGGGGGCAATTGGGGGGCTGCAGGAGAGCTTCCACCCCCAGAAGCCCGCAGAGCCAGCCCAGTCCTCCCCATCAGGGGCTCGTACCCCATTCCTCCCTCACCTCCTTCCACTTACCCTTCCCTAGCCCCCCTTCCTGATGTACAAAATAAAGGACAATTGTGTTCAAAAATAGAATCTGTCTTTATTGAACAAAATTGGGGGAGACTGGGAAAAGGAGGTGGGAGAGGGGAAGAGAGAGAGTGGGAGAGGGGAGGGCAACTAACATGATCAGGGGTTGGGAACAGGTCCCAGATGAAGAGAGGCTAAAGAGACTGGGACTTCTCAGCTTAGAAAAGAGGAGACGGAGGGGGTACAGGATAGAGGTCTCTAAAAGCAGGAGTTGGGTGGAGAGGGTGCATCCAGAAAAGTTCTTCATTAGTTCCCATAAAGAAGGACTAGAGGACACCAAAGGAAAGGAATGGGTAGCAGGCTTCAAACTAGTAACAGAAAGTTGTTCTTCACAAAGCAAAGAGTCAACCTGTGGAACTCCTTGCTGCAGGAGGCTGTGAAGGCTAGAACTAGAACAGAGTTGAAAGGGAAGTGAGATCAAGCCATGGAGGTTGGGTCCATGGAGTGGTATTAGCCATGGGGTAGGAGTGGTGTCCCTGCCCAAGATTTGTGGAAGGCTGGAGAGGGATGGCACGAGACAAATGGCTTGGTCACTGTCTTCGGTCCATCCCCTCCAGGGTCCCTAGGGTTGGCCGCTGTCGGCAGTAAGCTCAGGGTCGGGGGTCTCACTGGTCTCCCTTGATTTTCATGCACACCTGCTCCTAGGTGGCCAGGCTGGCAGCTCTCCTGCCCTAGACGGCCACCTTCCTGTGCCTAGTGCGGAGGTCGTGGACAAGGTCCACGATGTCCGCACTAGCCCAGGAGGGTGCCCGCCTCTTGCAGTCCCGGGCAAGCTCCCAGGAGCCGCCAGCCTGGTCCCGGGAAGAGGGGGAGGGCTGGGGGTTATCGGGTGGGTGGCTCGATCCGTGCCAAGTGCAGGGTCTGCTGGCTGGGTGCTGGCAGGCTTGCACCTGGCCCGGGCACCGTAGCCAGCCTGTGCCCCTTTAAGGAACCCGGGGCCGGGAGGGGGGCAGACGAGTTTCCCTGGTGTTGGCCAGAGTGGCCACCAGGGAAAGCTGGGGAGGGCTAGCCTCCCACTAGTTCGAATTAAGGGTCTACACAGCCCTTAATTCGAACTAGTAAGTTCGAACTAGGCTTAATCCTCATGGAATGAGGATTACCTAGTTCGAACTAAGTGCTCCGTTAGTTCGAATTAAATTCGAACTAACGGAGCGCTAGTGTAGCGCCTATGAAAGTTAGTTCGAACTAACGTCCGTTAGTTCGAACTAACTTTGTAGTGTAGACATACCCTTAGTTAGTAAGTCAGGGAATTTGCTTGGGGAGTTTATTACCTGCTGCATATTAAACCTGTGCGGGATTTACCACCTTCTCCCGCTTATGAGTCCTTTGGGCTGTACTGGACCCAGTCAGCCCTACTGCTAAACCACTGCAGAGAAGAATTTTGTGGTCAAAAGTCATCAAGGGCCCCAACAAAGTGCACGTACCAACGGGACACTAACCTTACAGTTGTTGGGCACCGGTGATCTTAAAAATAGTGTTTTACTCTGTTCTGTTATATTTGTCTCCTGTTTAATATAACTGTGTTTATTATAGTGCATGGCTACGTCTACACTGGCATGATTTTCCGGAAATGCTTAAAACGGAACAGTTTTCCATTATAAGTATTTCCGGAAAAAGAGCATCTACATTGGCAGGATGCTTTTCCGGAAAAGCCCTTTTTCCGGAAAAGCGTCTGTGGCCAGTGTAGACGCGCTTTAACGGAAAAAAGCCCTGATCAACATTTTCCCGATCGGGGCTTTTTTGCAGAAAAGACTACTGTGCTCTCTACACTGGCCCTTTTCCAGAACAGTTTTCCGGAAAAAGGACTTTTGCCCGAGCGGGAGCAGCATAGTTTTTCCGGAAAAGCAGCTTATTTCTTACATTAGATCGTCAGTGCTTTTCCGGAAATTCAAGGGGCCGGTGTAGGCAGCTCGCGGCTTATTCCGGAAAAGCGGCTGATTTTCCGGAATAAGTGGCCCAGTGTAGACGCACCCTATGTGTTTCTGGGAGTCTCCCACTATCTGGCAAATACATGGGGATTACCCTGGGTTAGAATTTTTCTCCCAAGCTGCCCTGGTGACCCTGCCAGGAAGGAGTGAGGGGGGTGGAGGCACCGCCAAATAAATCCATTGGAAAAAATAAAGTTGAGTGAGTGGCGGAATCCAGAAGAACCCAGACCTCTCCATCAAAACCTGTAAGCAGATTGGCCTTAAAGAAAGTAACCAGGTGGAGAGGGGCGCTACATGTATATTTAGTACTAAGCAATTAAAACAACAATACAAGGCATCACAAGCATTAAAAGGCATTAAAAGCAATATTTGAACGGAATAACAATCTACATCTACTCAACCCAATTTAGCAGCTTAATTCTTAATTCAGTTTAACACACTCACACACACTCACCCTCTGGGGCTGGCCAGACCCCAGGGAATGTTGGGTAATTTGGTTGAGGTGGAAGTCCAATGTGCACATCACCCCAATATGCCGAATCGATGGACTCCAACTCCTGGGGGGAAATGGTGTGGTACATATCCCCTCGGCAGGGGCCAGGCCGGTGGGATGCATCCACTGGCTGCTCACAGTCCAGGTGGGGTGATGTCCGTTAGTGACACCCCCTTCTTCTTACTGGTGTGTCCACGACCGATCCAGAAATATCCGGTTTTTGCACCACTTGCCTCACCACTAGTGAGAAACAATGGTCTGTCCTTGGTTAGACTCTTCTCTTGTTACTTTTCTTATCTGGCAATGCTGGAAACGCTGCCTCAGCCACATACACAGAGTTCTTTTATTTCCCACGGTCCTTCTTCTTAAAGTTGTAAACACGTCCATGATCCTCCAGGGGTTTTGTCCAGAACAAACAAGTCCATAATTCTCTGGGGCGCTTGCCTGGACCTCAGCATGGCCTCTCTTCAGCTCACTTACTGTTGATTCACTCATGCACTCGTGCTAACCATTCACACTACCCATGATTCATGACACAGGTGACAGAGGAAGGCTGGGTCAGTGGTTAGAGAACTGAGCTGGGTTCAGCTCCCTGCTCTGGCCTGGTTCCTGGGACACTCGGGGTAAGTCACTGGGCTGGGATTCCCAACCCAACTCCCCTTAAGGTCAGTCAGTGTCAGGCACCTACACAGCTCTGTGAATCCCATAGTCGTGTCGTGCTTCGGTTCCCCCCACCTGTAGCACGGGGCTAATAGCCCTGCCCTGCCTCACAGGCAGGTGAGAGGATCAGTACAGCGATGCCCAGGAGGTGATCACTATGGCAGTGGGGGCCAAGGCAGCACCCTGAGCCTGGTCCGCACCAGGAAGTGTTGCTGGGGCAGTGGAAACCCCCCAGTGTGGACACAGCTCTAGCCCTGTGTAAGTGATTCTCCTCCCCTGGCACCACTGATGATGTCGAGTGAAATAATCCCATTGGCACTGGACAAAGCAGCCGCAGCATTTACCTGGCACCCACCACCTGACACGGACAGAGATGAAAACTGGCTGAGGAGTTGGGGGGGACAGTAGATCACTGCTCCTGCACCTGAAGCATCACAGCCCATTAAACAGCTTCTCAGCCACTAAAACCATCGCCCCAGTGTCTGAACTTGGCTTTCCTGGGGCAGGCAGGAGGAGACCCGGCTGCGAAAAAAACGGCCTTTCTTCAACATGAAATTCTTCCCGGAACAAGCTTTGAATTTCAGCTATTCTAGGTGTGTTTGGAATCACCTTCTGCCTCCAGAGCCCTGTGACTGGAACAGGAGCATTTACTTCTCTCATTGGCCTCCTGCACACTGTGTGACCATTTGTCGTCTTTTTCTCATGCATCCTGTGAACTTTGTCATTTGCTTTTCAGCCCCAGCTCCCAGAGTCAAGGGATTCAATGAGCCTCTCAGTTTCGTTATTAGTTCTCTCCAACCTTTTTACACCGAAGATCCCTTCTTCAATGTCAGGGCAAGCCAAGATCTACTCCAAGCACCCACCACCTTTCCCAAGTACCCATCCCTTCTCTGAGGCCCCATCCTCTCCGTTCCCCTCCTCTCTATCACTTGCTGTCCCCGGCCCTTACGCACTCTCCCTGGGTTGAGACAGGAGGTGCGGGCACTGAGGTGGGAATGGGGGATTTGGGTGTGGGAAGGGATGAGAGATGTAAACTCTGGGAGGGAATTCAGGTGCAGCAGGAGCTTGAAAATGGATAGATGTCTCAGGAAGGAGGGTGTGACATACTGGACCGGCCTGGGCACAGTTAAAGGTGTCCACTCAGGACAAATTGCTCAACTTTGGGGCTCCTTACAGACCCCAGACTGGAGACCTTCCCAAACAGGCCACAAACCAGTCCCACAGAGCGCTTCAGCTGCTTGCCCTGAAGCCTCATGAGCAAAACCCCTCCAATCCCCAGCAATATCCATGCCCCAGATGGCCCCGGGCCTCATATTCAGGTGAGGGGTCTTAGAACCCAATTTCACCTACCCCGAACAAGTTCTGTCCGGTTCCAAGAAACCAGCCACAGATCCCCGGTCAATTTACCTTCTGGAGCTTACCCACGAATCACACTGAGCCAGTCCTTTAACATCTAACTTCTAAAGGTTTATTGCTACCAGAAAGAAAAGCACGAGAGTAAGGGTGCTAAAGTATCATACACTACATGCATTGCATCTCCCAGCTCTCAATGCAGGCTCTGGCAGAGATGTTATAGCTGCTGGCTTGGAAGTCCTTGTACATCCTAGGTTAAAACGGGTCCTCAGTTCTTTCCAGCTCTTCGATCCCTGCACTGCTGCCTCTGGGATGAAGTGCTGAGCTGAGTACCAAGATGGAGTCAGCTACATGGCATCTTTATACATCCTTCCTGGTCTCTTCTTGGCTGCAGCAGGTCACCTGGCCAGTGGCCTATCACTGTGTTCCCTGCTGGTAGCCCTTAGGTGTCGGTCACCATTCCCGAGCCGTGTCCTTGGCCCATTGAGTGCTATTGTCCCACAGGGCCTCACTAATCAGCATGTCCATAGGCCGGGCTCTGCCCACTGCTCAACCACATTCAGAGAGACTTCCAGTCTCCACACAGATTACAGATTCCTAACTACACACACAGACATTATACAGATATGTGAAGAGCAGATACAGAATCAGAAGAAAGCAAGCTTTTGTTTGCCCCCTCATATGGCCCCCTTTGTGCCACGTTTGGGGCGAACACCCCCCCATGGGTGCAGCAGTGACCCGGCTGCTCCCCTCACAATCCAATAATGTGACACTTCTGAGGTGTGACTGTGCAGCCGGCTGACTTCCTAGGAGGAACAGGCATTGAGTGGGGGGAGCACAGGGAATGGCTCAAACATCCCGAGGGGTGGCCAGAGGCAGGACACTCATCCTGCAGCGTGGGGGGAGGGGGCGGCAGTGACATCACACAGGCCTTTGGCAGGCCCTCCCCATATTAGGCAAAGATGGTGGGGAGGTGGTGACCTCACAGAGATGGTGACATCAGCCAGGCACAAGAGGGGTAAGGCCGGGATGACCTCGCAGACCCCTGTGGCATTTGCTAAGGCAAGTCTCTGTCTCGCGATGTCTCTCTGAGGACTCAGAGCTTCCTGCTTCCTGCACGTGAGCACCTGGAGGAACCTCTGTCGAGCTTCCTCCTCCTTCTCCTGATTTGCCTATGACCCAGACATCCCTGTGGAGAAGGTAAGAGCCTCCGGGGGGGTGGGAACTGCTCAGTCTGATCCACCTGGTCCCGGCTGGATTCTAGGCACGGAACACTGGGTGAAAGGGTCGGAATTTTATTCCCCACCTGGGGCTTTGTCCCTTAGAACCACTGGGGCCGTGGGGGTTTCTCCTGTTTGGTTTCTCTTTCCCTCCGTCCCGCCCGCATTTCTCTTCTTTTCTTGTCTCTTTTGTCCTCTTCTGCTCCCCACCCCACATGAAGAGCTGGTCTCCCAGGAGTCAAACCAGAAAGGTGGGGCATAAATAGTGCTCTGACTGGGATCACCCCCATGATGTGGCCATGCTTTGGGCTCTTTGGTGAGAACGTTCCACCGCCCTCCCTCAGTCTCTCCAATTGGCAGGACAGGGGCATTGATGGGGAGGAGTCTCAGGTCCTTGTCCTTGTGCAAGTCTGAGCCAGTACGTCAGACCCAAGGAGATGTTTCGCTAAGGTTGGTGGTTCTCTGTGTTCACTGTCTTGGGCCCAGACCCACTTCCTCAGATCATATTCTGGAAGACATTTGGCATTACCATATACACCAAAGGAATAGAATGAAAAAAAGTGAACACATTATTAACCTGACAAATTAGATTAAGTACAGAAGGTGGGGTGACAGAGAGGTAGGGAGGGAATAGCTGTTAATGAATGGCTAATCAGGGGCTGATGAGTGGGGAAGCTATCATTGTAATGGGCAAGGGAATTAGCATCTTTGTATCTTTGGCACATCTCTTATTTTGAGTTCAGGGAGCTGTGTAGACACACCCTAAGGTGCTACAGGACAAGTCCTTGTCTTTTAAAGTTACAGACTCCCAGGGCTGCCCCTCTGAGCTTGTGTTTGTCTGTTTGGTTTGTTTGGTTGGTTGGTTTGTTTGTTTGAAGGTGCTTCTAAAAGGTTTGAAATCTAGAAGCCTCTGTTAATTGGCTGAGCCTCAGTCAGGGGGAGGGGCTACCAGAGCTATATAAGCCTGTGACTCAGTGACCAGGAACAGCTAACAGGAGAGTTTGGAGAGGGAGGTTAGAGGGCACTAGTGACTTCTGGCCTTCTTTAAAACATAACTCTTAGAATAATCTATATTCCAGAGGTGTAAAAAGAATCCCAGTTTATACTTAAACTTATTCATTAGAAAAATGGAGACAGAAGCCCAGCAGCAGAGTGGGGGCTATCCTGTTTATTGTGTCGAGTGTAACATGTATGATTACCTGCCCTGTGGGCGGGTGGCGTATGTGTGCACCCGTTGCAAGGAGCTCCTGACCCTCAGAGACCGAGTTCGGGCTTTGGAGGCCAGGGTGGCTGAACTGGAGGAGCTAAGGGAGGTAGAGAGCTATGTTGATGAGACTTTCCGGGACACTGTAGTACTGTCCCACCTCCAGTCTGAGAGCCCCAGTGCTCTTAAGGAGGATGAAAGTCTCAAGGGAAAAGAGCATTCAATGGGAGCAGAGGGAAACCATCCCGTAGTTGGGACCCTCCTCCCAGAGGATGTTGCGGTATCCTCTCGCACTGAGGATACCTCTGAGGGGGAGGGAATGCCAGTTAGGAAGAGGCAGGTGTTAGTAGTCTGAGGAGCTGTCCAGGATTGAAGTGTCATTAGAGGAGGTTTTGGAACAAATAGAAAAGCTTAATGTTAACAAATCTCCGGGACCGGACGGCATTCATCCAAGGGTTCTAAAAGAACTCAAATGGGAAATTGCTGGGCTCTTATCTGTGGTTTGTAACCTATCCTTTAAATTGGCTTCCGTGCCTAATGACTGGAAGGTAGCCAACGTGACACCAATATTTACAAAAGTCAACATGGTTTCTGTAAAGGGAAATCCTGTCTTACTAATCTGTCTTACTGATTGGGGGGAGGAAAAACGGAATCATAACCAAAACTGACATAGGGGAATGTTGACCTAAATGTATGCAGGTAGATACAGTGTTTTAATGCATATTCCACCAATTTCCATTCCTTTCGCTGGAAAAGGGTTCCGAATCAAGACTCATGTAGTGCCTGTGACAACTTTCCTCTCAGCGAGCATGAAAACTTTACATTTTCACTCTGCGTGAAGGTGCCATGTAAATCATGGGCTTGACCCGAGTTGTTGCGGTTTCTGTACCGTCTGGCAAGTTATTCACACCTTTCCGAGGCAATGCAAGAAATGGCTTGACAAATCCTCTCATAATCAAAAGTGCTGTAGGGGAATCATGAATGAAGTGTTTCTAGCTAGCCACAGTTCGTTAAGTCGCATATACGCAAACACCGTACAGTTTGCTGAACTTTTCTCAAGATGAGGGCTCATGCTGAGCTTTTGAAAGCTTTCTGTGGCGGGAAAATGAAAGCTTTCATTTCTCCCCATGTATGACAGTCCCACCCAAACGATGTGGTAGAACAGAGCTGTTGCTTTCTCTAGACCGTGCGGAAAGCTTTTCACACATTTCTGAGGCAATACCAGAAACCTTGACAGAAAGCGTCTCGTAAGCAGAACTTTTCTAGTGGAATGTTGTATCCAGCTGGTCACAGTGTTGGAATGGCCCAGGGTGCAAACATCTCAGCTACAGCTAAAAAACAATTCAAACCAACTTCTTAGAAGTGCTATAGTGGAATGTTGAATGAAGTGTTTCTAGCTAGCCACAGTTTCTAAAGTCCCATATAGGCAAACTCCGTACAGTTTGCTAAACTTATTTCCAGATGAGGGCTCATGCAGAGCTTTTTAAAGCTTTCTGTTCCGGGAAAATGAAAGCTTTCATTTTTCCCCATTTATGACAGTCCCACCCAAAAGATGTAGTTGAACAGAGCTGTTGCTTTCTCTAGACCGTGCGGAAGGCTTTTCACACACTTCTGAGACAATACCAGAAACCTCGAGAGAAAGAGTCTCGTAAGCAGAACTGATCTAGCGGAATGCAGCATCCAGCTGGTCACAGTGTTGGAATGGCCCAGGGTGCAAACATCTCAGCTACAGCTAAAAATCAATTCAAACTTACTTCTTGTATGATGCCTACAGGGCTACAGCTTCAGAAAATCGTCTCCTGAAACATAACGAGCAGTGTGGTTCCTGTACCAATGTCTCGAGCTGATCTGTATGTAAACTGAGTTGCTGCGGTGTGTAGAACGGAAGTCAGGACTTTCACGCATTTCTGAGCAAGTTGAAGACACTGTGTGGAAAAGGGTCTCACAAGCAAAACTGTTATGGGGAATTTTATAAGCACCTAGTCAGTTTTCTAAAGACCACAGTGATAAACACGACAGGTCATGCTGAAAACGCTTTTCTAAAGAGGGATCATGCAGCAAAATTGAGCACGAGCTTGTGAAAGTCAACTTGTCAGTGGGAATGAACGACTGCATTTTGCTCTGTGCAAGCAAGTTCCGCACATTCCTCGTAGCTGAGATGCGCTGTTGTGTTCTCCAGAACCGGGGGAAGGCTTTTCACACAATTCTGAGGTACTTCAAGTGATTGGGGGGAGGAAAAACGGAATCGTAACCAAAACTGACATAGGGGAATGTTGACCTAAATGTATGCAGCTAGATACAGTGTTTTAATGCACATTCGACCAATTTCCATTCCTTTCGCTGGAAAAAGGCTCCGAATCAAGACTCATGTAGTGCCTGTGACAACTTTCCTCTCAGCGAGCATGAAAACTTTACTTTTTCTCTCTGCGTGAAGGTGACGTACAAATCATGGGTTTGACCCGAGTTGTTGCGGTTTCTGTAGCGTCTGTCAAGCTTTTCACACCTTTCCGAGGCACTGCAAGAAATAGTTTGACAAATCCTCTCCTAATCAAAAGTGCTGTAGGGGAATCTTGAATGAAGTGTTTCTAGCTAGCCACAGTTTCTTAAGTCCCATATAGGCAAACCCTGTACAGTTTGCTGAACTTGTCTCCAGATGAGGACTCATGCAGAGCTTTTGAAAGCTTTCTGTTCCGGGAAATGACAGCCTTCATTTTTCCCCATGTATGACAGTCCCACCCAAAAGATGTACTTGAACAGAGCTGTTGCTTTCCTTTAGACCGTGCGGAAGGCTTTTCACTCATTTCTGAGGCAATACCAGAAACCTTCAGAGAAAGCGTCTCGTAAGCAGAACTGATCTAGCGGAATGCAGCATCCAGCTGGTCACAGTGTTGGAATGGCCCAGGGTGCAAACATCTCAGCTACAGCTAAAAATCAATTCAAACTTACTTCTTGTATGAGGGACATTGCCTACAGGGCTACAGCTTCAGAAAATCATCTCCTGAAACATAATGAGCAGTGTGGTTTCTGTACCAATGTCTCGAGCTGAACTGTATGTAAACTAACTTGCTGCGGTCTGTAGAACGGAAGTCAGGACTTTCACGCATTTCTGAGCAAGTTGAAGACACTGTGTGGAAAAGGGTCTCGCAAGCAAAACTGTTATGGGGAATTTTATACGCAGCTAGTCAGTTTTCTAAAGACCACAGTGATAAACACGGCTGGTCATGCTGAAAACGCTTTTCTAAAGAGGGATCATGAAGCAAAATGGAGCACGAGCTTGTGAAAGTCATCTTGTCCGTGGGAATGAACGACTGCATTTTGCTCTGTGCAAGCAAGTTCCGCACATTCCTCGTAGCTGAGATGCGCTGTTGTGTTCTCCAGAACCGGGGGAAGGCTTTTCACACAATTCTGAGGTACTTCAAGTGATTGGGGGGAGGAAAAACGGAATCGTAACCAAAACTGACATAGGGGAATGTTGACCTAAATGTATGCAGCTAGATACAGTGTTTTAATGCACATTCGACCAATTTCCATTCCTTTTGCTGGAAAAGGGTTCCGAATCAAGACTCATGTAGTGCCTGTGACAACTTTCCTCTCAGCGAGCATGAAAACTTTACTTTTTCTCTCTGCGTGAAGGCGCCATGTAAATCATGGGAATGACCGGAGTTGTTGCGGTTTCTGTAGCGTCTGGCAAGTTTTTCACACCTTTCCTAGGCAATGCAAGAAATGGTTTGAAAAATCCTCTCGTAATCAAAAGTGCTGTAGGGGACTCTTGAATGAAGTGTTTCTAGCTAGCCACACTTTGTTAAGTCGCATATGGGCAAACTCCGTACAGTTTGCTGAACTTGTCTCCAGATGAGGGATCATGCAGAGCTTTTGAAAGCTTTCTGTTGCGGGAAAATGAAAGCTTTCATTTTTCCCCATGTATGACAGTCCCACCCAAAAGATGTAGTTGAACAGAGCTGTTGCTTTCTCTAGACCGTGCGGAAGGCTTTTCACACATTTCTGAGGCAATACCAGAAACCTCGAGAGAAAG
Organism: Pelodiscus sinensis; assembly: GCF_052426305.1. Classification (NCBI taxonomy): domain Eukaryota; kingdom Metazoa; phylum Chordata; order Testudines; family Trionychidae; genus Pelodiscus; species Pelodiscus sinensis. Next base: position 22,229,979 of record NC_143077.1, on the reverse strand, counting down.
CGTCTCATAAGTAGAACTGATCTAGCGGAATGTTGTATCCAGCTGGTCACAGTGTTCGGATTGTCCAGGGTGCAAACATCTCAGCTACAGCTAAAAATCAATTCAAACCAACTTCTTAGAAGTGCTATAGGGGAATGTTGAATGAAGTGTTTCTAGCTAGCCACAGTTTCTTAAGTCCCATATAGGCTAACTCTGTACAGTTTGCTGAACTTATCTCCAGATGAGGGCTCATGCAGAGGTTTTGAAAGCTTTCTGTTTCTTGTAAGAACGTCGGAAGGACATCTCGTGTGAAAAAGTAGTTGAGTAGTCCTCGACTACTTGTGGCAGGTTTTTAGCGCATTTCTGAGGCCATATGAGAATTTGGCGAGAATAATGCCTCGGTAGGAATACTGACATGTGGCAATGCTGAGATATTGGTGTTCAAGTCGTGAGCACATATTAAAGACCTACCCCAAACTACTACTGCCCTTTCTTGCAAAAGAAACGTGAAGTTCGGGGGTTGGGTGGAGTCATTGAGAACAGGCATCAATTTTGTAAAAAAGTGCCTCTAAACAGCTAAGGAACGATTCGGTTTTTTTTCCTGCATGTGAACACGTCCCAAGCAAATCTCGTGTACGAATCGAATTTTCCAGTCCTATAGTATCTGTCGACAGTATTTAGCGCACCTTTGAGGACAGCTAGGAAGTCCTCTATAAACATGTTTTGCTAGGATTACTGATATTGGTCAAGATGGAGATGGGGGTGTACAAGTAATGGTAACAATTTAGGAATCACAGCATTCTGTAAGCTCAGCAGAGCCGAGTGTAGCTATCACTAGCTAGACACTGTTTCACACCCATTCTTATGCAGCTTCACAGAAGAGCCTACTACGGTCCCAAACCTTTGCAGCACATTTTCTGCCTTAGAAGGTCCTGACCTCGTGAACGCCACTAACCAGCATTGTCCAATAAAAGTCTTACTAGCCAGACTCCGTTTCACACAAATTCTTATATGGCTTCAGAAATTTGCTACATACCCGCCACACATGCTGGAAGACTGCAGAACTACATTCGCACACGAGATTTCCTTGCCAAGTTCTCACATGCACGAAAAATACCTAATCGTTCATTAGCACTGTAAAGACATGTTTTACTAATGCCATCCTATCATCAAAGCCCCCACCTCCTCCGATACATCAAGTTTCTTTTGAAGCAGAACGGAGCGCATTCTATGCTGCTTGTGCTCCTTAGAGTGGGCAATGCTGAGCTATTGGTTTAAAAGTAGGATAGCATTGTAACGCAGATGTAGAATGGACTGTGCTGCGTCATGGCTGAGAGGATACGTGCTCTTTGAGGGGGCATTGAAAACAAGCATCGAGCGTGGCGAGCATGTCTTTACAGAGCTAATGAACAAGTAGGTGCTTTTCCTTCATTTTAGAACGTCCCAAGCAAATGGGGTGTGCGAATGTACTTCTGCAGTCCTCCAGTCCGTGTGTCCCGGTTTTAAGCGCATTTCTGGAGCCATGTAAGAAATTGTGTGAAACAGTGTCAGCTAGTAACAGTTACATTCGGCAATGTGGTGTACGAGGCGCCCTAGCATTCTAACGCACATACAGCATAAACGGCACTGCGTTTTTATAAAGGAAACGTGATTGTTGAGGCTTCATTGAAACAGGGCTCAATCTTGTAAACGATGTCTTTACAGAACTAAAGAACGATTAGGGTTTTCTTCCCCATGCATGAAAGAACTTCGGAAGGACATCTCGTGTGAAAAAGTAGTTGAGTAGTCCTCGACTACGTGTGGCAGGCTGTTAGCCCATTTCTGAGGCCACATAAGAATTTGGCGAAAATAATGCCTCGGTAGGAATACTGAAATGGGGTAATGCTGACATACTGGTGTACAAGTCGTGAGCACATTTAAAGCACCTACCCCATAACTACTGCTACCCTTTACTGCAAAAGGAACGTGCAGTTAGGGGGCTGGGCGGGGTCATTGAGAACAGTCATCAATTTTGTAAAAAAAAATGCCTCTAAACAGCTAATGAACGATTCGGGTTTTTTTCCTGCACGTGAACACGTCCCAAGCAAATCTCGTGTACGAATCGAATTTTCCAGTCCTATAGTATCTTTCGACAGTATTTAGCGCACCTTTGAGGACAGCTAGGAAGTCCTCTATAAACATGTTTTGCTAGGATTACTGATATTGGTCAAGATGGAGATGGGGGTGTACAAGTAATGGCAACAATTTAGGAATCACAGCATTCTGTAAGCTCAGCTGAGCCGAGTGTAGCTATCACTAGCTAGACACTGTTTCACGCCCATTCTTATGCAGCTTCACAGAAGAGCCTACTACGGTCCCAAACCTTTGCAGCGCATTTTCTGCCTTAGAAGGTCCTGACTTCATGAACGCCACTAACCAGCATTGTCCAATAGAAGTCTTAATAGCCAGACTCCGTTTCACACAAATTCTTATATGGCTTCAGAAATTTGCTACATACCCGCCACACGTGCTGGAAGACTGCAGAACTACATTCGCACACGAGATTTCCTTGCCAAGTTCTCACATGCACGAAAAACACCTAATCGTTCATTAGCACTGTAAAGACATGTTTTACTAATGCCATCCTGTTATCAAAGCCCCCACCTCTCCCTATATATCAAGTTTCTTTTGAAGCAGAATGGAGCGCATTCTATGCTGCTTGTGCTCCTTAGAGTGGGCAATGCTGAGCTATTGGTTTAAAAGTAGGATAGCGTTCTAACGCAGATGTGGTATGGACTGTGCTGCGTCACGCTGCGTCACGTGCTCTTTGAGGTGGCATTGAAAACAAGCATCGAGCTTGGCGAGCATGTCTTTACAGAGCTAATGAAGGAGTAGGTGCTTTTCCTTCTTGTAAGAACTTCCCAAGCAAATGGGGTGTGCGAATGTACTTCTGCAGTCCTCCAGTCCGTGTGTCCCGGTTTTAAGCGCATTTCTGGAGGCATATTAGAATTTGTGTGAAACAGTGTCAGCTAGTAATAGTTACATTCCGCAATGTGGTATACGAGGCGCCTTAGTATTCTAGCGCACATACAGCATAAACTGTGCTGTATTTTTTAAAAGGAAACTTGATTGTTGAGGCTTCATTGAAACAGGGCTCAATCTTGTAAAAGATGTCTTTAAAGAACCATTAGGGTTTTTTCCCCATGCATGTAAGAACGTCGGAAGGACATCTCGTGTGAGAAAGTAGTTGAGTAGTCCTCGTCTACGTGTGGCAAGTTTTTAGCGCATTTCCGAGGCCATTTAAGAATTTGGCGAGAATAAAGCCTCGATAGGAATACTGACATGGGGCAATGCTGACTTAGTGGTGTACAAGTCATGAGCACATTCCAAAGCACCTACCCCATAACTGCTGCTGCCCTTTACTGCAAAAGTAACGTTAAGTTCGGGGGTTTGGCGGAGTCATTCAGAACAGGCATCAATTTTGTAAAAAAAAAATGCCTCTAAACAGCTAATGAACGATTCGGTTTTTTTTCCTCCACGTGAACACGTCCCAAGCAAATGTCGTGTACGAATCGAATTTTGCAGTCCTACAGTATCTGTCGACGGTATTTAGTGCACCTTTGAGGACTACTAAGAAGTCCTCTAAAAACATGTTTTGCTAGGATTAGTGATATGGGTCAAGACAGAGATGGGGGTTTACAGCATTCTGTAAACTCACCTGAGCCGAGTGTAGCTATCACTAGCTAGGCACTGTTTCACGCCCATTCTTATGCAGCTTCACAGAAGAGCCTACTACGGTCCCAAACCTTTGCAGCGCATTTTCTGCCTTAGAATGTCCTGACTTCATGAACGCCACTAACCAGCATTGTCCAATAGAAGTCTTACTAGCCAGACTCCGTTTCACACAAATTCTTATATGGCTTCAGAAACTTGCTACATACCCGCCACACGTGCTGGAAGACTGCAGAACTACATTCGCACACGAAATTTCCTTGCCAAGTTCTCTCATGCACGAAAAACACCTAATCATTCATTAGCACTGTAAAGACATGTTTTACTAATGCCATCCTATCATCAAAGCCCCCACCTCTCCCTATATATCAAGTTTCTTTTGAAGCAGAACGGAGTGCATTCTATGCTGCTTGTGCTCCTTAGAGTGGGCAATTCTGAGCTATTGGTTTAAAAGAATGATAGCATTGTAACACAAATGTAGAGTGCTGCGTCACGGCTGAGAGGATACGTGCTCTTTGAGGGGGCATTGAAAACAAGCATCGAGCGTGGCGAGCATGTCTTTACAGAGCTACTGAAGAAGTAGGTGCTTTTCCTTCATGTTAGAACGTCCCAAGCAAATGGGGTGTGCGAATGTACTTCTGCAGTCCTCCAGTCCGTGTTTCCCGGTTTTAAGCGCATTTCTGGAGCCATGTAAGAAATTGTGTGAAACAGTGTCAGCTAGTAATAGTTACGTTCGGCAATGTGGTGTACGAGGCGCCCTAGCATTCTAACGCACATACAGCATAAACTGCGCTGCGTTTTTATAAAGGAAACGTGATTGTTGAGGCGTCATTGAAACAGGGCTCAATCTTGTAAAGGATGTCATTACAGAACTAGAGAACGATTAGGGCTTTTTCCCCATGCATGTAAGAACGTCGGGAGGACATCTCGTGTGAAAAAGTAGTTGAGTAGTCCTCGACTACGTGTGGCAGGTTTTTAGCCCATTTCTGAGGCCTTATAAGAATTTGGGGAGAATAATCCCTCGGTAGGAATCCTGACATGGGGCAATACTGACATAGTGGTGTTCAAGTCGTGAGCACATTCTAAAGCACCTACCCCATAACTACTGCTGCCCTTTCCTGCAAAAGAAACGTGAAGTTCGGGGGTTGGGCGGAGTCATTGAGAACAGGCATCAATTTTGTAAAAAAAAAATGCCTCTAAACAGCTAATGAACGATTCGGTTTATTTTCCTGCACGTGAACACGTCCCAAGCAAATCTCGTGTACGAATCCAATTTTGCAGTCCTCTAGTATCTGTCCATGGTATTTAGCGCACCGTTGAGGCCAGCTAAGAAGTCCTCTAAAAACGTGTTTTGCTAGGATTACTGATATTGGTCAAGACGGAGATGGGGGTGTACAAGTATTGGTAACAATTTAGGAATCACAGCATTCTTTAAGCTCAGCAGAGCCGAGTGTAGCTAACACTAGCTAGACACTGTTTCACGCCCATTCTTATGCAGCTTCACGGAAGCGCCTGCTACGGTCCCAAACCTTTGCAGCGCATTTTCTGCCTTAGAATGTCCAGACTTCGTGAATGCCACTAACCAGCATTGTCCAATAGAATTCTTACTAGCCAGACTCCGTTTCACACAAATTCTTATATGGCTTCAGAAATATGCTATATACCGGCCACACGTGCTGGAAGACTGCAGTACTACAATCGCACACGAGATTTCCTTGCCAAGTTCTCACATGCACGGAAAACACCTAATCGTTCGATTAGCTCTGTAAAGACATGGTTTACTAATGCCATCCTGTTATCAAAGCCCCCACCTCTCCCTATAAATCAAGTTTCTTTTGAAGCAGAACGGAGCGCATTCTATGCTGCTTGTGCTCCTTTTAGTGGGCAATGCTGAGCTTTTGGTTTAAAAGTAGGATCGCATTCTAATGAAGATGTAGTATGGGCTGGGCTGCGTCACGCCTGAGAGGATACATGCTCTTTGACGGGGCTTTGAAAAGAAGCATCGATCTTGGCGAGCATGTCTTTAGGAGCAAATGAAGGAGTAGGTGCTTTTCCTTCATGTAAGATCGTCCCAATCAAATGGGGTGTGCGAATGAACTTCTGCAGTTGTCCAGTCCGTGTGTCCCGGTTTTATGCATTTTTCTGGAGGCATATTAGAATTTGTGTGAAACACTGTCAGCTAGGAATAGTTACATTCGGCAATGTGGTGTACGAGGCGTCCTTGCATTCTAACACACATACAGCATAAACTGCGCTGTGTTTTTTTAAGGAAATTGGATTGTTGAGGCGTCATTGAAACAGGGCTCAATCTTGTAAAATATGTCTTAACAGAACTAGAGAACGCTTAGGGTTTTTTTCCCCATGCATGTAAGAACGTCGGAACGACATCTCGTGTGAGAAAACAGTTGAGAAGTCCTCGACTACGTGTGGCAGGTTTTTAGCGCATTTCCGAGGCCATATGAGAATTTGGCGAGAATAATGCCTCGGTAGGAATACTGACTTGGGGCAATGCTGACATAGTGGTGTTCAAGTCGTGAGCACATTCTAAAGCACCTAGCCCATACCTACTGCTGCCCTTTCCTGCATGTAAGAACATCCCGTGTGAAAAAGAAGTTGAGTAGTCCTCGACTACGTGTGGCAGGTTTTTAGCGCATTTCTGAGGCCATATGAGAATTTGGCGAGAATAATGCCTTGGTAGAAATACTGACATGGGGAAATGCTTAAAGGAGCAAACAACAGCAGTGATGTTGTGGTTGGTGTTTGCTATAGGCCACCGAATTAGGTGGATGAGGTAGTTGAGGCTTTCTTCGGAGAACTGAGCGAAGCTTCCAGATCGTAGGCCCTGGTTCTCGTGGGGGACTTTAATCACCCTGACATCTGCTGGGAAACCTATACGGCAGTACACAGGCAATCCAGGAAGTTTTTGGAGAATGTTGGGGATAACTTCTTGACACAGGTGCTGAAGGATCCGACCAGGGGCTGTGCACAGCTTGACCTTCTGCTCACAAACAGGGAGGAACTAATAGGGGAAGTGGAGGTGAGTGACACCCTGGGAAGCAGTGATCATGAGATGGTAGTTTTCAGGATCCTGACGAAAGGAAGAAAAGAGAGTAGTAAAATACATTCCTTGGACTTCAAAAAAGCAGATTTTGACTCCCTCCAAGATCTGATGGGCAGAATCCCCTGGGATGTTAACATGAAGAGGAAAGGAGTCCAGGACAGCTGGCAGTATTTTAAAGAAGGCTTATTGAAGGCACAGAAAGAATCCATCCCGACGCGTAGCAAGTGAGGCAGACATGATAGGAGACCAGATTGGCTTACAGGGGAAATCCTTGGTGAACTAAAGCACAAAAAGGAAGCTTACAAAGAGTGGAAACTTGGACAAATGACCAGGGAGGAGTTTAAAGGTATAGCTCGAGAATGCCGGGGGGTTATCAGGAAGGCGAAAGCGCAAATGGAATTGCGACTGGCTAAGGATGTGAAGGATAACAAGAAAGGTTTCTACAGGCATGTTAACAAGAAGAAGGTGATCAGAGAGGGTGTGCGGCCCCTACTGGATGAAGGAGGTAACCTAGTGACAGATGATGTGGGGAAAGCTGAAGTACTCAATGCTTTCTTTGCCTCTGTATTCACGGACAAGGTCGGCTCCTGGACTTCTGCGCCAAGTGACGCAAGATGGGATGAAGATGGACAGCCCGTGGTGGGTAAAGAACAGGTTAGGAACTATTTAGAAAAGCTAAACGTACATAAATCCATGGGTCCGGACTTAGTGCATCCGAGGGTAATGAGGGAGTTGGCAAATGTAATTGTGGAGCCTTTGGCTATTATCTTTGAAAAGTCGTGGAGATCGGGAGAAATCCCGGATGATTGGAAAAAGGTAAATGTAGTACCCATCTTCAAAAAAGGGAAGAAGGATGATCCAGGGAACTATAGTCTTACCTCAGTTCCTGGAAAAATCATGGAAGGGATCCTTAAGGAATCCATATTGAGGCACTTGGATGAGAGGAAAGTGATTAGGAATAGTCAGCATGGATTCATGAAGGGCAAGTCGTGCCTGACCAATCTGATTAGCTTCTATGATGAGGTAACTGGCTCGGTGGACATGGGGAAGTCAGTGGATGTTATATACCTTGACTTTAGCAAGGCTTTTGATACGGTCTCCCACAATATTCTTGCCAGAAAGTTAAGGGATTGTGGATTGGATAAATGGACGGTAAGATGGATAGAAAGATGGCTAGAAGGCCGGGCCCAGCGGGTAGTGATCAATGGCTCGATGTCAGGATGGTGGTCGGTTTCTAGCGGAGTGCCCCAAGGTTCGATTCTAGGACCGGTTTTGTTCAATATCTTTATTAATGACCTGGATGAGGGGATGGATTGCACCCTCAGCAAGTTTGCGGATGACACTAAGCTGGGGGGAGAGGTAGATACGCTTAAGGGCAGAGATAGGGTCCAGAGTGACTTAAACAAATTGCAGGACTGGACCACAAGAAATCTGATGAGGTTCAACAAGGACAAGTGTAGAGTCCTGCACTTGGGACGGAAAAATCCCAAGCATTGGTACAGGCTGGGGACCAATCGGCTAAGTAGTAGTTCTGCAGAAAAGGACCTGGGGGTTACAGTGGATGAGAAGCTGGATAGGAGTCAACAGTGTGCCCTTGTAGCCAAGAAGGCTAATGGTATATTAGGTTGCATTAAGAGGAGCATTGCCAGCAGATCCAGAGATGTCATCATTCCCCTTTATTCGGCTTTGGTGAGGCCGCATCTGGAGTATTGTGTCCAGTTCTGGGCACCCCACTACAAAAAGGATGTGGACGCATTGGAGAGGGTCCTGCAGAGGGCAACCAAAATGATTAGGGGGCTGGAGCATATGACTTAGGAGGAGAGGCTGAGGGACTTGGGTCTGTTTAGTCTGCAGAAGTGAAGAGTGAGGGGGGATTTGATAGCAGCCTTCAACTTCCTGAAGGGAGGTTCCAAAGAGGATGGAGAGAGGCTGTTCTCAGTAGTGACAGATGGCAGAACAAGGAGCAATGGTCTCAAGTTGTGGTGGGAGAGGTCCAGGTTGGATATTAGGAAAAATTATTTCACTAGGAGGGTGGTGACGCACTGGAATGGGTTACCTAGGGAAGTAGTGGAGTCTCCATCCCTAGAGGTGTTTAAGTCTCGGCTTGACAAAGCCCTGGCTGGGTTGATGTAGTTGGAATTGGTCCTGCCTAGAGCAGGGGGCTGGACTTGACGACCTTCTGAGGTCTCTTCCAGTTCTATGATTCTATGATTCTATGATATTGGTGTTCAAGTCGTGAGCACATTCTAAAGCACCTACCCCAAAACTACTGCTGCCCTTTCCTGCAAAAGAAACGTGAAGTTCGGGGGTTGGGCGGAGTCATTGAGAACAGGCATCAATTTTGTAAAAAAAAATGCCTCTAAACAGCTAATGAACGATTTGGTTTTTTTTCCTGTACGTGAACACGTCCCAAGCAAATCTCGTGTACGAATCGAATTTTCCAGTCCTATAGTATCTGTCGACAGTATTTAGCGCACCTTTGAGGACAGCTAAGAAGTCCTCTAAAAAAAGGTTTTGCTAGGATTACTGATATTGGTCAAGATGGGGGTGTACAAGTATTGGTAACAATTTAGGAATCACAGCATTCTGTAAGCTCAGCAGAGCCGAGTGTAGCTATCACTAGCTAGACACTGTTTCACGCCCATTCTTATGCAGCTTCACAGAAGAGCCTACTACGGTCCCAAACCTTTGCAGCGCATTTTCTGCCTTAGAATGTCCTGACCTCGTGAACGCCACTAACCAGCATTGTCCAATAGAAGTCTTACTAGCCAGACTCCGTTTCACACAAATTCTTATATGGCTTCAGAAATTTGCTACATACCCGCCACACGTGCTGGAAGACTGCAGAACTACATTCGCACACGAGATTTCCTTGCCAAGTTCTCACATGCACGAAAAACACCTAATCGTTCATTAGCACTGTAAAGACATGTTTTACTAATGCCATCCTGTTATCAAAGCCCCCACCTCTCCCTATAAATCAAGTTTCTTTTGAAGCAGAACGGAGCGCATTCTATGCTGCTTGTGCTCTTTAGAGTGGGCAATGCTGAGCTATTGGTTTAAAAGTAGGATAGCGTTCTAACGCAGATGTAGAATAGACTGTGCTGCGTCACGCCTGAGAGGATACGTGCTCTTTGAGGGGGCATTGAAAACAAGCATCGAGCGTGGCGAGCATGTCTTTACAGAGCTAATGAAGATGTAGGTGCTTTTCCTTCATGTAAGAACGTCCCAAGCAAATGAGGTGTGCGAATGTACTTCTGCAGTCGTCCTGTCATTGTGTCCCGCTTTTAGGCGCATTTCTGAATGTGACGGCGCGTTGGGGGTCCCCCGTCTCCTGCACCCCGAAATGGCACAAACAGATTGCACCAGCCAGTGGAATAGAGGAAGTTTATTGCCTCTCCAGGTTACGGCACAGCACAGATGTAATCTGGTCACAGAGCTGGGCTAGGATGCCTCAGGCCCCCTTGAGATGGGGGAGACTGGGCCCCTAAACTCCAGCCCCTTTCCCTAGGCTGTCTCCTCCATGCTTCCAGCCAGCAACTAACTCACTCTCTTCCAGCCCTGCCCCCCAGCCAGGGCAGCATTCCACCTTCCTTTGTTCCTCTCCATGGGGGGTGTCTGGCCATACTGGTTTGCATAGTAACTCATCCTGTTTTGCTGGGTCGTGGTACCCACGGCAGCCAGTGGGGGTTACCCCAGAGCCAGCAGCATAGAAACCAGCCAGGTACCCCCACTACGTCACACTGAAGCCATATAAGAATTTGTGTGAAACAATGTCAGCTAGTCATAGTTACATTCGGCAATGTGGTGTACGAGGCGCCCTAGCATTCTTACGCACATACAGCATAAACTGCGCTGTGATTTTTTAAAGGAAACTTGATTGTTGAGGCGTCATTGAAACAGGGCTCAATCTAGTAAAAGATGTCTTTACAGAAGTAGAGAACGATTAGGGTTTTTTTCCCCATGCATGTAAGGACGTCGGAAGGACATTTCGTGTGAGAAAGTAGTTGAGTAGTCCTCGACTACGTGTGGCAGGTATTTAGCCCATTTCTGAGGCCATATGACAATTTGGCGAGAATAATGCCTCGGTAGGAATACTGACATGGGGCAATACTGACATAGTGGTGTTCAAGTCGTGAGCACATTCTAAAGCACCGACCCCATACCTACTGCTGCCCTTTCCTGCAAAAGAAACGTGAAGTTCGGGGGTTTGGCGGAGTCATTGAGAACAGGCATCAATTTTGTAAAAAAAAATGCCTCTAAATAGCTAATGAACGATTCGGGTTTTTTTCCTGCACGTGAACACGTCTCAAGCACATCTCGTGTACGAATCGAATTTTCCAGTCCTATAGTATCTGTTGACGGTATTTAGCGCACCTTTGAGGACAACTATGAAGTCCTCTTAAAACGTGTTTTGCTAGAATTACTGATATGGGTCAAGACAGAGATGGGGGTGTACAAGTAATGATAACAATTTAGGAATCACAGCCTCCCTCCCTCCTGCCTTCCTTCCTCCCTTCCAGGCAGCCTCCTCCAGCCCCCGGGCTCATCTGCATTCGGGCTTCGCCCCCTCTCCCCGCAGTCTTTCTGTCTTTGCCTCTGCTCTTCCGAGCCCTCACTCCCTTTCTTGATTTAAAAAAAAATAAACAGAAAATTAAAATGAAAAAAGCAGCGGCTTGCCAACGCTGCCTTTGAAATAACCTCCCCCAGGAGACCAGGCAGATGGGGAGCAAAGGTAGGAGGTAGGGGAGGGTCCCAGGAGGCAGAAGCAGGTCCGGAGCAGGTTGCAGGAGCAGGTCTGGAGGAGGTCTCAGGAGGTAGGAGCAGGACCCAGGAGTCAGGGGCAGGTCCAAAGGCAGCAGGAAGTTCCAGGTCCAGATCCAGATCCAGATCCAGCAGAGCAGATCCACAGCCGATAGCAGAGGATCCAGTGTAGCAAAAAGGAGAGAGCAGCTTCTGCTTCAAGGCAGCAGAAGAGCCTCCGCCAATAGGCAGTCTCAAAAGACGTGCCTGGGCGGGGCCTGAACAGCTGATTGCAGATCAGCTGTAGAGCGGCCGGCAGAAAAACCGTGGTAGGGGTTTAAATCCCTTCCAGGCTAAAAAAAAAGATACCGCACACCACTGGAGCCTTTTAGGCTCCGGAGCGGTTTCTGAGGGGCCTAGAAATAAGGCTGTTGATTGCAGAGTCTTGGTGTCAGAAGCCCTAAAAAGGGCTGGATCCGATCGGGTCCCATGGAGCAAAGGATTCGATCCCAGGGCGGTTGCTTAATCAGGCGATCTTCAAACAGGACCCCGGGCCGGATACTACACTCGAGCTTACCTCACCTCACGGCGCACACAGACGTACTCTCCTCCTCCCAAGACGTCCCCCAGCGTGGGGGAATAGAAATTTTCTAAGTCCCGCCTGCTCGCTGCCTTTGAAAAAACCTCCCCCAGGAGACCAGGGAGACGCAGAGCAAGGCTGCGGCGAGAAAAGCCGCTCCGCGTCTCGCGAAAACGGCGACCTGGGAAGGCGAGCCAGAAATCCAAGTCCGGAGCCCAAAAACGCCATCCTTGGGCCACAATGGCCGAAATCGACTTTTGAAGGAGAAAATGGCGACCTGGGCTGCCAAGCCAGAAATCCACGTCTGGAGCCCAAAAATGCCCCCTTCGGGCTGCGATGGCCGAAATCGACTTTTGAAGGCAAAAACGGCGAGCCGGGCCGCTGAGCCAGAAATCCATGTCCGGAGCCTGAAAACGCCCTCCTCACGCCGCGATGGCCGAAATCGACTTTTGAAGCTGAATATGGAGCCACGGGAGCCCGAACACGCCCAAACACGCCCGAACACGCCCTCTTAGGGCCACGATGGCAGGAATCGACTTTTGAATGCGAAAATGGTGACCCGGGCTACCGAGCCAGAAATCCACGTCTAGAGCCCAAAAACACCCTCCTCGGGCCGCGATGGCCGAAATCGATTTTTGTAGCCGAAAACAGTGACCCAGGCTGCGGAGCCAGAAATTCATGTCCGGAGTCTGAAAACGGCCTCCTCGGGCCGTGATGGCCGAAATCGTGTTTTGAAGCCGAAAACGGCGACCCGGGCTGCAGAGGCCAAAATCCGCGTTCAGAGCCCGAAAACTACCTCCTCTGGCCGCGATGGCCGAAATCGACATTAGAAGGAGAAAATGGCGACTCGGGCAGCCAAGCCAGAAATTCACATCCGGAGCCCAAAAATGCCCCCTTCGGGCCGCAATGGCTGAAATCGACTTTTGAAGCCAAAACGGCAACCCGGGCTGCGGAGCCGGAAATCCACGTCCGGAGGCCGAAAATGACGTCCTCGGGCCTCGATGGCCGAAATCGACTTTTGAAGCCGAAAACGGCGACACAGGCTTTGGAGGCCAAAATCCACGTCTGGAGCCCGAAAACGCCCTCCTCGGGGAGGAATGGCCAAAATCGACTTTTGAAGTCAAAACAGCAACCCGGGCCGCCGAGCCAGAAATCCACGTCCAGAGCCCGAAAATGCCCTCCTCGGGCCGCGATGGCCGAAATCGACTTTTAAAGGCAAAAACGGTGACCCGGGCTGCAGAGCCAGAAATCCACAATCGGAGCCCGAAAACGCCCTCTTCGTGCCGCGAGGGCCGAAATCGACTTTTGAACGTGAAAACAGCGACCCGGGCTGCAGAGCCAGAAATCCACGTCCAGAGCCCGAAAATGCCCCACTCGTGCCGCGATTGCCGATATCGACTTTTGAAGCCAAAATGGCGAACCAGGCTGCGGAGCCAGAAATCCACGTCCGGAGCCCAAACATGCCCTCCTAGGGCTGCAATGGCCGTAATCAACTTTTGAAGCCGAAAACGGCGACACGGGCTTCTGAGGCAAAATCCACGTCCAGAGCCCGAAAACGCCCTCCTCGGGCCGCGATGGCCAAAATTGACTTTTGAAGGCGAAAACAGCGACCTGAGTTGCCAAGCGAGAAATCCACGTCCAGAGCCCGAAAGCGCCCTCTTGGGATGCGAGGGCTGAAATAGAGTTTTGAAGCAAAAAACGGCGACCTGGGATGCGGAGCCGTAAATCCACATCCTGAGCCAACAAACGCCATCCTCGGGCCGCTTTGGCCGAAATCTACTTTTGAAGCCGAAAACGGTGACCCGGGCTGCAGAGCTAAAAATCCTCGTCCGGAGCCCGGAAACACCCTCCTTGGGCCGCGATGGCCGAAATCGACTTTTGAAGCCGAAAATGGTGACCTGGGCCACGGAGCGAGAAAACCACATCCGAATTCCAAAAACGCCCTCCTCGGGCTGCGATGGCCGAAACCGACTTTTGAAGCCAAAACGGCGACCCAGGCTGCGGAGCCAGAAATCCACGTCCGAAACCTGAAAACACCCTCTTCGGGCCGCGGTGGCCGAAATCAACTTTTGACGGCGAAAACGGCGACCCGGGCTGTGGAGCCAGAAATTCACATCCGGAGCCCTAAAACGCCCTTCTTGCGCTGCGATGGCCGAAATTGACGTTTGAAGCTGAAAACGGCGACCCCGGCTGTGGAGCCAGAAATCCATGTCCGGAGCTCGAAAACGCCCTACTCAGGCCGCGATGGCCAAAATCGACTTTTGAAGCCGAAAACGGCGACCCGGGCCGCGGACCAAGAAAATCACGTCCGGAACCCACAAACGTTCTCCTTGGGCTGCGGTGGCCAAAATCGACTTTTGAATCCTAAAACTTTCACTGGGGCTATGGAGCCAGAAATCCTTGTCCGGAGCCCGAAAACGCCTTCCTCCGTCCAGAATGGCCGAAATCGACTTTTGAAGCCGAAAACGGCGACACGGGCTTCGCAGACCAAAATCCACATCCGGAGCCCAAAAATGTCCTCCTCGGGCCGCGGTGGCCGAAATCGACATTTGAAGCCGAAAACGGCGACCCGGGCCGTGAACCGAGAAAATCACGTCCGGAGCCCACAAACCTTCTCCTCGGGCAGCGGTGGCCGAAATCAACTTTTGAAGGCGAAAACGGCTACCCGGGCCGCCAAGCCAGAAATCCACGTCCGGAGCCTGAAAACGCCCCCCTCCAGCCGCGGTGACCGAAATCGACATTTGAAGGCAAAAATGGCGACCCGGGCCGCCGAGCCAGAAATCCACATCCGGAGCCCGAAAACGTACTCCTCGTGCCGCGATGGCCGAAATAGACTTTTGAAGCTGAAAACGGCGACCAGGGCTGCGTAGCCAGAAATCCACGTCCGGAGCCTGAAAACATCCTACTCGGGCTGCAATGGCTGAAATCGACTTTTGAAGCCAAAAACGGCGACCCGGGCTGCGAAGCCAGAAATCCACATCCGGAGCCCAAAAATGTCCTCCTCGGGCCGCGGTGGCCGAAATCGACATTTGAAGCCGAAAACGGCGACCCGGGCCGCGAACCGAGAAAATCACGTCCGGAGCCCACAAACCTTCTCCTCGGGCAGCGGTGGCCGAAATCGACTTTTGAAGGCGAAAACGGCTACCCGGGCCGCCAAGCCAGAAATCCACGTCCGGAGCCTGAAAACGCCCCCCTCCAGCCGCGGTGACCGAAATCGACTTTTGAAGGCAAAAATCGACTTTTGAAGGCCCGCAGCCTGGGCCGCCGAGCCAGAAATCCACATCCGGAGCCCGAAAACGTACTCCTCGTGCCGCAATGGCCGAAATAGACTTTTGAAGCTGAAAACGGCGACCAGGGCTGCGTAGCCAGAAATCCACGTCCGGAGCCCGAAAGCGCCCTCTTGGGATGCGAGGGCTGAAATAGAGTTTTGAAGCCAAAAACGGCGACCCGGGCTGCGAAGCCAGAAATCCACATCTGGAGCCCGAAAACATACTCCTTGGGCCGCAATGGCCGATATTGACTTTTGAAGCTGAAAACAGCGACCCCGGCTGCGGAGCCAGAAATCCACGTCTGGAGCCCAAAAACGCCCTACTCGGGCCACGGTGGCCAAAATCAACATTTGAAGCCGAAAACGGCGACACGAGCTTCGCAGGCCAAAATCCACATCCGAAGCCCGAAAACACCCTGGGTACGTCTACACTACAAAGTTAGTTCGAACTAAGCTAATTCGAACTAACGCGTCTAGAACTAAAAACTAGTTCGAATTAGCATTTTGCTAATTCGAACTAGCAAGTCCACATTGAGTGGACTCTGAACAGGGCTTAAGGATGGCCGGAAGCAGTGCCGGCAGGGCATCAGAGGAGGACTTAGAGCATGGAGATGCTGTCTCAGGCTAGCCGCGGGCTGCGCTTAAAGGGTCCCGACCCCCACCCCGGACACACAGTTCTAAGGGGTGCCCCGCTTGCAAAGAAGTTCTGGCTTGGAGTGCCCGGAGTACCCACACTGGGCACATCACACCACTCGACCATCAGCCCGGCTGCACTTGCCGCAGGCTGCCATCTGGGGAGAGGGGGTAATCGGGGGGCTGCAGGAGAGCTTCCACCCCCAGAAGCCCGCAGAGCCAGCCCAGTCCTCCCCATCGGGGGCGCGTACCCCATTCCTCCCTCACCTCCTTCCACTTACCCTTCCCTAGCCCCCCCTTCTTATTGATGTACAAAATAAAGATAACGTTTCATCCAACATTGACTCTGTCTTTATTGAACAAAATTGGGGGAGACTGGGAAAAGGAGGTGGGAGAGGGGAAGAGAAAGGCTGGGAGAGGGGAGGGCAACTAACATGATCAGGGGTTGGGAACAGGTCCCAGATGAAGAAAGGCTACAGAGACTGGGACTGGTCAGCTTAGAAAAGAGGAGACGGAGGGGGGACAGGATAGAGGTCTCTAAAAGCAGGGGTTGGGTGGAGAGGGTTCATTCAGAAAAGTTCTTCCTGAGTTCCCATAAAGAAGGACTAGAGGACACCAAAGGAAAGGAATGGGTAGCAGGCTTCAAACTAGTAAGAGAAAGTTGTTCTTGACAAAGCAAATAGTTAACCTGTGGAACTCCTTGCTGCAGGAGGCTGTGAAGGCTACAACTAGAACAGAGTTTAAAGGGAAGTGAGATCAAGTCATGGAGTTTGGGTCCATGGAGTAGTCTTAGCCAGGGGGTAGGAGTGGTGTCCCTGCCCAAAGTTTGTGGAAGGCTGGAGAGGGATGGCACGAGACAAATGGCTTGGTCACTGTCTTCGGTCCATCCCCTCCAGGGTCCCTAGGGTTGGCCGCTGTCGGCAGACAGGCTACTGGGATAGATGGACCTTTGGTCTGCCCCAGGACGGCCATTGTAAGCTCAGGGCTCAGGGTCGGGGGTCTCAGTGGACCCCCTTGATTTTCATGCACACCTGCTCTTGGGTGGCCAGGCTGGCAGCTCTCCTGCCCTAGACGGCCACTTTCCTGTGCCTAGTGCGGAGATCGTGGATGAGGTCCACGATGTCCGCACTAGCCCAGGAAGGTGCCCGCCTCTTGCGGTCCAGGGCAAGCTCCCGGGAGCCGCCAGCCTGGTCCCGGGAAGAGGGGGTGGGCTGGGGGACATCGGGTGGGTGGCTCTGTGCCGTGCCAGGTGCAGGATCTGCTGGCTGGGTGCTGGCAGGCTTGCACCTGGCACGGGCACCGTAGCCAGCCCGTGCCCCTTTAAGGGGTCCGGGTCCGGGAGGGGGGCATAGAGTTTCCCTGGTGTTGGCCAGAGTGGCCACCAGGGAAACCTGGAGAGGGCTAGCCTCCCACTAGTTCGAATTAAGGGGCTACACACCCCTTAATTCGAACTAGCTAGTTCGAACTAGGCTTAATCCTCGTAAAATGAGGTTTACCTAGTTCGAACTAAGCGCTGCGCTAGTTCGATTCAAATTCGAACTAGCGGAGCGCTAGTGTAGCGGCTATGAATGTTAGTTCGAACTAATGTCCGTTAGTTTGAACTAACTTTGTAGTGTAGACATACCCCCTCTTCGGGCTGCGATGGCCAAAATCGACTTTTGAAGCTGAAAACGGCGACACGGGCTTTGGAGGCTAATACCCACGTCCGGAGCCCGAAAACGCCCTCTTCGGGCTGCGATGGCCGAAATCGACTTTTGAATCCGAAAAAGGCGACCCGGGCTGCGGAGCCAGAAATCCACACTCGGAGCCCGAAAACGTACTACTTGTGACGCGATGGCCGAAATCTACCTTTGAATCCTAAAATGGCGACCCGGGCTGTGGAGCCAGAAATCCACGTCTGGAGCCCGAAAACGTCCTCCTCAGGCCGCGATGGCTGAAATCGACTTTTGAAGCCGAAAACGGCGACCCGTTCTGCGGAAACAGAAATCCATGCCCGGAGCCCGAAAACGCTGTCCTCGGGCCGCGATGGCCGAAATCGACTTTTGAAGCCAAAAACGGCGACATGGGCTTCGGAGGCCAAAATCCACGTTCGGAGCCCGAAAATGCCCACCTCGAGCCGCGATGCCCGAAATCGACTTTTGAAGCTGAAAACGGAGACCCGGGCCGCGGAGCGAGAAAATCACGTCCGAATCCCGAAAACGCCCTACTTGAGCCGCGATGGACAAAATCGACTTTTGAAGCCGAAAACGGCGACTCGGGCCGCGGAACCAGAAATCCACGACCGGAGCCCAAAAACGCCCTCCTCGGGCCGCGATGGCCGAAATCGACTTTTGAAGCCGAAAACAGTGACCCAGGCTGCGGAGCCAGAAATTCATGTCCGGAGTCCGAAAACGGCCTCCTCGGGCCGTGATGGCTGAAATCGTGTTTTGAAGCCGAAAACGGCGACCCGGGCTGCAGAGGCCAAAATCCGCGTCCAGAGCCCGAAAACTACCTCCTCGGGCCGCGATGGCCGAAATCGACATTTGAAGGAGAAAATGGCGACTCGGGCAGCCAAGCCAGAAATTCACATCTGGAGCCCAAAAATGCCCCCTTCAGGCCGCAATGGCTGAAATCGACTTTTAAAGCCGAAAATGGCGATCCGGGCCGTGGAGCGAGAAAATAACGTCCGGAGCCCGAAAATGCCCTACTCGGGCGGAGATGGCCGAAATCGACTTTTGAAGCCGAAAACGGTGAACCAGGCCGCGGTGCGAGAAAATCACGTCTGAATCCCGAAAACGCCCTCCTCAGGTCGCGATGGACAAAATCGACTTTTGAAGCTGAAAACGGAGACCCGGGCCGCGGAGTGAGAAAATCACGTCCGGAGCCCGAAAACATCCTACTCAGGCCGCGATGGCCAAAATCGACTTTTGAAGCTGAAAATGGCGACCCGGGCTGCGGAGCCAGAAATCCACGTCCGGAGCCCGAAAAAGCCCTCCTCGGGCTGCGATGGCCGAAATCGATTTCTGAAGCCGAAAACGGCGACCTGGGCCGCAGAGCAAGAAAATCACGTACGGAGCCCGAAAATGCCCTATTTGGGCCGCGATGGCTGAAAACGACTTTTAAAGCTGAAAACGGAGACCCGAGCCGTGGAGCGAGAAAATCACGTCCGTTTCCCGAAAACGTCCTTCTTGGGCCACGATGGCCGAAATTGACTTTTAAAGCCGAAAATGGCGATCCTGGCCGCGGAGTGAAAAAATAACGTCCGGAGCCCGAAAACATCCTACTCGGGCGGAGATGGCCGAAATCGACTTTTGAAGCCGAAAACGGCGACCCAGGCCGCGGCGCGAGAAAATCACGTCCGAAGCCCGAAAACGCCCTACTTGGGCCGCGATGGACAAAATCGATTTTTGAAGCCAAAAACGGTGACCTGGGCTGCGGAACCAGAAATCCACGTCCGGAGCCCGAAAAAGCCCAACTTGGGCCGCGATAGCCGAAATCGACTTTTGAAGCCGAAAAGGGCGACCCGGGCCGCGGAGCGAGAAAATCACGTCCGGAGCCCGAAAGTGCAGCCCTCGGGCCACGATGGCCAAAAACGACTTTTGAACCGAAAATGGAGACCTGCGCTGCAGAGGCCAAAATTCACATCCGGAGACCAAAAACGCCCTCCTCGGGCTGCAATGGCCGAAATCGACTTTTGAAGTCAAAACGGCGACCCGGGCCGCAGAGCGAGAAAATCACGTACGGAGCCCGAAAATGCCCTATTTGGGCCGCAATGGCTGAAAACGACTTTTAAAGCTGAAAACGGAGACCCGGGCCGTGGAGCGAGAAAATCACGTCCGTTGCCCGAAAACATCCTCCTTTGGTCACGATGGCCGAAATTGACTTTTAAAGCCGAAAATGGCGATCCTGGCCGCGGAGTGAAAAAATAACGTCCGGAGCCCGAAAACGTCCTACTCGGGCGGAGATGGCCGAAATCGACTTTTGAAGCCGAAAACGGCGACCCAGGCCGCGGCGCGAGAAAATCATGTCCAAAGCCCGAAAACGCCATCCTTGAGCCGCGATGGCCGAAATCGAGTTATGAAGCCGAAAACGGAGTCCCGGGCTGCAGAGCGAGAAAATCACGTCCGAATCCCGAAAACGCCCTACTTGGGCCGCGATGGACAAAATCGATTTTTGAAGCCAAAAACGGCGACCCGGGCTGCGGAACCAGAAATCCACGTCCGGAGCCTAAAAATGCCCAACTCGGGCCGCGATGGCAGAAATCAACTTTTGAAGCCAAAAAGGGCGACCCAGGCCGCGGAGCGAGAAAATCACGTCCGGAGCCCGAAAGTGCAGCCCTCGGGCCACGATGGCCAAAAACGACTTTTGAACCGAAAATGGAGACCTGCGCTGCAGAGGCCAAAATTCACATCCGGAGACCAAAAACGCCCTCCTCGGGCTGCAATGGCCGAAATCGACTTTTGAAGTCAAAACGGGGACCCGGGCTGCGGAGGCCAAAATCCACGTCCGGAGCCCGAAAACGCTCTTCTCGGGCCGCGATGGCCGAAATCGACTTTTGAAGCCGAAAACGGCGACCCGGACTGCGGAGCCAGAAATCCACGTCCGGAGCCCGAAAATTCCCCCAGGCCGTAATGGCCGAAATCAACTTTTGAATCTGAAAACGGCGACCCGGGCTGCCTAGGGCAAAATCGTTGTCAGGTCCTGAATACTCCCCCATGGACCACTATGGCCGAAATCGACTTTTGAAGCCAAAATCGGCTACCTGGGCTGCGGAGGCCAAAATCCTTGTCTGGAGCTCGAAAACGCCTCACGGGGCTATGATGGTCGAAATCGACTTTTGGGGCCAAAAACAGCGACACAGGCTGCGGAGGCCAAAGTCTACATCCAGAGCCCGAAAACTCCGCCCCGGGCCGCGATGGCCGAAATCGACTTTTGAAGTCATAAACGGAGTCCCGGGCTGCGGAGTCAGAAATCCACGTCCGGAACCCGAAAACTCCCCCCGGGCCACGATGGCCGAAATCGACTTTTGAAGCCGAATACGGTGACCCGGGCTGCGGAGCCAGAAATCTGCGTCCGGAGCCCGAAAATGCCCTCCTTGGGCCGCGATGGCCGAAATGGACTTTTGAAGCCGAATACTGTGACCCGGGCTATGGAGCCAGAAATCCGCGTCCGGAGCCGAAAAATGCCTCCCTCGGGCCGCGGTGGTCAAAATCGACTTTTTAAGCCGAATACGGCGACCCAGGCCTCAGAGCGAGAAAACCACATCCAGAGCCCGAAATCGCCTCCTTCGGGCTGCAATGGCCGAAATCGACTTTTGAAGCCGAAAACGGCAACCTGGGCTGCGGAGGACAAAATGCATGTCCAGAAATCCACGTCCAGAGCTCGAAAACACCTCCCTGTGGCCGCGATGGCTGAAATCGACTTTTGAAGAAAAATGGCGACCAAGGCTGCGGAGGCCAAAATCCACGTCCTGAGCCCGAAAACTCCCCCCTGGGCTGCGATGGCCGAAATCGACTTTTGAAACCGAAAACGGCGACCCAGACCGCGGAGCAAGAAAACCACGTCCGGAGCCCGAAAACTCCCCCCCTGGCCGCGATGGCCCAAATTGACTTTTGAAGCCGAAAACGGCGACCCTGACTGCGGAGGCCAAAAATGTTGTCCGCAGCCTGAAAACTCCCCCCAGGGCCGCAATGGCCAAAATCGACTACTGAAGCCGAAAACGGCTACCCGGGCTGCGGAGCCAGAAATCCACATCTGGAGCCCGTAAACTCCCCCCCCCCCCGCGATGGCCAAAATCGACTTTTGAAGCTGAAAATGGTGACCTGCCTGTGGAGCCAGAAACCCACGTCCGTAGTCCGACAACGCCCCGCTTGGGCTGCGATGGCCGAAATCGAATTTTGAAGCCAAAAATGGCAACACGGGCTTCGGAGGCTAAAATCCATGACAGGAGCCCTAAAATGCCCCACCAGAACCTTATTGCGAAAATTGACTTTTGGAGCTGAAAACGGCGACCCGGGCTCCGGAGGTGAAAATCCACATCCGGAGCCCGAAAACTCCCCTCTGGGCCACGATTGTCGAAATCGACTTTTGATGCCGGTAATGGCGAACTGGGCTGTGGAGGCGGAAATCCATGTACAGAGGAAGAAAACTACCCCCCAGGGCTGCGATGGCCGAAATCGACATTTGAAGCCGAAAACGGCGACCCGGGCTGCGGAGGAGAAAATCCACGTCTGCAGCCCGAAAACACCAAACCAAACGCGATGGCCGAAATCGACTTTTGAAGCCGAAATCTGCGACCCGGGCTGCGGAGGGCAAAATCCATATCGGGAGCCCGAAAACTCCCACCCGAGACACGATGGAAGGAACAGTCTTTTGAAGCTGAAAATGGCTACCCGGGCTGCGGAGCCAGAAATCCACGTCCGTAGTCCGACAACGCCCCGCTTGGGCTGCGATGGCCGAAATCGACTTTTGAAGCCGAAAATGGCGACCCGGACATCAGAGCCAGTAATTCACATCCAGAGCCCGAAAATGCCCTCCACTGGCCGCAATGGCCGAAATCGACTTTTGAAGCTGAAAACGGTGACCCGGGCTGCGAAGGCCAAAATTACATCCAGAGACCAAAAACGCCCCCCCGGGCCGCGATTGCCGAAATCAACTTTTAAAGCCGAAAATGGCGACCCAGGCTGCGGAGGCCAATATGCATATCCGGAGCCCGAAATCTCCTCCCCTGGGCCGCGATGGCCAAAATCGACTTTTGAAGCCAAAAACGCCGGCACGGACTTCGGAGCCCAAAACCATGTCCAGAGCCCGAAAACGCCTTCCTTGCGCCGTGATGGCCCAACTTTTGTAGCAGAAAACGGCGACCCGGTCTGTGGAACCAGAAATCCATGTCCGGATCCCGAAAAAGCCCCCTTCAGGCCGCTATGGCTAAAAAAGACTTTGGAAGCCAAATACGGCGACCAGGACTTCGGAGGCCAAAATCCATATCCGGAGCCCGAAACCCCTCCCCCGGCCACGATGGCCGAAATCAACATTTGAAGCCAAAAACAGTGACCAGGCTGCCGAGCCAGAAATCCACATCCGGAGCCTGAAAACGCTCTTCTCGGGCCACGATGGCCGAAATCGACTTTTGAAGCCAAAAACTGCAACCCGGGCTGCAGAGCCAGAAATCCACTTCCGGAGCCCGAAAAGGCCCCCTAAGGGACTTTTGAAGCCGAAAACGACGACCCGGGCTGTGGAACCAGAAATCCACATCCGGAGCCCGAAAACTTACTCCTCGGGCCACTATTGCCGAAATTGACTTTTGAAGCCGCAAACGTCGACGCAGGCTGCAGAGCCAGAAATCCACGTCCAGAGTCCGAAAATGCCTCCCTCGGTCCGCAATGCCCAAAATCGAATTTTGAAGCCAAAAACGGCAACACGGGCTTCGGAGGCTAAAATCCATGACAGGAGCCCGAAAATGCCCCACCAGAACCTTATTGCGAAAATTGACTTTTGGAGCTGAAAACGGCGACCCGGGCTCCGGAGGTGAAAATCCACATCCGGAGCCCGAAAACTCCCCTCTGGGCCACGATTGTCGAAATCGACTTTTGATGCCGGTAATGGCGAACTGGGCTGTGGAGGCAGAAATCCATGTACAGAGGAAGAAAACTTCCCCCCAGGGCTGCGATGGCCGAAATCGACATTTGAAGCCGAAAACGGCGACCCAGGCTGCGGAGGAGAAAATCCACGTCTGCAGCCCGCAAACGCCAAACCAGAACGCGATGGCTGAAATCGACTTTTGAAGCCGAAATCTGCGACCCGGGCTGCGAAGGGCAAAATCCATATCGGGAGCCCGAAAACTCCCACCCGAGACACGATGGAAGGAACAGTCTTTTGAAGCTGAAAACGGCGAACCGGGCTGCGGAGCCAGAAATCCACATCCAGAGCACAAAAATTCCCCCCTCGCCCGAAAGGCCGAAATCGACTTTTGAAGTCGAAAACGGAGACCCGGGCTACGGAGCCAGAAATACACGTCTGGAGCCCGAAAATTCCCCCCCTGGGCCAGGATGGCCGAAATTGACTTTTGAAGCCGTAAACGGCGACCTGGGCTGCGCACCCAGAAATCCATGTCCGGAGCCCGAAAACGCCCCCCCGGAACACGATGACCAAAATCGACTTTTGAGCCGAAAATGGCGACACGGTCTGAGGAGGCCAAAATCCACGTCCGGAGATGAAAAACGCCCCCCCCCCTCCGCCCGGCCACGATGGCTGAAATCGAATTTTGAAGCCAAAGATGGTGACCAGGGCTTCGAAGGCCAAAATCCACGTCCGGTGCCCGAAAACGCCCCACCGTAACGCGATGGCTGAAATCGACATTTGAAGCCAAAAACAGCGACCTGGGCTGCGGAGGCTAAAATCCCCGTCCGCAGCCCAAGATCTGCCCCCCGGGCCACTGTGACAGCGAGTTAGGGTCCCCTGTCTCGTGCACCCCCGAAATGGCACGAACAGAGTCCACCGGCCGGTAGGATGGAGGTAGTTTATTGCTTCTCCCGGATACAGCACAGCACAGATGTCATCTGGTTACAGGAACTGGGGCTAAGAGGCCTCAGTGCCCCCCTTGAGAAGGGGGAGTCTCAGCCCCCTCCCCAGCTCCTTCTCCCCTGCTTTCCAGACAGGAACTAACCACCTCTCCTCCAGCCCTGTCCCCAGCCAGGGCAGCATCCACCTTCCTTTGTTTCTCCCCATGGGGGGTGGCTGGTCAGACCAGTTTGGAGCCACCTTTGTATAATGACTCCCCCTTTCCCTGCTGGGTCTTGCTACAGACAGTAGAGGTCGCCCACAGCCCTAGCAAGGTCGCCACTGCCTTAGCAAGTTACCCCCACTACGTCACAGTTCTCCCCACTCCGAGAGCGAACTGAGCAGGGTCACTCCACTCGTGACCTAGGGAAGTTCGGGCCCCCCCCACGGGACAGTGCGTCGGTGATGATGTTGGCGCTCCCCTTGACGTCGATCACTTCCATGTCATAGTCCTGCAGGAGCAGGCTCCACCGCAGCAGCTTGGCGTTCGTCCCTTTCATCTGGTGCAGCCAGGTCAGGGGGCAGTGGTCGGTGAACACCGTGAAACGCCGGCCAAACAGGTACGGCTGCAGCTTTTGCAGGGCCCACACCATGGCCAGGCATTCCCTCTCTACGGTCGCGTAGCTCCGCTCCCGGGGCAGCAGCTTCCTGCTCAGGTACACGATGGGGTGACGTTCCCCTTTCTCGTCCGCCTGCATCAGCACCGCCCCCAGCCCGGTGTCCGAGGCATCCGTAAACACGATAAAGGGCTTGTCGAAGTCTGGATTGACCAGCACTGGGGCCTTGACCAGGGCTCCCTTCAGTGCACAGAGAGCCCTCTGGCACTGCTCCGTCCAGACCACCCTGTCGGGCCTCCCCTTCCTGCACAGCTCTGTGATCGGGGCAGCGATGGAGCTGAAGTTGGGTACAAATCTCCAGTAGTACCCTGCCATCCCAATGAAAGCCTGGACCTGCTTCTTGGTCTGGGGTACAGGCCAGTCTCGGATGGCCTCCACTTTGGCCGGCTCTGGCTTCAAGCAGCCGCTCCCCACCTTATGGCCCAGGTAGGACACTTCAGCCATTCCAACCTTGCACTTCCCAGCCTTTACGGTCAGCCCAGCCTCCCTCAGCCGATCCAGTACCTGGCTGACCTGGGCCATGTGGTCCTCCCAGGACTGGCTGAAGACGCAGATGTCATCGATGTACGCTAGGGCACAGTTCTCCATTCCCTGCAGCAGCTGGTCCACCAGGCGCTGGAAGGTGGCCGGCGCCACTTTGAGGCCGAAGGGCAGGACCAGGAACTCATAGAGCCCCAGCGGCGTGATGAAAGCCGATTTCAGTCTGGCCTCCTGGTCTAGCGGCACCTGAAAGTAGCCCTTGGTGAGGTCCAGGGTGGTGAGGTAGCGAGCTCCCCCCAGCTTGTCCAGGAGCTCGTCGGGCCTTGGCATCGGGTAGGCGTCGGACACCGTGATGGCGTTGAGCTTCCGGTACTCCACGCAGAACCGGATCGACCCGTCCTTCTTGGGAACCAGCACCACGGGGGAGGCCCAGGGGCTGGAGGACGGCTGGATCACCCCCAGGGCCAACATGTCCTGGACCTCTCTCTCCAGGTCCTGGGCTGTTTTCCCCGTGACTCTGAATGGGGAGCAGCGCACCGGGGGGGTGAGTGCCCGTCTGCATGCAGTGGACAGCCTGGCTGGTGAGACCAGGCTTGTTGGACAACAGCTGCTGGTGGGAGCGCAGCACCTCTCGGATCTCGGCCTGCTGGTCCGGGGTGAGCTGGTCTGAGAGGGAAATTGACTCCAGCGACGAGTCCTCTCCGGTCCCAGGGAACAGGCCCACCAGGGGATCCTCCCACTGCTCCTCCCAGGGCTTACACACGGCCAGCACCAAGTTCTCCCTGTCCCAGTACGGCTTCATCATGTTAACATGATACACCCGCTGGCCGCGCGTCCAGCCCGTCAGCTCCACCACGTAGTTCACCTCGTTCAGCTGCTTAAGAACCTTGAAGGGGCCGTCCCAGGCGGCTTGCAGCTTGTTCTTCCTCACGGGGATCAGGACCATCACCTGGTCCCCGGTAGCGTAGGCGTGGGCCCGTGCATTGCGGTCGTACCAGACCTTCTGCTTCCTCTGGGCCCTGCTCAGGTTCTCTCTGGCCAGGCCCATGAGCTCGGCAAGTTTTTCCCGGAACATCAGGACGTATTCCACTACCGGCTCACCCTCCGGGGAGACCTTCCCCTCCCACTCGTCTTTCAGTAAGTCCAGGGGGCCCCTCACTCGCCTCCCATATAACAGCTCGAATGGCGAGAACCCCGTGGACTCCTGGGGCACTTCCCTGTACACAAACAGCAGGTGTGGCAGGTACTTGTCCCAGTTCTGCGGGTGTTTGTGCATAAAGGTCCGTAGCATCTGCTTCAGAGTCCCATTGAACCTCTCCACCAACCTGTTGGTCTGGGGGTGATACGCCGAGGCCCAGGTGTGCTGCACCCCACTCTTCTCCCACAAGCACCGGAGCAGGGCCGACATGAAGTTGGATCCCTGGTCCGTGAGAACCTCCTGGGGAAACCCCACCCTGCTGAAAATGGTCAGCAGGGCATCTGCCACCGTGTCTGCCTCAATAGAGGGCAGGGCCACGGCCTCGGGGTAGCGGGTGGCGAAGTCCACCACCACCAGGATGTATTTCTTCCCCGTCCGGGTTGCTCTGTTCAAGGGCCCCACAATATCCATCGCCACCTTCTGGAAAAGCTCCTCTATGATGGGCAGGAGTCTCAACGCAGCTTTCTTCCTGTCTTGGGCCTTCCCCACTCGTTGGCAGGAGTCGCAGGACTGGCAGTACCGCTGGACAGCTGCAAACATCCCCGGCCAGTAGAAGTTTTGGAGCAGCCTCAGCCGCGTGCGCCGGAGCCCCTGGTGTCCCGAGAACGGGATGTCATGGGCCAGGTATAGCAGCTTGCGGCGATATCTTTGGGGGACCACCAGCTGCCGCTGGAGCCCCCACTCCCCTACCTTCCCGGGAAGAAGCCATTCCCGGTACAGAAATCCCCTCTCCCACCGGAACTTCTCCTGGCAATCTCCTCCTAGGGGTTGAGCTGCACCCAGGTCAGCCCGGTCCCTCAGGGCCTGAAAGGAGGGATCCGCTCGCACCTCCGCCTGGAATTCAGCAGCTGGGGCTGGGGCTGGGGCTGGGACAGGGCCGTGGTTCCCACCACTGCCTCGGTCCAACTCTAGGTCTGCTGGGACGGGGCCCTGGGCGCCCTGTTGGGAAACCTCCTCGAGTTCCGGGCCGCCAGCCCCTCGCTGGCTCTGGCTACGGGTAGTGACCAGTGTCCTGTGGGGTCCGTCTGGCCACTCCTCCAGGTCACTCCCCATTAGCACCTCGGTGGGCAAGTGCAGGTGCACCCCCACTTCCTTGGGGCCCTCCTTGGCCTCCCACTTCAGATGCACTCTGGCTACGGGTACCTTAAATGGGGTGCCGCCTATGCCCCTCGGTGTCAGCTGAGTGTCGGGTAGCATACGGTGTGGGGCCACTATGTCGGGCCGGGTCAGCGTCACCGCTGCCCCCGTGTCCCAGAAACCCGTCACCTTCCTACCATCCACCTCCAGGGGTACGAGGCAGTCCCTTCGAGGGGCCGCCCTGCCCCCACCCGGCGCACGGAGAAATCCGCCTCCTGAGAGTCAGACCTCCCAGGGGAGGTGCACTGAGCCTCCTTCCCCCCCCCCCGAGCTGAGGTTTGCCGGCCAGCCCCTGCCTCTGGGGCAGCCTGCCCTTCCTCCCGCCCCAGCCAGTTAACCCTGAAAAGTCCCAGGTCATGGGACCTGTTCTTGCGCCTGGTGCATTGAGCCCTTTTGTGGCCTCATTGCCCACAGCGATGGCAAGTTAGGTTCTGCAGGCCCTTTTGGGTTGGCTCTGCCTGGGCTCTGGCTGGTTCTCTGGGGTATCGATGACTGGTCCTGGTCCCTCGGGCTCGCCTCGGAGGTGCCTCCCTCCGTCGCTCAGCCGAGAACCGGTCTCTGCGCGATTCCCTTTCTCTCCGGGACTCCCGTTCACACCCGGACCGGCTCTCCGTGAACTCATCCGCCAGTCTCCCGGCCTCCTGGGGGTTCTCTGGTCTCCGGTCCTTGAGCCACAGCCTCAGTTTGGGTGGGCACGCTTCATAGAACTGCTCCATCATGACCAGCTTGAGCAGCTCCTCTGCTGTCTGGGCTCTGACTCCAGACACCCACTTGCGGCAATATTGCGCCAGGCGGGAGGCCAGGTCCACATAGGTCTCCCGTGGCTCCTTCTGCACCCCCCGGAACCTCTTCCTGTACATCTCGGGTGTCAGCCCGAACTTGTGCAGCAGAGCCTCCTTGACTCGGTTGTAATCCCCTGGCTGTAGGTCCTCCAGCTGACTGAGCACTCCGGCCGCCTCCTAGTTCAGTGCGGGGATGAGCTCCTGCAGCCAGTCAGCTGGGGGGACCCGTTGCAGTCCACAGGCCCTCTCAAAGGAGCTGAGGAACCTGTCTATGTCGCCCATGTCCTTTAATTGAGCCACCACGAGCCTCTCCAAGCGCCTGTCAGCCCCGGGACTCTGGGGCCCATCCACTCTTGGCGCAGCCGGGGCCCCGCTGGTTTTCCGCTCTGCCATGGCCAGCTCATGCTGTCGCTACCTCTCTCAGTCCTGGCGCTCCTTCTCTCAGTCCTGGCAGTCCCTCTCTCGATCTTCTACTTCCAATTCCTTCATCCGCAGCTGGATCTCCAGCCGCCGCAGCTCTGCTCGGCTGGCCCCTGCCCTAGACGGGCTACGGCTTGCAGGCCTCCGGGGGGAAGCTGTCTCATCTCTCCGGTGGCTTCCAGTGCTCCTCCCCCTCTCTGAGCCTGACACACTCTCAGGAGGGGTCTGGCTGCTTCCCCTGGGGACAAGGTCCTGGCCCCGTGGCTGGTCATTCCCTTCCAACCAGGCAATCAGCTGGGCCTTGGTTGCTTTCCGCACAGGCAAGCCCCTCTCTCTTCACAGCTTCACCAGCTCTGCCTTCAAGAGTCGGACGTAGGCCATCTGCCCGCTGGTCCCCTATGTGCAGACTCACCAGTCTAGTTCTGCAGCGCCCATGATTTCCAGGAACCGCTTTGCTCTGTCTCCAGCATGCCTGGCTCCAGGGCTCTTGCTTCTACTGCGCCTTGTTGCTCGCCACTGGGAGCTCCATCCACGGGGTGCAGTGCATCCCACTCCTGACACCAGTGTGACGGCGAGTTAGGGTCCCCTGTCTCCTGCACCCCCGAAATGGCACGAACAGAGTCCACCAGCCGGTAGGATGGAGGTAGTTTATTGCTTCTCCAGGATACAGCACAGCACAGATGTCATCTGGTTACAGGAACTGGGGCTAAGAGGCCTCAGTGCCCCCCTTGAGAAGGGGGAGTCTCAGCCCCCTCCCCAGCTCCTTCTCCCCTGCTTTCCAGACAGGAACTAACCACCTCTCCTCCAGCCCTGCCCCCAGCCAGGGCAGCCTTCCACCTTCCTTTGTTTCTCCCCATGGGGGGTGGCTGGTCAGACCAGTTTGAAGCCACCTTTGCATAATGACTCCCTCTTTCCCTGCTGGGTCTTGCTACAGACAGCAGAGGTCGCCCACAGCCCTAGCAAGGTTGCCACAGCCCTAGCAACGTACCCCCACTAGGTCACAGCCGTGATGACCAAAATCGACTTTTGAAAGCCATAAATGGCGACCTGGGCTGCGGATCCAGAAATCCACGTCCGGAGCCTGAAAACGCCCCCTCTGGGCCGCGATGGCTGAAATCGACTTTGAAGCCGTAAACGGCGACCTGGGCTGTAGACCTAGAAATCCACTTCTGGAGCCCAGAAACGCGCCCTCCTGGCCACGATGGCCGAAATCGACTTTTGAAGCTGAAAACGGTGACCTGGTCTGCGGAGGCCAAAATCCATATCCGGAGACAAAAGACACCCCCCCGGGCCACTATGGCCGAAATCGAATTTTGAAGCTGAAAATGGCGACCCGGACTGCGGATCCATGTCTGGAGCCCGAAAACGCCCCCCCCCCCCCGTAGGCCACGATGGCTGAAATCGACTTTTGAAGCCGTAAACAGCGACCTGGGCTGCAGACCCAGAAGTAAACTTATGGAGACCAAAAACGCGCCCCCCCCCCCCCCCCCGGGCACGATGGCCAAAATCGCCTTTTGAAGCCAAAAACGGCAAACCGGTCTGCGGAGGCCAAAATCCACGTCCTGAGACGAAAGACACACCCCCAGGCCACGATGGCCGAAATTGTATTTTGATGCGGAAAATGGCGACCCTGGCTGGAGAGGCAGAAATCCACATTCGGAGCCTGAAAACACCTCCCTGTGCCACGATGGCTCAAATCGACTTTTGATGCCGTAAACGGCAACCCGGGCTGTGGAGGCCAAAATCCACACCAGGAGCCCGAAAACGCCCCACCTGAACCTTATTGCGAAAATTGACATTTGGAGCCGAAAACGGTGACCCGGGCTCCGGAGGCCAAAATCCACACCCGGACACCAAAAACGCCCCCCCCCCCCCCCGGGTCGCGATGGCCGAAATCGACTTTTGAAGCCGAAAACGGCGACCTGGGCTGTGGACCCAGAAATCCATGTCCGGAGCCCGAAATCGCCCCCCCGGGCCGCGATGGCCAAAATCGACATTTGAAGCCGAAAACGGAGACCCGGGCTGCGGAGGACAAACTCCACGTCTGCAGCCCAAAAACGCCAAACCAGAACACGATGGCCAAAATCGACTTTTGAAGCCAAAATCTGCGACCCGGGCTGCGGAGGCCAAAACCCACATCCGGAGCCCGAAAACTCCCACCCGGGACGGGATGGAAGAAATAGTCTTTTGAACCCAAAAACGGCAACCCGGGCTGCGGAGCCAGAAATCCACATCCAGAGCACGAAAATTCCCCCCAAGCCGCGATGGCCGAAATCGTATTTTGAAGCCTAAA
The DNA here is from genome assembly GCF_052426305.1 of Pelodiscus sinensis. Taxonomy (NCBI): domain Eukaryota; kingdom Metazoa; phylum Chordata; order Testudines; family Trionychidae; genus Pelodiscus; species Pelodiscus sinensis. The sequence goes on along the minus strand of NC_143077.1, from coordinate 22,198,539 downwards.
ATGGTGACCCGGGCTGTGGAGGACGAAATGCACATCCGGAGCCCGAAAACGCCCCCTCCTCCCCGGGCCGCGATGGCCAAAATCGACTTTTGATGCTGGAAACGGCAACCAGGGCTGCGGAGTCCAAAATCCACATCCGGAGCCCGAAAACTCCACCCCGGGACGCGATGGCCGATGTGGAAGAAAACATTGTCCTCACTCTGAGTTTGTAAGCAACAAGTAGCCAGAGGCAGTTTTATTACGAGCTGCAGCAAGGGAAAAACTGGTTCGGACAGGGGGGGGAGTCCCCCCCCTCACCGAGGCAGATCTTCGAATACAAGCAATTATGAAGCAGTTTATATACTGTCTATTAAATATAATAACAATAACAATTAGTCTCCTTCCCATTACAAACACCAATGGCTAACAGTTATTTAGTTCCACCCAGATGCTCCTTATCTCAAGGTCCCTACCAGAGTCAGCGTTCTACCCTTATCTCCGTATGGAGGCGAGAGGCGAAGGCAGCGTCTAATTACAGATCTCGCGTTGTCAGGCCACAGACTTAGCCTAACTCTTGCTTTCTTGTTAACAAGACCAAGATGGCTGCACACAAATTCCCTTATTCCCTTTTCCTGCCTCCACAATCCCCCCTTTTGTGCTTACAGCACAACTATCTTTCTAAACCTTTATTGTCATTAAACATTACATAATTAGCACAAACACAAAAGCTATCTCTACCACCACATCCCTTACAACAACAATCAAATATGAAACTTTTAATAAGCAAAAGCAATATAATCATTAATATCCCAATATAATTCTATGATGGGGCTGTTCTATAATTTTAGTAACATCATACAACATATCATAATTAGTAACCAAATTAGGGAGGGCAGGTACATGCTGATGGTACCTGTCCATAAGCACAGAGTCCAGATCAAAGGGAGAAACCCAAACCACTCCCACAAGTTTCTCCTTGGCAATATACAATACTTCGCTTCTTTCACCAAGGTCAGTTTTTAATGTCCTTTTGTAGTCAGAAATCTTTGGGCTTTGGCGGTGCCAGAGGAGCGGACTTTTCCTCTTTTTTTTTCTTGAAACAGTCGTGGTTCAGCATCATGCAGGGGAGAGGCTACCAGCACATCACCCTGTAATATTTTGGTTCTTCTGGTGTCCAGCAGGTGGGAAAGCAGGACCAGAAGAGAGAGGCTTATCAGCAATCGGGGTAGGATCATTTCGAGATGGAGGGATCTTTTTGCAGCGAGAAGCATTGGCCAACTGTCAGTTCTTGGCACTTCACAGCGGTGTTGGTGGTTAGCAAAACTTGGTAAAGGTCTTTCTAGAGCAGTCTTTCGCTGATGGACATACAAGTCTCTATTCTCTGAGCTAAAAGCCAGCTAGCTCCTTTGGAACCAAGGTTATTTCCTAGGAATAAAGCAAATTGTAAAAACAATCCCGCGTGGTTGTTTAGTTGTTTGGTACCAGCCTTATCAAAGTGAGGCCCTTTTGCAATGTGGTTGCCAGGGGAACCAGGGTCACAGTAACTGTTGAACTGTTTTACTTCCCAAGCTGGCCTAATACTTTCAGGTTTGAGTTGTCAGTTCTCAGCAAGATACCATGGATTGCCTCAGTTTACTCCTATAGTTCCTTTCTCTTGACTTTGGGGTTCTCCTTAACCCACCAGGTAAAATACAATTTAAGGGGTTTTAATTTACTCTGGAAGTACGAGTACAGCACCAGCATTATTATAAATGTTAAAATCAAAACTTCCCACATAATTTGGCAAACACTATTCAACTCCATCTTCAAGATATTTCATCGCCTTACTGGCGCTGCCCATGATTATAGGTTTGACCTCTACTGCCTGGTTGAGTGCTGCAGAGGTAGGTGTTTGGCATGGTCCACGGTGTTTCCCTATCTGTGTGTACCTCAGACGGCCAGCCTCGATATATCTTTGGGCATTGGCCACCAACTCCTCGATCTTTGCCTGCAGGGCCAGTAAACCCTCCTCTAGGTACTTACTTCCGCCGTGCCACTCAGAATCTCATGTTCGGTTACTTATCACTGCCGAAGTGCGATAGAGCCGCATTCCATCAACGGTAAGGATCATCCGGCGAGGGGCTGTTATACACACAGACGGATATGTAGAGGGGCAGGATGGAGTGATCTGTCTGGGTAGTCAAACACCAGTAGGTACCGTTCATTTGGACCAGCTCGATGTTTTTGTTTCTCTGAGACAACCACATCAAACCTAGGCAGATTCGTCATGATGTTAAATGGGCAGGTACATACATTTTTCCTTATCAAAGTGGGTGCAACAATCCCTGGGTATAGGGAGGTTCCCACACCTTCAGAATAAGCGATGCCCTCGATCTATCTATATGCTCCTGCTTTGGTACAGGCAGGGAGGTTACCATTCTGATCTGATCTGAGTGAGGAATCCCCAGAGGGGCCAAAAACAAATGGTTATATTATGGCCTGTCCAGGTGGGCCTTTGGGTCCTCATGGATTCTCTACTTCCCCACTCCCATGGGTAGGCACGGAGGAGATGGAGACTCACCACCATAAGGGCTGTGGTTAAAGCTATCCTATTCTTCAATACTGGCCTTCTAATACCGTCAAAATCCACATCCGGAGCCCGAAAACTCCACCCCTGGACGCGATGGCCGAAATCAGCTTTTGAAGCCAAAAACAGCAACCTGGGCTGCAGAGTCCAAAATCCACATCCGGAGCCAAAATCTATGTCCAGAGCCTGAAAACTCCCCCCCCCCCCCATGCCGCGATAGCCAAAATCAACTTTGGAAGCTGAAAACGGCGACTTGGGACGCGGAGGCAAAAATCCATGTCCGGAGCCCAAAAACACCCCCCTGGCCGCGATGGCCGAAATCGACTTTTGAAGCCGAAAATGGCGACACGGGCTGCGGAGGCCAAAGTCTTCGTCCGGAGCCCGAAAACTCCCCCTCCAGGCCACGATGGCCGAAATCGACTTTTCAAGCCAAAATCGGTGACCTGGGCTGCGGAGCCGCAAATCCACGTCCACAGCCCGAAAACTCCCCCCCTGGCCGCGATGGCCGAAATCGACTTTTGATACAGAAAACGGCTACCCGGCCTGCGGAGGCCAAAATCTACGTCCAGAGCCCGAAAACTCCCCCCCGTGCCGCGATAGCCAAATTCGACTTTTGAAGCCGAAAACGGCGACACGGGACGCGGAGGCAAAAATCCACATCCAGAGCCCAAAAACACCCCGCCTGGCCACGATGGCCGAAATCGAATTTTGAAGCAGAATACGGCGACTCAGGCTGCAGAGCCAGAAATCCACGTCCAGAGCCTGAAAACGCCCTCCTGTGGGCCGCAATGGCCGAAATCGACTTTTGAAGCCGGAAATGGCGACCCGGGCTGTGGAGGCAAATATCCACATCCGAAGCCCAAAAACTCCCCTCCGGGCTGCGATGGCCGAAATCGACTTTTTAAGCCGAAAACGGTGACCAGGGTTTCGAAGGCCAAAATCCACATCCGGAGACCAAAAACGCCTCTCAGGGCTGCGATGGCTGAAATCGAATTTCAGAGCCGAAAACAGCGACTCGGGCTGTGGAGGCGGAAATCCACATCCGGAGCCCAAAAACTCACTCCTGGGCTGCGATGGCCGAAATCGACTTTTGATGCTGAAAATGGCGACCCGGGCTGCCGAGGCCAAAATCCACGTCCGGAGCCCGAAAACGCCTCCCCGGGATGCGATTGCCGAAATCGGATTTTGGAGCTGAAAATGGCGACCCAGGCTGCGAAGGCCGAAATCCGCATCCGGAGACAAAAAACGCCTCCCCTGGGCTGCGATTGCCGAAATCGTCGTTTGAAGCCGAAAACGGCGACCCATGCTGCGGACGCCAAAATCCACGTCCGGAGCCCGAAAACTCACCCCCGGTCCTCGATGGCCGAAATCGAGTTTAGAAGCCGAAAATTGCGACCCGGGCTGCGGAGGCCAAAATCCATGTCCGGAGCCCGAAAACGCCCCCTCCCCCCCCGGGCTTCGATGGCCAAAATCGACTTTTGAAGCCAAAAGTGGCGACATGGTATGCGAAAGCCAAAATCCACGTCCGTAGCCCTATAACTCCCCCTGGGTAGCGATGGCAGAAATCGACTTTTGGGGTATGTCTACACTACCACCCTAGTTCGAACTAGGGTGGTTAATGTAGTGCTACGAACTTGCGAGGTGTACAGGTAGTTCGGAATAGGAAGCCTAATCTGAACTACCTAGTCCATGCCGCGTGTAGCCGCAGGCACGGAGACCGCACTAACCGGCATTTAAAAATGGCGGTGCCCGGCAACATGCAAATGAAGCCCGGGAAATTCAAATCCCGGGCTTCATTTGCAAGTTCGTATGACTACATTAGCCACCCTAGTTCGAACTAGGGTGGTAGTGTAGACATACCCTGAGATATAGCACAGCACAAGCTCGATGTTGATGTAGGAGCCAGGGCAGACAGCCTTAGTCCTGTTGGGGGGAAGGGGTTTACAAGCCCCTGAACCCCCCCTGTACTGGACTTAGTCTGCTCTCTTCATGCTTCCCCCAGACAAGAATGATCCTTTTCCCAGCCACCGGTGACTCACTACTCCCAGGCAACCACACCCCTTCCTTTGTTCAAACTCCTTCCCCTGGCCAGGTGTGAAGTGGCTGGGCCATTGCCTATGTGCCACAGACACACTCAGTCTCTGCTGACCAGTATAGGACAGTAGGGGGGTCTCACGCATAGCATAACACAGCAACCAGTGAATGCAACACCAGAGTGAATTCAGGGCCACAAGACTTGATAGCACCCCCCTACTACGTCACATCTCTCCCCCCTTCAAGTGCAAACTGAGAGGGTCACTCAGCCTGTGGCCTGAGGAAGTTCGGGTTCCCCACAGTGTAAAGCATCGGCTGTGACATTGGCGCTCCCCTTTGCTTGTGCCTGCCACGGCGACATCCTACAGGACCCGGCTCCGCCTTGTTCAACTGCGGGATGACTTTGAGGAGGCTGGCAAGGGCCCACTCTCTGCGATCGTATCAGCCCTTCCTCTTCCCTTGGGCTCTGCCCAGGGTCTCCCTGGCAGGGCCCATGTGCTCAGTGAGCCTTTCCCGGTAAGCCAGAATGTCCTCCACCCCCGACTCTCCATCCAGGGAGGCCTCCCCCTCCCATAACTCTCTCAGCAAGCCCAGGGGTTCCCTCCCACTTCAGTCGGGGAGAACCTGGTGGACCCTTGGTGCACCTCCCTGTGTGCAGACAGCAGGTGGGGCAGGTACTCGCCCCAGTCCTGCAGGTGCTCATACATGAAGACCTTGGGTATCTGCTTCAGGGTCCTCTGGAACCTCCCCACCAGCCCGTTGAACTGGGAGCAATACACTGGGGCCCATGAGAGCTGGACCCCGTGCTTCTCCCACAGGTAACCAAGTAGGGCTGACATGAAATTGGACCCCTGGTTTGGGAGGACCTCCTTGGGGAAGCCACCCTGATGAAAATGGCCAGCAGCATGTCTTCCACCATGTCCGCATCGATAGAGGGCAGAGTCACAGCCTTGGGGTAGCAGGTAGCCAAATCCATCACCACCAGGATGTATTTCTCCCCCGTCCGGGTCGCCCTGCCAATAGGCCCCACTCTATCTATTGCTGCCTTCTGGAAAGGCTCTTCTATGATGGGCAGACACCTCAAGGCAGGTTTCCCCCAGTCTCGGGCTTTCCGCGTCCTCTGACAGGAGTCACAGGCCCAGGCATATCGTTGCATGGCCGCAAATATCCTGGGCCAGTAAAAGGTCTGAAGCAGCCTCAGCCGGGTGCTCTGGATCCCCTGGTGCCTCGCGAATGGGACTTCATGGGCCAGGTACAATAGCCTAGGGTGATACTTTGGGGGAGCCACCAGCTGCTGCTGGACCCCCCATGACCCCACTTTCCTTTGGGGAGCCATTCCCAATACAGGAATCCCTTCTCCCACAGGACCCTCTCCTGGCAGTTTCCCCCCAGGGGCTGAGCTGCACCCAGTTCAGCCCGGTCCCTTAGAGTCTGCAAGGAAGGATCTGCTTGCACCACAGCCTGGAATTCAGCAGCTGAGGCAGGGACCTGCTGGGCCCTGTGTCTGCTGGGATCATAGAATCATAGAACCATAGAGCTGGAAGAGACTTCAGACGGTCATCAACTCCAGCCCCGTGCTCTAGGCAGAACCAATCCCAACTAAATCAACCCAGCCAGGGCTTTGTCAAGCCGGGACTTAAACACCTCTAGGGATGGAGGACTCCACTATTTCCCTAGGGAACCCAGCCCAGTGCTTCATCACTCTCCCAGTGAAATAGTTTTTCCTAATATCCAACCTGGACCTCTCCTACCCTAGTATGCCATTAGCCTTCTTGGCTACAAGGGCGCCCTGCTGACTCATATCCAGCTTCTCATCCATTGTAACCCCCAGGTTCTTTTCCGCAGAACTACTACTTAGCTGGTTGGTCCCCAGCCTGTAACAATGCTTGGGATTCTTCCGTCCCAAGTGCAGGACTTTACACTTGTCCTTGAGGAACCTCATCAGATTTCTTGTAGCCCAATTCTCCAGTTTGTCTAAGTCACTCTGGACCCTATCTCTGCCCTCAAGCATATCTACCTCTCTCCCTAGCTTAGTGTCATCCGCAAAATTACTGAGGGTGCAATCCATCCCCTCATCCAGGTCATTAATAAAGATATTGAAAAATACTGGTCTGAGAATCGAACCTTGGGGCACTCTGCTAGAAACCAACCGCCATCCTGATATTGAGCCGTTGATCACTACCCGCTGGGCCCAGCTTTCTATCCATCTTCCTGTCCATTTATCCAATCCACATTCCCTTAACTTGCTGACAAGAATATTGTGGGAGACCGTATCAAAAGCCTTGCTAAAGTCAAGGTATATCACATCCACTGACTTTCCCACGTCCACAGAGCCAGTTACCTCATCATAGAAGCTAATCAGACATGACTTGCCCTTTGTGAATCCATGCTGACTATTCCTGATCACTTTCCTCTCATCCAAGTGCTTCAAAATGGATTCCTTAAGGATCCCTTCCATGATTTTTCCAGGAACCGAGGTAAGACTGACCGGCCTATAGTTCCGTGGATCGTCCTTCTTCCCTTTTTTGAAGATGGGCACTACATTTGCCTTTTTCCAGTCATCGGGGATCTCTCCCAATCTCCACGACTTTTCAAAGATAATGGCCAAAAGGCTCCTCAATGACATTTGCCAACTCCCTCAGTACCCTCGGATGCATTAAGTCCGGACCCATGGATCTGTGTACGTTTCGCTTTTCTAAATAGTTCCTAACCTGTTCTTTACCCACCACGGGCTGTCCATCTTCATCCCATCTTGCGTAACTGAGAGCTGACCTTGTCCGTGAATACAGAGGCAAAGAAAGCATTGAGTGCTTCAGCTTTCCCCACCTCATCTGTCACTAGGTTACCTCCTTTATCCAGTTGGGGCCCCACACCTTCTCTGATCACCTTCTTGTTAACATGCCTGTAGAAACCTTTCTTGTTATCCTTCACATCCTTAGCCAGTCGCAATTCCATTTGCGCTTTCGCCTTCCTGATAACCCCCCGGTATTCTCGAGCTATACCTTTAAACTCCTCCCTGGTCATTTGTCCAAGTTTCCACTTTTTGTAAGCTTCCTTTTTGTGCTTAAGTTCACCAAGGATTTCCCCTGTAAGCCAATCTGGTCTCCTATCATGTCTGCCTCACTTGCTATGCATCGGGATGGTTTCTTTCTGTGCCTTCAATAATGCTTCTTTAAAATACTGCCAGCTGTCCTGGACTCCTTTCCTCTTCATGTTAGCATCCCAGAGTATTCTGCCCATCAGGTCTCTGTGGGTATGTCTACACTACCCCGCTAGTTCGAACTAGTGGGGTAATGTAGGCATACCGCACTTGCAAATGAAGCCTGGAATTTGAATTTCCCGGGCTTCATTTGCATAAGCGGGGCGCCGCCATTTTTAAAACCCCGCTCGTTCGAACCCCGTGCAGCGCGGCTACACGGGGCATGAACTAGGTAGTTCGAACTAGGCTTCCTAGTTCGAACTACCGTTACTCCTCATTCCACGAGGAGTAACGGTAGTTCGTGCCCCGTGTAGCCGCGCTGCACGGGGTTTGAACGAGCGGGGTTTTAAAAATGGTGGCGCCCCGCTTATGCAAATGAAGCCCGGGAAATTCAAATCCCAGGCTTCATTTGCAAGTGCGGTATGCCTACATTACCCTCCTAGTTCGAACTAGGAGGGTAGTGTAGACATACCCTGTGCTAATCAAAATCTGCTTTTCTGAAGTCCAAGATGTGTATTTTACTCCTCTATTTTCTTCCTTTGCTCAGGATCCTGAAATCTACCATTTCATGATCACTGCTTCTGAGGCTGTCACCCACCTCTACTTCCCCCATTAGTTCCTCCCTATTTGTGAGCAGAAGGTCCCTGGTCAGATCCTTCAGAACTTGTACTAAGAAGTTATCCCCAAAAACTTTCTGGATTGCCTGTGTACTGCCGTATTGGTCTCCCAACAGATGTCAGGATGCCAGGGATGGGACTCTGCGCCCCCTGCAGGGAGCCCTCCCCTGGCTCAGGGTTGCCAGCCCCTGGCTCTGGCTACGGGTGGTGACCAGGGCACTGTGGGGTCCATCTGGCCACTCCTTTAGGTCACCCCCCATCAGCACTTGCGTAGGCAAGTGCCAGTGCATCCCACTTCCTTGGGGCCCTCCTTAGCCCCCCATCTCAGATGTACCGGGGCTACAGGCACCTTAAACAGGGTTCTGTCTATACCCCTCAGGGTCAGCTGAGTGTTGGGCACCATGTGGTCCGGGGCTAATATATCGGGCCAGGCTAGCATCACCTCCGCCTAGTAGCCTGTCACCATCCTGCCATCCACCTTCAGGGGCACAAGGCACTCGCTCTGCAAGGGCCGCCCTGTCCCCACCCAATACATGGAGAGACCTGCCTCCGGAGCATTAGGTCTCCCTGAGGAGCTGGCCTGAGTAGCCTCCCGACTGAGCTGTGGTCAGCCTGTCAGCCCCTGCCCCAGGGCAGCCCGCTCCTCCTCCAGCCCCAGCCAGTTAATCCTGGGAAGTCTCAGGTTATGGAGCTTGTCCTGGTGCCTGGGGCATTGAGCCCATTTGTGGCCCCTTTGCCCACAGCAATGGCAGGTCAGGCCCAATGGGTCTCCTCAGGCCGGCTGCTCCATCCGGGTACTGGCTGACCCTCTGCAGGTAGAACTGCTGGGCCTCGCTTCCTGGGCTCACCCCATAGGTGATTTCCTCAATTGCACAGCTGAGAACTGGTCTCTGCGCAATTTCCTCTCTGGGACTCCCTTTCACACCTGGACCGGCTGTCCAAGAACTCATCAGCCAGCTTCCCCTTGCTGTGGGTGTCCTCTGGTTTCTGAGCCTTGAGCCAGAGCCTCAGGTCAGATGGGCACGCTCCATAGAACTGTTCCAGGATCATAAGCTCTGCAGTCTTGGCCCTTGTCCCGTACACCCACTTGTGGCAGTATTGCATCAGGCAGGAGGCCAGATCCACATAGGTCTCCCCTGTCCCCTTCAGCGCCTCCCAGAACTTTTTCCTGTATGTCTCAGGAGTCAGCCTGAACTTGTGCAGCTGGGCCTGTTTGACCCATTCATAGTCCCCCGGCTGCAGCTTCTCCAGCTGGCTGAGCACCCCTGCGGCCTTCTGATCCAGCAAGGGGGTGAGCTGCTGGAGCCAGTCAGGTGGGGGGACCTGGTACAGCTCGCAGGCTCACTGAAAGGAGCTAAGAAACCCATCCATGTCCCCTACGTCCTTACATTGGGACAGCATGAGCTTCTCCAAGCGTCTGGCTGTCCCAGGCCCCCTGGATCCCTCTGCACTCACCGCAACTGGGACCTCTCAGCTTCTTCACTCTGCAATGGCCTGCTCATGCTGCCGCTGTCTCTCGGTCCTGGCGCTCCTTCTCCAGTTCCTGGCGCTCCTCCCGACAGGTCTCACACTCCTTCTCATGGTCCTGCCGCTCCTTCTCTTTTTCTTGTGCCTCCAATTCCTTTAGCCTCAGCTTGATCTCTAGCCATCACAGCTCTGCCAAGAGGGACCTCACCTGAGATGAACTGCTGCTGGTAGAGCGTGGCCTGGTGGGTAATGCATCTGTCTTATGGACTCCAGCCCTCCCTCCTGCCTGAGAGTCTGAGACGCTCCGAGGGGGTGTCTGGCTGCTCCCTGCTGGGACAGGATCCAGGCCCCTGGAATGGTCATTCTCTTCCAGCCGGACAATCAACTGGGCCTTGGTTGCTTTCCTCACTGCCAGGCCCCTCTCCTTGCACTGCCCCACAATGTCTGCCTTCAGGAGTCTGATGTAGTCCATCTTCCTGCCATTCCCTGGGGTGCAGACTCACCGGCCAATGCTGGAGCACCACACGACTCCCAGGAATCGCTTCGCTCTGCCTCCAGCACACCTGGCTCTTGCAAGCCCCCTTTCTTCTACTGTGCCCAGTCACTTGCTGCTGGAAGCTCTATCCACGGAGTGCAGTGCATCCCACCCCTGGCACCACTGTGACAACGCGTCGGGGAGACCCCGACCCTGCACTCTCATCCGCAGCCAGATGTGACTCTCTGCCAGCAGTAGAGTAAAAAGGGTTTATTGCTTCTCTGAGATACAGCACAACACAGGCTCGATGTTGACGTAGGAGACAGGGCAGACAGCCCTTGAACCCTGCCCTGTACTGGACTTAGTCTGCTTTCTTCATGCTTCCCCCAGACAAGAATGCTCCTTTTCAGAGCCACCGGTAACTCACTACTCCTAGGCAACCACACCCCTTTCTTTGTTCAAATGCCTTCTCCTGGCCAGGTGTAAAGCAGCTGGGCCATTGCCTACATGCCACAGACACACACAATCTCTGCAGACCAGCATAGGGCAGTAGGGGTCACACACAGCATAACGCAGCAACCGGTGAATGCAACACCAGAGTGAATTCAGGCCACAAGAGTGGATAGCACCCCCACGCCGCCCCACGTCACATGGGGCACAAGCTAAATATAAGTCAACAATGTGATGCTGTTGCAAAAAAAGCAAACATGATTCTGGGATGCATTTACAGGAGTGTTGTGAGTTAGACATAAAAAGTCATTTTTCCACTCTATTCTATACTGATTAGGCCTCAGTTGGGCTATGTCTACACTGACGGATTCTTGCGCAAGTACATCTTGTGCAAGAATTCCTGCGCAAGAACTCTTGCACAAGAACACGTCCACGTGGCCATATGATTTTACACTGATGGCCATTTTAGCCCTAAGACTTTCTTGCACAAGAAACCCTTGCCACGTGTCCACACTGCCCTCTTGTGCAAGAGGTCTTGTGCAAGAGAGCTTACACTTGTTAGAAAAGAATGTAGCTCTTGCACAAGAAGCCCTCTCTTCCCACGCTTTGCTTTAATTTTTCTTGGGCAAGAGCGGGCAGGCAGTGTGGACACTCTGTGGAAGAACGGCCGTTCTTGCAGAAGAACCCACCAGTGTAGACATAGCCTTGGAGTATTGCTTCCAATGCTGGGCACCACATTTCAAGAAAGATGTGGAGAAATTGGAGAAGATCCAGTAAAGAGCAACAAGAATTATTAAAGGCCTAGAAAACTTGAGCTATGAGGGAAGACTGGGCTTGTTTAGTTTAGAAAAGAGAAGATTGAGAGGGAACATTATAGCAGTTTTCAAGTACCTAAAAGAGTGTTACAAGGAGGAGGGAGAAAAATTATTCTCCTTCGCCTCCGTGGATAGGACAAGAAGCAATGGGCTTCAACTGCAGGAAGGGAGGTTTCGGTTGGTTATTAGGAAAAACTTCCTAACTGTCGGGGTGATTAAACACTGTAATAAGTTGCCTAGGGTGGTTGTGGAATCTCCATCTCTGGAGATATTCAAGAGCAAGTTAGATGGACATCTATCATGAATGGTGTAGACGGTGCTTCGTCCTGCTGTGAGGGCAGGGGACTGGACTCAATGACCTCTCGAGGTCCCTTCCAGTTCTAGTGTTCTATGATTCTAACTGCCCCAACTGTGGGAAAAGCTTCAGTCTGAGCTCAACCTTTATTCAGCATCAAAGAATCCACACAGGAGAGAGGCCCTACCAATGCAATGAGTGTGAGAAAAGCTTCAGTCAAAATTCATCTCTTGTTAAGCATCAGAAAATTCACACAGAAGAGAAACCCTATAACTGTCCAGACCGTAGGAAAAGCTTCAGTTACAGTGTAGAATTCAATGATCATCAGAGAACCCACACGGGGCAGAGATCCTATAAATGCAATGAATGTGGGAAAAGCTTCAGTTGCCTCTCTCACCTTTGATCCCATTCCACAACCCACACAGGAGAGACCATATAACTGCTCTGACTGTGGGAAAAGCTTCACTTACAGGTCAACGCTTACTGCTCACCAGAGGATTCACACGGGGGAAAACCTTTTCAGTGCTCTGAATGTGGAAAAAACTTTCAGAAAAAAAGTCTCAGCCCTTTCTGAACATCAGAAAATCCAGAGGAGAAAGACCCTCTGTGTCATCCCATAAGTGTTGTCATTGTGGGAAAAGTTTCTAAAACAAATCAGTTATTTTATTCACCAGAGATCCCACACAGGTGAGAAACCTTACTTGTGCAATGAGTGTGGGAAAAGATTTAGAAGTTGCTCACACCTTCTGTCACATAAGAGACTTCACAGTAATGAGAAACCCTATAAGTATAGCAAAATGCAGGACAATGTAGCACTTTAAAGACTAACAAGATGGTTTATTAGATGATGAGCTTTCGTGGGCCAGACCCACTTCCTCAGATCAAATAGTGGAAGAAAGTAGTCACAACCATATATACCAAAGGATACAATTAAAAAAAATGAACAAATATGAAAAGGACAAATCACATTGCAGAACAGAAGGGGAATGCGGGGGGGTGGGAAGGGGGAGGAAGGAAGGTAAGTGTCTGTGAATTGCTGATATTAAAGGTAGGGAGAGTGGGATGTTTGTGAGTTAATGGTATTACAGGTGATAATTGGGGAAACTGTCTTGGTAATGGGTGAGAAAGTTCAAATTCTTGTTAAGTCCTTGTTGGCAAGTGTCGAATTTTAACATGAATGACAGTTCAGAGGATTCCCTTTCAAGTGCAGATGTAAAAGGTCTTTGTAGCAGAATGCAGGTGGCTAAGTCATTTAGAGAGTGTCCTTTCTGGTTAAAGTGGCAAGAAACTGTTTTCTCTTTGTGATCTTGTCTGATATCTGTTTTGTGGGCATTAATCCTTTGGCGAAGTGTCTGAGATGTTTGTCCAATGTACATAGCAGACGGACACTTTCGGCACATGATAGCATAGATTATATTTCTGGATGCGCAGGAATATGTGTTCTTGATCTTATAACTCACTTGGTTAGGTCCAATAATGGTATCAGCAGAATGAATATGTGGACAAAGCTGGCAACGGGGTTTGTTGCAAGGGAAGGTACCAGGGTTGGTATTAGTGTGGTATGTCCTGTGGTGGTTGGTAAGAATCATCTTGAGGTTAGGTGGTTGTCTATAGGAGACTATGGGTCTGTCTCCCAGAGCCTCTTTGAGTATGGTATCCTGTTCCAATATAGGCTGTAGTTTATTGATAATGTGTTGGACAGGTTTAAGTTGGGGGTTGTAGGTGATGGTTGTGACTACTTTCTTCCACTATTTGATCTGAGGAAGTGGGTCTGGCCCACGAAAGCTCATCATCTAATAAACCATCTTGTTAGTCTTTAAAGTGCTACATTGTCCTGCATTTTGCTTCAACTACCCCAGACTAACACGGCTACATTTCTATCCCTATAAGTATACTGACTATGGAAAAGTCTTCCAGCATAGCTCAAACTTCAGTACACATAAGAAAATCCCCAGAGGACACAAACCTCTGTGGACGACGCATTGGGGTCTCCCGTCTCCTGCACCCCCGAAATGGCACGAACAGACTCCGCCAGCCAGTAGAATAGAGGTGGTTTATTGCTTCTCCAGTATACAGCACAGCACAGATGTCATCAGGTTACAGGACAGGCCTAGGATGCCTCAACCCCCCTTGATATGAGGCAGGGGTCTCGGCTTCTAAACCCCCCAGCCTGTTGCTGAGGCTGCTTCCTCCATGCTCCCAGACAGAAACTAACTCACTCTCCTCCAGCCCTGCCCCCCAGCCAGGGCAGCATTCACCTTCCTTTATTCCTCTCCATGGGGGTTAGCTGGTCGGACCGGTTGAGAGATCCCTTTGCATAATGACCCATCCCTGTCCTTCTGGGCTGTGGTACCGGCGGCAGCCAGTGGGGTTACCACAGACCCATAGAAACCAGCATGTTCCCCCCCACTACGTCACAGGGGGCAAGTGGCTGCTGTGAAGTAGCCTCTGTCCACAGCAGCCCGGGCTGGCCGTGAACAGACACCGGTCCAGCAGTAACCCCTGTCCACGGAGGCGGGAGGGGTATGTGTCCTAGGTCCCTATGAACAGAGGTTGCTCCATCTCCCACAGGGGGAATGTGAATAGTCAACAAGATTAACTGATAAACCTAGGCTTATCAACTTATCAGTTGATCGTATAGTTGACTACTTGTTGACACCTCCGCCTTACATCCCCATCCACTCCACAGCCCCCACTCTACTTTCTCTCTCATTTACTGTCCCTTCTCACCCCCATCTTGCTCATATCCTTGGCCTCTTTCACTCCCCTCCATCTTTTTCCCTCCAGCCCATCCTCATCCTGGCTGGGTCATTTAGGGAGCCTCTAGAAAACTATGAATAAGTGTCTCTGCGTAGGCAAGTATGTGCATGCATGCATTGTATGCGTGTAAATATGAGACTGTGGTTTATGTAGGGAGCTGTGTGTATTGATGCATGTGTACATATCTGTGGGAATAACATTTGCAGACACTTCAACTTTTAAACCTTTTGCTAACTTGTGTACAAAAAAATTCATGACATAAAATGTATATGTATTCGTTTCATGATAAGTTTGAAAAGGGAACTTTAAATGTATTATTTCTTAAAATGTAATTGTTTTTGACAATTTATAATACATTGCTTACCATCTTTGCCTAGCTCAGGGGTGGACAATAAATCAGAGGGTTAGCCTCTGGTGGGCTGGCAGCACTTTATATATCTGCACATTTGCAGGTACAGAAGCTTGCAGCTCCTATTCCTGCAGATCACTGTTCCTGGCCAATGGGAGCTGAAGGAAGTGGCATGGACAGGGACACTGAGAACAGCAATTTGCAGCCAACAGGGGTTGCAAACAGATGTACCTGTGGACATGCAGGTAAATAAAGCACCAACCACCCTTCAGGTGAACTGCATCTGGCCCACAGGACACTTATTCCCCACCTGGTCTAACTTTATTATAAACTCTTTTTTGCAGATTTTTTGTTTTTATGTCTCAGATGGGTAGCCTTGTTAGTCTATAACTGAAAAAAATGAAAAACATCAAATGGTTCTGCAGCGCCTTGGAGATTAACACAAAATGTTGAGGGTTGTGCCCACAAAAGCTCATGATATTATCAGCATTTTGTGTTAGTCTCTAAGGTTTTGCAGGACCATTCATTAAGTTTTTTCTTTTTATGTGTATGTGCAGCACCAATCATGCTGGAGCCCTGATCTTAGTTGGGGTCTCGAGGCACTAAACAAAAATTATAATAATAAATAATGTGGAAGTGTATGTTCATACATGCTAGATGTGTACACATGAATACAAGTGTGTATCTGCATGAGAAAGTTTCTAAAGATTTGATTATATCGGTATCTGGACATATGGTTTTCAATAGTTCTGCTCCATGGATTTGCATTTGGCCTTCAGGAGTAGACCTTTAATGGACCAATTGCAGCTGGGATAACATAAGGTCCTAACTCCACCCATACAATTACAGTAAGTGTAGGGAACAAAACCCGGACACGGAAAGAGGGGCGAGAAAGACCGGTGTGAAATATCGTGTTATGTAAATCCCCTTTTTGAGTCACTGTCCGCCAGCCCCAGCCCTGTAACGAATGGCCGCGGAGCAGTAACAGCCCAGCCCTGCTGAGCACGGACGTGGGGAACTCGGGCAGGGGCGGGGCAAGGAGAGCGGGAGATACGGACATTGCCGTCCAGGCTCACTGCTGGGTCTGAGGCGAGGTGGCCTAAGGGTAGCCATGGCAACCACTGCACCAAGCCCGGACCGCAGCGCCCTGCTCCAAGCTGCCGGGTGTCGGTTGCTATTTCCGCACGACGTAAGGAGACGTAGAGGGCGGGACCAATATACGGGTAACAATATGGCGTCGCCCGAGAACGTGACGGTTGTCCGTTGTGTCTGTTGCTGTGGTCACGTGTGAATCATGTGACGCAGTTCCAGGCCGATGAGGTCATCAGTGGTTGCTCGTGGTCACGTGATCGCTGCCTACGCGCGGGGAGTCTGGGTGCAGATGGCGGACGCAGAGGCCGAGGCGTCTCCGCGCCCTGAGATGGAGCGGCTCGTGGTCGCTCTTCGCGCCCGTCTCTGGCAGTTGCAAGCGGAGCTGCGCGAACAGGAGGTTTCGGAGTCTTCGTCCCGGGCCTACTGCCGGGGGTTCTGCCAGGTGGGAGCCGAGCCTGGGTGGGTTCGTGAGGCCCCGGGGCTCCGGGCGGGGGCTGTGGTCCCGAATACGCTGCGGTCGCGGTCTCCACACCACGCCCGGTTTGCCGGAGGCTGGCGGCTCTCCCAGCTTTGCCCGCGGCGCCGCGTAGAGTGCGGCCGCCTTGGCCTTAGGCCGCGCGGAGCTCGTGTGCCCGGCCGTGGGGTGGGAGCTCGGAGCGGTTGTGTCGGGAGAGCCTGTCCGCCACGCCGGGCGAGCCAGGCCTTCTTGTGAGCCTTTGTATCGGTGAGCGCACCCTGGCTTCTCAGTTTGCAGTTCCTTCCCATTCTGAGGCGTGAGCTATTCGCGTTTAAGGTGTTACCTTTCTGCACGCTGTTCATCAGTAGTGTTTGGGCGTCCTGCGCAGGTCGTGTCTTTTGTCATCGAGTGTGCGCTCCAGAATGTAAGTTTTATTTTAAGAAAAAAATTTTCTCTTGCCACCACAAGGTTGCAAGTACGGCAGTGTTGTGTTAGTCAGTAGTTCTGAGGAGGTATTCAAACTCAAATAGACAAATCTAAATGCGTTCTTAGATATTTCACTGCTCATTTCAGCAGAAATACGTTATTACCTGTAATAGCCAACAGCATGTGTGGGAACAGAATTCTCTAGCTGTTTCCTTAAATATTAATGCAGTTGTTTGGTATAATAATTTGCATCATATTGAAAAGTCAGAGACCTAATTGCTTCAATATTAAAAACATGAATTTGTGTGTATCTTCTTGGTAGTCAATAAAAGAACATAAGAACAGCCATACTGGGTTCAGACCAAAGGTTCATATAGTCCAATGCCAGATGATTCACAGGAAGTGAACAAAAACAGGTAATCATAAAGTGGTCCCTCTCCTGTCATCCATTTCTAGCCCCAAACAGGCTGAGCACACAGTTTGTAGCCTTTTTGACTAATAAGTATTGATGGCCCTAACCTCCATGAATTTATCTAGTTCTTCCTTTAACCCTGTTCAAGTCCTGGTTTTCACAACCTCTTCTGGCAAGGAGTTACACAGGTTGACTGTGTGCTTCATGAAGAAAAACTTCCTTTTAAACCTGCTATCTACTTACTTCATCTGGTGACCCTTAGTTCTTAGGTTATGGAAACAAGTAAATAATAGGGATGTGAACAACTAGTCGACTATCCAATAAACAAATGCTTATTGGATAGGGTTGCCAGGTGTCCTGTATTGAACTGGACAGTCCGGTATTTTCACCTCCTGTCTGGTTTAAAAAAAAAAAAATTTCAGAAAATACCGACACCTAAAATGTGTAGTATTTTCTGATTTCCCCCCCCCCCCCCCCCAGGCCAGGAGGCAAAAATCCCAGGTGCTTACCGGGTTCCACAGGGGAGCTGTCTGGCCCGGCGCAGGTAGGTAAGATGGTGGGCCAGCAGCCGGTTAGGGCCAAAAAGCCGCAAAAGCAAAGCGTTTCTTAAAGGGACTATGTTGTTTTTCTTTCTTTCTTTCTTTCTTACAAACAAACAAACAAACAACTCACTCTCACACTCACTCACTCACTCTTGGGGTTCTTTTTTTTTTTTCCTCAACAACTTTGGTCTCTTCCTTTCCCCCCCCTTTTTTTTCCTCGACAAAATTTTTTCATTTTTTTGGCGGGGGAGATGTTGAGTATTTTTTGTTAAACCATCTGGCAACCCTATTATTGGATAGTCGACATGCTAGTCAACCAGTCACTTCCCCCACCTTTGCTGCCTCTATCAGAAAGAGGTAGCAAGTGGGGGGCAGAGCAGGGGTGCTTGAAAGCAGCAGTGCCACATGATGGAGCAGGCAGCGCTGCCGCTTTGAAAAGTTGCTGGGAGCACAGGGTGCTTTCACCTTTGAAGTGTAGCAATAGCCCTGGGGCAGTTGCTACATTTCAAAGGTGGAGGCACCCTTATCGACTAATTGAAATCTTACATCCGTAATAAATAACTTTTTCTTATTCACTTTCTCCACACACGTCATGACTTAATAGACTTCTATCATATCCCTTTCTTTTAATCTCTCTTCATATGAGGACCTGTTCCAAACCTCTAATGATTTTTGTTGCCCTTTTCTAAACCTTTTCTGATGCCATTATATCTTTTTTTGAGATGAAGCAGCCACATGAGTATGCAGTACTCAAGATGTGGGAGTGCCATGGATTTATATAGAGGTGATAAGATATTCTCTGTCTTCTTCTCTGTCCCTTTTTAAATCATTCCTAACATTGTTTGCTTTTTTTGACTGCTGCTGCGCATTAAGTGGATATTTTCAGAGAACTAGCCACAATAACTCCAAGATCTTTCTTGAGTGGTTCTAGCTAAATGAGTTCCCGTCATTTTGTATGTTCACTTGGGATTATTTTTTCCAATGTTCATTACTGTGCATTTATCAATATTATAAATCATTTCCCATTTTGTTGGTCAATCACCTCATTTTGTGAGGTCCTTTTGACACTCTTAACAGTCTGCTTTGCTTTTAATTACGTTGAGTAGTTTAGTATCATTTGCAGATTGTGCCACCTCACTGTGTTCCCCTTTCTCCAGATTATTTATAAATAAATTAAATAGCGTTGGTCCCACGATGGACGCTTTGGGGACACCACTTCCTCTCTCCAATCTGAAAACTGACCATTTATTCCTACCCTTTGTTTCCTGTCTAACCAGTTATCATTCCATAAGAGGACCTTCCCTGTTATCCCGTGACAACTAACTTTACTTAGAGCCTTTGGTGAGGGACCTTGGCTTTCTGAAAATCTAAGTATACTATATCCACTGGATCCCCCTTGTCCGCATACTTGACTCCCCCCTCAAAAAAACTCTAGTAAGGCATGATTTCCCTTTACAGAATCCATATTGACTTTTCCCCAACAAAGTGTGTTCATCTACGTGTCTGACAAGTTTACATGTACTTGAAATTGCTACACTATTTTTAGTCTGGCATCACATTGTTAGAGGACCCACAGCATCTTGAAGCAATATAAATTAATTTTGCTGTGGACTTTTGTCATCAAATCATAGCTAGCTTTTGAGCTTTGAATTTGAAGTGAAAAATAGTTTGGAGATATCTGGGTGGATTTTGGAAGGCTCTTGGATTAGAAGATCAGAGATATGGAACACAGAAATTCTGAGTTCATATTGAATATTTAACACGTTGTAATCAGCAATGATTTGGGAAAGAATAACTTAGAATAATTCTTCAGCTATTTAAAAAATAGCTATTACCTATTTAAATCTCTTTACTATGTATTCCAGTAATATTAGTAGTGTATTATAAGGGTGCAGTCACTTAAGGTCAATGTTATGTTGATCTTTTCTGACTTTCTGCATAGTCTGGACTGTAACATTTCTCTTAGTAATCTCTTCAGGAAACCCATAATTTCATTTTTATGGTCATAATTAGGGTTGTAAAAATGTGTTTAAAAAGTAAGTCTGTAACTGCAAAAAATCAGAGCGGTTACATATGCTATGGTCTTCGCAGTATAAAGCTTAAATAAATTATAATTGCAGAATCCACAGCGAAGCTTCCTGGGGAGTAGGGCCAGTCACATTCCCAGGGAGGCAGCATGTAACCTGCAGGAGGGGGGGAAGCGCCCAGCAGGGCCTGCCATGGACAGGGGCTACTCTGGCAGGCTCCATAGGGCTGGAGCCAGCCCTCAGCCTGGGGTGGACAGGGAGCTCCTCCAGAAGCTTACAATTAACGGTAAGGCTTACCAGTTAACTGATGAACTATTTACATCGGAATTAATACATCAAAGAATCACATTAGCTTGGGTGTAGCTTTGCACACTGGGCATCAAGGTTAGTTGGTCACCAGTCACACCCTCTTTCTTTTTCAGGGTTGCTGATTTCCTGGGTAAAGTTTCCCATCTTCTTAAGTGTGACGTACGTTCTTTGTATTACAAGATGTAATTTTCTCTAGTAGAGCAAATGTTATTTTTAATCTTGGAATAAGGAGGATGTTCCAAAGCACTAAAGACAGTGTTGAGGCAATATTTAAAATGTGTGTCTGGGTAGCTATAGGCCTGTTAGAACTTTAGCTATACTTACCCTGGAAAATCTGGGACAGTCTTGATTTTTAATCTCCTGTCCTGGTTTTCCCATGAAGCACTGAAATGTTCCAAAAAGGCCTGAGACTCCAAATGCAGCTGTTTGCTGGTGTTTCCCCTCCCCCTCTTTCGCTGTGGGAATGGGATTCAGGGACATTTCCTGCCCGGTAGGAGCTGCAGGAGGCAGTGCCTGTTGGGAGCATGGAAAAGCAAGTGATTTGCGGGTGGGCGTGGGGGGTGCGTGCAGGGAAGTGGCACGGGGTTCAGCTGGGCTGTTGGGGGTGAGGGAGGCACCAGGAACTTGGGCATGAGGCCATCTGGATTGCTCATCTGGACTGCGGGGGATGAGGGAGGCACAGGGAACAGATGGGCAGCTCAGCTGGGCTGTGAGGGGGGTGTCTAAGGAACCAGTGCAGGACTCAGCTGGGGTGGGGCATGCCAAGAAGCCCAGTGTGGGGGTGGCAGCAGGTGGCCTGAAATTACCTCCCCTGGTCTAGAAAAATCCCTCATCTGGGACCAGTCAGGTCCTGAGGGTGCCTGATCAGGGAGGTCAAACCCCTATCCCAAGTCTACTCTTGCATCCTCCCCCTTTGCCAGACACCCTACCCTTACCCTGCTCCTGCATCCACCTTTGCTCCTACTCCCTCCATCCTGGCCACACACTGCACCTTCCCCTGCTCCCTCCCCCTGGTCAGGTACCCTACTCCCAGCCTGATTCTGCACCCTACCTCCTACCCAGACCTCACATCCTCTCCCCCTTCTGCACCCCCACCTCCCTCCCAGATCCTGAACTCTGTTCTGCTCATTGGCAGCCCTGTCCCACACACTGAACCCTTCATTTTTTCCCCATATCAGACCCTAAGGGGGGTCCATAAAATACACCAGAAAAGCAAATATGGCCTATGGGAAGCCCTGAACCTCAGTCCTCTCTGCCCCTTCTGGTGCTGCATAGGGTGAGAAGAGGAGTGAGGTGTCTGAGTTGGGTGCAACGTCAGTGAGGGCTGGGGATTTTGGGAGGAGTTTTTTTTGTTTCTCACTTGTGTGGTCCTCAACTGATATTTCTGTGTGTCAGTGGTGCTGACCCAAAAAAGTCCTGACCCCTGCCATAAATAAAACTTTGAAACCTTTTGTGATAGACATAAATTAATATATTACTGTATTTTAAATGAAATTTGATTAAACTAACAAAGTTAAAATGCTTAATCTGTTTAATAATTTAAATAATTCTCCCTAACTGTAGCACTAGCAAAATGGTTTGGATGTAATTATGTAATTAATAGTAAGTGTCCATTAACAACTGGTGGTCCTTGGAAAGGTTTATATTGAGCCAGGTGGTCTACAGGCCAAAAAGTTTGAGAACCACTGAAATAGAAGCTCCTCCTGAGAGACCGCTGAAGGCTTCCTGCTGCTCCACGAGCCCATAGAGAGATCAGGTCTGTTTCCACGGTAGTGAAATCACCATGTCACTGGTGTAGATGATGGACAGACTTTTTGCGTTTTCTTCATCCAAGCAGTTGGTGATTTAAACAGTGTGTTAAGATGCCATGTGAAAACACTTAGCATGTACACAGAAAGGCAGGATGTATTGTCTCTCTACAGAGAGGGTTGTCATGACTTGTGTCACTGGGTGAACAAGTCCTTTGTGAGCTCTGTAAAAAGGTGAGATGTTTTTACTTCCAGATTCAAGGGACTTGTTCTGTCTTTGGGCTACACATTGTCTAGACATGAATGGAGTTAGCTGTGGCAATGCATTTCTCAGTTACTCTGACAAAAGTGAAACCTGGGCTAAAAGACCCCATGTCCAGGGAGAGAAAGTGCTGCTGTCAGAAGCAGTACATTCAAAGTCTCTCCAGTTTTCTCCAAAGATCTTCTTGGGTAACATCAACAAATTGCTTTGGGCTCAATCCTAGCTTAAAATTTAAATTGGATCAGGCCCTTTGTAAGCAGGCTGAAAGTGGTCTCATTTGGCAATTATTACTAGGTATTGTTTACATAATATAGGCATTGCCATCATGATACTGACATATACGTTTCTCAGTAGCTTTATATATAAAATAGAGAAATGTACCTTTCCAGCAGTGGTGGTGAGGATTGGTGACATGATCGTCTCCACCCTGTAATTGTCATGGTTAGTTCAGTCCTCCCTGGTCTGGCACCCTTGGGACCTGACTGGTCCCAGATGACGGATTTTGCCAGACCAGGGGAAGTCCTATCTGGCTCCCCGCAGACCTGGAACAGCCACCCGCCTCGCTGCCCTGCCGGTCCGCCCACTGCCTTCCCTGCTACGCTGGGCAGCCTACCTCCCTGCGCACCAGGCTCCTGGCCCTGCCGGGCATCCCCGTTGGGTTGTGCCTGGTTACATAGTTGTGCACTGGGGAGCCCAGCCCAGCCACAGCCCTCCACTGGGACTCTCTTGTTCTGGAACATAGAATCATAGAATCATAGGACTGGAAGGGACCTCAAGAGGTCATCGAGTCCAGCCCCCCGCCCTCAAGGCAGGACCAAGCTCCACCTACACCATCCCTGACAGATGTCTATCTAACCTGTTCTTAAATATCTCCAGAGAGGGAGATTCCACCACCTCCCTTGGCAATTTATTCCAATATTTGACCACCCTGAGAGTTAGGAATTTTTTCCTAATGTCCAATCTAAACCTCCCCTGCTGCACTTTAAGCCCATTACTCCTTGTCCTGTCCTCAGAAACCAAGAGGAACAAATTTTCTCCTTCCTCCTTGTGACACCCTTTTAGATATTTGAAAACCGCTATCATGTCCCCCCTTAATCTTCTTTTTTCCAAACTAAACAAGCCCAGTTCATGAAGCCTGGCTTCATAGGTCATGTTCTCTAGACCTTTAATCATTCTTGTCGCTCTTCTCTGTACCCTTTCCAATTTCTCCACATCTTTCTTGAAATGTGGCGCCCAGAACTGGACACAGTACTCCAGCTGAGGCCTAACTAGTGCAGAGTAGAGCGGCAGAATGACTTCACGAGTTTTGCTTACAACACACCTGTTGATACAACCTAGAATCATATTTGCTTTTTTTGCAACAGCATCACACTGTTGACTCATATTCAACTTGTGGTCCACTATGACCCCTAGATCCCTTTCCGCCATGCTCCTTCCTAGACAGTCGCTTCCCATCTTGTATGTATGGAACTGATTGTTCCTTCCTAAGTGGAGCACTTTGCATTTCTCTTTATTAAACCTCATCCTGTTTACCTCTGACCATTTCTCTAACTTGCTAAGGTCATTTTGAATTATGTCCCTATCCTCCAAAGAAGTCGCAACCCCACCCAGTTTGGTATCATCTGCAAACTTAATAAGCGTACTCTCTATCCCAATATCTACATCATTGATGAAGATATTGAACAGTACGGGTCCCAAAACAGACCCTTGAGGAACTCCACTTGTTATCCCTTTCCAGCAGGATTTAGAACCGTTAACAACAACTCTCTGACTACGGTTATCCAGCCAATTATGCACCCACCTTATCGTGGCCCTATCTAAGTTATATTTGCCTAGTTTATCATCCGTGGTTCTGCTGGACAATGGATGTTGCTGGTCCAGGGAGTC
The DNA here is from genome assembly GCF_052426305.1 of Pelodiscus sinensis. NCBI lineage: Eukaryota > Metazoa > Chordata > Testudines > Trionychidae > Pelodiscus > Pelodiscus sinensis. The sequence continues at coordinate 22,174,371 of NC_143077.1, read as the reverse complement.
CTGGATTACAGAGCCACCTGGGGGCAGGTCCCAGACCCGGCTCATACTAAGTCCTGGACTGCTGCGCTTCTGCCTCCCCTTCCTTCCTTCCTCACCACATCACGGAGACGGTGCTGGGGGAACTGGTTTTTTAGTTGGCTTTCCCCAGCACCAGCTCCTGATTTCCCCAACCCCCCTACCTTGTTGCCTCAGCTACAAAGGCAACAAGGGCGGTCGGGGGAGCAAGTAATCGAGTAGTGACTCCACTACCCAATAAGCCTAGGCTTTTTGGGTAGTCAACTATTCGACCAGTCACTTACATCCCTACTTTTTATATCAGGAGACTGCATATAGAGAACGTCTCTTGAGCAAAACACTGCTGTTTTTCCAATCACTTTATAGTGGAAATTTATCTTTTCCATGATTTTTTTTTTTTTACAGTGTAGTCTAAATGTTGCTATAGCATATATATTTGCATTTAAGTGTAAAATTTCGAGACAATTTTAATAATAAAACGTTTTTTCTTTCAGACATTATTACAATATGCTGGAACCCGGGGTGCATCAGAACATATTTTGCCTTTTTTGGAAGTATATCGAATCTCTATCCAAAACTTTGCTAATGCGCGACCATACTTGACTACAGAATGTGAAGATGTCCTTTTGGTACTTGGAAGGCTAGTACTGTAAGTTTTATTTGGTTCACTAATCTCTTATGAGTACAATAGAATCTCATGATTTTGAAATTACCAAATTTGGCAAATCTGTGATTAAGCAATACAAAAAATTGTCTTATTGAAATTTGAGACTTGTAGTACTAATTATGTTTATACTCTTGTATTCCAATTAAAACGTGCTAATCAGTGAGAGTCTGTTGCATCTAAGATAACTTTTGGGGAAGAAATATTACTTTCTTGGGGAAAATATTCAATTTGGTGTTCACTAACCAGGTGATTTGATATTTTCTAACTCAACCAGTCCGCTGTTAATTTCCCTTTCTCTGCTTTTCTTGACTGTCAGCTGTCTTGAAACTTTTACACAGAAACAAAAGTGTAAGTCCCATTTTTCAGAAATGACTTTGGCTTTCATAAAATTCACAGAACTGGAATATCAAGTTCTGTGAGATTTCCGAAAATTTTTAAAATATTACCACTTGTATCATCATCTTAAAGTTGCATGAGATTCCAGTTACCATCAAAAGACATTTATTCCATATGTTTACCGTGTAACTATCTGACACTGCAATTTTTTAATATTTATGTGAAGGTGATTAGAGTGCTTATGTTTTATCATAAAAGCAAGACGCTCATGATCATAGCCATCTACTATGGAGGAAGAAAATCTTAACCCAGTAACTTGCTTGTTCTCTCTGGTGTGTGAATGTTAGAGAGTATAGATTTCCAGGTAATCTTATTTCAAGTAATATATCTCTCTTCAGGAAAGATAATGGTATGCTGTACTATGTAGATTTGAAAGCTTGTCTGTCACCAACAGAAGTTGTTCCAATAAATATTACTTCACCTACGTTGTCTTTCCTATTCTAGGACCAGCATGACTCCAGCAATAGGGCATATGAACACTTGTCATGATCTTTGAAACCCCTCTCTGATGTTAGAGCCTGTTCAGTGAAGTTAAAAAAAATCCTATCCATAGCTTTATGTTTAAGAGTTAGGAGGGAAAGTATTTTCTTTAGAGTGTATTTGTCTACACAGCACCCTAAACTCAAATAAGATACGCAATTTGTGCTGTGCAAATTGCGTATCTTATCTCAAATCCATTTCAAAATAGCTTATTTTGAAATTTGGTGTGTCTACATATCATGAGATTTCAAAATAACGCACTATTTTGAGCCATCCCTAGTGCAGTGAGGTTTACCGGGATGGCGAAATAGCGCACATGTTATTTTGAAAAATATTTCAAAATAACGGGTGGCTTGTGTAGACGCAGAGTAGCTACTATAAATAGCTGTGCATTGTAGACGTACTCTTAATTATACAGAATGAATATAGAAGCTAGATATGAGGAGAGAAATTTTGTGCTGTGATTGTAGCCTGCACGTTCATCAAACTTAGTAATGAAGAGTGGAAGGGTGGAGCAGTAGTTGGGCGGCAAGTAAAATTAAGGGATGACTTTGTGTTTAGGGGGAAAAGTAGACATGCTTATATTATGAAGATCAACTAGAGACACATTGTGGAAGGAATGTTGCAGAAAGAAGGTAGAGGGGTTAGAAGTATAATGAAGGTGAGACCTTTAAGCTGCTGATGAGATGAGATGAGTTGATTGAGGGTTGTTTCTTTTCCCCTTTCACAAGATTCTGTATGGAGGGAAAGTAACAATTTAAGCAGTGGGTCAAAGGTAACAATTAGTGAGGCTTCCTATTCCATGAGAGTGTAGTGGTAGTATTGTTTCTTGGATAGAAATGATGAAACTGGCTATTCCTGGAGGAATTACCAAAACAAACTAAAAATTCTGTGCATAATATTTTTAAATTCTGCAAATTGTCAAAATAACACTATATAATGTTGCCAGTTTCAGTCATTTTGATAATTTATTTCAAAATACTTGTCAGCAAGTATGTAACAATATAGATAAAAACAGCCATCCTGGGTCAGATCAAGGGTCTAACTGACCCAATATTGTCTTCTGCCAGTGGCCAATGCCAGGTGCCCCAGAGGGAATGAACAGAACAAGTAATGATTGTGATCCATCCCCTGTTGCTCATTCCCAGCTTTTGGCAAGTAGGGGATAGGGCAGTGGTCTCCAACCTTTTTAGCCACAAGATCACTTTTTCAATATATGTGCAATGTAAGATCTACCTCAAACCCAAATACCCTTCCTTCCCCTTCTTTGAGGCCTTGCCCCTGCTCCACCCCTTCTCTGAGCCCTCACCCTGCTCACTCCATTCCCCTTCCTGCCCCAGCCTCACTCACTGTCACCAGCCTGGGGTAGAGGGTTGGGGTGCAGGCTCTGGTCTTGGGCCAAGGGATTTGGAGTGTGGGAGGAGTTCAGGGCTTAGCCCAGGGTGGGGGATTGGGGTCCAGGAGTGGTTTCAGGGTGCAAGCTCTGGGAAGCAGTTTGGATGTGAGGGACTCATGTCTGGGGCAGGAGGTTGGGTTCAGGGCTGGAACAAGGGTTCAGGAAGCAGGCTGTAGCTGGGCACCATTTAACTGAGATGGCTTCCGTGTGATGGGACAGTGGGGTTAAGGCAGGCTTACTCATGACCTGGCCTTGTACCACTCCTGAAAGCAGCTGGCATGTACAGCAATGGTGCCACATGCTGCGCTTCATCTATAGGCACTGAGCCCACAGCTTCTGCTGGCCACGGCTCCCTATTACTGATCAATGGGAGCTGTGGGAGCAGTAGCTCCGGGCAAAGATAGCATGTGGAGACCCCATGCTGTGCTTTTCTCAGGAGCTGCAGGGACATGCCAGCTACTTCCAGGAGCAGCAATTATGATAGGGATAATGACTCCAGCCATGACAGGTTAGGCATGTTAGAACTCACTATTAGAAGAAATTTAAGCGTAAGAGAGAAATGAAAATTACGAAATGCACAGACCAGTCAGAAACCAAAAATAACCCACTTTGCAAGCAGTAAAAGAAGTAACAACCACCTCCCACGTATGTGTTGGGTAAGGAGATGAGTAAAGGACAGTGTGTGTTTGTGAGAGCGACTGATATACAGTGTGTGAGTGCCAGAGTTGCATTGCCAAGCTTCCTCCATCCCCTTCTCCCTGTGTGGAGATAAGGAACAGAGGTTGGAGGAGGAGGGATACCCTGACATCAGCGCCCCTCTTTCTTCCTCCCAAACTCAGCACAGCAAGGAGGCGGCTCCTAAGGTGGCAGCTCCAAAGCAGAGAGCAGGAGCAGCATGACAATAGGTGGAGGGGCAACTGAAGTCCCAACGCTTGACAGCTTTCTGGCCAACCAATCAGGATCAGCTGTCAGAGGCGCCAAGATCTACTGGTTGATCCCAGTCTACTGGTTGGTAACCACTGGGCTAGGGACACCATCTGCACCCATAGTGGCTAATAACCATTGATGGACCGACCCTTCATGAATTTGAAACGTTGTGGAGATCAGGAGAGATCCTGGATGATTGGAAAAAGGCAAATGTAGTGCCCATCTTTAAGAAAGGGAAGGACGATCCAGGGAACTATAGGCCAGTCAGTCTTACCTCAGTCCCCGGAAAAATCATGGCGGGGATCCACAGGGAATCCATTTTGAAGCACTTGGAAGAGGGGAAGGTGATCAAGAATAGTCAGCATGGATTCATTAAGGGCAAGTCGTGCCTGACCAATCTGATGAGCTTCTGTTGATGAGGTAACTGGCTCTGTGGATATGGGGAAGCCAGTGGATGTTATATACCTTGACTTTAGCAAGGCTTTTGATACAGTCTCCCACAATATTCTTGCCAGCAAGTTAAGGGAATGTGGATTGGATAAATGGACTGTAAGATGGATAGACAGCTGGCTGAAAAGTTGGGCCCATCGGGTAGTGATCAATGGCTCAATGTCAAGATGGCGGTCGGTTTCTAGCGGAGTGCCCCAAGTTTTGGTTCTGGGACCGGTTTTGTTCAACATCTTTAATGACCTGGATGAGGGGATGGGTTGCACCCTCAGCAATTTTGCGGATGAAACTATGCTAGGGAGAGAGGTAGATATGCTGCGGGGCAGCGATAGGGTCCAGAGTGACTTAGACAAATTGGAGGATTGGGCCACAAGAAATCTGATGAGGTTCAACAAGGACAAGTGCAGAGTCCTGCACTTGGGACGGAAGAATCCCAAGCATTGTTACAGGCTGGAGACCAACTGGCTAAGTAGCAGTCCTGTAGAGAAGGACCTGGGGATTACAGTGGATGAGAAGCTGGACATGAGTCCACAGTAGTCTATGCCCTTGTAGTCAAGAAGGCTAATGGCATATTGGGTTGAATTAAGAGGAGCATTGCCAGTTGATCCAGAGATGTGATTATTCCTCTTTAATAGGCTCTAGTGAGGCCACATCTGGAGTATTGTGCCCAGTTCTGGGCCCCCAATTACAGGAAGGAGGTGGATGCATTGGAGAGGGTTCAGCGGAGGGCAACCAAAATGATTAGGGGTCTGGAGAATATGACCTACAAGGAGAGGCTGAGGGATTTGGGTCTATTTAGTCAGCAGAAGAGAAGAGTGAGGGGAGATTTGAGAGCAGCCTTCAACTTCCTGAAGGGAGGTTCCAAAGAGGCTGAAGAAAGGCTGTTCACACGAGTGATGGATGGCAGAACAAGGAACAATGGTCTGAAGTTGTGGTGGGAGGGATCCAGGTTGGATATCAGGAAAAACTAGGAGATTTCACTAGGAGAGTGGTGAAGCATTGGAATGGGTTACCTAGGGCAGTGTTTCCCAGTTGGTGAAGCAAAAACAAGGGTTCTGTGAAGAGCCAGCACTCCTTCTCTCCCCCCCCTCCCCCCCGTTAAAGAGACAGCCATGGTAAGGGCTTTTTTTTAATTAGCTCAACAAAACGCGGCAGGGGCCTTTTTTTTTTTTTTTTTTTTTTTTTTTAAGGCAACTCTAGGGGCTCCGTGGCCAAATAAATTTGGAGAGCATTAACCTAGGGAACTAGTGGGAGTCTCCATCCCTAAAGGTGTTTAAGTCTTGGCTTGGCTGGGTTGATTTAATCGGGATTGGTCCTGTCTTGGGCAGGGAGATGGACTTGATGGCCACCTATGGTTCTATGATTTCATGAATACCAAATTTTAAAAAGGGCTCTAGAGGTGAGCCTGGCGATTAAAGGCATGTAAGCCTGGCTTCTGTACCAGAAAACGGCTTGAAACAAAGTTTAAAAAAAAATTGTCAGACAGATTGATATACATTATGTTTTGGGGAAGAATCAGCATAATTTTTGTAATTTACTTGCATTTGCAGGGGAGGGGGAACGGTAGAGCATGTGAACAGATTGCTGTTGTAAATAATGTGGACTGGTCAATTGTATGACAATCTATATAGGGCTATATAAGTTTTATATAGTCAAATGCAAGGTCTTGTATGTAGGAACAAATACAGGAAGTGGGACTATATCCTGGAAAGTAACAATTCTGAAAGAGAGATAAAGGCCAACGTGAATTCTAGCAACTTGTGCTCTGTTGTCACTGAAATGGCAAATAAACAGTAATACAGGATGGGAAGTGTTATTGGTGAGACGGAGCTACTCACCATGCAGCCCGCAGGCCGTTTGTTTGTTGTTTGGGTTTATGCAGGGCTCAGCATGCGGCCTGTGAGTGGGATCCTTTGAACATGGCCTCCACTGGGAACATGCTCCGCTGTGGTGAGGCAGGGTAAGCATTGAAAGATGCAAGCTGATGGGCTAGTTGAAATAAACTGGTTTCTAGCCTCCAAGGAGGAGGTGCTGGGAGCACCAGTGCATTGTGGGAAGTGCTTGTATTCATGCCCATCAGTGTGAAAGAAGCTATTTGCATATATATATGCAACCACACTTAAGTTGCAGCCCCGCATGTGCTGTGAGTGTCATTGTAGACCCTATGACTGTGGTCACCAACAGGTCGATCATGATCGACTGTTTGATTGCGAGGCCTTGACCAGTCGATCGCGAGGTGTCCTGTCCGCCCTGCCCCCATTTCCCTCCCACCCTCGAGAAGCCCCACTACCTACCTCAAGTGAAAAGGGAGGTAGTGTCGGCTTCCCGGGGATGGACAGAAGTCCCGCAGCTTAGCGCCACTTCCGGCGATTCTGGAAGTGCGCTAGCTGCTCTGCTGGGTGTACTGCGGGAGGAAGCATTGGCTCCCTGCACCGCACAGGAGGGGTGAGTCAGCCCCAGGGGAGGTGCATGCGAGGTTTCCCGGCACACACGGGGGGGTTGGCCGGGGGTTGGCGCCTGGGCAAGCATGCACACGGCTTCCCTATGCCGGGGGGGGGGGGGGGGGGGGTTGGACTCCTGGACTGGCACGCACGCACGGGGCATCCCTGTGCCGGGGGGGGGGGGGGGCAGCCCCGGGGCAGGCATGCACTGGTTTCCCTTGGGGCGGGGGAATCCTGGGAGGAGGAAGATGCAGGGGACTCTCTGCCTCCACTGGCACCCCACTCCCCAGCCACAGAACGCTGTCCCCACTCCCCTGTCCCTAGCCACAGAATTCTGTCCCTACTCCTCTGTTTCCAGCTACAGAACTCTGTCCCTATTCCCGTCCCCACTTCCCAAACTCTGTCCCCACTAGCACCCTGTCCCCAGCTGCAGAACCCTGTCCTCTGCCCTCCCGGCACCCTGTTCCCTCTCCCCTGCCCCCAGCCGCAGAACTATGTCCCCACAAAATGTATAATTATAAATGCTCCATTTTAGATTTAAATAGAATGAATAAAAAACAGACTATTTATTTCCTAACTATAAACACATGATTTAAATTTTATATATCGCATAATTTAAAAATAAGCTCTTTATCAGAGTGTGTAAGTAAGGGCTGGGGATAGCAAGTGGTGGACAGGAGGAGAATAGAGAGGGTGGGGCGTCAAGGAAGGGGCGGGGCGGTAGATCTTCACCTGTTCTGAGATTTAAAAAGTGATCTTGGGTATAAAAAGGTTGGAGACCACTGCCCTAGGGCTTCCAAACTTGAGTAGCAAATGGGCTAGGAATATTTGAGTGTAAAGGACTAATCATTTAACAAACAAGCAGATGCTTGTTGGCTAATGGTGTTAGTTACACTTAGTGAAGCTGCCTCCTGTGGAGCCAGGTGAGTATGGCTGGATCTGGTGGTCCCACTCCCAGGGAGGCTTCGCTGCAGGCTCTGCAGTATAAAGCTACGTTTTTATATTGCAGAGCCCACAGCACAGGTAACTGTGTTACTGCTGAAAATTTCAGCAGCTACATGATTACCTTATTACACAGTTTTTAACATCCTTAGGTGAGACCATCCCAGTAACTAAACATGTAAACACACAAAAGCAGATAGATTAAGAAAAGAGCTACAGAAATGATGTGTTAGGGGAAAACCTGCTTTTATAGTGACATGCTTAAGAAGCACTGTATTTAGCTGTAGTTATTTATCACAATCTACAAATACCAACATGGTGAAATCGTTTGTGATATTAGACAGCTGTTTAACCTGATGGACAAAAGTATTACTTGATTCAGTGGCTGGAAGGTTGAGTTAGACCACTTTTAACTGGAAACAAGACAGTTGTGTTCAACATGAATAAATAACTATTGGAGTAATTTACCAGAGCGTATGGTGGATTCTCCCAACACTGTAAGTCAAGAAATGATGTCTTTCTGAAACACATTAGCGTGACCAGAAATTATGTGCTTGATGCAGGAATCATTGGGCCTGTGTTATGGAAGTGTTGAGACTTTTCCATAGTGACTTTTCCCCTTTTAATCTAAGTTGCAGCAGTGAATAAGAGTTTCACTAGGAGTCCAGCCCCTTTACTGGCAACATTGATCAGGAATCTGAATGCCTGTTCGATCTCTAGGTTGGTGTCCATTTGTTGGGCATCTCAGGGATCTGCTGGGGTGTGCACGAAAAGAATTCAGCTGCCTTAATTCTCTGTGTCATCAGGGAATTGGGTTGTAGCACTGTTTTGTAGATCCATCAACCTTTGCTTGGTCTCACTGTCTTGTGCAATTGATCCTCATTTACAGGGCTCAACAAATCGCTGTTTCTACTCGCCCGTCGCAAGATTTCAGCTGGTCGCCCCGTTCACTGGCGCTGTGCGCATGCGCAGTACCAGTCCGACGCATGCGCGGTGCCAGTCTGACGCATATACGGGGCGGGGCTGGCGAGTAGATCTCGCCGCAGTTTGTCGAGCCCTGCTCATTTATTGTTCTTTGTTGGTACATACTTCTTACAGTAGGCTGTTTCAAGGTTTCCCCCATCCATTAAGGTTTGTTTTACATTTTGCTGTCAGTACATTGCTGAAACATTTCCAACTATTTTCAAAAATAATGTTGAGTACTGCTCTGTAAAATTATGTTCTCTAAAGTTAGTTTAATCTTAACTACAAAGCATCATGGGAGTCTTGATCTTAGTAAAAATCTTTTTTGACCATTTTCCTATCTTAAGTGTCAACACAGCTTCCCCCAATGTCAGTGTACTCCATTTTTTTTCCTCTGGATTCTCTTCTTCCAGAAGCTCCAGTTAGTGACCTGCTGGTGGTTCCCTAAGTTCAGGCAAGTTTTCTTTGGGTCAGAGCTTCTCCAGAGACAGCATCACTCCATTCTTCTTCCTGCCTTTTAATGAAGGAGGATTTAGGGGCACTTTCACCACAAACAATCACAGATGCTGAGGTGTTTTTACAGTTTCTCCAGCTGGCAGTCTTGTGGGTGTCCGAAAGTGAAGTGCTGGTTTGAAATGCAGCAGCAAGTGCCTCCAAATAGGCACTACCTGTGGAAGGAATTAGTACTTTCTGATGTTGTGAGATGTATTGGAAGAATCTCCTGGGAGAGAGGGACAGCAGGTATTTGGCACAGATGGCTGTAGGTTGGAGGGCCTCTCTATCTGCAGCATTTCTGTAATACAGGAACTACTGAACCATGCTGGTTAGGCTGCCTTGCTTTGAGTAATAGGAGCCTTGACAAAGGAGGAATCTTGTCCTATTATAGAATAGGTCTGTTTGCTTTGGTATCACCTGCAGCCCTTATTGTGCCCTTGCCTTTTATCATGCAGTCAGTCCTGTACAAAAAACTGCCCCATTGTTAAAGACTCAGCTTGTTCACAAGAGAAACCTGCCATGCAGGACTCAGTTGCTGCTTGGGATGTGAGAGTGTAACCATGTATGCAGTTAACCTCAAAAGCCAGTTCCCTGCATGCACCGACTCTTGGGAAGCTGACTGCTACCCACGTGTAACCTTATAGTCACTGACATTTTCAGCAGTTGTGCTGTTACTCAACTGCATTTGAACACTTCTAGTTGCTGCAGCACTGCTGTACTGCTGCAGGGAAGGGAACCTTTTCCCCCAGACAGGAACCATTTATGTATGATCCCCCTGCTTCCCTTTGCCACACTCCTGTCTGTAACTATTTGCCTGCATTTTGCCCCCTCCATAGACTGTTGCGGGCTTCTTTGGTCCTCATACAGGTGACTAAATACTACCCAGAAGTCAGGAGGAGCAAGTGACTCTCCTTTGCCCAGGCAGTGTTCGTGTGAACCTTATGTGCCTTGTCAGCTCAGTAAACAACCTAAAGTGAAAGCTTTATATATCCATCACTTTAACTGGAGAACTTTAAATGTCATTTTCCCCCCCCTCCCCCCGCCCCGACTCGGGACAGGCATAAGGATCTTGCGGAAAAAGGGTTTTTTTGTGCAAAATGGCTACGGCCACACTGCCTGTTTTTGCGCAAAACCAGAACGAATTTCTTTACCTTTATCAACATGAAATTTCATTTGCCATTTTGTTGCCCAATCATATAGTTTTCTGAAGCTCTTTTTGAAGTTCTTCACAATCTGGTTTGGTCTGAACTATCTTGAGCAGTTTGAGGAGTAGCCGTGTTTAGACTATAAGTACCTAAGACTGGATAGTCGAGGCAGATAAAGACCATTAATTAGCAAACAACAAATAGTCTGGTAGCACTTAAAGACTAACAAAACATGTAGATGGTATCCTAATACTTCTCATGTGATACTGTCAGGATACCATCTACATGTTTTGTTAGTTTGTATCTGCCTCTTGATTACCCAGTCTTAGGAAAAAAATAGTCTATATGTTCCTGTCATGGCTCCTTCCCCACTCTGGCATGATAAATGCAGAAGTGGGGGCCAGCAAGTGTACCCCAAAGCTTTATCTACCAGGCTTTGGTATAAAACTTCCTCCCAAGATCTTAAAAACCTAGATCTTGGGAATAAAACTTCCGCTGCCACCACCCAAATGTTGATAAAGAAATCAGGGGAAAGATCATTTGGGAAATCTTACCCCTAAAATAAAAATCAAGGCACACAATTAACCACTGCCAGGTTAATAAAAAGAAAAGAAAGAACTTTTATTATTACAACAATATTCCTGTTGCAACCATCATGACTAGATAGGGAGGTAACAAAATATACTCATGGAGAAACTCCATGGGCCTAGAACTTAGTTACCAAGAAAAGCCAAAACATCTTTTAAACAGTGCCAGATCTCAGATCCCATACCCAATCCTTAAAACAATAAAACCTAACAAAACTGCCTAAACTTTACCCTACTTACAGAAAATGAAGAATGGTGTCTTGGAGAGAGAGAGACATGCTTGTCCCTCTCTGTAGTTGCAGAGAACTCACTCCCAGAGACAAAAGGGAGAAAAAAAGATAAAACCCAAATTCCTTTGTCCCAGTTTGAAAAGTCCCACCTACATTCCTATTGGTCACTCCACCTGGCTAGGTGTAGTTAACCCCTTAATCCCCATGCTGCTGGCTAACCCTCATAATCATGACAGTTCCTATTACATTCCAGCTGGGCTTTCCCCTTGATATTTTTTACTCAGTGCCTCTTCTTGTCCCCCACTTCCCAATTTTCCCTTCCCTTTTCCCCTGTTTATTTTGGTCCTGGACATCCAACACTGTGGTCATCTGAAGAAGTGAGCTGTGCCCACGAAAGCTCATGATACCATCTACATGTTTTGTTTGTTGTTTTTTAAGTCTGTATAGGATAAACTAATAGTCTGGTAACACTTTAAAGACTAACTTGGCTACCTCCTGATGCTTCTAATGGATTAGTGAGGTATGATTTCCCCTTACAGAAACCATGTTGACTTTTCGCCAACACATTATGTCCACCTATGTGTTTGACAATTTTATTCTTTACTACAGTTTCAATTAATTTGCCATGCAGCTTGCAGGGATTTTACTTTTGGCACTGTACCTTCCCCAAGTCCACCACTGGTCAGTTTCAGCAGCTGCAGACTTGGGGAAGCTGTGGGGCAGAGCAGTTGGGATGTAGAGTATTGTGTCCAGTTCTGGGGCCCTCCATTTTAGAAAGGATGTGGATGCATTGGAGAGGGTCTAGTGAGGGCGACCAAAATGATTAAGGGGCTGGAGCACATGACCTATGAGGAGAGACTGAGGGATTTGGGTTTGTTTTGTCTGCAGAAGAAGAGTGAGGGGGAATTGGACAGCAGCCTTCAACTTCCTGAAGGGAGGTTCCAAAGAGGATGGAGAGTGGCTGTTCACAGTAGTGATGGATGGCAGAACAAGGAGCAATGGGCTCAAATTACAATGGGGGAGATCTAGGTTTGATATTTGGAAAAACTATTTCACTAGGAGGGTGGTTAAGCACTGGGATGGGTTACCTAGGGAGGTGGTGGAATCCCCATCCCTAGGGGTTTTTAAGCCATGGCTCGAGAGAGCCCTGGCTGGGTTGATTTAGTTGGGATTGGTCCTGCCTTGGGCAGAGGGCTGGACTTGATGTCCTCCTGAGAGCTCTTCTATGACTTTTGTGAAGGAGGTGTGGGGTCTGGGACAGCAGGTGCAGTGTAGAAGGAAGCTTGGGATAGAGGACTGGGGTGCAGCAGGCAGTGTGTGGTCTGAGGAGGAGTTTGAGTGAAGTAAGGGGTTATCTGGGGCAGGGGTTTGGGGTGCAGGGTCCAGGAGGGGTTATGAGTGCAGGAGAGGATTATGGCCTGGGGAGGGGTGAAGGAGGGAGTGCAGAGTCTCAGAGGGAGTTGTGACCTAGAGGAGGTGGAGAGAGGGAACTCAAACTGTTTGGGTGGTGGCCTGGGGCAGGTAGTTGAGGGAAGAGTGGGGGTGGGGGAGCCTGAGGCAGGCTCTGGCTGGAAGGCACTTACCTAAGCAGCTCCCAGCCAGAACTCTACAGATTCCATTCCTGTGGGCTGTTCCATGTGGCTCTGCTCCAGCACGGGGGGGGGGGGCTTCATTCACTGCCCCTGTCTTCAGCAAAATTTTTCAGCTCCTATTGGCCAAAAACTGGCCAATAGGAGCTTGGGGATTTTGCTAGGCAGTGTGTTCTCCCTGCCCAGCTTGCAGAGCAACTAACACCCTGCTGTTTAAAGCGGCGGCTCCTGCTCTGCAGTAAGAGTGCTGGCAAGGAAGGCTCGGGCTGGATACAGACACTGGGCAGGCAGGAGGGTCTGACCCACTAGCCGCATCTTGCCCACCCATAAGATAAAGTGTGGGTAAGATCAGATGAGAAACAATCAAATGAAAAAGTCACACACATCAGGAAATGGCAGACAGATAGTAACAAATTTTTGAAGTGCTTATACACAAATGCTAGAAGTCTAAATAATAAGATGGATGAACAAGAGTTCCTTGTATTGAAGGATATTGATGTACATTAAAACTCCAATTGTCCTGCATCCAGTGGTCCAGCATTCCCAATAGTCCGGCACCAACTGGAACCTGGAAGTGCTCCGGCCAGCTGGACAATTGGAGCTGCTCCGCGCTGCTTCCTCAAGTCCGCTGCTGCGGACCTGGGGAAGCGGTGCAGAGCAGCTGGGGTGCTGCCGGGTTGGTCCCGCAGCGCCACCCCTCACCCCCCTGCTCAGTGCCTGGCAGCACCCCAACTGCTCTGTCCCTCGGCTTCCCCAAATCCTCCGCTGCTGAAATTGACCAGCTGAGGACTTGGGGAAGGGCGGGCAGAGCAGCTGGGGTGCTGCCCGGTTGGTCCCGCAGCACCGCCCCTCACCTGAGCAGCGCTGCAGGACCAACCGGGCAGTACCCCAGCTGCTCTGCCCGCCCTTCCCCAAGTCCACCGCTGGTCAGTTTCAGCAGTTTCGAATAAAGGAGAATAATCACTTCTGTAGATCTGCTGGCAATGCTCCTCCTAATGCAACCCAATATGCCATTAGCCTTCTTGGCATTAGCTGTTGACTCCTATCCAGCTTCTCATCCACTGTAATCCCCAGGTCCTTTTCTGCAGAACTGCTACTGAGCCATTCGGTCCTCAGCCTGTAACAATGCTTGGAATTCATCCGTCCCAAGTGCAGGACACTGCACTTGTCCTTGTTGAATCTCATCAGATTTCTTTTGGCCCAATCCTCCAATTTGTCTAAATCACTCTGGACCCTATCTCTATCCTCAAGCGTATCTACCTCTCCCCCAGCTTAGTGTCATCTGCAAACTTGCTGAGGGTCATTAATAAAGATGTTGAACAAAACCCATCCTAGAACCGATCCTTGAGGCACTCTGCTAGAAACCGACCGCCAGCCTGACACCAGCCAGCTTTCAGTCTATCTTATAGACCATTTATCCAATCTATGCTCCCTTAACTTGCTGGCAAGAATATTGTGGGAGACTGTATCAAAAGCTTTGTTAAAGTCAAGGTATATCACATCCACTGACTTTCCTATATCCACAGAGCCAGTCACCTCATCATAGACACTAATCAGATTGGTCAGGCATGACTTGCCCTTTTTAAATCCATGTTGACTATTCCTGATCACTTTCCCTTCTTCCAAGTGCTTCAAAATGGATTCCTTGAGAGTCCCCTGCATGATTTTTCTGGGGCCTGAGGTAAGGCTGACTGGTCTGTCATTCCCTGGATTGTCCTTCTTCCCTTTTTTAAAGATAGGCACTACATTTGCCTTTTTCCAGTCATCCAGGATCTCTCCTGATCTCCACGAGTTTTCAAAGATAATGGCCAAAGACTCTGCAATGACATTTGCCAACTCCCTCAGAACCGTTGGATGCATTAAATCTGGACCCATGGATTTGAGCATGTTTAGCTTTTCTAAATAGTTCCTAAACTGTTCTTTCCCCACCAAGGTCTGTCCACCCACCTCTTTCCCATACTGCGTTGCCTAGTGCATTAGTTTGAGAGCTGACTTTGTCCGTGAAGACAGAGGCAAAGAAAGCATTGATTACTTCAGCTTTTCCCACATCCATCTGTCACTAGGTTATCTCTTTCATCCAGTAAGGGCCCCATACCCTCTCTGATCACCCTCTCATTGCTAACATGCCTGTAGAAACCTTTCTTGTTATCCTTCACATCCCTTGCTAGCTACAATTCCAGTTGCGCTTTCGCGTTCCTGATAACTCCACTGCATTCTCGAGCAATATATTTATACTCTTCCCTAGTCATCTGTCTAAGTTTCCACTTCTTGTAAGCTTCCTTTTGTGTTTAAGCTCACCAAGCGTTTCCCCGGTAAGCCAATCTGGTCGCCTACCGAATTTGCTTTTCTTGCTGCACATCAGGATGGTTTCTTTTTGTGCCTTCAATAAGTCTTCTTTAAAATACTGCCAGCTCTCCTTGACCACTTACCAAGATCTTGGAGTGGCTCCCCCATTAAAAATTATTGCCCACCCCTGCTTTATCACTTTCCATTCTCTTCTCCTTACTAGAACATAGAGAATAAATATATATAATATAGCCTGTATAAATATAGCCTCTTCTAAGAGATGTTTGTCTGATCCATATGCTTCTTCACATCCATCAGCTTTCCCACAGCCCTTAGTTTATTTAAAGAATGTTCTACAACGTTTTTAATGTTACCTGCCAGCAATCTGGTTCCATTTTGGTTTAGGTGGAGCCCATCCTTCCTCTATAGCAGTGGTCTCCAACCTTTTTAACCACAAGATCACTTTTTCAATTGAAGTGCAATGTAAGATCTACCTCAAACCCAAATACCCTTGCCCGGCTTCCTTCCCGCCCCTTCTTTGATTTCCCCCCCCCCCCCCCCGCCTCTGCTCCACCCTCTGAGACCTCACCCTGCTCACTGCCTCCCCCAGCCTCATTACTTTCACCAGGCTGGGGTAAGGGGTTGAGGTGCAGGCACAGGTCTTGAGCCAAGGGGTTTGGAGTGTGGGAGGGGCTCTGGGCTTAGCCTAGGTTGGGAGATTGGGGTGCAGGAGAGGTTTCAGGGTGCAAAGTCTGGGAAGGAGTTTGGCTGCGGGGGGACTCAGGTCTGGGGCAGGAGGTTGGGTGTAGGAGGCGGCTAAGGGCTGGGACGGGTTCAGGAAGGAGCATCTGGCTGGGCACTGTTTAATTCAGACAGCTTCTGGGTGTTGGAGCAGTGGGGTTAAGGCAGGCGTACTCCTGTCCTGGCCCTGCACCAATCCTGAAAGCAGCTGGCATGTACAGCAATGGCTCCCTGGCGCTATGTGCTGCTTCTCATCCACTGAGCCCATAGCTTCTACTGGCCATGGTTCTCCGTTATTGGTCAATGAGAGCTGCAGGAGTGGTGTCTGCAGGCAAGGACAGCATGTGGAGACCCTGTGCTCTGCCTTTCTCAGGGTCTGGTGGGACATGCCAGCCACTTCCAGGAGCAGCAATTACCACAACGATAATGACTCCAGCCGTGTTAGGTTAGGCATTTTAGAACTCACTACTCAAATAATTAAATTTACGCGTAAGAGAGAAATGAAAATTATGAAATGCACAGACGAGTCAAAAAGCAAAAATACCATACTTTGCAAGCAGTAACGGAAGTATCACCAACCCCCAAGTATGTGTTAGGTCGGGAGATGAGAATGCCAGACATACACAGTGTGTGTGTGTGTGTGACAGATTTGCATTGCCAAGCTCTATCCATCTCTTTCTCTCTGTGTGGAGATAGGGCACAGGAGTGGTGGGGAGGAGGGACACCCTGACATCAGCGCCGCCCCCCCATCCCTCCCACACCCTGCACAGCAAGCAGGAGGCTCCCAGGGGGGCAGCTCCAAGGCAAAGGGCAAGAGTAGTGTGACAGTGTGGGGGAGAGGCAACTGAAGTGCCAGCGCTTGATAGCTTCCTGGCCAAACCGATCAAGATCACCTGTCAGAGGCTCACAGATCTATTGGTAGGTGACCACTGCTGTATAGGCCTTCCCTTTCAAAACATTTTCCCAGTTCCTAATAAATCTAAAACCCTCCTCTCTACACTAGTGTCTCAGCCACACATTGAGACTCTGAAGTTCTGCCTGCCTACCTGGCCCTGTGCGTGGAACTGGAAGCATTTCCGAGAACACTACCATAGAGGTCCTGGATTTCAGTCTCCTCCCTAGCAGTCTAAATTTGGCCTCCAGAACCTCTTTCCTCCCTTTTCCTATGTCATTGGTACCTACAGGTAGCACGGCCACCAGCTTCTCCCCAGCACTACACATAAGTCTGTCTAGATGTGTGGAGAGATCTGCAACCTTTGTACCAGACAGGCAAGTCACAGTGCAGTTCTCCTGGTCATCGCAAACCCAACTGCCTATAAGCTTCAGAGGGGGTAGCTGAGTTAGTCTGTAACTGGAAAAACTTAAACAACGAATAGTTTAGCAGCACCTTAAAGACTAACAAAACATGTAGATGGTATCATGAGCATTCGTGGGCACAACCCACTTCTTCAGATGGAGTATTAAAAGTCCAGTTCCAAAATAAATAAGGAATAGGGAGTGGGAGAAAGAAGGAAAGGGGGTGGGGGAGAGAGTGAATTAGAGTGTTCGTGTTACATGAAGCTGATAGAGAAGGTGCAAATTGATCTTAAGTTCCCATTGTTTGGCTTGTAAAGTCATTAGGATGTGGAAGGTAGTGTGCTTCATACCTTTGTGATGGGTCCCAAACTTGTAAAAGAAGTTAAGTTCCAATGCTTTCCTGTTTCTGATTGAATCCCCCATTACTAACAGCTGCCCTTTCCTCATAACTGGAGTTCCCTCCCCCGGAGAGGTATCCTCAGTGTGAGAGGATACTGCATCATCATCTGGAAGGAGGGTCCTAACTATGGGATGGTTTCCCTCTGCTCTGGTTGAATGTTCTCCTTCCCTGAATGTTCCTTCCCTGAGCCTTTCACCCTCCTTAACAGCATGGGGGCTGTTCTACAGTGTCCTGAAAAGCCTCATCCATGTACCTCTCTCCTCCCTTAGTTCCTTCAATTCAACCACTTTAGCCTTGAAATACTGTACTCTGCCTCTGAGGCCCAAGGAGCTCTTTGAATTGAATACAGGCAGTCCCCGAGTTACGCGAGTCTGCAGTTACGAACGGGGCCCGTCTCCCTGGTCTCCAGCAGACCAGGGAGAGGAAGCAAAGCGGCGGAGCACGCGGGCAGCGGACAGCCCAGACGCCTCTGGGCTGCTCGCTGCCCGCGTGCTCCGTGGCTTTGCTCTGCTTTGCTCCCCGTCTCTCTGGTCTGCAAGGAGCTAATTCAGCTGTGGCTCTGCCTTTTAAATGTATTAAGAGCGGTCAGGCTGATTCCCAGCTCAATCCTGGTCCCCTACACTGCGCTTCGGCCTCCTCTGCCCCCCATGGAGATGGTGCTAAAGGGAACCAGTTTTTAAGCTGGCTTCGTCCCAGCACCAGCTCCTGCTCTCCCACCTTGGTGCAGAGGAAGCAAGGGTGGACGAAGCGACTATTCGAGTTACTATACTATCTGCTAAGCTTATGCTTATCGGATAGTTGACTAGTTGCTTACATCCCTAGGACCTAGTATCTTATAGACTCCACAGGATCACTAAGACATTTATATCAATAACAGGCCGGCTCAGTGAATAGTGGACTTTCCATTTTCCCCCTTAGCTGACCAAAGACACTTTCTCTGAGACCTCCTCTTTATACTCTGATACAGACAAATTACCTATTGCCCCCGATGTGGCTAGTTCCCATCTTTTATCTTGTACATACTGGTTTGATCAAAACTTCTCTAGGCATCAGTCTGTCGTCTTGATCTTATCTCCTTAAGAGAGGTCAAGGTGTTTCTGTTTGAGTGGTGTTTGTACCTGCCTGGTGTCAGGATATTCTGATACTGTCCTTATAGAATGTGCTTAAGTAAATTAGTAATGTAAATCACTAGTCCAGTAACTACTTGACTATTTCTCTCCCCTCCCTCCCCCCCCCCCCCCCCCCCCGCTTTGCCTCTGTATCAGGCAGCGGTGTGGGGGGAGGTGGGGAGGCAGAACCTCGGTGGTCCCAGGAAACTAACCCCACTGCAGTGCCGCACTTTAAATGTAGTAAGAGTCCACTGGGCTCTTACTACATTTAAAGTGTAGAGCTACAGAGGGAGTGCCTCTCCCCCCCCCCCCCCTTATCGAGTAGTGGATGGAAATTCCATCGATTACTTGATTAGTCAATCAATTGTTAACATCCCCAAGCTGAATGCCCTGTACCTATCATGTCTTAGGAGTATGTGTGTTTGGCAATACCAGACATGTTCTTATCAGCTTCTCTGACCACGCACTGAGACATACCGTGACTTCTGCTCAGTGTGACCTCTATATAGGACAGGAAAGGAGAGCTGAGCTAACACCCTTCATGGTCATTCTCCACTGCAGTTGAATCATGCTGCTTGTAAAAATGTTTTTTTTTTGTTTTTTTTTTTTTTTTTAAATTTCATTGTACGGTATGGCAAATGACATTAATCATGCTGTAAAATGGTAACTTGACCTTAATTTTTGCCTTTAGTGATGTCACGGGCACAGAACATTAAATCGAATATGAATCTTAAAAAATCAGTTGACGTCTAGGATCTCCATTAGTCATGGTATAATTATTTCATGAGGCCGCTATAGGACAAACTTAAGGTTAAAAATGCATATTGGATTTCTTAGAAATTGAATCTTAACGCTGATTTTCCTGGGCTTATAATACACGGCTTTGCAATAATTAGTGCATCCCTGTAATTGTTTTTGTTTCTACCTATAAGCTACTAAGACATACTCTCAACCATAGAATCATAGAATACTAGGACTGGAAGGGACCTTGAAAGATCGAGTCCAGTCCCCTGCCCTCATGGCAGGACCAAATACTGTCTAGACAATCCCTGATATAGCTGAATCTCAATATAGTTTCATGTGTGGGAATAAAAAAAGACTTGCTATTTTGTAATGCTGCTACAGCAGTGTTTTAGCGATCTTACTTGTATAGCTCTTCTCTTACAGGAGTTGTTTTGAACTACTGCTTTCTGTGCCTGAAAGTGAATTACCATGTGAAGTATGGTTAGGATTTCATCAGTCTTTAAAGGTAAGTGTGTTTCACTAATTTGTAACAAGACCTAGTGGTTAGAAGTTCAAGTAATCCAACTTCAGACTGCAAATAAATCACACACTTTCACAGTTAGGATAATTAACCTTTGCAACAAATTACTAAGGGTTGTGGTAGAGTCTACATCACTAGAAATTGTTAAATCAAGATTGGGCGTATTTCTATGAAACTCTATTTTAAACAGGAATTAATATAGGGAAATCTTTTGGCATGTGTTATACTGGAGGTCAGATTAGAAAATCAGTGATCCCTTCTGGACTTAAATGCATACATAAATTCATAGAAACAGAAGAAGTGAATTTGTAGGTGGGACTATGGAAGGTGATGTCATGGAGAGCAGGAATTGCAAATTTAGCCGTATGCACGTGGGCATCGTGGAGAAAAGCAAAGACCAAGGTGGATGAAGTAAACAACAAGACTGGCACCTTTGGCTTGGGATGTGGAGCTGCAGTAAGAGATGTAGGCTATAGCATAGCTGTACATGGCTTTGTACACGTGAGAGTTATGTCAGAACTGGGGAGGCCAGTGGAGAAATTCCAAGATGGGAGTGCTATGGGTCTGATCAGATAATGAGTTCAGCAACATAGGTTTGGGAGCAGAGAGTGGGATTGGGTTATGTGACAGGTAGAATTTACCAGGTGGGTAACACAACTTATTTTTACTTCAAGTATTCTAAGGCAGTAGTTCCCAACCTTTTTTTAATACCCCGGACTATTAAACCCACTCACAAACTTTTGGCAGACTGGTAACATTTTATTTGTATATTTGCATATTTATTATGGTAATTAATTTTAAAAGGTCATGTGGTGTTTTACATTGCATCTGTACACACACACACACACACACGTCATAACGGATCGGAGTTTGTAGATATCTATAACACTAAAAAAACTCTCAGAATTCTTCTCTAGCTGCTGGGTGGGGCAGCCTCTTCCCCTGGGGCAACTGGGGTCTGCAGAGGGAAGGGCAACCACAGTGGTAGTGGGGCATGTGGGGCACCCTATTTAGTAACTGAAATTTTGTCAGGGACATAGGATCTGGTGCCCTGAGGTGCTACCACCAGTCACCTCTGCCCTCCCCTGCCCCATGGGTGGGGGGAGCTGCCATTGTATCTCCCCCGTCTCCCGCTGTACAACCTTTGCACTATGTGTCCCCCTTTCCCAACCAGGCTGCTCTTGCTCTCACAGTCTCTTCCCAGCCTCCCCTTCCCACATCGCCCCCCTTTTTTAGTGAAAGTATACTAAATGTTACTCTGAATTATTAAAAGGTGCATAATGCTGATAAGTGCTGAGACCCAATTTTTCTCCACTCCTTCCTCTCCCTCCCAGAGATGGAATAGCCACAAACTATCCCTGATGTTCCAGCTTGGCAGATTCATGACACTCCAAAAATGCTGTGAGAGAGGGGAAGGAGTAGAGAGTTGAAGGGCTTCAATGTAGGGATGTTAAATATTAGTTGATTAACTTAATTAATTCTTATTGGTTACTCTACTATTATTTTATAGTCCCCGGATGTGGGGCCAGTAGCTAGTACGCTCTGGCCCTGCTCCCGAGAAGCTCCCTGCCACTCTGTTCTGTTGCCTCTGTATCAGAAGCAGCAGCGTGGGGTGCCAGGCAGGAGCTGCTCCATGAGGGGAGCCAGTTTAAAAACCAGCACCCCTTGTGGGCCTGTCGCCTTGCGCTACTGCCTCTGATACAGAGGCAGCAGCGTGGGATGGTAGCAGCCCCTGTCCAGGGAGGGCAGGGGACTGAGCTCTTGGACCTGGCATGAGGCTGAGCTGAGCTGCCTGTCCTCCTGGCTCCTAATACACTTTAAATGCAAAGCTGCCATGGGGTAGGTCCCAGACCAGGCCTAAGCCAGGACTGAGTGTTGCTGTTGGCCAGCCTGCTAAAAAATTTTCTGGCAGGGGTGGTGGGATATGTGTAGTCTATAGCATTAATTGCTAAGCTTTTGCTTATTGATTAATCGACTAAACTATTACATCCCTACACCAGTGCCCCAGAGGCGCGTTGAGTTGGGGGCATACAGGGGATCTATGGGCTGATCACCTGTGGCCTGCAGATAGACCACCACTGATCTAGAATGTATTTTCCTCATTTGTTTATTAAAAGGTGTCCTGAGACAGTATCAGAAGCTTTACTAAAACCAAGATCTCTCTCTCTCTCTCTCTTGCTTTCTCTCCCACCCCATCCACAATGGTTGTTACCCTGTTAAAACTATTGGGTTGGTTAGACATGATTTATTGCTGAGAAATCCATGCTGACTGTTACTTATCACACTGTCTTCTAGGTGTTTGCAAATTGATTGCTTTATTATTTGCTCCATTATATTTCTGGGTACTGAAGTGAAGATGACTGGTCTACAGTTTTCCAGGTTGTTTTTATTTCCTTTTTTAAAGAATGACAATATATTTGCCTTCTAGCAATCTTTTATAATCTTTCCTATCTTCAGTGAGCTTTCGGACATAATTGCTGATAGCTCAGAAATCTCTTCAGTCAGCATTTTGAGTGTTCTAGGATGTATCAGGCCCTATTATGCGTCCTCTCTGCAGTGCTCCATCAGAGCCTATATTTCATCATTTGGTGTGAGGGACCAGCTTCCTATAATGACAGGTTATCTACCAAATGATGAAACTTTTTGTTCCAGTAGGGGCATGAACCTATGTTTAACAGCTTCATTTTGCTGTGGAAAACAGGCATTATGCTTGCTAATTCCATACATTTGCCTGATCCCTAGGGTGACTTCCAAAAAAAAAAAAAAAAGACAAGGCCACAATCATTCTCATAGCTTCTGTCACAGTTGTAAAGTTAATGGCACCGCTGCCCCCTGAGATCTGAAAGTGCCCCTTTGGATCTCAGGCCTCCAGCTATCACTTCTTTGTGGGCAGAGATCATAGAATACTAGGACTGGATGGGACCTCGACAGATCATTAAATCCATCCTCTGCCCTCACAGCAGGACCAAGCACCATCTAGATCAGTGTTTCTCAACCAGTGGTATGAGTACCCTTAGGGGTACTTGAGAAAAGTCACTTTTTACACCCAAAAATTTCATCGCCCGCCCGGCTACGATTAAATAATTTAAACAAATGTGTTGCTATAGTAGAGAAAAAAAATTGTGTGTCTGAAAACTAGGTACTGGGGATACTTAGAATTTTTTTAAAGGGGGTTCTTTATACAGAAAGGTTGAGAAACATTGATCTAGCTGTCTATCTAACCTGCTCTTAAATATATCCAGTGATGGAGATTCTACAGCCTCCCTGGGTAATTTATTCCAGTGTTTAACCATCCTGATGGTTAGGAAGGTTATTCCTAATGTCCAGCTAATCTCCCTTGCGGCAATTTAAGCCCATTGCTTCTTGTCCTATCATCAGAGGCCAAGAACAATTTTTCTCTACTCCTTGTAACACCGTTTGAGATACTTGAAAACTACTATCATGTACCCTCTGTCTTCTCTTTTCTAAGCTTAAGCAAGCCCGATTCTTTCAGTCTTCCCTCCTAGGCCATGATTTCTAGACCTTTATGATTTTTGTTGTTCTTCTCTGGACCTTTTCCAATTTGTCCATCTTACCTGAAATGTGGTGCCCAGAGCTGGACACAATACTCCAACTGAGGTCTAATCAGCACAGAGTAGAGTGGAAGAATCACTTCTTGTGTCGTGTTCACAACACTCCTAGTAATGCATCCCAGAATCATGCTTGCTTTTTTTGCAACAGTGTCACACTGTTGACTCCTACTTAGCTTGTGGTCCACTATGATCCCTAGATCTCTTTCTGCAGTACTCCTTCCTTACAGTCGCTTCCCATTTTGTATGTGTGAAACAGATTGTTCCTAAGTGGAGTACTTTACATTTGTCCTTATTAAACTTCATCCTATTTACCTCAGACCATTCCTTTAGTTTGTCCAGATCATTTTGAATTATGACCCTATCTTCCAAAGCACTTGCAACCCCTCTAAGTTTGGCATCATCTGCAAACTTAATAATCTGCAAACCATATTCTCCTTGCCACAAACCATATTCTCCGTGCCGTCATCTAAATTGTTGATGAAGATATTGAACAGAACCAGTCCCAAAACAGACCCCTGTGGAGCCCCACTTGTTATATCCTTCCAGCATGACTATGAACCATTAATAATTACTCTGAGAACAGTTATGCACCTACCTTATAGTAGCCCCATGTTGGTTGTATTTCCCTAGTTTATTGATAAGCAGATCATGCAATACCTTATCAAATGCTTTACTAAAGTCTAGGTATATCATGTCCACTTCTTCTCCCTTATTCACAAGACTTGTTATCCTATCAGAGAAAGCTATTCGATCAGTTTGACATTATTTGTTCTTTACAAAGCTATCCTGACTTAAGATCCTTGTGACTTTGCTGCCTCTGAAGTACTCCAGACTGTTTTCCAGTCAGTGTGGATAAAAATCAATGTATGTTTAACAAAAATTTAGGGGGCTGCAACCCTGCTTACTATGCTTGCCACCCTCCCCAGCGGCTTTCATGATCAAGAGAGCGTGAAAGCTATGCTTGCCAACCCTCCTCCCTGGGGGTAGGTATCTGGCCTGGAGGCAGGAGTGAGCTGGGAGCAGGGTGTCTGGCCAGTGGGGAGGAGGCAGGAGCAAGGCTAGGCTGGGAGTAAGTGTCTGGCCAGGGGGAAGGGGCCTTAGTGGAGGTGTGAGAGGTGGCAGGGATGCAAGCTCTTGGCAGGGTGGTAAGGAGGCTAGAGGTGTGGGGTCTCGCTCTGCTTGGGTATGAGTGAGAGGGCTGGGGATGTGGGGTCTCAGCGGAGGGTGTTTGTGAGGGAGCCGTGGGTGCAGGGTCTTGGCTTGACAGGTGTGTGTGAGCAGTCTGGGGCCGTGCTGGGGGCCTACTCCAGCTTCACCCCTGCACTCCCACCCTCATGCTGAGAACCGCCCCCCCATCACTCACCACCTTGCCAAGCAGCGAGAAAAGCCTCCTTGAAGCATATCCCTGTGCTGCTGTTCCCCAAACTGGGGGAAAGGAAAGGGAAGTGACAATGTGCAGGAGTCTTGTGGCTTTCTTCCCCCGCAGGAAGCCAGTGTTGTCACTTCAGCCTTGTGCGGGAGGATGAAGCTGGAGTGCTGGAGTGCCAGCATAGGCTCCCTGCCGCAGGGAAGAGAAGAGAGGGGACTGGGTAGAGGGGGCTGGAACAAGGAAGCTGTTCCATTGAGCTGTGTACAGCATAACCACGCCGTCCCCAAAGACCTACCCAGCTTGCAGCAAGCCCAGGAGGGTGTGACTGAACCAGGGGCCTGGCCATGGGTCACCGGAGCCTCTCGCTTGTGGGGAGATCTGTGGCATGGCATTCCAACATGGGCTGCAACGGGCAGAACAGGCCTGGCCGGGTCCTGCCTCTGTTCCCAGCATGAGTGGGCCGGGTCCTGGGCCCTGCACCTGCTGAAGCAGCCACCTGGGTCAGGGGACAAGGCCATCTGAAAAGGCCACGACCAGAGCTGAGTGGGCAGGACCCTTGGGAGGCGGAATCTGCCCAGGATAGGCTGCCAGGGGGCTTTTCCGATCCCCAAACAGTGTCCGAGGCAGGGAGTGCATGCGAAGACAGGGCCTGTTCATACTGATGATGTGATGTCATCCTGTTGTCTGGCAGGAACAATTTTATTTATACACATATACACATATATAAATAAATAAATAAAATGAGAGAGATTTTACTTAAATCAGATTATATTTAATCATAAATAAAACAATTTCTCATTTAAATGTTACAATTAAATCTTATTCCAAACATGCTACATCTACACTTAGGCTGTGTCTAGACTGGCAAGTTCAGCTGCTTTTCCGGAAAAACTTGCCTGCTATCTACACTGACCGCTTGAATTTCCGGAAAAGCACTGACGATCTCATGTAAGATTGTCAGTGATTTTCCGGAAATACTATGCTGCTCCCGTTCGGGCATAGTTTTTCACAAAAAAGCCCCTATCGTGAAAATGGCGATCGGGGCTTTTTTGCGGAAAAGCGCGTCTAGATTGGCCACAACGCTTTTCCCTAAAAAGTGCTTTTCCAGAAAAGCGTCCTGCAAATCTAGACGTGCTTTTCCGAAAATGCTTTTAACGGAAAACTTTTAAACGGAAGACCTTAGTCTTTTAAAAATGAATGAATCTCTCTAGTCCAGCTTTGTGAATGTTCTGGGCTTTCATTTTCTGTTTTTCAGCAAGCTAACATTGCAAAGACAGACACTGGCTTGAAAAGATGGTTTTATAGTCTTTGCTTATGTGATGGTGGCCCTGGGCCAAGCAAGGCTGAAGTAGTAAAGACATTATCTAAAGACAGAGACAATGTATAAGAAAAGACAGAGGCAGAATAGAAAGGAGCAGTGGAATGGACTGGAAAGAAAGAGAAGACATTAGACAATACACACAACTTTCTATATTCCCCTACATTTTTGCCACAGGGTCTCTTTTACACCCCAGATTTTTTTCCATCTCAGAATATTTTAAAGAAATTTGTTCCCTGATAAAAAGGAAAACATGTCAAGAGTAAGCAGTGCAAGAAGAAAATGCAGGGCTCAGCTGCAAGAATGAAACCTAAGGAAAACTGCTTATTGGGAGAAAATTATGTGGATGAAAATATGGATATATTGAACAATGTGGATCAGCTTTGTAATACATCCTTCTTCCAGACTCTCTCTCTGCCTTTTAATATAAGTAGTCCTGTAGCTGTAGAACCTTAGAGACCAATGTATAGATATATAGGGTGTGTCTACACTTGCACCCTTGTTCGAACTAGGGATGCAAATGCAGGCATTCGAAATGGTCAATGAAGCGGGGATTTAAATATCCCATGCTTCATTAGCATGATCTCGCCGGCACGCTAGTTCGAATCACAGCTGATTCGAACCAGGAAGTGCGCGCCGGGACGCGTTAGTTCAAATCAAACCCCTTGGCTCGAACCAACGTTACTCCTCAAAAAATGGAGGAGTTATTCGTCCATCGTGGTTGATGAAGACCTCAACACCAAGTGCTTTGAGACCGGATACAGTGTGTCCGAAGATGACTTATCAGGCCAATTCGGGCACCAAATGTTCTGGAACATGTCGGGCAAACATGTGTAGGCATTGCTATCGTTGCGCTGGTAGCTTTGGACTTGCGCAGCACGCGCTTGTGTTGTGCTTCAGAGATGTGCCTTTTTTTGAGAGCTTGGTATCCCTTGTGGATGAGACTGTGCCAGGCAGGGCGGTTGTGTGCCAGGCAGGGCGGTTGTGTGCCAGCGATTCCCAGGTGGTTGTATCAATTCCGAACGACTTCAGGGAGGCCTTGAGTGTGTCTTTGTAACGTTTTCTCTGTCCACCATGCGAGCGTTTACCAGTAGAGAGTTCCCCAAAAAGGAGCTGCTTAGGTATACGTTCGTCCAGCATACGAATGACATGACCTGCCCATCTAGTCTGTGCACTCATCAGCAGAGTGTAGACTGACGGTAAACTTGCTCTAGAGAGAACCTTAGTGTCTGGTATTTTGTCTTGCCATCTGATGCGTAATATTCTGCGAAGACAAATCATGTGGAAGTGATTAAGCTGTCTTGCATGCCTCCGATACACAGTCCACGTTTCACAGGCATACAGGAGGGTGGTGAGTACCACTGCTCTGTAGACCTTCAGTTTTGTTGTTTGGCTGATTCCTCGACGTTCCCATACAGTGGGGCGCAGTCTACCAAAAGCAGAACTTGCCTTCGCTATTCTGCACGTGACTTCGCTATTCTGCATGAGAACAGGTATAGGCAAGGTGGTGAGCCCTGTCCTCAGCTAGTCACTTCGTTGGTGGTGCAGCTGCCTCCAGTTGTCACTCAGCAATATAGCTGTCCCCTGCGCTCACTGCCCCATGTGGTGATTGAATATTGCATTCCTCCTCTGCCCCCTCCCTTTCCATTGTTAATAGAAAACAATTGAATTCCAGGCACATCCCATTTTCCTGGCACAACCAAACCATGACCTTGCTTTAAGTTGGGATAAGAGGAAGCTACATACCATATTTGGTGCTTCTAGGTCTTACTGTTTAGGAGCAGTTCTTCAACAAACAGATTTGCAGAAAGATATACAAATTTCTAAAATATAGATAGATAATACATGCCTCTTATTTTGGAATATTGTGGTCACAGACTGTAATGCTCCAAGTCTATTCCCTATTTTACTTCAACGTAACTCAGCTTTCCCAAAGGTGGAACCCCATGCTATAATTGTGTTCAGTGGGGCTTACTTCAAAATTAAGTGCACTCTAAGCACAATCAGTCCTAGGTTTTTTTTGGTAACATGGAATCAGATCTGCATAAAAAAGACAGCGAGGGAGATGAAAGCTAGTTGTAGAATTAGTAGATTTAGTATTCTGAGGACTCGTATGTTAAAGCAGTGGTTCCAACTGCTGATCTGCAGACTGGTGCTGAGCCATGAACCGCTGGCAGCCTGGGCTGGGGAACACTGTTGGGAGAGGTGTGTCCTGCCCCACGCCGCAGCCAACCAACGACGGGTAGGGGCAGGGTCTCCTCCTGGATGTGGAAGAGGGGTTTGCTGCACAGTGAGAGGGCCATGCGGAGCCCTGTACAGCAGTCTTAGAGCATCTGCGACCCAGGCAAGAGCGCTTAGCTGGCAGCTGGGAGGCAGCGCAGGGCTAGGTGAGGAGGAAAGGGCAGCCACTGGGGGCTCAGGGCATGGCTAGTGCAAGTGGGGGGGGGGATCTAAAATGTTGCGGGGGCTGGCATTGGAGTGCTCTGGGCTGAAGCTAATACTGAGGGGTTCTGGAGGTGGGGCTACTATTGGAAACAGGAGGGGATTCTGGAGACTCTAAGGAACAGACTGGCACTGGAGGCTCTAAGGGACATGGGGCTAGCACTGGGGTGGGTGGGAGGGTGGCACTGACGGGGTGCAGAGGACTCTAGGGTCAGTGGCTGGTGCTGGAGGGTAGTGGAGGGGTGGGTGGCTCTAGCAATTAGGGTTGGCCCTGCGGGCCTCGGGGGGCCAAGATGTCCCACAGCCCTGTCCCCCAGAGCTGCTGCAAACTGCTGGCTTCAGCTGTGGCAGCTGCCCACCATGTGGCGACTGCTGGAGCTGAAGCCGTCTGCTCGCATTGGCTCAGGGGGTCGGGGTTTTGGCAGACGGGTAACGTTTTGTTTGCATAATAACTATGCAAATAACATGTTACCGGTCTGCCAAAAGTTCACGAATGGGTTTGCCAGTCCACAGTATAAAAAAGATTGGGAACCACTGTGTTAGTCAATAAAATATGAAAATTAAAAAATAAAAATCTGTAAGGGCAGCCATCAGCCAGCAACTCCGGAGACTACTACAATGGAAATATGAAACGTTTATGTAGCATTTAAGGTTTAGCTTAATAAAATGTTAGTGATGTTGTGTTTGTGTGTACGATTTAGTTCTTACCATTCCAGCTTAGATTCCTACATCTGCAACTTAACACGGGTAATGAGTATTTTGTACAATTTCCTAAATTAATAAAAATCAAGTATCTAAAAAAATTACACAACGTATACACTCTTTGTGTCATTGTTTGAAGAAATGTGAAAAAGTATAATTGGGAAACTTGATTTAAGTCCATGGTTTTTTTGTTTTTGTTTTTTTTTTGTTTTTGTTTGTTTAAATTGCTTTCATTTAAATCGATCCACTCTGCTTTCAGTACATGATGGTGATCCTAGATGGTATAACTTTGGCCAGGCAAGTGAGTGCCAAGTACTTATCACTAGCCCTATTTACATGGTCATCTGAATAAGTGAGTTGTGCCCACAAAAGCTCATGATACCATCTACATATTTTGTTAGTCTTTAAAGTGCTACCAAACTATTTGTTTTTTTTTTAAGTTTATCCTATTTACATGATGTTTCATAGGCACAATTGGGTGTTGAAAACCCTCTCTCATTGTCACTCAAGTGGTCTCATTATTTTTGTGAATAGTTAACCTGCTTGTCATCTTCCCAAAAGTACACTGTTCATCTGAAGAAAATATTTTAATCCTGAGAATATCTGGTGGGTCTTTTTACTACAGCAACAAACCCAAACTATCAGGTTTTTGTCCTCTGTTACTTCTGTCTACAACTGTGGTTATTCCGAGGCTATAGCATCACACATTGCATTACACTGCAGTTCTTTGTCAGTGTTTCCAGTTGGCTGTGTACCTCTTTTAGAACTCGAGACATCTTCCTCCTGGTTTAGAGCTCTCCAATTTGCATTGTAAGGCCACAACATGGAATAATTCACTGCCCTTTTATCAAGTGTTATGCATTGGACTTAATTCCCAAAACAGACACCAGATTTTGTAGAGTATTGATGGCTGTTTCACTGATGCAACTGATGGGTGGGCCCCCATAATCCCAATTCTTTGTCTGCGTTAGGAGTCCTTAACTAACAAAAGATTTGAATTGCAAGGGAACTGAGGGAGGGTTATGGGTCTTATGCCTTTTAAGCTTTCCCACTGAAGAATGAGAAAGCTGAGTGCATGAATCTCCTGTGCATGAGGCACATGCACTCCTTGAATGGGATTTACGATATCTTCAAGGTCTCCAAGAATCACAGTTATTGCAAAGTAAATAGCAATTTTCTCTGAGGTGTGAACTGGTCTTATGTATGTCAAAAGAGTATCAACTCTGAAAGATGACAAGTTAAGAATCTGCATTCTTTCTCCTACAATGGGAAGCAAAGAGGCTAAAGCATGGACCTGGTGCATGAACCAAAGTAAGCAAAAGTTATACTATGAATAATAGGTCATGTGAAAAGCAAATGTTTGCTTGCAAGTCTAGTGTGTTTCAGCACTAGAACTGCTAGCATGGATAGAAGCACATGAACTATGTAAATACATGCCACCAGGATAGTACAAGAACAGCTGTGGACAACCCATGGCTCATGAGCTGCATTCAGCCCCACCCCCTACCCCCTGCCCAGGGTGTGGTTTGCGAAGCCCTCTCCTTTCCCCCCCGTGGCTTGTAAAGCCACCCGCACACTCCTCCCCATGCCCCTCAAAATGTCCCTCTCCTTCCAGCTACCTATGCTCACCGGGGCAGGGGAGCCATCCGGCGCGGCCATTGAAGATGGAGTATTAAAGATGGCGTCTCGGCTTGCGGGAGCCTGATGTGGCCAAAAAGCCTCAACGCATTTTCTTAAATGGGCAGTTCTCCCCCCTTGTCTGCCCCCCTCCCCCCCAACAACTTTGCCCTGGCTCTTTGTGCTGGATCCACTGATATCTTGGCTCTTTGCTTGGAACGGGTTGTCCACCCGTGTACAACAACAACCAGCTAAGTACATAATAAAATAGTTGGAAACAACACCAATAAATCCTGGATTTACTGTATTGCTGTCCTGAACTACTACGCTCTTTAAATGGTCATTAAAATGAATCAAGTTAATATTCTTATCCCACAATTCTCCAGTCACACCCCCCATTTTACGTGGTATTAAAAGCCCCAAATATCCTTAATCTTCTGCCAAAACTTCCATTTTTCCCTTTGACTACTTTGGTTCAGCTAGGAAAATTTGAGGCACACAGAAAATGAAGAGTTAGTGTAAATATATTTACTACAAAAATAAATAGGACCTGGGCTATTTTAGGGATGCTTCTTTTTCATTTAACTCATGAAAATGTCTAACTGAAGATGTCTAACCAGAATGCTGCATCAACCAGAAGACCCAGCTGCAGAATTTAAAGCCAGTTTACTAACAAGTAACATTGTAGTGTCCCAACCCAGCACAACAGAAATTAAGCATTCAGAAATTACCATGATGCAGCTGACAGGTGTTTAAACATTTTTTTACTGGTATAATGCCAAAACAGTATAGTTGGCTGGTTGTTGCCCAAGTTAAAATAAATATTTAATCCTATTTAAAATTCTCTTAATGAATTTTGGGTTTCTGTTTATTTTTGTTGTTTGTTTTATAGGATTCACATGATGCTTTACTGGAATTTGGCAATAATAACCTCCAAATATTGGTTGACATTACTAGGGAAGGAGTGTGGAAAAATCCAGTTCTTCTTAAGATTCTATCACAGCAGCCAGTAGAAGCAGAAGAAGGTAAGAAGTGAGATTGATTTATAATGTATGAAGTTCAAAAAACTGATACACTTTTGGATTTGGATGGGGGCTGCTACTTGTTAATCCTGATTTGAACTTCTCATTACTACAGAACTTGGTTATATTTCACTTGGAGCTATATTGTGCTAACCACAAGAGAAACTGCATTTATCATGAAACTTTCTCATTGGTATGCTGCCCACCACTTATATTTACTAATATGTCCCAGCCCCAGGCCGTTTTTAACCGTGTAAATTTGAGGATCTTGGGGGAAAAAACCACCGTTTTAAAAAACAGTCTTCTGGAGAAATGTTTATTTTCTGTGAGGGTACGTCAAGACTACAGACTTTTGTCGACAGAAGTTTTGTCGACAAAGCTTCTGTTGACAAAGCTTCTAGACTACATTCAGTTCTGTCGACAAAGCAAGCTGCTTTGTCGACATGGCAGTGTAGATGCAAAGGACAGTGTTGATGCAATAATGCCTTCTGTTGACAGAACTCTGTCGACAAAAGGCGTTATTCCTCGTAAAATGAGGTTTACCAGCGTCGACAAAACTGAGTTCTGTCAACATAATGTCGACAGAACTCAGCGGTAGTGTAGACGCAGGTTTAGTTTTGTCGACAAAACCCTGTAGTCTAGACACACCCTGAAGGTAGAATTTCTCTCCTTCCCCAAAACTTCAGTAGATTGACTTTCATAAGTCTTTACCAATTCTTATCCCTGCATTCATTTGCAAATGGAGAGAATGTTAAAGGTCACTTGCAAAGGTTAAAAATAAGTTATTTCGAGTGTTGAACCTGTGGGTGTTTTATTTTAGGTGACTGAGTGCCCTGCTCCTCCAGCTGGATAATTTTGACAGCAGCACCTGGCTGGGCTGCACATGCAGTCTTCCAGTCTTGTGCCTTTGAGGGTAGTTGATTAGCGTTGTGCAGCCATCCCCCACACTTAGATGCTTCTTAGCCATCCTTTAAGTCAGAGCTACAGCAGTGCCTTCACTTGCTGTACCGGAGGGTTTCTTTTTAACAGTTTCTATATATAACAGATTAGTGTTATTAGTACGGCTGGATTAGTTGGTCAAGACTTCCTAGTTTTCTTCTCCCCATATTAAAAAATATACATATATTTGCATCACGGAATATTCCCTTGGAAATGCCAGGATCTCCTGGATTTAAACGTATGTCTTGCTGTGAGGCAGTAGCTATCGGATAGACACTCCCTCATGTGCTTGAGGGAAACATGTACCTCAAAAGTATACCATGCATGCCACTAGCTGCATCTGCTCCTCCTCTTCCATTGAGCAGGATGAGGAGAGAGAACTTTCTTCATCTCAGGTTTTTCTTGCCTCTGCAAGCCAGTATCAGATCTGAGCCACAAGAGCACAGTAGACCACACACCACACATACAGGAGTGGCTATAGCTTCAGAACTGGTTGGACACCATGAATCTAGATAATCCCTGATAGATATTTATCTAACCTGCTCTTAAATATCTCCAGTGATGGAGACTCTTCTACCTTCCTAGGTCCATTATTCCAGTGCTTAACCACCATGACAGTTAGGAAGTTTTTCCTAATGTCCAGGTTAAACCTCCCATGCTTCGTTTTAAGCCCATTGCTTCTTGGACTATCATCAGAGGTTAAGGAGAATAATTTTTCTTCCCGCTTCCTTGTAACACCCTTTTAGGTACAGGCAGTCCCCGAGTTACGCGGATCCGACTTAGGTCGGATCCGCACTTACGAACGGGGCTTTTCTCGCCCGGAACTCGCGGGCGGCGGGACCACCCAGACGCGCAGTGGTCCTGCCACCGCGTCCTCCGGGGCAAGAAAAGCTGCTCCAGGTGTCCCTGGTCTGCTGCGGGGGTTCCCAGCAGACGAGGGACACCCCGAGCAAAGCCTTGGAGGCGCAGGACCCCGCCGCCTCCAAGGCTTTGCTAGGGGTGTCCCTGGTCTGCTGGGGACCCCTCCCAGCAGACCAGGGACACCCTGAGCAGACCAGGGACACCCGGAGCAAAGCCTTGGAGGTGTGGGACCCCGCCGCCTCTGCAGCTTTGCTCCAGGTGTCCCTGGTCTGCTGGGGACCCACCCCCCCCAGCGGACCAGGGACACCCGGAGCAAAGCCGCAGAACCCCACCGCCTCCGCGACTTTCCTCCGGGTCTCCCATGTCTGCTGGGGGGGGGGGGCAGCTAGTGCGCCTCTTCCCCCCCCCCCCCCCCCAGCAGACCAGGCTTTTGTTGTGGATGCCTGGGGTAGAACAGCTGGGGTGCTGCCGGGTTGGTCCTGGGGGGACCTACCCGGCAGCGCCCCAGCTGTTCTGTCCCCGGCTCCAGATTCAGCCGCTGTTGAAACCGATCAGTGGTTGATTCCAGGAAGCTGGTCAGTTTCAGCAGCAGCGGCTGAATCTGGAGCCAGTTCCGAGTTCCGTACAAATTCAACTTAAGAACAAACCTAGTAACCCGGGGACTGCCTGTACTGGAAAACTGTTATATCCTCTCTGTTTTTTCCCCAAACTAAACAAACCCCCCAGTTCTTTCAGCCTTTCCCTCGTAAATTGTGTTTTCTAGACATTTAATCATTTTTGTTGCTCTTTGCTGGACTTCCTAAGAACATGAGAACAGCCGTACTGGGTCAGACCAAAGGTCCTTCTAGCC
The DNA here is from genome assembly GCF_052426305.1 of Pelodiscus sinensis. Lineage (NCBI taxonomy): Eukaryota > Metazoa > Chordata > Testudines > Trionychidae > Pelodiscus > Pelodiscus sinensis. The sequence continues at coordinate 22,139,863 of NC_143077.1, read as the reverse complement.
CAGTATCCTGTCTGCCGACAGTGGCCAACACCAGGTGCCCCAGAGAGGGTGGACCGAAGACAGGATCAAGCAATTTGTCTTCTGCCATCTCTCTCCAGCCTCTGACAAACAGAGGCCAAGGACACCATTTTATCCCCTGGCTAATAGCCTTTTATGGACCTAACCTCCATGAAATTATCTAGCTTCTCTTTAAACTCTATTATAGTCCTAGCCTTCACAGCCTCCTCTGGCAAGGAGTTCCACAGGTTGACTACACGCTGTGTGAAGAAGAACTTTCTTTTATTAGTTTTAAACCTGCTACCCATTAATTTCATTTAGTGTCCTCTAGTTCTTCTATTTAGGGAACTAATAAATAACTTTTCTTTATCCGCCCTCTTCACACCACTCATGATTTTATAGACCTCTATCATATCCCCCCTCAGCCTCCTCTTTTCTAAACTGAAAAGTCCCAGTCGCTTTAACCTCTCCTCATATGGGACCCGTTCCAAATCCCTAATCATTTTAGTTGCCCTTTTCTGAACCCTTTCCAAGGCTAAAATGTCTTTTTTGAGGTGAGGAGACCATATCTGTACACTGTATTCAAGATGTGGGCGTACCATAGTTTTATACAGGGGCAGTAAGATATTCTGGGTCTTATTTTCTATCCCTTTCCTAATAATTCCTAGCATCCTATTTGCCTTTTTGACCGCTGCTGCACACTGCGTGGAAGTTTTCAGAGAACTGTCCACGATAACTCCAAGATCTCTTTCCTGATTTGTCGTAGCCAAATTTGCCCCTATCGTACTGTATGTATAGTTGGGGTTATTTTTCCCGATGTGCATTACTTTACACTTATCTACATTAAATTTCATTTGCCATTTTGTTGCCCAATCACTCAGTTTGGTGAGATCTTCTTGGAGTCCCTCACAGTCTGCTTCTGTCTTCCTCTTCCATATGCTTTCTGAAATGTGGTGTCCAGAACTGGACACAGTACTCCAGTTGAGGCTTAATGAGCATAGACTAGAGCAGAAAAATTATTACTTGCTTACTACACTTTTGTTAATACATCCCAGAATGTTACCTTTTTTCACAACAGTGTGACACTGCTGCAAAAAATGTGTTTGTGGTACACTGACCCTAAGATCCTTTTCTGCAGTACTCTTTCATATACAGTCACTTCCCATTTTATGTGTGCAACTGATTGTTCCTCCTTAAGGGGAGTATTTTACATTTGTCCTTACTGAACTCCATCCTGTTTACCTCAAGCCATTTCTCCAGTTAGTCCAGATCATTTTGAATTATAACCCTGTCCTGCAAAGCACTTGCAGCCCATCCCAGCTTGGTATCATCCACAAGCTTTATGAAAGTACTTTGTCATTATCTAAATCCATTGATGTAGACCCATGGTCACCAACCCATCAATCGCGATTGATTGGTCGATCGGGAGAGCTCGACCAGTCCCTCAAGAAGCTCCACTACCTACCTCCAGCAACAATGAAAGTAGTGCTGGCTTCCTGCAGAATGGAAGGAAGTCTGACAGCTGTGCGCCACTTCCAGGGTTTCAGGAAGTGCACTTTCTGCTCCCCCTCTCTCAAACAGCTGATGCGGTACCAGACCCAAGTCTGTGGAGTGCCAGGGACTTGCTGTACAGAGGGGGGAAGGGGAGTAGGAGTTCTCAGAGGAGGCATGTGCCGGGGCTTCCCTTCTCTGGAGGGGGAGGGAGGAAGAGTCCTGGGAGGAAGCATGCGCCAGGGCTTCCCACCTCTGGGGCAGGGGGGAGGAGGAGGAGGGAGTCCTAGGAGAAGGTGCATGCTGGAGCTTCCCTTCTCTGCGGAGGGGGGAGGAGTCCCAGGAGGAGGCGCTTGCCGGGGCTTCCCTCCTCTGCCGGGGGGGGGGGGGGGGGGGTGAGACCCGGGAGGAGGTGCATGCCAGGGCTTCTCTCCTCTGCGCAGAGGGAGGAGTCCCTGGAGAAGGTGCGTGCTGGGGACTCCCTGCCCCAGGCACCCTGTCCTAGTACCTACTGGCACCCTGTCTCCTGCCCCAGCACCCACGGGCACACTGTCCCCTGCCACAGCACCTACTGGCACCCTTCCCCAGTACCATGTCCCCTGCTCCCACCAGGACAGTTGGGGCCATATTACTGAGGCTTGGGCGGGGGAGCGGGGGGGTTTGGAGGAGTTTTTTTTTTTTGCATCTCACTTGCATGGCAACAACTAACTTTTCTGTGAGTCAGGTTCTCCACCCTTCTCATAAATAAAGATAGTGCTGAATTTTTTTGTGTTAACATAATATTTTATTTAAAAATGAAGCCTGGCCAACAAACCCTCAGTTGGGGCCAAGCCCCCATCTGGTGCAGCATCATAACACTCCTGCACCACCCCACCCCCTGACCCTAGATCTGAGCCTATCATACACTGGAACCCCCTGTCCAGAGCCTCTTTCATCCCCAAACTCCTGCACCCCCACATCCTCAGTCTTCTGCCACAACACTTCTGCACCATCCACACACTGCAAATCTGTGTCCTGAACCCATCATACACCCAACCTCCGTGCTTTGAGCTCCTCCCACACCACAACCAAACTCCTGCGTCCTCACATCCACAAGCCTGCAGCTTGCTCAGTACCCCAACCCTCCACCTGACCCCAACACTCTCCAGCCAGGAGCCTCCTCCCCGAGCCAGCGTCCTCTTCTCCACCTCCTCCTGCATTCAAATTCCCTCCCAGAGCTTTTACCTCTCACCCCTTCCCACACTCAAATCCCTCATTCCCATCCCAGAGCCCACATATCCTGTCTCCCACCAGTGAGAGTACGGCTGGACTGCAGGAGTTTTTCTGGGATTCCAGAGGTATCCTGGAAAAACTCTTCCGTGTCCAGGGACGTGTTTGTTCTTCTGCTTTTTTTTTAGCGGAAGAGCAAACATGCTCTTTCGGTAACCCCTGTATTCCTCGTTCCACAAGGAATAAGGGGGGTCCTGAAAGAAGGGTTTTTTCTGACATTTGGCCCGGTTTAGATAAGCTAAACGTTGGAAAAACCTCTTTCTACAGAAGAATCGAAAAAAAGTGGCAGTGTAGTCATACCCTGAGAGTGTATAAGGGCTGGGGATAGCAAGTGATGGAGAAGAGAAGAACAGAGAGGGTGGGGCTTCAAGGAAGCGGTGAGGTCTTGGGGGAAGGATGGGGCAGTAGATCTTGGCTTGTTCTGACATTTAAAAAGTGATCTTGGGTTGGAGACCACTGATGTAGATGTTGAACAGAGCCAGTACCGAAGTTGATCTCTGGGGAACCCCACTTGTTATGTCCTTTCAATATGACTGAGCCATGGATAACTACTCTCTGAGACTGGTTATCCAACCAGTTATAGTAGCCCCATTTACTATATTGTATATTGAAATGGTCATGTAAAACTGTATTAAATGCTTTACTGAAGTCTAAGTATACGACTGTGACGTAGTGGGGGTAACTTGCTAACTCACTGGCTACTGTCTGTAGCACCACCGAGCAAGACAGGCGATGAGTCATTATGCAAAGAGGGTATCTCAACCCGTCTGACCAGCTACCCCCGATGGAGAGGAACAAAGGAAGGTGGATGCTGCCCCTGGCTGGGGGGCAGGGCTGGAGGAGAGTGAGTTAGTTTCTGTCTGGGAGCACGGAGGAAGCAGCCTCAGCAACAGGCTGGGGGGTTTAGAAGCCGAGACCCCTGCCCCATATCAAGGGGGGCTGAGGCATCCTAGGCCTGCCCTGTAACCTGATGACATCTGTGCTGTGCTGTATACTAGAGAAGCAATAAACCACCTCTATTCTACCGGCTGGCGGAGTCTGTTCGTGCCATTTCGGGGGTGCAGGAGACGGGGGACCCCCAATGCGCCGTCACGACGACATATGCCAATCCCCCCTTATCAGCAAGGCTTGTTATCCTATCAAAGCTATCAAGTTGTTTTGACATGATTTGTTCTTTATAAATCAATGCTGACTGTTACCTATCACCTTATATTCTAGATTGGGTGGGGAACCTTTTTTGGGTCAGGGGCTGCTGACTCACAGAAAAATCAGTCGGGGGCTGCACACAAGTGGGGGGGGACCACTAAAAACTAACCAAAACCCCGAGGTTAGGGGGGCCCAGCCTACTAGATGTTGCATGCTCCAGCCCTGTGGGGAGATGGCGGGGGGACTGAAGTGCCAGTGGAGGCTACCCAGTGCTGGGCGGAGCCCTGAGCCTCATGGGCTGGATCCAGGCAAGCTGGGGTCCGCATCCAACTCCCAGGCCTTAGCTTCCCCACCCCTTTTCTACATGTTCCATTGATTTCCTGTCACAGAAGTGAAGCTGTGACTGGTCTATAGTTTCCTGGGTTGTCCTTATTTCCCTTTTTATAGATGGACACTATCTTTGCCCTTTTCTAGTCTTCTCTGACTTTGAAAAGACGATAGTTAATTGAGGAGGTAACTGAGCCATTAACTTCTTCAGTATTCTAGGAAGCATTTGATCAGGCTCTGGTGACTTGAAGACCTCTAATTTTCTAAAAAAGTGGCGAGGAGTCCTGTGGCACCTTATAGACTAACTGCAGTGTAGGAGCATAAACTTTCCTGGGCAAAGAAAGCTTATGCCCTGCATCTGACGAAGTGGGTCTTTGCCCACAAAAGCTTATGCTCCTACACTGCAGTTAGTCTATAAGGTGCCACAGGACTCCTCGCCGCTTTTGCAGATTCAGACTAACACGGCGACCCCTCTGATACTTAATTTTCTAAGTAATTTTTAACTTCTTCTTTACCTATTTTAACTTCTGACCCTACCTCATATTCTCCAGCATTCACTATGCTAGGCACCCAATTGCCAGCAGACTTCTTGGTGAAAACCAAAACAAAGATGTCATTAAGCACTTCTGTCACTTCCACATTTCCTTTCTACCCCCACTCCCTCTTCATTGAATAACAGTTCTGCTCTGTTCTTGATCTTCCTCTTATTTCTAATGTATTTGTAGAATGTTTTTTTGTTGGCCATTATGTCCTTAGCAAGTTTGAGCTTGTTTTGTGCCTTGTCCTTTCTAATTGTACCCCCTGCATACTTATTTGTTTATATTCATTCTTTGTACTTTGACCTAGTTTCTACTTTTCATGGGACTCCTTTTTAATGTTGAGATCATTCAAGATCTCCTGGCTAAGCTGGTGGTCTCTTGCCATACTTTGTATCTTTTCTACACTATGGAATAGTGTGCTCTTGTGCAAGAACACGTCCATACTGCCATGTGCGAGCTGTGCTTTTGCGCAAGAGCATCCATGGCAGTGTAGAAGCTCTCTTGCGCAAGGAAGCTCCAATGGCTATTTTAGCCGTAAGGATTTCTTGTGCAAGCATCCACTCTGCCCTCTTGCGCAAGAGAGCTTACACCTGTTAGAAAAGAGCATAGCTCTTGCGCAAGACACCCTCTCTTACCATGCCATACCGTAAATTTCCTTGTGCAAGAGCAGGTGGACAGTGTGTAACAGCTGTATTTGTGCAAGAAGCCACGAGTGTAAACATAGCCTTAGAGGGAACACTTCCCCTAGCCTCTCTGCCCCGGAGTTAATGTCACACACATTGGGTTAATGCAATTGCAGGAAAGTTGCATGAGGTGGGTTTGGTGGGGGCCAAACTAGTCCCTCTTGGTAGGAGGATGGTGGGAAAAGTCCTTCGATAGGGGTGACATGACACCTTTTACTTCTGGTCATGTGTCCATCTTGCCCCGAGCATGTTACCTCCAGACGCCTGGTTAACAGCGGTCAAGGAGTGTGGCTAATGTGGGTCGGGGCGTGGTTAACAGAGGTTAGGGGGAGTGGCTAATGGGGCACCACCAAAAATTATACAAACCTGCCACCCCTGCCTATTGTCTATTCAAAATTAACTCAACCTTTCCTCCCATCTAAGGGGCACAGATATACAGTCACCGTAAGCGAAGCACCCACAGTGACATTGCTCAAATAAGAAGAGAGGGTTTCTCGCCTAGGGCAGTTACTGAGTTTCTTCGAGATGTGTCCCTGTGGGTGTTGCGCTACCCCCTCCTGTCCTCTATTTTGGAATTTTAATTGGCTCTCTGTGGTAGAGGGGGAACTGAGTGTTGCTGGGAGGGGAAGGAGTGGCTGTGCAACACTAATAAACTACCCTGACAGGTGTGAAATAGGGGGAAGCACATGTGCCACCCACCCAGGAACTGCTGTTGAAATTCTCTGGCTTGGAGGCACAGGGCACTCCATCACCTAAAGAAGAGCACCCTCTGGATGGATTCCCCCCCCCCCCCCCCAGTAGGGGACATCTCTTGAAGAACCTCAATTACAGCATAAAGTAACATGCTTGTTTTCTCGTTTAGGACTTTGTTTCTCAGTGAGGATGGTAAGTATTGGGTAACTGACTAATTGAATAGTCGATGCATTTTTGCATTGACTATTTGATTAGTTGATAGTGCCTCCACTTTTGAAGTGTAGCAACAGCTCTAGAAGTGTTGATACATTTCAAAAGTGAAAGCTCTGAAGCCTGGGGTCAGCGGGAGACTCCCCCATTGACCCTGGGCTCTGTAGAGCGCTGCTGCTTTGAAATGCCGCAAGGAGCCTGAAACCGGGCTCCTCGTGGTGTTCAAAGCAGCAGTGCCAGTGTGCAGGCTCCACACTGCATTTCAAAGCGGCAGCACTGCACGGAGCGCTGCCGCTTCGAAATGCTGCGAGGAACCTGATGCCAGGCTCCCTGCAGCATTCAAAGTGGCAGCGCTGCACAGAGCAGCTGACCCTGGTCTCAGTGTGCCTCTGCCACTTTGAAGTACCTGCCTCTTCTTCCCCCACCCTTGCTGCCTCCATCTGATAGAGGCAGCAAGGGTGAGGAAGCAACTAGTTGACTATCCTATTAGCATTTGCTTGTGAAGTGACTAGTCCTTCACATCCCTATTTCTCAGTGAACCAGTACCAGTCCCGTGCAAGTCAGCAAACACTGACTAAAGCAATTCTTTATTAAAGAGTAACAATTATCTCCTAGCACAAGAACTAGGGTCACCAAATGAAATTAATGGGCAGCAGGTTTGAAACACACAGAAGTATTTCTCAGATAATACACAATCAGTGGAACTCCTTTGGCAGAGGATGTTGTGAAGGCCAAGACTATAAGTGTTCAAAAAAGAGCTAGGTAAGTTCCTGGAGGATAGGTCCATCAATGGCTAGTAGCAAGGATGGGTAAGGATGGTGTCCCTAGACTGTATGCCAGAAGCTGGGAATGAACAACAGGCAATGGATCATTTGGTGATTACCTGTTATGCTCATTGCCTCTGGATCATCTGGCACTTGCCTCTGTCAGAAGACAGGATCCTGAACTACAGGGACCTTTTATCTGATCCAGTATGACTGTTCAACCTCATGAGGGTGATAAAAGGTCACTATTTATTTTTTACTAGGGCCTATGAGCCCTAGTCTGTGTTCCTGTAATCTGAACACTTGAGTAACCACTCAGATGAGATTGAAATGCTACTCAACTGATTAGCAGAGCACCCACAATGCTCACAGCCAGCAGCATGCATTTCTACTGGTGGTGCACATTCACACATTTCCGTGCACATAACAAAATTTGTGTTGCACATGTATGGAAAAAATTAGAGGGAACACTGTCCCTAGTTATGGACCAGAACCCAGTTGCGCTAGGTGCTATACAGACACAAAACAAAATGATGGTGTCTACCCCAAGGAACGTGCAATCTAATTACAAGACAAAAGATACCAGGTGTAAGGTGGGTAAAAAGGACCCAATGAGACAATATTGGCCATCATGATGAATAGTCTGAATAGCAGCAGCCTAATCATTCTAAGCATGATGGCAAAGAAGAGTTTTGAGTAGAAATTAAAGGTTGAGGTAGCTTTGCAGAAGTTTGCAAGGAGCCATCACAAGCGTATGGGACATCATGAGAGAAAGAACAGAGGTGCTTGTTGGAAAATGTAAGTGGGCTTTGAAGGCTGGCTTGTGGGCTGATTGGAGACTAGCATCAAGAACTTGATAGGGAATGAGAAATTATGGTTACGGTAGAAACTTGCCATGAAAGGCCTTAAAAGTGAAGACAAACAGTATGTTTCTCCCTCCCCACAAGAGAAATGGAAGCCAGAGGAGGTGATAAAAGAAAGGAATGCTATTGTCCAAGGAAATTGATCTTTGCAGCAGCATTCTGAATGGATATGAGCCAGGCTAGACTGTGTTTGTAGGTCATAGAAGAAGATAGCGGAGTAACTACAATGTGGGGAGATTTCTAAACTGATCAGGAGTTTTAGTGGTGCGGATTAATCAGAAAGGCTAGATCATTCAGAAGTTGCACAGAAAACTGTCAAAATTCCTCCTTGCTTCCAATTTGCTATTCTCCCCACCTTTGAGCAGAGAATAGCCACTCTACAGTGAGTGTTCGGTGTCAGCCCCCCGAACTTTCTTTATGCTCCATGTGTAATATAGCTTACTTTAGTAGCCATTAGAATTTGAAACTGAACTGAAATTAATTTTAGTACATCCCTTGATATTTTTGATGACGGCAGAGGCTTTACTATGTTTTAGTACAGGGGTGTCCAAACTTTTTTCAAAGAGGGCCAAATTTGATGAAGTGAACATGCGTGAGGGCCGACCATTTTGCCTGACATTCTTTGAACCATTAAAATTAAATGCAAATTAACTATTTTATGCAAAGTTTATTGCAAACGGCATACTTTTCATTTCGTCACATGGATGACAAATCTAAACAGGTGTTAAATCACTCTGCCTTTCATATCTGAAGGCCAGATGAAAAAAAAATCCAGGAAGCTGAAATATGTCAGGAACATTGTAAAGTACATTACATATTATTGGTAATAAAGGTTGTCTGTCAACTTTTAAGTTCAAAAAATATGAACAGGAACATAACACCAAGTATACATGTTGTGTCCAAATATATTTAACTGATTTAGACCAACTGACATTAACTGAGATTTTACAATGTATTCATCTCAATACATATGGATTCGTTGGGGGCCATAAAAGATAGATATTGCCAAATTACCTGTGGGGCCGTATTAAACCGGAACACGGGCTGCAATTGGCCCGCGGGCCGGACTTTGGACATGCCTGTTTTAGTACTAACATGCTTTTGTTACTGTAGCACAGTGGTCACCAACCAGTAGATAGGGATATACCAGTAGATAGATCTTGGACCCTTTGACAGGTGATCCTGACTAGTTTGGCCACGAAGCTATGACGAGCTGGCACTTCAGTTGCCCCTCCACCCACTGCCCTGCTGCTCTTGCCCTCTGCCTTGGCGTTGCACCCCTGGGAGTCTCCTGCTTGCTGTGCAGGCTGTGGGAGTGAGAAGGGGGGCACTGATGTCAGGGTGTCCCTCCTCCCCCCACTCCTGTACCCTAGCTCCACACAGAGAGAAGAGGATGGAGGGAACTTGGCAATGAAAATCTGTCATTCTCACAAACGCACGCTGTCCTTTACTCTCCTCTTTCGACCAACACACATGTGGGTGGTTATCTCTTTTACTGCTTGCAAAGTGTGTTATTTTGGGGTTTTGACTGGTCTGTGCATTTCATCATTTTCATTTCTTTTACTCTTGTATTTTAGTCTAACTCTAATCTGTTGTGGCTGGAGTACTTAGCCACTTCCAGGAGCAGCATTTACCATAGGGATGTCATGTGCCTGCAGCCGTTGAGAGAGGCAGAGCAAGCGGGGTCTGCATGTTGTCCTTGCCTTCAGAAACTACTACTGCAGCTCCTATTGATCAATAATGGGGAACAATGGCCAGTAGAAGCTGTGGGCTCAATGCCTGTAGATGGGGGGCAGCACATGGTGCCATGGCTGTACATGCCAGCTGCTTTCAGAAGTGATGCAGGTCCAGGGCAGGAATAAGCTTGCCTTAACCCCACTGCTTCACCACCTGGAAGCAGGGCTGGATTACCCAGTAGGCAGACGAAGCACGTGCTTAGGGCACCAAAAAAGCAGGGGCACCAAAAAAAAAAAAAGATTTTACAGTATAGTATTGTTTTTATTTTGAATTTCATATGGGGGGGGGGGGAGGTCAATATAATCTTTTCAGTGCTTAGGGCCTCTAAAGATCTTAATCTGGCCGTGCCCGGAAGCAGTCTCTGTTAATAGTGCCCAGCCAGAGCCTGCTTCCTAAAGCCCTGTCCCAGCCCTGAAGCTCCCCCTGCACCCAAACACCTTCCCAGAGCTTGCACCCTGAAACCTCTCCTGGACCCCAATCCCCCACCCTGGGCTAAGCCTGGAGCCCCTCCCACAGGCCAAACCCCTTGGCCCAAGACTAGAGCCTGCACCCTAACCCACTATCCCAGCCTGGTGGGAGTGAGGATGGGGGAGGAAGAAGGATGGAGTGAGCAGGGTGAGTCCTTGAAGCAGAGGTGGGGCCTCAGAAGGGGTGGGAAGGAAGCAGGGCAAGGTATTTGGGTTTGAGGTCGATCTTCCATTGACTTAAATTGAAAAAGTGATCTTGTGGTTAAAAAGGTTGGAGACCACTGCTGTAGTGATTGCTGCTGCTATACATTGGAATTGAGGGAGATGGGCGGACTTGATCCATGGAGGTGGAACATTGTCCAGAAAGAGGGGGAGCAGAGAGGATCTATTTGTGGACATGTACAGAGACATGAATAGGGAATATTGTTGAATTTACTAGTTAGTTGAACTGAAAATGAAGATCGCAGTTCAAAGACATATTGTGTGTCTGATGCAGTTAGGCTCTCACTGCTAGCAGCCCACCAGTGCGTTGATGGTACCCAAAGGCTGAATGCCTGGGTGTTTTAATATATAAGCATCTGAACAGAGTCAAGTCATTGTTCGCTGTCTTGGGGGTCCCTAGGCATGCCTTTCTCTACAACCCTCTCCTGAGAGCTGCAAGCTCTCCAGTAGCCTAGTATCTGAGCTAGGTGTTGATTCCACAGACTCTACTGTAGTTTTAAACAGATGGTCTCCCAGAATCTCATTTGAAGGTGGCTTACATTTTTAAAGCTCTACTTGTTAAATGGAGCATACAGTCACTCCCCGAGTTGCGAATGGTCGAGTTACGACCGTTCACACTTACAACCAAAGCTCTCATAGAGCAGTCGTAAAGGCGGTCCCCGAGTTACAAACGCGACCCGCGCTTATGAACAGCGCGGTCATGTGTAATTCAGCAGGGTCTGAGTATGAACGGATCGAGTTATGGCCAAGTGTTTGGTCTATAACTCGTTCATAACTCGGAGAGAGGCTGTACTTAGAAGATTTACCCGCCATTGCTTGGGTCCTTTAATGAAAATCATTTAATTTTCATTTTTCTTCCTTTAAATCATTGTTCTGGAGTGGAGCTGGGAATGGAGGGATTCAGTATGCAGACTGCCCTGGGAGAGAGGACCAGCCCTCGCTCACCAGCAGGTTGGGGACAGGTGAGAAGCACCTGTCCAGGGCTGCTGCAGTGGACACAGATAGGGGAGGGGTGCATGTCCACCAGCTGGGGGACATTCGTATAAACAAACTCTGAAATGCATAGTAGAATAGTTGTCCATTTCCCCACCCCTGCTGGCCCAATGAGGTTATAGCTATCCCAGTTCCCATCTTTGGCTCCTTGCTGCCCCTCTGTGGTCATTCTACAGTATAACACTCTCAAGCCAGACCCCTTCTTTTCCATTTTATGAAAAACAATCAAATTCCAGGCTCATCCCATTGTCTTGGCACAACCAGATCCTTACCTTGTTTTAAGAGGAATCTGCATACCAAATTTGGTGGTCCTAGCTCTTATCATTTAGGAGGAATTCTTGAACAAATGGACTGTCGGATGGACAGGCAGATGCACATTTCTAAAATATATAGCAAGATAATAGCACTTTGCGTAGACTTACAGAACAGTATTGGTCTTTACTTAAGCATAAGATGTTGATGGCAGAGAGATATCTATAGCACATGCTGGACATACAGCCCCTCGCTCTTATCTTATCCCTTTGGAATCTTAGGGATACCATCTGTGTCCCTAACTGCATCCTGCACCTGCAGTAGCTGCCTGTATCTTAAGCTGATGAAAAGCAGCCAAAAAGGACTCTTGAGGAAAGCCATTCCATTCCTTTGCAATTTTGCAGTCTCCTCTATCAAGTGACTCCTGATCAGTCTCAACAAATGACCTAGAGTCCTACTTAAGTGGCTTCATTGCCAGGGAGTCTGTCCCTGACAAACAAGTCCTACTGGGTAAAAGCTAGTATGTTATCTAGGATGTTCGTAGTTCAGCAGAAGACAACCTTGATTTAACATCCCTCTATTGTAAGCCATGTACCACCACCCTGTTGGAATTTCAGTCCTTTCTGGAAGCAGAGTGAACAGATAACACTGGTCTACAATTTTTTAGATGTCGTCTGCTTCAGAGATAAAATGTGCTATTTATTATGTATTTTGATGTGCTGAATTCAAATATGACAATTAAAACAACTGATTGGCTACTGTTTCCAAGATACAGTAAAATTCCAATGGTCCGGCACCATCAGGAACTCAGAAGTGCTCCGGGCAGTTGGACCATTGGAGCTGCTTCCCCCCCACTTCCCCAATTCAGCCGCTGCTAAAACTGATCAGCAGCTGAATCGGGGAAGCCAGAGGAAGAGCAGCTGGGGTGCTGCCGGGTAGGTCCCCTAGCGCTGCCCCTCGGGGCTGCGGGACCAACTGGGCAGCACCCCAGGTGTCCCCGATTCAGCCGCTGCTGAAACTGACCAGCGGCTGACTCCAGGAAGCCTGGGGTAGAGCAGCTCTGCCCCGGGCTTCCTGGAGTCAGCCGCTGATCAGTATCAGCAGCGTCTGACTTGGGGACACGTGGGGCAGAGCAGCTGGGGTGCTGCCGGGTTGGTCCAGTAGTGCTGAGGAGCGGCGCTGCGGGACCAACCCGGCAGCGCCCAGCTGCTCTGCCCCAGGCGTCCCCAAGAGCAGCTTGGGTGCTGCTGGGTTGGTCTCGCCGTGCCAAGGGTCGGCGCTACCGGACCAACCCGGCAGCACTCCAGCTGCTCTGCTGCAGGCGTCCCCGATTCAGGCACTGCTGGTCAGTTTCAGCAGCGGCTGAATCAGGGACGCATGGGGCAGAGCCTGACTATCGGAAGGGGGGGGCTATGAGGGGTCTGGGGTGGCATCCGATAGTCAAGCATATCTGATAATCCGGCACCCCCTGGGTCCCAAAGGTGCCGGATTATCAGAAGTTTACTGTATTTAAGTTTTTACATTTTACGTCTATGTATATTGTGTAGATAGTAGAGTTTTAATCATAACTGTAAACCTAGGTCTTTTCATGTGTTTATGGTTGCTTTACATGATATTTCAGCTGTCCTGTTTATGAAACTCTTCAAAAATCAGTGAAAGGGTTATATAAATATAATTTATTATGAAACAAAAGGCAAAAAACTATTATGTACATAGTTTAGTCCTATTCAGTGTCTACTCGGTGCTTCTTCATCGAGTAGTGTCCCCGAGGGTGCTCCACTCGAGGTGCTGGGCTCGTCCTGGCGCCGCAAACCGGAGGAATTTTCACTAGCAGTAGCCCCCTGCCGGACCGCGCATGCTCGAGTGCCCCCTTCGCGCCTTTCATCTGAGCGCGGTCCAGTCTCGTCAGTTTCTCTCCAACCGTCCGCAGCCGCAGACGGAGTTAGTTTAGGCTCCCTTCTCCTCTCTGAGGGGAAAGGGAAGAACCTTCCTAGTTGTTGTTTAGTTAGTGATAGGTAGTTATCTGTTCTAGTTGTAGTTCCCCCTTTATTAAAAAAAAAAAAAAAGGAAAGGAAAGGACTCAAGAATGCCAGGATCACCCGGCTTCAAGAAGTGCCTCCAGTGCCAGGAGGCTATCCCCATCTCAGATGGACACTCCCGCTGTGTCCGATGTCTCGGGGACACTCATGTCCCGACCAAGTGCTGTCACTGCGCGAAGATGACAGCTCGCGCTAGAAAAGATCGGGAGCTTAGGTTGAGAGTCCTTCTCTTCAATAAGGCTCTCCAAGCTCCGGAGGTCTCCGAGCCGCACTCTGCATCTCCTCAGCAACCCGGGCAAGCCCCCAGGACCCACGGGACGCCAAGCGCCAATGCAGGCAAGCCGGGGAGCTCTGGCTATGCGCCGAGACTCCCCGCGGGCAAGGCAGCCAAGGGCTGTAGCTCTTCTGCCCCGACTACAGCCGGCCCCAAAAGCTCCGATCCGACGCTCAAGAAGGGATCAAGAGCAGAGTCGGTGCCTTTAACGGCGATTGCGGAACCGGCAAGGGAAGCCCCGGCACCAGGAGTTCCGGCGCATGCGCGCTCGCAGCCAGCCATGACGGCACCCGCAGCGCCTTCCTTAGGTGCCACCCTGGGCTCCTCGGTGCCGGGCATATCGGCACCGGATGCACCTCCCCCGCAGGAGTCTCTGCCAGTCCAGCCTCCTGCTTTCACTCTGTCGGGGGATCAAGCAGCACCGAGCCTTTACTCTGCCGTTCATGTGGCAGACGTTCAAGTGGCAGAGGCTTCTCCACTGTCTGCTGTTCTCACGCAAGCACCTCTGCAGCCTGCCTGCAATGCCTCGGTGCCAACCAAAGCTCAGCAAAAGACTGCCAGAGTCCAGACACCATCAATAACTCCGGACAGTGTCACCTTCTCACCTGGACCTGACTCACCTACCTCGTCCAATGCTGATTACCGTCGTCACAGTCACCGCTACTCGACCTCCAGGGAGCCCTACTATAGGTCACCTCGTCGTTCATCGCCGCGCCGATACTATCGGGATCGCTATTCGGGCTCGCCCTCACGCTACTATAGGAGGTCCCTTTCACCAAGATCCCCACGCTGTACAGACTACCATCGGCGATATGACACATTGAGAGGATACAGCCGCTCTCCCTGCCGCAGTCGGAGGGAGGACCGCTATTATCATGAGTACTCTTCTCATTCATCTCGCCGCAGAAGGTATTCGCGATCGCGATCACCGCATTCTTCTCAGCATCAATCTCCACACGGTCTGGACGAGTCTGCTCCTTATGTAGCACCACCATCCTCGGCTGGGGACCTCGGCTGTCGCAATATCACGAGGATAAGCAGGTACACACTTCTCTTCAAGGACAGCAGAGCCCTGATTCCCCGGCGCAGCGTTCCTCATCCTCGCAGGATGACGCAGTGGTCCCTCCGGACTTGTCTACTACGGAGGACCACAAGCAGTTCCAGGAGCTCTTTAAGAGAGTTGCACAATCCCAGGACGTTCAGACCGCGGACGTGCAACAGAAACAACATCGATTGCTTAAAAATTTACAACCTTCCCAAAAGTCGAAGCTCGCTTTTCCCTTTGATGAAGCTATACTGGAGATCGCCAACGACATCTGGCAGACCCCGGCCACTTCGCTACCAACTAACAAGCGGTCGGATAAGAAGTACTTCATCTCTCAGAAAGATATGGAGTTTCTCTTTACACATCCTCAGCCTAACTCCCTTGTCGTGGACGCTGCACAACAGAGAACAAGATCATCTCAAACCAAGAATCCCTCAAATGACAAGGAGGCCAAACGACTGGATATCTTGGGCAGGAAAGTATATTCCTCCTCTACTTCTGCCCTGAGGATGTGTAATTTTGCAGCACAGCTGGCAAACCACGATTTCAATAACTATTCGAAGCTGATCCGTCTATTTGAGCACTTGCCGGATTCCAAACGTCAGTTGCTTAAGGCAGTGATACAAGAGGGCTACACAGTCGCCCGAACAGCCCTGCAGATCGCCCTTGACACGGCTGATGTAGCTGCTAGATCCGCAGCTTCGGCCATAGTCATGCGTCGGGCGTTTTGGCTGCACCAAGCCGCTGTCCCGAAGGAGATGCAGGCCAAGGTGGAGGATTTGCCCTTCGATCGCAAATCGCTTTTTGCTCAGTCGACAGATCAGGTCTTCCACTCGGGCAAGGACACACGTACGACTCTGAAGACGCTGGGGATGTACACTCCCCCCTACAGACGTAAGAGATACATACCCTACAATAGACAAAGACCATTCTCATATGCGACACCACGCGCCAGGCCATACGAGCAACAGAGGCCTAGGCAATGGCCCCAAAAGCGTTGCCAGCAACCCAACAAGACGCCTGTCCAGCAGCAGGGCCGACAGCAGGTTTGATGGGTTGATCGAGGGACTTCGGACCACCCCGTTAACAGAGACTCCGGATATCACAAAAGGCATATTCCATCATCGTCTCAGACCTTACCAGCATCGTTGGGCTGTCATATCCACCGACCGGTGGGTTCACGACATAATTACTTCAGGATATGTCATCCCCTTCACCTCTCTTCCCCCTCCCTCCCCTCCTGCCCCGTCCCTTTTCAGGGACCCCTCCCACGAGACGCTTCTACGTCAAGAGGTGTCACGCCTTCTCATATTAGGGGCAGTGGAAAGGGTGCCGACACCCTTTTTGGGGAGAGGGTTCTACTCTCGCTATTTCCTCACCCAGAAGAAATCAGGGGGTTGGAGGCCTATCCTGGACCTACGTCGGCTCAACCGACATCTGAGAAAGCAAAAATTCAAGATGGTCACGTTATCTTCGATTATCCCGGCTCTCGACAAAGGGGATTGGTTCGCATCCTTCGATCTTCAAGACGCCTACTTCCACATAACTATACACCCGGTGCACAGAAGATTCCTGCGGTTCACAGTGGGGTCCGACCACTATCAATATCGCGTGCTGCCTTTCGGACTATCGGCGGCCCCACGGGTTTTCTCCAAAACCCTGGCGGTAGTGGCGGCCTACCTGCGACGTCTCGATATTACAATCTTCCCATACCTAGACGATTGCCTGCTAAAGGCTCCCACACTCGACGAGGCCACAAGGGCAGTGTCTACAACTACCGCTTTGTTCACAGCCCTAGGGCTCATAATCAATGTCGAGAAGTCCTTCCTAACACCTACTCGTGACCCACTCCTTATCAGCCTCCTCCTCTCCTAAACATGGAGGAGAGGCACACCAGACCGGGAGGACGCCCGCCACAAAGGCTTCGGGGCGATCCTCCCACTCCGCGCCGGCATCGGGGCACGCCACTGCTGAGCGGCCCCGGGAGCGTTCAAAACAGCCGGCACGGCAAGAAAAGCCGGCGCCGAAGCAAACCGCGGTGCCGCTTCAAACAGCGGCACCGCTTTCAACTGCACAGCCTTCCGCGGCGCCGAAAGCCACAGCGCTCCTTAAAGCTACGGTGCCGACTAAAACCACGGCACCGCAGCAGAGTGACCCACAGCCCAAACGCCCGGCACCACCTCCAGATAAGCAGCAGGATGCTGCACTAACGCTGCCAGGGCAAACTGACAGGCAGCCAGACGACACTGCTATGGAGCAGAGCCAGCAAGAAGCTCTCTCACACAGCAGTCTTTCTGCTCAGTGTCTGCCTTCCACATCCTACTCACCTGGGAAGTCCCTATCACGGCTATCCCCTCCCAGGTCTACACCAATCTTATCCGGCCGAGACGCTCTCCTTCCTGAGGATGATCACCACACATCTTATTCCTCGAGGCACCCATCACCTAGGCAATCTCGCTTTTATGACTATGGAGCCCCACCACAACAGAACCCATGGCACCCGTACTGGCCTTACCCACCCCCACCTTATCCGCAATGGGGACCCTGGGAACACTGGGAATCACGTGGACAACGCTCCCCAATTCACTCCACTCCATCCCGGAGAAGCTTATCTCGGCCGCAGTCCCTACCTCCAGCAACTCTTTCGGATGAGGAGGTGGACCGAATCTCTGACAACGAATCAGACACTCACTCAATAAAAGTCACACATTCTGATGCTCCCGATATACAATCAGATGAAGCCGTAGTTCCATCAGATTCTGCACCAATTGACGACCTAAAACAATTCCAAGATCTATTCAAGAGGGTTGCAATAAGCCAGAATGTTTCCCTGCAGGAGGTCCAGAGGAAACAATACCAACTGCTAAAGAATCTCCATCCCACATTACATAGCAAGATTGCCCTCCCTATAGACGAGGCAATAATGGAGACCTCGGAAGACCTCTGGAAAACACCTGCATCCATTCAACCAACGAATAAAAGAATCGATAGGAAGTACTTTGTCGAATCAAAAGACAACGACTTTCTTTTCACACACCCACAACCCAACTCGTTAGTAGTGGATTCAGCGCAACAACGTGCAAAGATCCCACAATACAAGTTGGGCAACGCAGACAAGGACCACAAAAAGCTGGACTCCTTTGGCAAGAAGGTATACTCCTCTTCCACCTTACAACTCAGAATATCGAACTACTCTGCTCTTTTAGCAAATCATGACTTTGACAATTACTCAAAACTGGGAGAGCTGATACCACATCTCCCCGAGTCTAAAAGATCCATCCTGAAAACAATAGATCATGAGGGCCATATGATCGCCCGCACTGCTCTTCAAACCGCAATGGATGTTGCTGACACCGCAGCCCGAATTACAGCTACAGCGGTAGTCATGCGTAGAACCTCTTGGCTCCAGTCATCAGGAGTTCCCCGCGATCTCCAGCCTAAAGTAGAGGATCTGCCATTCGACAAGCACAAACTATTTGCAGCCACTACGGATGAAATACTCCATAACAGCAAAAATTCTAAGTCTACACTCCGCACGTTGGGCATGTGCACGCAGCCCTATAGACGCGGACAATACACCCCATATAACTCATACAACCGATACCGATATGGGCAATATAATAGATCACAGAGGCCCTATGAAGACCAAGGCAACGAGGTCCCAGAAGACGCCACAACCAGGCCCGCCCACCAACTACCCAACCATCTAAACAGCAAATTTGAAGATTTGGTCGAGGGCCTGCGACACCCTGCTTACGATCTAGCACTACCCCAACATGGCCATCTGTTCACCCATCGTTTGCGCCCATTCCTTCCTCGATGGGAGTCCATAACATCGGACCGCTGGGTTTTGGAAATCATTCGAGTGGGCTACACCATCCCTTTCACCCCTATCCCGTCCCTCTTCAGGGACCACTCTCACGAGACCCTTCTGAAACAAGAAATCGATCGACTCCTCTTCATCGGAGCAGTAGAAAGGGTACCCCGAGAGTTCCACGGGAGAGGGTTTTACTCGAGCTATTTCTTAACCGAAAAACGAACAGGGGGCTGGAGACCTATATTGGACCTCCGCAAACTGAACAAATTTCTCAAGAAACAACATTTCAAGATGGTCACACTCTCCACAATCATTCCTGCGCTAGATCAAGGGGACTGGTTTGCAGCCCTCGACCTCCAAGATGCCTATTTCCATATAACCATCCACCCCTCCCACAGACGTTACCTGCGCTTCATGTTGGGACCAGACCACTTCCAGTACAGGGTTCTCCCCTTTGGCCTCTCATCAGCCCCAAGAGTATTTTCGAAGGTACTGGCTGTCGCGACGGCATATCTCAGACGACAAAACGTCATCATATTTCCCTATCTAGACGACTGCCTCCTAAAGGGATCCTCGTACGCCGAAACAGCCTCTATGATACAGACGACCACGACCCTCCTCAGTCGTCTAGGCCTTCTAATCAACCAAGACAAGTCAACGCTGTATCCAGTTCAAGACATAGAGTTCATTGGTGCACGCCTGGACTCAGTGACAGCCCGGGCATACCTACCTCAACAACGTTTTGCAACTATGCAAGAAATTATAAATGGGATGCTTACAGTTCCTACCACCACAGTACTTACATGCCTCAGACTAATGGGCCACATGGCTTCCACCACCTATGTAGTCCACCATGCTCGCCTGCACTTTCGATGTCTTCAACTCTGGATGGCAACCGTTTATATCCCATCACGGCACCCTCGAAACAAAACGGTTACTATCCCACCAGACGTGCTGGGATCCTTACAATGGTGGACAGTGCCAAGCAATCTCTTGACAGGGGTTCCGTTCCAACAAACCGAACCCACTATCCAAATCACCACAGATGCTTCCCTGCTAGGCTGGGGGGCACATATGAACGGCCACGAAGTTCAAGGCAGATGGTCCCCAAACGAGACACACTTACATATCAATCTCCTCGAGTTGAGGGCAGTAAGGAATGCCTGTGCACACTTTGCCTCCGCCATCGCCAATCACACAGTCCGCATCCTAACAGACAACATCTGCACAATGTTCTACATAAATAGGCAGGGTGGAGCCCGCTCCCGCTCTTTATGCGCGGAGGCTATTCACCTGTGGAACTCGTGCATCCGCAACCAAGTCACCCTTATAGCGTCCTACTTGCCCGGGGTGAACAACATCAAAGCGGATTCACTCAGCCGAAACTTCGCTTTGAACCACGAATGGGAGTTACATACGGAGGTGGCGAACTCAATTTTCCACCAGTGGGGATGGCCATCGATAGACCTCTTTGCTTCTACCCAGAACACCAAATGTCCCCAATTCTGCTCACGTGCGGGACTTGGCAAACACTCTCTGGGAGACGCCTTCCTGATCAATTGGACAGCCTCCCTACACTACGCCTTTCCTCCCATACCGCTCATCCCCAGAGTCCTGCGCAAGATCCTGAGGGACAAAGCCCTAGTCATCTTGATTGCGCCATCATGGCCTCGACAAACCTGGTACCCATACCTTCACAGGCTAGCGGTCCAGCCCCCCTACCCGCTACCGTACCGGATAGACCTACTATCTCAGAACAACGGCAAGATACTGCACCCACAACTCAATACCCTGCATCTTCAGGCTTGGCTTCTCTCTGGTTCTCAGAGGTAGAAGATCGCTGCTCCCAGCGAGTAAAGGACATCCTCCTCCAGAGCAGGAGACAGTCTACTCGGAAAACTTACCAACAGAAATGGGCACGTTTCTGTCACTGGTGTCAGCGAGTCAAAATGGAGCCCCGTGCCTCACCATTAGATACCATTCTAGATTACATTCTGGACCTTAAAGCATCAGAACTCTCTATCTCTTCCCTAAGAGTACACCTCTCTGCAATAGCAGCATTTCATACACCAGTAGATGGATTCTCCGTTTTCAACCACCCTATTACAAAAAGATTCCTCAAGGGACTCCAGAATGTATACCCACCACATAGGACTCCACCCCCCTTGTGGGACCTAAATCTTGTTTTGAACTACCTCACCAGACCTCCCTTTGAGCCACTGGCAACAGTGCCACTTCCTTTCCTTTTTATGAAGGTCTATTTCCTCCTAGTCATCACCTCAGTCAGGAGGGTGAGCGAACTTGGAGCGTTAATGTCAGAACCTCCTTACACAATTTTCACAAAGGATAGGGTCATACTTAGACCCCACCCCACGTTTTTGCCAAAGGTCGGTACAGAATTCCATATTAACGAACCGATCGTGTTACCTACCTTTTTCCCAAAACCGCACTCGTCACAGACAGATGCCACTCTGCACACCCTGGACATCCGGAGGGCTCTAGCCTTCTTCCTAGAAAGAACAAAACCATTCCGTAAATCTGAAAGACTTTTTATCTCCATCGCTGAACGATCCAAAGGCACACCGATATCATCTCAACGAATCTCAAAATGGATATCTACATGCATAATTAAGTGCCACTCTCTGGGCAATAGACCGCTGATATGCCCACCAAGAGCACACTCTACTCGAGCCACGGCTGCCTCCACAGCCTTTCTGAGCAATGTCCCCCTAAGAGACATTTACCGGGCAGCGACATGGTCTTCAGATCATACCTTTGCTAAACATTACGCCATTCTTCCACAACTTAAGAGTGACTCAGCAGTTGCCACGGCAGTGCTCTCCACCACTGCCAAACACTGACTCCGGCTCCCTCCAACCATATACTGGATACTGCTTTGTAGTCACCTACAGTGGAGCACCCACGGGGACACTACTCGAAGAAGAAAAGGGAGTTACTCACCTTGTGCAGTAATGACTGTTCTTCGAGATGTGTGTCCCCGTGGGTGCTCCACGACCCTCCCTACCTCCCCTCTGCTCGGAGTCGAAATTACTCGGGCGGAGACGAGGAACTGAAAGGGAGGGGGATGAGTCACGCTCCTCAGGAGGCGGCAAGGGCTCGAGACGCCTCCTGGGCATGCGTGACTCAACAGGGGAAACTGCTATAGAAAGCTCCGATCTGAGGCTCGGGGCGACCCTTCACCTACAGTGGAGCACCCACGGGGACACACATCTCGAAGAACAGTCGTTACTGCACAAGGTGAGTAACTCCCTTTTGTCTGCCTTGTTGTTTCCAAGAAAATGTATTGCCACTAACTGGAAGGCTTTCCATGCCGTCTTTTCCTTGCCATGCTGTGCATGGTCAAATGCATCATGTCGAAGAAGTTCACGAATCTGAGGACCAACAAAGACACCTTCCTTTATCTTAGCTTCATTTAACTTGGAAATTTTCCACGGAGGTACTTGAAAGCTGCTTGTGTTTTGTCCATGGTCTTGACCAAGTTCTTCATCAGACCCAGCTTGATGTGTAAGGGTGGTAACAAAATCTTCCTTGATTCAACAAGTGATGGATGCTGAACACTTTTCCTCCCAGGCTCCAATGACTGTCGGAGTGGCCAGTCTATCTTGATGTAGTGGGAATCTCTTGCACGACACTCCCAATCTCCAAACTAGTTACCATTCCACTACAGATTCTCAACTCCCTTCAGTGGTGGACAAACCGACAAAATATGCTAGAGAGGGTACCATTCCAACAACCTTCCCCCACACTTACAATGATGATCGATGCATCACTCATGGGTTGGGGGCCCCATTGAGGAACAATCCTAACAGAGCAAACATTCTGTATCAACCTCCTAGAACTGCGAGTGGTTCGGTATGCGTGTCAACACTTTCTATCCTATAACACCACATGCATGTGCTATATCAATTGACAGGGAGGTGCACAATCCCCATCCCTTTGTGCGGAGGCTATCAAATTATGGAATTGGTGCCTGACTCACCAGGTTACCCCGGTGGCCTCTTACCTTCCAGGGGTACTCAGTGTCATGGCAGATGCACTAAGTCACAGGTTTCACAACCATCACAAATGGGAAATAGACAAATACACACTCAATCAAGTTTTTCACCAATGGAGCCAACCAGACATAGACCCCCTTTCCACGTGGGACAACAGCAAGTGTCACCTTTATTGCTCCTGGGCAGCCTTACGAAAGCACTCCCTGGGGAATGCCTTTTCCATCAGGTGGGACACACCTCTCTACGCTTTCCCACCCTTTCCGATTCTTCACAAGGTCCTCAACAAGATTAGAACAGACCAAGCTCAAGTGATACTGATAGAACCAGCGTGGTCCAGGCAGACATGGTACCCTTACTGTCAAAGGATGACAATTGCAGACCCATACGCCTTCCCGCTCAGCACAACCTCCTATCCCAAAATCACGGGAAGAATCTCCATCCAGAACCGCACAAACTTCACCTCCACGCCTGGCTCCTTCATGGCTCCAGGATGCCAAAAACACCTCTTCAGAAAGGGTTGAAGGAAATACTAATTAACAGCAGGAGACAATCTACCAGGAAAATATACCTATATAAATGGAAGAGATTCTCCCACTGGTTCAAACGATTTGATACGACATCTCCAGAATCCGCTCCCCTCCCCCTTCTGTTGGAATATCTGTTGCACCTTAAACAATCGGGCCTTGCTCTCTGTACGGTCAGAGTACATGCAGCTGCCATAGCAGTTTTCCAAGGTGCTTCCTTCCTTGCCAGTCTGATAGCCAAGAGATTCCTTAAGGGCCTACAGAACACCTTTCCATCCGGTTGCCCACAAGTCCCTGTCTAGAATCTGAATCACATACTCAAGAGCTTGATAAAACCACCCTTTGAGCCACTAGCAACTTGCTCCTGGTCCCACTTATCGATGAAAGTGTCCTTTCTGGTTGCAATAACCTCCAGCAGGAGAGTGAGCAAACTCGCTGCACTGATGGCTGAACCCCTATACACGGTGTTCACCAAGGACAGAGTTATACTTCAACTCCACCCGAAATTTCTCCCCAAAGTACCTTCCACATTAAAGAACCCATCCATTTACTTGCCTTTTTTCCTAAACCGCACGCTGATCCTGTACACGCTGCGTGACACACCCTCGACGTTCGCAGAGCACTTGCATTTTACGTTGATCGCACCAGGGCCTGGTGAGCATCCCCTAGACTGTTTCTGTCCTATGCAGAACGATCCAAAGGACAAGCAGTCTCATCACAGAGAATCTCGAAGTGGATCTCCTCATGTATCTACACATACTATACACTCCATGATAAAGACTTACCTGGAACCATCAGAGCGCATTCCACCAGGGCGATGTCTTCCACTACCACCTTCCTCAGCAATGACCCTCTCCAGGACATTTGTAACATCGCCATGTGGTCATCAGACCATACATTTGCACAGCACTACGCTCTTTCTTCTTCCATTGCATCATCCATGGCGGTGGGACAAGCAGTTCTGACTACAGTAACAAATACAGGGCTCCAAACCCACCTCCACGGGCCGACAACAGCTGTGTAGTCACCCAGAGTGGAGCACCCACGGGAACACCACTCAAAGGAGTTACTCACCTTCTGCAGTAACGGTGGTTCTTAGAGATGTGTGTCCCCATGGATGCTCCACTACCCTCCTTCCTTCCTCTGCTTTGGCGCCCCATGTTCTAACAGCATGGGTAGAGAAAGAATGGAGGGGTTGCGCCATGCGCACACCTAACGGACACCAATGGCACAAGGGTCCTGGATGCACCAGCACCCAGAGTGGAGCACCCACAGGGGGGCACATCTCGAAGAACCACCATTACTGCACAAAGTGTGTAACTCCTTCTTTTAATAACTGTGGGTATGTCTACACTACCCCGCTAGTTCGAACTAGCGGGGTAATGTAGGCATACCGCACTTGCAAATGAAGCCCGGGATTTGAATTTCCCGGGCTTCATTTGCATAAGCGGGGCTCCGCCATTTTTAAATCCCCGCTCGTTCGAACCCTGTGCCGCGCGGCTACACGCGGCACGAACTAGGTAGTTCGAACTAGGCTTCCTCAGGAGTAACGGTAGTTCGAACTACCTAGTTCGTGCCGCGTGTAGCCGCGCGGCACAGGGTTCGAACGAGCGGGGATTTAAAAATGGCGGAGCCCCGCTTATGCAAATGAAGTCCGGGAAATTCAAATCCCAGGCTTCATTTGCAAGTGCGGTATGCCTACATTACCCCGCTAGTTCGAACTAGCGGGGTAGTGTAGACATACCCAGTGTTACCACAACAGTTCTGAGTGGTTACTCGGTGCTCCTGGGGGAGGGTGCAGGGTGAGGCTGGCAGCCACTGTGCTCCCAGCCCCATTCCCGGGGAGCCCCCCGCCACCCTGTGCTGCTGCCTCTATATCAGATGGCAGCAGTGCAGGGTAGCAGGTGGGAGCCTGTTCAGGGGGAGCGGGTTTAAAAATCTGCTCCCCATGCAGACCAGCTCCTGCCTGCCACCCATGCTACTGCCTGTGTAGGCTACTACCAGCCTGCTGGTCACAGAATCATAGAACCATAGAGCTGGAAGAGACCTCAGAAGGTCATCAAGTCCAGCCCCCTGCTCTAGGCAGGACCAATCCCAACTAAATCAACCCGGCCAGGGCTTTGTCAAGCCGAGACTTAAACACCTCTCGGGATGGAGACTCCACTACTTCCCTAGGTAACCCATCCCAGTGCTTCACCTCTCTCCTAGTGAAATAGTTTTTCCTAATATCCAACCTGGACCTCTCCCACCACAACTTGAGACCATTGCTCCTTGTTTTGCCATCTGTCACTACTGAGAACAGCCTCTCTCCATCCTCTTTGGAACCTCCCTTCATTATGCTCCAGCCCCCTAATCATTTTGGTTGCTCTCCGCTGGACCCTCTCCAATGCGTCCACATCCTTTTTGTAGTGGAGGGCCCCAGAACTGGACACAATACTCCAGATGTGGCCTCACCAAAGTCGAATAAAGGAGAATAATGACATCTCTGGATCTGCTGGCAATGCTCCTTGTAATGCAACCTTGTTCATGCCATTATCCTTCTTGGCTACAAGGACACACTGTTGACTCATATCCAGCTTCTCATCCACTGTAACCCCCAGGTCCTTTTCTGCAGAACTACTACTTAACTGGTTGGTCCCCAGCTTGTAACTATGCTTGGGATTCTTCCGTCCCAAGTGCAAGTCACTTGGTCATAGAATCCTAGGGCTGGAAGAGACCCAAAGCAGGACCAGTCCCAACTAAATCATCCCAGCCAGGGCTTTGTCAAGCTGGGACTTAAAAACCTCTAGGGATGGAGATTCCACCACCTCTCTAGGTAACCCATTCCAGTGCTTCACCACCCTCCTAGTGAAATAGTTTTTCCTAATATCCAACTTAGACCTCCTCCCATTGCTCCTTGTTCTGCCACCTGTCACTACTGAGAACAGCCTCTCTCCATCCTCTTTGGAACCTCCCTTCAGGTAGTTGAAGGCTGCTATCAAATCCCCCTCACTCTTCTCTTCTGCAGACTGACTAAGCCCTCAGCTTCTCCTCCTGGGTCATGTGTTCCAGCCCTCTAATCATTATGATTGCTCTCCACTGGACCCTTTCCAATGCATCTACATACTTTCTGTATTGGGGGCCCCAGAATTGGATGCAATATTCCAGATGTGACCTCACCAGTGCCGAATAAAGGGGAATAATAATTTCTCTAGATCTGCTTCTATAATTTCTCATATCCAGCTTCTCATCCACTGTAAGTCCTAGTTTTAAATTCAGAGCATGCAGGGGGTCAAGGAGAAGGCAGGTTGTTACCAGTTCCTGATAATCACTTATCAGTTAGACAGTTAACAGAGTTGTGGTTTATATCCCTAGTAGCTACCATGAGACCCTGCCTGTGCCACAAAGGCTCTGCTATTTTTAGTACACCAGTTTGAGCAGGGCTAGTGTCTGTCTCCAGTATAGACATATCCAAGGACTTGTTCCCAGGAATTAACTCTGCCTCAAGAATTGACTTTATAGTTAAAGGAGAGAGTAAATTCTGTTACTTTTTTGTAACAGCTTCCTTACCAAAAAGAGATCTTATTAGTAACAATACAGCATTTATTCAGACTCTACACTGCTAATGTGCTGTAAAATAGAAACACTATTCTACAGTGCCACCTTATGACTCCTACTATAATAGTACAGTGAAACCTTTGTTTTCCGGCACTCTGTTAACTAGAAAACTTTAACTGGCATTGCCCCCAGCCACAGTACTGTCACATCTTCAGGCGCACAGGCCTGGCTTGGTTTACCATGATTGGCTTAACAATTTTTTATTTAAGAAGTACTAATCATCTTTAACTCAAAATAGAAATGTGAGACCAACTGCCTCACACTACAAAACTACCAAAATTAAAAACTTGTGTTTTACTACTATTGTCTATTGGTTTTTCCTAGGTTGATGGGGACCCTCAGATAACTGGAATTTTTAGATATCCGGCACGCTCGAGGATTAGGGTGTTCTGGTTAACACAGGTTTTACTATATTAGGAGCCTAACTGGATCCTTTATTTAAAAAAAAAAAAAAAAAAAAAAAAAAGAGTACCACAATTCAAGATAGAGAAGTTCTCTATTAAATGAAAGTTTTGGTAGTATAACTGGATTTTAAACACAT
Source organism: Pelodiscus sinensis (assembly GCF_052426305.1). Taxonomy (NCBI): domain Eukaryota; kingdom Metazoa; phylum Chordata; order Testudines; family Trionychidae; genus Pelodiscus; species Pelodiscus sinensis. Next base: position 22,112,357 of record NC_143077.1, on the reverse strand, counting down.
TTAATCACGCATGCATTTCTTTTGGATGAACGTGTAATGTTTAGTGTACTGTTTGAAATGCTTAGTTTTTTAGGCATGGGCAGATGCTGAAGAAATTAAAATATATTAAGCTTACCCCGCTTAAAGTACTGGGGAAAAATAAAGCATAGACAAACCTAATTATTAGATTCTTAACTTGGGTTTTCCTGGTCGAATTGATTAGTTCTATTCATGTGAAAAATACTATAGATAGGATCTGAGTAGTGCCATTGCTGTCAGTGACTCTTAATATTGTGCTGTGATGTCTTTATTGCATTAAAAAGGCTACCATTCTTTACCAACATATTAGCACTACTTTTTTAGCATAGCTTTCCTTTATTACTATAAAGGTGTGCTGCTAATGTGCTGATTTGTATCAAAGAATGCTGCTTAATCACTATCCATTTTTGCTAGAGGAAGTGTTTCATATATCTAGAGTCCTGCAAATCTATGGATATCCACTTCTTGTCCTTGGGTATCTGAGGCTCATTATTGCAGATGTGGATGTAGAGATGGATACAAACTTTGTATTCACGCAGGGACCAGACCTCAGCCCGTTTCCTACAAAAGCAACATGGTGTAAATGCAATGAAGCAATTTAAATTCCAATTGTGAATTTGGTGTATTCTCAAAGGTGTATTTTTTTTCTTTTCCTAGCAAATAAATTCATTACACAAGAAGGACCTTCCTTCCTGCAGATGCGAATAAAACACCTGATGAAGTCAAACTGCATTCCACAAGCTACTTTCTTGTCAAAATTGTGTGCGGAGTCTTCAGAAATTTCAAATGTATCATCTTTCCATCAAGCCTACATAACATGTTTGTGCTCTATGCTGCCCAATGAAGACTCTATTAAAGAGGTTAGTAATCATAGCCCATATTACTGTGAATTTTCTATCAAGTGCTTTTTGAAAGACCTTTGGCTAATGCTAAGGTTAAAGGAAAAATGAAATATAAAGATTTCAGGCTGTAGTATGAAAGTACATTAATGTTGTTGCTACACATATACATATATGGTCTATTAGTGTCGGCTTAACCATATTTTAAATAGTGCAAAACAGGCTTGTGTGCTAAATCCTCATATGCATCAAATGAAGTATAAATCTGAAGTCTAGCCTTCAAACTGCCCTCTGCACTGGGACGTTGTATTCTTCTGATGTGAAGGAATAAAATGACTGTTCTACATTAGTTTTCACTCTATTTGAAAAGGAGGTCTGGGGAGTAGGGATGTCAATGTGTAGAGGACTACAAGATTAACCTATAAGCCTGAGTTTATCGGTTAATCTTGTCAACTAAACTCACTCTACTCCCATGGAGGCAGCGGGAGGGGGAGAGGCAGAAATCAGTGCTCAGGGGGAGCCGGTTTAAAAACTGGTTCTGCCTCCATTCCCGCCCCGGTCCACTGGGCACTGCTTCCTCTATCAGAAGCAGCACAGAGTGAGGCAGTGTTCTGCTGTGTAGCAGCTCCTATCCACGAGGGGCCCAAACTTGTGGACAGATGCTGCACCAGCATCCATGGAGCAGCCTCTGTCCATGGGGAGCTGATTTTTAAACCTGCTCCCTTCACGTACCAGCTCCCGCAATGCCACCCCATGCTGCTGCCTCTACTAGAGAGCCCCGGGGGACTGTTGAATAGTTGTGTAACTGCTAAAATTTGATGCAGTTACATGACTATTCAGTTATATGCTATCTAATATCCCTACTGGGCAGCCATGAGCAACTCCTGTAGTGTCTAGTGGTCTGAACCTTTATGATCCATCCCTACCACTTGGATCAAAAGTCTGTTTCTTTTTCAGGATAGTAACAACTGTGCTAGTGGTAAACACTGTAATCGAGGTTGCAAAATTGTTGCCACTATGACCACCTCTTTTTGCTTTTTATTGGGCTGACTACTTAAATGCTTAGTGTTGAGTATGAGACTTTGGGAGGAAATGTGAGCAAGATTCCTTAATCCATCTTTGATTTATTGGCAAATAGGGGCAGGATAGTGGACAGGAATTTGCATTGTTTAAAGTGAAAAGTGACACTAACTCAGAACTTCGAGAATAGCCCCTAATTTAATGCCAATATACTTGGTGGGAGGCGGGGTGGGGTGGGGTGGGAGACGTTAAGAACAAAATCATTATTTGAAAATGTGGAGTTTTATATGTTAGCACATCTGTTAAACAGTTAGAGTGCTTTGCCTAATTCCCATTAGCTATACAGCTGAGCTGCACAGATCCAATTACTCTGAAACAAGAAGTTGAGCTGAGATGGTGAAGGAGCTGAAGTTAGCAGGAGTAGGGGATATGGTTTCTTCAGATGCTTACTTAGAAAGATGTCCTGCATAAATGTACAGCTACGTGTTAGGGATGTCAATAACAGTTTAAACTTAAAACAACAGATTAGTCTAGTAGCACCTTAAAGACTAACAACATGTAGATGGTATCATGAGCTTTCGTGGCCACAACCCACTTCTGTCATTGTTGTTTTTTAATTATTTTTCTGTTAGACTAGCTCTGCTACCCCTCTGAAGCTTAATAACAGTTTAAATAGTTAACTGATAAAATAACTAAAGTTATAATGTATAACCAGTTAAGGGCCCGCCAGCCTGCTGGGGCTGGAGTCTCACCCACCCACCCCAGCCAGGGCCAGAGTCCCACTGGCCTGGTACTGCCAGCCAGCACACCTTGAGTCAGAGCAGCTGTCTGGACTCAGCCAGGGCTGCTCCAGCCTGCCATGGTTGACCATCAGCCAGTTACCTGGTAAGCATTCCCAGAAACCTAATGTGCACCGTTTGGTGCGGGAGGCACCTAGCCACTTATGCACTTCCCTGGCACTGCACAGATCTCAGCATCGGTCTCAGTCCTGGGTGGTGGAAAAGTCTCCTTCAAGGCATATGCCCTCTGTGCACCTCCAGGTGGGGCATGTGGCACCAACAAGCTCAGCACCCAGATCATCGTGGTTGGGTCAGCACTGCTCTAGTTTGCTCAGAGATCTCAGTCCAGCGGTGGATCTCCCAGAGCCCCCACTCTGGACGCTTTCAAGGTGGCAAGGGATTTGATTGAATTAACATCATCCTGACTTGGCACAGTGCCTGGCTAAAGAGCAGGTCGTCAGATGGCACCATGCCCCACAGCTCTACTGTGGCACTGTCCACCTCGACAACGGTGCCGGGTGCAGCACCGCCCCTGCCCCCCAACTCTACTCAAGTGCCTGCATCAGAGTTGGCACCAGCCAAGGTGCCATGTCCTCCTGATGCGGTGCCGAGTGGTCTGGTACCACCCTTGGCCATGCCTCCACCTCCCCCTCAGCCTGAATCAATGGCACGGCATGCCCCATGGCAGGGTTTGCCAACTGCCACTGCTACAGCACTGCCCTGATCAACATCTGAGTACTTGACCTATTTCGGAGGCGGAATCGATTTGGTGTTTATGGGGCTCTAGATCAAGGTCATGACACCAATCTTACTCCCGCCATCAGTTCTGGCACCGCAGTACATTGGTGCACCCAGTCTAGCACTAGCCTTGGCCACAGCCCACTCCAGTATCAGGAGTGCAACAGTCTTGGTCTCCTCACCTACAAGTGCCTGTGCAGTGGTCTTTCTGGACTCCCTGGGCCTCTCACCAAGGCCATCGGGTGAGTTCCTCTGGACCTGGATTGGCCTACTCTGGACTCAGGGATCCCCCATTGGAAACCCCACTAACCCATTCCCTGATGTTGGGGCAGTCTCTCTCTTTCCGGGGGAAGCCTCGCTTGGGCTATCATGAGGGGCCCATCAGCGGCCCAGCCCCTCATGATTGCAGGCCCTTCTCACTTGACCAGGTTCTTGGCGGGGCCCACCTATCCATGCCAGCTATGGACTCTAGGTCTCATCAGAACCACCTCCGTTGCCTGGCCCAGAGCTTAGGGGTTCAGGCTGACAGTGTCGAAGGATTCAGATGCGATGGTCAACATCTTCCAATCCGACATCCACACCAGAGTGGCCTTGCCCATCAACAAAACTGTAACAAAGGTTGCGAAAACCCTCTGGCAGACCCCGGCCTCCATCCTACCAATCAGTAAAATGGCCATGCAGAGGTACTTTCTGTCACAGGAGGGGAATGAACACCTCTTCTCCCACCCATCCCTGGGGTTGCTGGTTGTCCAAGCGGTCAACCAGAGAGAGGGGCAAGGCCAGCTGGGTGCAAAACCATAAAACGAGGCCAAAAACATGGATCCTCCTGGGTAGGAAGATCTATGCCTCTGGAGGCCTGTAGCTCCTCAATGAACCAGCAGGTTTTGCTGAACCGCTACGCGTATAACACCTGGGTGACTATGGGCACATTTGCTGAGATACTCCTAAGGGACTCCTGTTCAGAGTTCAGGTCCCTCGTAGAGGAGGGCAGGATAATCTCCCGGGTGGCCTTACAAGCTGCACTGGACGCTACAGATGCAGCCGCACGCACCATGGCCACAGGAATTGTCTTGCAATGCAGTTCATGGCTGCAGGGGTCTAGAGTGTCTCATGAACTCCAGACCACCATTCAGGACTTCCCCTTCAAAAGGCTGTCCCTCTTTACCGAACAGACTCATTAGCATGTGTGTGGCCTTAGACATCTGGGCTACCCTGAAGTCCCTCGGGATTCACACCCAGGTCCCGAGAGGCATTCCCTCCGGGGTAGAAATCCTCCCAGGCCTGCCCAACAGTGCTCGAGACCTGATTTCCCTCATTGTAGGGAGAAGAATGGAAATGGCAGAAATAATAGGTGCCATTCCTGCCTTCCCTCGGATCAGGATCAGGGCCCCTCTAATAAACCGCATGGGCCCTGCCAGGGTATGCCCGAGGACAGCCTCCCAACTTCCACTTTCCAGTTCTGGGATTGCTTATTTTCCTTCTGCCAAGCCTGGGGGTCCATTACCTCAGACCAATGGGTTCTAGAGACTGGAGAGGGAATATTCTGTTCCCTTCCTTTCACCATCACCACTGCTCCCCGCGGCCAGGAAGATCATTATTCCCATGTGTGACTATAAGTATAAGACTAAGTGCCTGCAACAAAAAGAGAATATAAACAAAGCCTCTTGCAATGGGATATGAGTGTTTATAGATATTAGAATCACAGAGCTGGAAGAGACCTCAGGAGGTCGTCAAGTCCAGCTCCCTGCCCAAGGCAGGACCAATCCCAACTACATCAACCCAGCCAGGGCTTTGTCAAACAGACTTAAAAACCTCTAGGGATGGTGATTCCACCACTTCCCTAGGTAACCCATCCCAGTGCTTCACCACCCTCCTACTGAAATAGTTTTTCCTAATATCCAGCCTAGACCACTCCCACTGTAACTTGAGACCATTGCTCCTTGTTCTGCCATCACTACTGAGAACAGCCTTTCTCCGTCGTCTTTGGAACCTCCCTTCAGGAAGTTGAAGGCTGCTCTCAAATCCCCCCTCGCTCTTCTCTTCTGCAGATAAACAAACCCAAATCCCTCAGTCTCTCCTCATAGGTCATGCGCTCCAGATCCCTTAATCATTTTGGTCACCCTCCGCTGGACCCTCTCCAATGTGTCCACATCCTTTCTATAGGGGGCCCAGAACTGGACACACTACTCTAGATGTGGCCTCACCAGAGCTGAATAAAAGGGAATAATCACTTCTCCGGATCTGCTGGCAATGCTTCTCCAATTGCACCCTAATATGCCATTCGCCTTCTTGGCTACAAGGGCACACTGTTGACTCCTATCCAGCTTCTCATCCACTGTAATCCCCAGGTCCTTTTCTGCAGAACTGCTACTGAGCCATTCAGGCCCCAGCCTGTAACAATGCTTGGGATTCTTCCTTCCCAAGTGCAGGACTTTACATTTGTCCTTGTTCAACCTCATCAGGTTTCTTTTGGCCCAACTCTCTAATCTGTCAAGGTCACTCTGGACCCTGTCCCTGCCCTCCAGCATATCTGCCTCTCCTCCTAGCTAGGTATCGTCTGCGAACTTGCTGAAGGTGCAATCCATCCCCTCATCCACGTCGTCAATAAAGATGTTGAACAAAACCGGTCCTAGAACCAATCCTTGGGGCTCTCCGCTAGAACCTGACCGCCAACCTGACATCGAGCTGTTGATCACTACCCGTTGGACCCAACAGTCTATTCAACTTTCTTTCCATCTTACTGTCCATTTATCCAATCCATATTCCCTTAACTTGCTGGCAAAATATTGTGGGAGAACGTATGAGATCCTGTCTCTTTACTTACTAAACTTTAAAACAAGGAAATATAGGAGAGATATACTTAACTAAAGGATTTGACTTACTACAATCTTAAATATGATTACATATTACCTTACATTACTACATTACTAAACCTCATCATAGAAGCTAATCCGATTGGTCAGGAATGACTTGCCCTTCATTAATCCATGTTAACTATTCCTGATCACTTCCCCTCTTTGAAGTGCTTCAAAATGGATTCCTTGAGGATCCCCTCCATGATTTTTCCGGGGAGTGAGGTAAGGCTGACTGGTCTGTAGATCCCTGGATTGTCCTTGTGACAGGGTCACCAGCCCCGCCCCCTTCAACCCAGCGGCGTAGTCCTTTTATGGGATACCCTCGTCGTCTGGGATCTCGGAGAAGGGGGTAGGAGGGCCGGGCCCTCCCTCTGCACCAGGCCCCATCCCTGGGCCCTATCAGTGGTGGGTGGTTTCCGCCACTGGCTTAGTGGGGGGTTCTCCCCAAAACTCGCTCAGCCCGCTGGGTCCTCGAGCCCCGGGGCAAAATGGGTCGGCCCTGGGGCTGGAGAGATAAGGGGCGCCCTGACGGTAATGTGGTGGGGTGGATTCCCGTGTGGCCTAGGGGATAGGGCGCTCGCCTGGGAAGGACTGGGTCATGGGTTCTAGTCTTGGGTCGGGTCAGGTGAGCCAAAACCAGTCAGCCCCTGGTCCGGATGGATAAGGGGCGCCCTGATGGTAAGGTGGTGGGACGGCTTCCTGCCCCCTCACGCTGTCCGACAGCGGTCCCACCTGTGGATGCGGGTCCAGCTACAGCAGCAATGTCAGCAGCCGTAGCTTGGGAGACAGCAGTGGCCAGGGTAGCAATGGCTTCTAGGGGGCTGCATAGCGCAGCCGGTGTTGCAGTCTGGCTCGTCCCGGAAACAACAGTGGTAGGGGTAAATGGTCCAGCTGCAACAGCTGTGGCTCTGGAGTCTGGAAAGGAGCTCCTTCCCCTCCAGAGGCCAGCCCCAACTGAGCAGCTATGCAGCCTTTTGTACCAGGGCTGCACTGCGAGCATGCCCAGCAGGGCTGCGGGGGAGGGGCGTATTCTATCCAATAGGCGGGCTCTCTGCCCCCATGTTCAGTGCAGGTCTGGCCCACTCCATCACAGTCCTTCTTCCCTTTTTTAAAGATGGGCATTACATTTGCCTTTTTCCAGTCATCCAGAATCTCTCCCAATCTCCATGAGTTTTCAAAGATAATGGCTAAAGGCTCTGCAATGACATTTGCCAACTCTGTCAGTACCCTTGGATGCATTAAATCTGGGCCCATGGATTTATGTACATTTAGCTTTTCTAAACTGTACCTAACTTGTTCTTTCCCCACCAAGGGCTGTCCACCTCCATCCCATACTGCGTTGCCTAGTGCATTTGTCTGGGAGCTGAACTTGTGTGTGAAGACAAAGACAAAGAAAGCATTGAATACTTCAGCTTTTCCCACATCATCTGTCACTAGGTTAACACCTTCATCCAGTAAGGACCCCACATCCTCTCTGATCACCCTCTTATTGCTAACATGCCTGTAGAAATCTTTGTTGTTGTTGTTCTTCACATCCCTTGCCAGTTGCAATTCCAATTGCGCTTTCACGTTCCTGATAACTCCTCTGCATTCTCAAGCAATATATTTATACTCCTCCTTATGTTATGCTTAAATGAAGCACACGAGATCTTTTATAGGGGAAAAGGCAGTACGCTGCATTCACTAAGAATACAACAGTTGTATATGCTTTTCTGTCACTCACACACAAACATACACATACACACAGTCTTGCCGGATGATGTTATAGTTACAGTCCGGAGTCTGTATCAATCTAGTGGCCAGCTAGATCAAACACAGAGGGGGAGCTGGGCTCTGTTGGTCGATCGATCCGATGCTCCTGGAGTGGCAAGATGAACCCAAAGTTCCATAGCAAAGCACCCTGCTTTTCTAATCCTTTTCTCTGTTGAAATCCATGGATTCCGCTCTGTCACTTTGTGACTGGAACGTTTTCTTTTTGATGTCATTGTTCCCAAAACATTTTCCAAGGCTCATCCTGTAATTAATCGTCTTTTGGGGGTGCCCGCTTGCTTCAAGGCTTGTCAATCTGCCAATATCCAATCATCTTATGAGTAGGGGTACGCATCGATGGTTATAGATGGCTTCTCTGCCGCCAGGTCATTTAGTCTTCACCCACACTTGCTCACCCTCCTTCTTGGGCCATCTGGTTCTGAGCAATATAACTTTTGCACCTTATCTCGATACATTTGTTCCCTTTCTCACACACACACAAGCAGTATTACAAGGACTCTCGAGGTTACGCAGATACACAGATCTGCATTGGGCAGAGCAAAGAGGCATTGTAAATCAAGCAATTAAGGCCTCTCAGCCATCAACATTCTTCTAATCTCATTAACAGACACAGTATGAGATCCTGTCTCTTTACTTACTAAACTTTAAAACAAGGAAATATAGGAGAGATATACTTAACTAAAGGATTTGACTTACTACAATCTTAAATATGATTACATATTACCTTACATTACTACATTACTAAACTTAAGATAAGAAATATAAAAGGAATAAAACTTTCAGTTCCAATGCCTAGTCATCTGTCCACGTTTCCCCTTCTTGTAAGCTTCCTTTTTGTGTTTAAGCTCACCAAGGACATCCCCCGGTAAGCCAATCTGGTCACCTACCATATTTGCTTCTCTTGCTGTGAATGGGGATGGCTTCTTCCTGTGCCTTTAATAATGCTTCTTTAAAATACTGCCAGCTCTCCTGGACTCCTTCCCCCTTCATGTAAGCATCCCAGGGAATCCTGCCCATGAATTCTCTGAGGGAGTCAAAGTCTGCTTTTCTGAAGTCCAGGGTGTGTATTTTGTTACTCTCCTTTCTTCCTTCGGTCAGGATCCTGAAATCTTCTATCTCATGATCACTGCTTCCCAGGTTGTCACCCACCTCTACTTACCCTAGTAGGTCCTCCCTGTTTGTGAGCAGCAGGTCAAGCTGTGTATGGCCCCTGGTCAGTTCCTTCAGCACTTGTACCAAGAAGTTATCCCCAACCTTCTCCAAAAACGTCCTGTATTGTCTGTATGCTGCTATATTGATCTCCCATCAGATGTCAGGGTGATTAAAAGTCCCCCATGAGAACCAGGTCCTGCGATATGGAAGCTTCTCTCAGTTGTCTGAAGAAAGCCTCGTGTTCCTCATCCACCTGATCGGTGGTCTGTAGCAGACATCAACCACAACATCACCCCGTTGCTTCCACCTCTAAACTTAACCCATAGACTCTCAACAGTCTTTTTCTCCTGCTAAATACTGGAGCTCCGAGCAATCATACTGCTCTCTTACATACAATGCAACTCCTCCTCCTTTTCTCCTCTGCCTGTTCTTCCTGAACAGTTTATACCCTTCCATGACAGTGCTCCAATCATATGAGTCATCCTACCAAGTCTCCGTTATTCTAATCAAATCATAGTTCTTTGACTGGGCAAGGGCTTCTAATTCTTCCTGTTTGTTTCCCAGGCTTCTCACATTTGTGTACAGACACCTTAGATAGCCAGTTGATCGTCCTGCTTTCTCCATTCGAGTCAGGAGTCCTCCTTTGTTGCTTGTTCCTCCTTGTGTTCCTTCCTGGTATCCGACTTCCTCACTTACCTCAGGGCTTTTGTCACTGTCCCCCCATGAACCTAGTTTAAAGCCCTCCTCACTAGGTTTGGAAGTCTGTCCACAAAGATGCTCTTTCCTCTCTTGGTTAGATGGATCCTATTTCTTCCTTACAATCCTTGTGCCCAGAAAAGAGTCCCATGATAGAAGAAACCAAAGCCCTCTCTCTGACACCACCTGCGCAACCATGCATTTACTTCCTCAATTTGACAATCCCTACCCGGACCTTTTCCTTCAACCAGAAGGATGGAGGGGGACACCACTTGCGCTTCAAATTCCTTGAACCTTCTTCCCAGTGCTACATAATCTGCTGTGACCCACTCAAGGTCATTCTTAGCCGTATCATTAGTTCTTTCATGGAGAAGAAGGAAGGGGTAGCGATCCGAAGGTTTAATCCATTTTGAAAGACTCTTAGTCACATCCTGAATGCGAGCAACACACTTCTCAAGATTGCAGGTTTGGACGGTAGATGGATGACTCAGTCCCTCTTAGGAGGGAGTCCCTGACCACCATCACCCGTCTTCTTTAGGGGGAGGGGTCATGGAACCCCCATCCCTAGGACTACGCATCCCATGTCTTCCAGTAGATGATGTTCTCTTCTGATTTCTATCCTAAGAGGGCCCTGCAAAAGCATTCTCCACCATAGTGCCTGTGGAGAGATCCTGAAAGCTGGTTGTTACCTCCACATGAATGGGGGAATACCTGAATTGGCCTCCTTCTTCTAGAGGTTACATGCTGCTGGTATTCTTCCTTGTCCTATACTGCCCTGACTGGCTCTTCAGCCTGCTGTGCCTGCAGAAGTAAACACTACCTTCTTTCAAGGAACTCTTCATCCTCTCTGATGGAACATAGGGTTGATACTTTGGCCTCAAGTCCCCTAATTTTTCTTCCAAAATGGTGACCAGCTTGCACTTATTGCAGATGAAATCCCTTCTTTCTTCCGGGAGGAAGACAAACATGGCACATGCTGTGCAGGTAACAACAGCAGACCTATCAATATCCATTCTTGCGTTCCTTCTGAGAGATTCTTCAGTTATTAAATGTCTCCTTGAAGGGCAGGAGTGTAGTGAAAGATTTTAAAGAATGGTGAGTGTGTATTGCTCCCTTCCCACTCCCCTTCTGAACTCCCTTTCCAAACTCCCTGTTGGCAAGCTGCCTGGTTGCTGACTCACTCCTTTATAAAGCCCTGGACTGCCTGATAGCCCCTCCCACTGATTAAGGCTCAACCAATGAGCAGAGGCTTCTAGATTTCAAACCCTGATTAGAAGCTCACAGCTTCCACTTGCCAACCACAGCACACACCCTGCGGGGGGCGGAAGGGACCCACCGGACCCCAGACAGAGAGACAAGCTCAGCACACAGCAAGAAACCCACAAACACGCACTACAGACAGCCACTTCCCTCAAGGGTCCTGTATTAGCTCCTTCTCCACTGGGAGAACTCCCTCTCCAAACTGACATATTACACGTCAATATCTAATTTAACTACCACTTCCCTATTGTTACAAATTATTACAATGACTGCTGTAATACTAGCCCAAGTAAGACTGTAAATTTCCTACTAGGGCCAGGGTTAGGGTAGCGTTAGCTTATTTGTGGTCTGTAGCATTCTGTACAGTTTTGCAAATCCTTGTATATATTAAGTCTCATACTCAAATCACTAAATTAGGCAATTTTTAGGTTGGCTAAATAATCGGGGGGCAGACTGAACTAGTATTTGAAGTATACTGTACCAGCATTACTATTGTAACGGGTTGACTCACTTTCAGCATGGCTTCTTCCCTCAGGGTAGCTTTTGGGGAAGTAGCTGGCTGCTCCAACACGCCCCCTTTGGGTGTGGTGTTGTCTTGGGGGTACTGCCGTCCGGCAGTGACCAAACCGATCTTGGTCTGTGCCCCCTTCGGGAAGGGGGGGGGGTTATTGTTCTTCCTTCAGTCCAGGTTGCTCCCTAGGACCCCCGGTTCTTCTTCCTGGGAACACCAGCTCCCTCCAGGAACACACAGTTCCTCAGTGGCCCACTGCCAGTCCCTCTCTAGCCCTGTCTCAGGGCACACTGCAGTCTCTCCCGGCCATTCCTCCCTCGCCAAAGGTGCGCCTCTGCCTGCCCGGTTGCCTCCTGCAACCCTGCCTTGTGGTCTTATGGCCTGGGGCTTCCCTGGCTCAAATTCCCCCAGCCTACCTCAGCTGCTTCCTTGAAAGCTACGGCTGCTTCCTTGAAGCCCAGCTTTTTAGGGATGCCTCCATGTGAGCCCCGCTCTCCATGACTGCCTCCTTGCAGCCCTAAGTCTCTGGCCAGGTAGCCTGGGTTTGCTAGGCTGAAGCCTCTCTCATTGCAGGCAGGCAGGTCTCTCTCCTCCTCCTCCCAGGAGTTGCTCTTGTAGTCTCCAGCTAGGCCCTCCTTATTTGCCTCAGCTGGGCTTTCCGCTGACTCCAGGTCTGAGCCCCTAAAAGGGCCAGTGCAGGGCAATGCCCTGCCACACTTTGCAATACAAACCTTTATTTCTGGTGATTACTCAGAAGGTAGATAGAATGCAACATGATTTCCCAAATTTGGACTGACTTGCAGTACTGATGATTGGTTAGAATATCTTTGCTAATAGCGTACAGTTTAATTGTGACATACACAAATGGAATCCCACAGTTAATTTTTAATCACATAATTTGATAGTCTTTATGGTTATGCTAAAGTCCTGAAATTCAAACTAAATGATTGTCTTGCCCAGTCTGAAGAGAAAATGTAGCTCTTAATTGCTCCCTTCATCTCCATAGCGATTCAGAGTTGATCTGAAAGTGTGTATTGGGTGGAGTCTCCTAGGGATTGGGATTTGGTCAAGTTCAGTTCCCATATGTTCATCACAGACTTAGATAATGGCATAAAGAATACATTTATAAAGTTGTGGACAGTACCAACTAAGGTGGGGTTGCATATGCTTTGGAGGATAGGATTAAAATTCAGAATGGTCTGAACCTAACTGGAGAAATAATCGGAAGCAAATAGGATGAAATTCAATAAGGGTGGAAATGCAAAGTACTCCATTTAGGAAGGACAGTCATTTGTAGACAAAAATATGGGAAATGATTGCCTACAAAGAAGTACTGTGAAAAGGTATCTGAGGAATATAGTGCATCACAAGATGAATGAATCAACAATATAGCACTGTTAGAAATAAAAAGCACCAAGAGAGCATCAATAGGAGTGTTGTAGGCAAGACATGAGAAGTAACTCTTCTGTTCTTTTCTGCTGGTTAAGGGATCAGCTGGAATATTTTGTCCAGATCTTGGTGCCCCATTTCAGGAAAGATTTGGAGAAAGCTCAGAGAAGAGCAACAAAAATGATAAAAGGTCTAGGACACATGATCTCTGAGGAAAGATTTAAAAAACTGGATTTGTTTAGTCTGTAGAAGACCAGGGAGGCAAGGGAGAGGGGAGTGGGATAATACTTTACAAGTACATGAAAGGTTGTTAAAAGGAAAAGGGAGATAAATTGTACTGAGGTTAAAATTGTACCTCTAAGGATAAAGCATGATGCAGTCAGCTTAAATTGCAGCAAAGGAAGTTTGGGGTGGATATTAGGAAAATCTTCCTGTCAGGGTGGTGAAGCACTGGAATAATTTGCCTAGGAAGTTTGTGGAATCTCTACCTTTGGAGACTTTTAAGAACAGATTAAATAAAGACTTGTCAGGAAAGATCTAGTGCCGTAGTGTCCAATACACTAACCAGTAGCTACATATGGCTATTTGGCTGGTTGTGTGTGGCTAGTTCAGAACTGGTTGGACGCTACAGGTCTAGTTTTTCATAGTCCTGCCTTGAGTGTAGAGAATTAGACTAAATGACTTCTCAAGATCCCCTCCAGTCCTGCATTTCTATGATTCTACAGTGTTTGTGTCAGAAGGCTAATATTGGTGATATTGAAGCTATTTCACTAGTGATCGTTTTTAAACATCTATCTAGATTCTTGGTAGAATTTAATAGAATATTGTCGTTTTTCTGGTCCCAGTGCACAACAGAATTAAAGAAATACAAATTACTGTAGTTCTACTTTAGCTTAAACCTATTGGTAGTAAGGGCCTCTTGCCAAAATATACTGGAAACAAAATTTAAATATCAGAACATCTGGGGAAGGATTAGCAGATGACCATTGAATGGAAGAGGAGGAAATAGGTTATGAAATTGGCTTTCTCCATGAGATATTAATCCTGATTTTCCTTAAACTTTGAATTCCATATGTTTAGAAGGAGCTAAAATATTTGCAACTAGAAAAATTAACTAATATTAAACTGTCAATTTACATCATTTAGATGATTTTGAAAAAAAAAACCACCCTGAAAAAGCTCTTATTCTTTTTCACCTGATAACATTGTTTTTGTTAGATTGCTAAAGTGGATTGCAAAGAAGTACTGGAGATCATATGTAATTTGGAATCTGAGGGGCAAGATAACACTGCGTTTATTCTTTGTACAACGTACCTTACTCAGCAACTTCAAACTGCAACAGTGTATTGCTCTTGGTAAGTAATATATTCGTTTCTCATGAATGGTTTATGAGAAGTGCAGCAATCAGTTCACTGTGCATTTTAAACATGCTCTTTGTTTTTTACATGATTGTTGAAAAATGATAATGGTAACTATTGAGAAATTAAATTTCTGGAACTTGATGACATTCATATGAGAATTTTAGAGGCATTAAAAAGCAAAGTAGCCGAACTAACAAGGATAAATTGGTTCAGGTCTTAAAAATATATGTTCTGTGAAAAAGAGGTTGGTTATGGGTAACTGGAGTTCTTGGGGCTGTTGCTTCTGCACATTCATACTATTGGCACCCGAGACTTGCACTGTTGGTTCATAGAAATAATGGATAAGCAGCATAAGTAGCAGGTCTTGGCCCTGAACTTTAGAATGTGATGGATACAGTAGTTGCTGGGAACTTTTCTTTCCCCTAGGCCTTGTTTTCTATTTCTTCTGCTTGGTCCACCAGCTCCTAATGATTTCCAGTATATTTGCAACCCATTTTGGGGGTGAGGAGTGGGGCAAATTCAAAACATAAGAACAGCCATACTGTGTCAGACCAAAGGTCCATATATCCCAGTCTTATTCACTGGTGCCCCAAAGGGAGTGAACTGAAACAGGTAATCATCAAGTGATCCCTCTCCTGTCATCCATTTCGAGCTCCTGACAGACAGAATAGAGACACCATTCCTATGCCATTCGATGTCTGGGTTGCTACTTTTTGTAATTTACTCCGCCCCCCTGGATTCACCCACCTCATAGGGCCTTTGCCATTGGGACAAAAGTTTTGCTTTCTCCCATGGATATCATCACCAACTCCCCTGGCTGAAACTGCAGAACTTTTGCCTGGTAATTGTAATGAACTCGCTGGGCCTCCTGTGCCTTTTCCAGATGTTCCCATACAATTGGGGTGACCCGAGCTATCCATTCTCTCATCTGCAGAACATGTTCTGTTATTTTTCCCTGCATCGGGTTCTTCCTCTCAGATCTATCGGGTGCTATCCAGGGTGCCACGGAGGTGGCATCCTCATAAATAACAAAAAAGGGGAAAATACAGTTGACGCTTGAGGTGCCTCCCAATTGGAGAACATAAGGTAAAGTAACGGGGTGTCCCATAGGGATGTTAAATTGCATTTAATTAGCTAATCAACTAGAATAATTGAAAAGTGGGGAAACTGCAAAATTGCAGTGGAGCCGATGCTCTGGGGAACTGGCTTTTAAACTGGCTCCTCGCAGCACTGGCTCCTACCCCCACCCCCCACTTGTTGCCTCTAAGGGTAGGGGAGGAGCAACTAGTCGAGTCACTACTTGACTATCCAATAAGCTTATGCTTACATCCCTAGTGTTCCAGTCTTTCCCATCCCAACTTAGCACTTTCATAAGAACATAAATAGTGATCTCTGTAGATGGTTAATCTAATTAGATTAGATTTCAGAGAATCATAGAGCTGGAAGAGACCTTAGAAGGCCATCAAGACCAGCCTTTGTCAAGCCTGGACTGAAACACCTCTAGGGATGGAGACTTCACTACTTCCCTAGGTAACCCATTCCAGTGCTTCACCACCCTCCTAGTGAAATAGTTTTTCCTAATATCCAACCTGCACCTCTCCCACCGCAACTTGAGATCATCGTTCCTTGTTCTGCAATCCATCACTACTGCCAACAGCCTTTCTCCATCCTCTTTGGAATCTCCCTTCAGGAAGTTGAAGGCTGCTATCACATCCCCACTCACTCTTCTGCAGACTATGATGACCAACTCCCTCAGCCTCTCCTCGTAGGTCATTTGCTCCAGCCCCCTAATCATTTTGGTTGCCCTCCGCTGGACCCTCTCCAATGCATCCACATCCTTCCTGTAATTGGGGGCCCAGAACTGGACACAATACTCCAGATGTGGCCTCACCAGAGCCGATTAAAGAGGAATAATCACATCTCTGGATCGACTGGCAGTGCTCCTCTTAATGCAACCTAGTATGCCATTAGCCTTCTTGGCTACAAGGGCACACTGACTCATGTCCAGCTTCTTATCCACTGTAACCCCCAGGTCCTTTTCTACAGAACTGCTTCTTGGCCAGTTGGTCTCCAGCCTGTAACAATGCTTAGGATTCTTCCGTCCCAAGTGCAGGGCTCTACACTTGTCCTTGTTGAACCTCATCAGATTTCTTGTGGCCCAATCCTCCACTTTGTCTAAGTTACTCTGGATTCTGTCCCTGCCCTCCACGGTGTCTACCTCTCCCCCTAGCATATTGTCATCTGCGAACTTGCTGAGGGTGCAATCCATTCCCTCATCCAGGTCATTAATAAAGATATTGAACAAAACCGGTCCCAGAACCGAACTTTGGGGCACTCCACTAGAAACTGACCGCCATCCTGACATGGAGCCGTTGATCACTACCCGCTGGGCCTGACCTTCCAGCCAGCTTCCTATCCATCTTACCCTCCCTTTATCCAATCCACATTCCCTTAACTTGCTGGTAAGAATATTGTGGGAGACGTATCAAAAGCCTTGATAAAATCCAGGTATATCACATCCACTGACTTCCCCATATCCACTGAGCCAGTTACCTCCTCATAGAAGCTAATCAGATTGGTCAGGCACGACTTGCCCTTCATGAATCCATGCTGACTATTCCTGATCACCTTCCCCTCTTCCAAGTGCTTCAAAATGGATTAGCTGAGGATCCCCTCATAGATTTTTTCCAGGGACTGAGGTAAGACTGATTGCCTATAGTTCCCTGGATCGTCCTTCTTCCCTTTCTTAAAGATGGGCACTACATTTGCCTTTTTCCAGTCACCCAGGATCTCTCCCAGTCTCCACAACTTTTCAGAGATAATGGCTAAAGGCTCCTCAATGACATTTGCCAACTCCCTCAGTACCCTCGGATGTATTAAGTCAGGACCCATGGATTTATGTACATTTAGCTTTTCTAAATAGTTCCTAACCTTTTCTTTTCCCACCAAGGGCTGTCTACCTTTGTCCCATATTGTGTCACTTAGCGCATTAGTCTGGGAGCTGACCTTGTCCGTGAAGACATAGGCAAAGAAAGCATTAAGTACTTCAGCTTTCCCCACATGATCTGTCACTAGGTTACTGCCCTCATGCAGCAGGGGCACCACACCCTCTCTGATCACCTTCTTCTTGCTAGGTTTCTACCGGCATGTTTTCTTGTTATCCTTCACATCCCTTGCGAGTCACAATTCCAGTTGCACTTTCGCCTTCCTGATAACTCCCCTGCATTCTCGAGCTGGGATGCACCTACACCTACAGTGGAGCACCCCCGAGATGCTCATCTTGAAGAACGTCAGTTACAGGAAGGTGAGTAACCTCCTCAACCCCATCCATTTTCACCAGTCTTGTATACTTATGTGGGGTAATGGCAACCCCCACCAAGTTGAGAGGGAACATGGGTCATCCCAATCTTTGAGGTTGCACTGCATGGGCTCCTTGATGTTGGGGCATTGAGAAGCTATATGTCCCAACTCCACACACCTATAAAACCTATAGTTTCTCCTTTGGCTCTATGGAGAAAGGTTGTGTGTGTGTGTCCCCTCTCCTCCCCCGGAGTCAGCCTGCCCTAAACCATTCCTGCCTTCAGCCCCCCCTCCTCCGGCGGGCCTTCCCTTTGGTCCATCAAGGGCTCCCTGGGTGTTTGGACACCAAAAGACACAGGGCTGGCATAGATGGCCTACCTCACATGGGACCTTCCTTAGGTGGGTGAGCCAGTTCACTAGCTGTTAACGGTCTCTACGCTAATGTGATCTTGTCATAAGTGGTTGGGTCATGCTGACCTATCCAAGTGCAAAGGTCTGGCGGCAATTTCCTCATGAACTGGACGGTGACCAGTATCTCCAATACTGCCTCTGAGCTGTGTGTTTCTGCGTGAGGTGAATACATTGAATAGTTTGGACCATAGCAGCTTACTTTCTTCGTAATTCTATTTGTGATGTACTTGGGCCTGCACAACTGTTATTACCCCAAACGGGCCAAGATTTCTTCCTATAGCTGTGGGTACTTGGCTGTGTCCTCAGTAGGCAAATCATAATAAACCTGAGCCTCACTATAGAGGAATGGGGTGAGTATACTGGCCCATTGCTCCTTGCTGGGCAGTCTTTGTAAATGAATACATTGCTATGTCACCCTCAGACATCATCTTTGGCAGACAGCCTCTGGCTATCAGGGTTTTCATCTCTCATGGCCCAGGAGTCCGGGTGGTAAGGGTCTTTAGCTGGCTTATTGCTTCTCGAAGGAGGACTAAGAGGCTGCTTGATTCACTAGAAGCTGATTTGCTTCTTTGCTGCTGCCGGGTAACCTCCGGTAGAGCCAACCCCTGCACCCAGGTGGCCTCCTGCTGGGTTGCATGACTTGAAACAGAGCTTTCACCGAGTCCTCCAGTTTAGTGAGCTCTTAACCCAAACAAATAAGGCAAATACTTGGGGGCCCAAGTTTGGGTGGGGAGAATAAACCTAACATGTTGGTGTGTTTTTATCCCCCCTGCAATTTGAGAGAGAGTACACAAGCATGAGTGACTTTGTAGCCTAGAGATAGGAGCATGCATCTGGGAAGGTGCTTTGGGAGAGCAAACGATCTTTAAAGAATCCACTGTCTTTCCCCCTTGAATAGAGACTAGCAAGATGACAGATTTTGTTCTGATTAAGTGTAATCTTAATAGTACAGACTGTTAGCTGCTCAAGAGTAAGAGGCCTGATCCATATTCGGCTAAAGGGATTTATTCTCCATAGTTAACCTTTGAAGCTACATTGTGGAGATAGACGAATTTCACCCAGTTTCTTCACCTTGCATCATGTTTGCAATCTGATTTGAACTCTTTTCACAGGGAGCTGACTCTGTTCTGGAGCAAGTTGCAAAGAAGAATCGATCCTTCTTTAGATTCTTTTTTGGAGAGATGTCGGCAGTTTGGAATCCTAGCTAAAACGCTACAACACTTATTCTTCCTGATTAGAGTCATACAGTCTGAAGTAAGTTATTTTGTTGCAGTGTGCTGGTTGTTCTTAATTTCATTTTGAATCCGTGTACAAATTGCACCATAGAACATAATTCATTGCTTTGCTATAACAATACATTTTGAATAACTCAAGATTTAAAAAAAATAATTCCAACCTAAGTTATAATCATACTTTATAATTATTACATGCCTTTTAAATGTACCTATCAGCATAGTAACTGAGCACGCTCTCATAGATTGCTCATCTAATGTTTCTATATACAGAAGTAAATACACCCAAAGGCCGTACTAACTAACCTTAAAAGGCAGGTCTGGTTTGAAATATGATTGTATAATTTTAAAAATGAGCATTGTTCTCTTGTTTTACCAAAGCTTAATGGCATGGACCCAAGATGTTTGCTATATACTGATGTTCAAAATGTGCAATACATTGCTGGAAAACGAGTAAATAGAAGGGTAAAGTTTGCAGATGAGTCCTTTAGGTTAGTCAAGACTAGAGAACACTGAGAAACTCCAGACAGGATTTGAGATAAGCCAAGCAGCATGACACACACAAATGTCACTGTGCATAACTCAGTGAATCCTCTGTATGTGCAGCAAAAGTCTAAAACCAAACAGTAACGTGTTCATTCTCTATCCCTATGGAATGCCACGGTGCCACCTTTCTCCCCACCCCCAAGGCCAGAGCAGCCTCTGTCCGTGGCGAGCCTGGGCCTGCTGTGGATAGTTTTGTCCCTAGCAGCAGTCCCTGTCCGCAGGGTGCCCCAGCTGACAGAGCAGCCTCTGTCCACAGCCAGCACTGGCACTGCCACAGACAGAGGCTACTTCACGGTAGACTCACCATGGACAGGGGCTGCTGCCATCCCACGCTGCAGAAGCAGCAGGCAGCCGGTCCGGGAGAGAGGCTGGCTTTTAAACTGGTTCCCCTTGCAGACCAGCTCCCATCTGGTACCCCACGGGTGACAGGGGGCTCCCCAGGAATAGAGCCAGAGTGCACTGGCTGCGAGCCCTGTCCCGAGGGACTATCAAATAGTTGAATAACTGCTAAGATTTTCATGCGAGTAGTCGCCTGTTCAGTTAACCAACAGCTATCATCCCTGGTTGGGACTGTGTGAGGAGTTCAGGAAGTCAGATTTTGGGGGTGAGTAGATGCTCAGGGCAGGGGACTGGGGCTGTGTGTGCAGTACAGGAACTGGCAGAGCCATGTTGGCTGCGGTGAGGATCCCCAGGGTAAGCAGAAAGCTTACCTCTACCCCACTGTCCCAATGGGATTATGGCTGTCCTGGTCCCCATCTCTGGCCCCTTGCTGCTGCCCCCCTATGGTCATTACACAATACAACTTTCCTTACTAGCTGCCCTCTTCCTTTTTGTGTTATGAAAAACAATCTCATTCCAGGCACATGTCATTGTCTTAGCACAACCAAATCCTTACCTTGCTTTAAGTTAAGTTTAAGATACCAAATTTGGTGGTCCTAACTATTACCGTTTAGGAGGAGTTCTTGGACAGACAGACTCACTGGCTAGCTCACAGACACACCCTCATATAATACAGTGTTTCCCAATTTTATTTGGCCACAACCCTTTTAAACTTGAAAGAATTTAACAAATACTAAACAAGGTCATGAGATCAACATCTAGTTTAATTGCACACCTTTAAAAAACAAAAATCACATTCATATTATTTTTTTTAAAAAATCATAAAATGTTGTAATGGAATTTCCTCATAGAACCCTTATTTTCACTTTGTGGAACCCTGGGTTCCACGGATCACCATTTGGGAAACGTTGATATAATAGCCAGCTTTGTCCTATTTCAGTATAAGAAATTCTTTTTTCTTGTATAGTTTGAGAAGTAGTTTAAGCTAAGCTAGAAAAAGCCACTCCATATTAGGATATGAGTAGCCATATTAAGATTGATAGTAGTATATTAATATCAGTTTTTAAATCATCACTTAGTTTATAGCACAAATTTATCAATGTAGTCAAAGGTTGGCAAATGTGTTGAGAAGGTAAATTAACATTTGTGAAGGCTCAGATACTACGGCAGATAAGTGAAGTGTGGAAAAGTCCATGAAGAAATGTAAGAATTCCTTTTTTCAGGGCAGAGTTTGACTGGGCGCAGCAAGTAAGGCCACAGATTCACTCATGATATTGGGGGGGGGGGGGAAATACTGAACAGGTGTCTCATGAATTGAGCAGTAGAAGGTCCTCATGGGGGAAAAATAATAGGATCTGGTCCTATAATTTGACACAAATGGGGCAGAGTGAATGTTACACAGGCAGTCTTAATCTGGCTATTTCACAACTTTTGAGTTCTTGATGTTGCAAATGTAATACTCTTCTAATAAGATTTTGTAGGAAATATTCTAGAGATCAAGTATTACAGAAGAATAAAATATTTTAGCATACATATAGAAATGTGCATATATGTACAAGTGTGTTTGGTATGGGATAAGAGGGAAGATCCTTTCATGGAATGAGTACCGGTTAAAAGACAGGAAACAAATGGTAGGAATAAATGCTAAATTTTCAGCACGGAGAAGGGGGGTAACTAGTGGTGTTCTCCAAGGGTCAGTCCTAGGACCAGTCCTATTAACTTATTCATAAATGATGTGGAGAAAGGGGTAAACAGTGAGGTGGCAAAGTTTGCAGACGATACTAAACTGCTTAAGGTAGTTAAGACCAAAGCAGACTGTGAAGAACTTCAAAAAGATCTCAGCAAACTAAGTGATTGGGCAACAAAATGGCAAATGAAATTTAATGTGGATAAATGTAAAGTAATGCACATTGGAAAAAATAACTCCAACTATACATACAATAGGATGGGGACTAATTTAGCTACAACTCGTCAGGAAAGAGATCTTGGAGTCATTGTGGATACTTCTCTGAAGACGTCCACACAGTGTGTAGCAGCAGTCAAAAAGGCAAACAGGATGTTAGAAATAATTAAAAAGGGGATGCGGATTAAGACGGAGAATATCTTATTGCCCTTATATAAATCCGTGGTACGCCCACATCTTGAATACTGCATACAGATGTGGTCTCCTCATCTCAAAAAAGATATACTGGCATTAGAAATGGTTCAGAGAAGTGCAACTAAAATGATTAGGAGTTTGGAACGGGTCCCGTTTGAGGAGAGATTAAAGAGACTGGGATTTTTCATCTTGGAAAATAGGAGACTAAAGGGGGATATGATAGAGGTCTATAAAATCATGAGTGGTCTGGAGAAAGTGAATAAGGAAAAGCTATTTACTTGTTCCCATAATATAAGAACTAGGGGCCACCAAATGAAACTAATGGGCAGCAGGTTTAAAACAAATAAAAGGAAGTTCTTCACACAGTGCATAGTCAATCTGTGGAACTCCTTGCCTCAAGGCATTGTGAGAGCTAGGACTAGAACAGGGTTTAAAAGAGAACTAGATAAATTCATGGAGGTTAAGTCCATAAATCTCCATTAGCCAGGATGGGTGAGGAATGGTGTCCCTAGCCTCTGTTTGTCAGAGGGTGGAGATGGGTGGCAGGAGAGACATCGCTTGATCATTACCTGTTTGATTCACTCCTCTGGGACACCTGGTATTGGCCACTGTCGGCAGACAGGATACTGGGTTGGATGGACCTTTGGGCTGACCCAGTATGGCCATTCTTATGTTGTTAGAATTAGTGAGACTAGATGGGTAAGTACAATAGAGGCAGTCCCCGAGTTACGCGGATCCGACTTATGTCAGATCCGCACTTACGAACGGGATTTTCTCGCCCCGGAGCTCGCAGGCAGCGGGACTGCCCAGAGTGCAGCGGTCCCTCCACCTCGACCTACGGGGCGAGAAAAGCTGCTCCGGGTGCTCCATGTCTGCTGGGGACCATCTCCAGCAGACCAGGGACACCTGGAGCAAAGCCGGGGAGGCGGAGGGGTCCCGCACCTCTGAGGCTTTGCTCTGGCAAAGCCGGGGAGGCGCGGGACTCCGCCACCGCTGCAGCTTTGCTCCCGGTGTCCCTGGTCTGCTGGAGACGGTCCCCAGCAGACCAGAGGCACCGGGAGCAAAGCCGCAGCAGTGGCGGGGTGCCGCGCCTCTGAGGCTTTGCCAGAGCAAAGCCTCAGAGGTGCAGGACCCCTCCGCCTCCCCGGCTTTGCTCCAGGTGTCCCTGGTCTGCTGGAGATGGTCCAACAAAAGCCTGGTCTGCTGGAGATGCTACAGCAAAGCCTCAGAGGAGCGGCACCCCGCCGCCGCTGCGGCTTTGCTCCCCATGTCCCTGGTCTGCTGGGGTGGGGGGACGCAGCTAGTGTGCCCCCCTCCCCCCAGCAGACCAGGCTTTTGTTGTGGACCCTGGGGTAGAGCAACTGGGGTGCTGCCGGGTTGGTCCTGCAGGGACCTACCTGGCAGCCCAGCTGTTCTGTCCCAGGCTCGAGATTCAGCCGCTGTTGAAACTGATCAGTGGCTGATTCCAGGAAGCTGGGGGCAGAGCAATTCTGCCTCCAGCTTCCTGTAGTCAGCCCCTGGTCAGTTTCAGCAGCAGCGGCTGAATCTGGAGCCAGTTCCGAGTTACATACAAATTCAACTTAAGAACAAACCCATAGTCCCTATCTTGTACGTAACCCGGGGACTGCCAGTATAAGATATTACCTAACTTCTGTGGGTGAGAGAGACAGGCTTTTGAGGCGAGGTGGGCAAAGGGGCCTCCATGGGCTGAATTCAGCCCACAGTCACCTTGCCACTTCCCCACCCCCAAGCCAATTGAGACCTGGGGATGGGGTAGTGCACAGTCTCCTCTCCCCCACTAACAGCGCACAGCAGCTCAAGAGAAGCGCAACTGTTTTAAAACAGCTGGTGGTTCTCTAGCCTCTGCCCTGCAGGGGTAGGGGGCGAGAGACTTTGCATTCTGCCCTGCTCCCCGGGCCTTGATTGACCTGGGGGTGAGTGGAGTGTGTGAGGTCTTCTCCCACTTCAGTGCCTAGAGGGAATCACCAGCTGTTTTAAAACAGCTGGCGATTCTCCTGGGGAGGAAGGGGGAACTTCATGTACTCCCCCACCCCTAGGCCAGTCATGGTGGGGGGGCATGAGAAGTCTCCTGGCCCTGCTGCTTTTGCCCAATGCCCTGCCCCTTCTGGATGTGGCCCTCTCTTAAAAATTATTGCCCACCCCTGCTTTTGAGCCTCTTCTAGACTGTGTAAGATCGAAAGCTTGTCTCCCTCACTCACCTTATCTCACTAATTTCCTGGGACCAATTCTGGGTCTTATTTTCTATCCCTTTCTTAATAATTCCTAGCATCCTATTTGCCGTTTTTACCGCCGCTGCACAGTGTGGAAGTTTTCAGAGAACTGTCCACGATAACTCCAAGATCCCTTTCCTGATTTATCGTAGCCAAATTAGCCCCCATCATACTGTACGTATAGTTGGGGTTATTTTTCCCGATGTGCATTACTTTACACTTATCCACATTAAATTTCATTTGCCATTTTGTTGCCCAATCATTCAGTTTGGTGAGATCTTCTTGGAGTCCCTCAGTCTGCTTCTGACTTGACTATCCTAAACAGTTTGGTATCATCTGCAAACTTTACTACCTCACTGCTTACCCCTTTCTCCAGATCATTTATGAATAAGTTGAAAAGGATTGGTCCCAGGACTGACCCTTGGGGGACACCACTAGTTACCCCTCTCCAATCTGAAAATTTACCATTTATTCCTACCCTTTGTTTCCTGTCTTTTAACCAGTTCTCAATCCAAGAAAGGACCTTCCCTCTTATCCCATGGCCATGTAATTTACACAAGAGCCTTTGGTGAGGGACCTTGTCAAAGGCTTTCTGAAAATCTAAGTATACTATATCTACTGGGTCCCCCTTGTCTGCATGTTTGTTAACCCCTTCAAAGAACTCTAACAGATTAGTAAAACAGGATTTCCCTTTACAGAAACCATGTTGACTTTTGTCCAACAAATTATGTTCTTCTACATGCGTCACAATTTTATTCTTTACTATTGTTTCGACTAATTTGCCCAGTACTGAAGTTAGACTTACCGGTCTGTAATTGCCAGGATCGCCTCTAGAGCCCTTTTTAAATATTGGTATCACGTTGGCTACCTTCCAATCATTAGGTGTACGGAAGCCGATTTAAGTGCTGAGTTAGTACAGTAATTTCTCATTTAACACTATAGATATGTTTTAGAAAATGATCCTGTTAAGTGAAAATGTGTTGTGGGGTCAATTTTCCCATTGAAAATAATGGAAAAGGTGGGAACTGCGTTTCAAGTGGTGGTATCTGTTGGGACATAAGGTTGAGGGAGAAAGGGGACTGGGTTACAGCAGGGATGGGAGGTGTTTGGCTCTGTGGAAGGGGGGGAAGGAGAGGGGGAGGGGGATTGGGTTGGGAGTATGCCCCTGTGACGGGTCTGCCAGGACCTGCACTGCGTCCGGTGAGGGGGGAGTCGCCGGGGAACGGCATGGCAAGCAGTGAACCCTCCACTGTTTTCTAGGGAGGCGGGGGAAGCCCCACGCAGCCACTGCCGAAGGGCCAGCTGGGGAAACCCAGCTGCCGGCCTGCAAGTGGGGATGGAGAAAAAGGGGCAAAGCGTCCAGCAAGGGGGAGTCAGCAGGGAACGGCGCAACGAGCAGCGAACCCTCTGCTGCTTTGCAGGGAGGCAGGGGAAGCCCCAGGCAGCCGCCGGCAATGGCTTGGCTGGGAAAATCGTGTTAATCCGGGGACGGTCGTGTAATTCAAAAAATGTTCCCTAAAAAAAAAATTGTGCTATTGCGAAAATGTGTTAAGCAAGCACGTGTTAAATGAGGAATTACTGTACTGCATAATATTCTGATTTAAAAATTAGTACTATACGCCACCATCAGTTAAGCACTCATTATTTGCAATATGAACTGGTATAGGAATGTATATAGTGGGTTTTTGAGGCGATAAATAGTAAGCACAATGCTATTCAGCAGTTCCACTGTACTGGAGGTAAATATGAAATCACTTCTGATTACAGATGACAGTTTGGTGTAATGGTAAATTACAACAGTGCGATTGCCCAGAGACATCAGGATCATTTGGTAAACTGGGCCTTGTCAAGCAAATTTTAACATCTCCAAATGCAAAGTTGCACATCAAGTAACAGAGAACACAGGCCCTATCCACAGAACGAGGGAATCTATCCTGGGAAGCTTTCTGTATGTGGTATTGGTGAGATTGTGAAAAGGCTTTAGATGGAGTTCAGTCTCTTAAGAGTTTATAGTGATGTAGTCAGAGGATGCCTATTGACCTTAGTAGAGGGGTGAGAAACCCTTTTGGAGTTGTGGGCCACTGACCCACAGAAAAATCTGTCAGGAGCCACACACAAGTGAGAAGCAAAACAAACAAAACCACTCTTACTGTGGCTCACAACTGAGAAGCAGAAAAAAAGACATTCACCACTGGGGCTAGTGGATTTTGTGGCTCCGGGGTGAGGCCAAAAATGAGGAGTTCAGTGCACAATAAAGTGCTGTTGGGGAGCAGGCTGGGATGAGAGGGAGGGTGCAAAAGCAGGCTGGATTTGGCTGAGTGGCTATAGGTTCACCACCCTTGCCTTAATAAGATTACCCAACCTCTGAGTCTCTTAAGAGCAATTGGTGGTTGGTCTGAGGAGAGAAACGGAAGGACACCAAAACTGCCAATTTGTGTGTCCCAGGATCACACCTCATACACAGAACTAGCATGAGGATTTTGGGGCAAGTTAGTAAAATGATTCTTTGCTGTATAGCCAAACAAAATTGACTCTGCAGATGGGAATGTACGTAACACTGTGGAATGGAGAGTGAAATTCGAGTGTGTATTATCCCATGACATCACCCTCATCCCACCTTTTATTAAAAAAAATCATTACTATCCCCAGAAGTGGGACTCGGTTACTTGTTGGGGTTTGCATATTTGACAAAGTTTTAAATACTTGGAGGAAATTCAAAGTAAACCAACTAACATGATTATGAGCAAGTGGAGTTAACTTTTAAGGAGAGAAATAAAAGAAACATATAATGTGACTGACATACAATTTTACAAATATTAGAATTAACAAAGGGGAGTTGTGTATTAATAGGAAAAATGGAATAATTTTTTCCGAAGGAAAATTAGGTTATTAGTAGAAAGCATTACAGCAGTAAAGGTGGGGCCATTGAGAGTTTGCCAAGAGAAATGGTAGAAGCTCAATATCTAAGTAACTCAGAATTTATTGGGGATGACATACAAGATTACATTTGCAAAATCATCAATATTATTTTTAAAAGTGCCCAATCGTTCTTTTTGAGGTATAATTTTTGGTTTTATAGAATGTACTGTGCAACTTACTGTCTTTATTTTCCCAATTTTCTGCAGTGGCAATTTTTTCTGCTGATCTACTTTAGTTTTGTAATAGATATGCTAATAGCTTCAGACAGATGTAGATGCTGTTGTTGCACACTGTGTGATTCAGGAAAGAATGCATCTGTCAAAGAACTAAAAAGTAATTTTGTTTGTTTTTTTTCCACACAGGCAGAAGAAGCAGGTCTTGCTATATCTGTCTTGTTATGTGTGAGAGCACTTCAGCTCAGATCAAATGGAAATGATGAAATGAAGACATCTGTATGTAAAACAATTGCATGCCTTTTACCAATGGATCTTGAAGTTAGAAGAGCATGTCAGCTAACTGAGTTTTTGCTCGAGCCAAGTTTAGTTGGATACAATGTGCTGGAAGAATTACATATGCAACCAGATCAGAAATTTGATGAAGAAAATGCACTGGTTCCAAACTCACTCCGTTGTGAGCTCCTGCTAGCTTTAAAAGCATACTGGCCATTTGATCCTGAATTTTGGGACTGGAAGACTTTAAAACGGCATTGTCTTAAACTTTTAGGGAAAGAAGCTTCCGATTCTGAAGATGATGCAAGTTGTAATGATATGTCAGTCAATGAAACTGACATATTAGAAACTTTTTTGAGTGATTGCGATGAGACTAAAGAATATAAATATTATGAAGGAGAAAGAGAGGCAACAAATCAACTTAAAGAGAAAACAAGAGTGAAAAAACCAATTGGATCTTCTGAAAGGTATCAGCGATGGCTCCAATATAAATTCTTCTGTGTGTTATGCAAAAGAGAATGTATAGAGGCTAGAATACTACATCATTCTAAGATGCACATGGAAGATGGTATTTATACTTGTCCAGTGTGTACAAAAAAGTTCAAGAAAAAGGAAATTTTTGTACCTCATGTAATGGAGCATGTTAAAATGCCACCTAGTAGAACTTACCGACCAAAAAAGAAAATACTGCTGAAAAAAGAGAGATCATCACAAAGTACCAGTACATCCAGAAACTCTGTGGAAATGTCTGCATCACCTGAGGAAAAGCAGCAGCAGCAGCAGCAGCAACCACAACCATCTGAAAACAGAAAAAATGACCCACATGAATATGTGACATTTAGCCAGTTAGAAAATTTCCATCTGCAAGATAGAGACATATATCCATGTCCTGGCACAGACTGCTCTAGGGTATTTAAACAATTTAAATATTTAAGTGTACATCTAAAAGCTGAACATCAAAACAATGATGAAAATGCAAAACACTACTTGGATATGAAAAACAGGAGAGAGAAGTGTGCTTTTTGCCGACGTCACTTCATGTCATCTTTTCATCTGCAGGAGCATGAAAGAGTGCATAGTGGTCCTCAGCCATACATGTGCGTATCTATGGATTGTTATGCTCGATTTGGGTCAGTTAATGAATTACTAAATCACAAACAAATGCATCAAGATCTACGATACAAGTGTGAATTAAATGGTTGCAACATAATTTTCAGTGACTTGGGGCAGCTTTACCACCATGAAGCTCAGCATTTTAGAGATGCATCATATACATGTAACTTTCTTGGTTGCAAAAAATTTTATTATTCAAAAACAGAATTTCAGAATCACCTTGCAATGCATAATATTTCAATATCAAATGGAGAAGTGAAGGAGACATCAATTAAATTTGAAGAGCCTGTTTCAAAAGACAAATGCAGTTATCTTCCTGAGTCTCAACTGCTTGATCAAGCAGATAATTTCAGTCCACATGAAAATCTTACTTTGTCCGTGGAGTCAACAAGTTCTCAAGAAATTCTACAGACTAAGGAAGAAACTCTCTCTGACGATGAAACTGATAGTGAAAGCAACTGTAGTGTTTATTTTGGGAGCCACAGAACCTCTACTGTAGTAACTAAAAGGCAGGTTTCCCCTTTGATAAAAACAATAGCACAGAATCAGACAATTCCTAGAAGTTTAATACCGCATGAGGGAGTCTTTCACCCTTCTAGTTTAAAAGAACAATGCTCCCATGTGGCAGTTTGTTTTGATGGGGAGAAAATTACCTGTGGTTTTGAAGGATGTAGTTCAACATACAAAAATGCCAAAAGTATGCAGAAACATCTTCGAAGGGCTCATCCATACCATTTCAAACCTAAAAAAAAGATGGGGATAAAAGCTAAAGATATTTTCAGTCTAATTAATGATAGTCAAAACAGTAAACACACTGAAGATCTTAATGCACATCTGAGGCATAATTCTGATACAAATACTGATTCTCCAGAAAGTCTGTGTTGTAATACTAATTGTAAAGGAAAAAATTGTCTCAAGGAAGACATTTGTTCTTCCATGGATCCTTCTTTCTATGAAGGTTCTAAAGTGCCAAATACTGAAGATGCCATGTTGGATCTTCTGTTAGGCTTGAAACATTTAAGTTTAAAGTCTAATTTTGCTGCAAATTCTTCCACTTTAACACACAAGCCTTTTTTGGGGTCATTACAGTCATATACATTTAATGATGCCAAATGTCCTCAATTAGTTGTCAATGAATCTACCTCAGAACTTCATTTACAAGAGCAACAAGACAACTTACCTACACAGTATCTCACTCAACTGGCAGCTAAACCATTTTTCTGTGAACGTCAAGGTTGCAAATATGAGTTTGTGACCAGAGAAGCTCTCTTAATGCATTATGTCAAAAAACATAATTATTCAAAGGAAAAAGTTCTTCAGTTAAATATGTTTCGACATCGGTATTCACCATTTAAATGCCATATTTGTCAAAGATCATTTACACGAAAAACACACCTTAGAATTCACTATAGAAACAAACATCAAATTGGCAATGAGAGAACTCAGAAACTACTTGCTAATGAAAAATGTGAGCACGTAGGTGCATATACAGAGGGCAAGCTAAAAACGAATGCATCTACAGCCCCAGGTTTCTGTACCAATAGAGAGGACGAACATACAGAAAAAACTGCACAATCTGCTGAGCAACTGTGCCACCTGAAGAAGGAAGAATGTAGTTCTGAAACTGATCTGGAGTCCAGCGAAGACACAGATAGTAATATAACTGGAAAACCTTCTAAAATATCTTCTCTAAACAGCCACAGGGAAGAATTGGAAGCAAGAGAGGGGAGAGGAAGTAAAAGAACAGTTGCCAAAGGAAATTTATGTTATATATTGCATAAGTACCACAAACCATTCCATTGTGTTCATAAAAGTTGCAACTCTGCCTTTACCAATCAGAAAGGTTTGATTCGTCACTATAGGACTGTACATCAATATAACAAAGAGCAGCTCTGTTTAGAAAAAGATAAAGCAAGAACAAAAAGAGAACTTGTCAAATGTAAAAAAATATTTGCATGCAAATACAAAGAATGTACTAAACGCTTTTTATGTCCTAAGGCTCTTGCTAAGCATTGCAGTGACTTTCATAACCTTGATCAGTTAGAGGATCAAAAAACCCTTTCTGAAACTGAATCTGCAAGATTTCGATGTAACCAGCCTCAGTGCCCAGCTGTGTTTGATACTTTTAACAAGTTAAAACATCACTTGATAGAACAGCATGCTAGTGGAGAAGACATAAACAAAGACTTTGAAATTCATTGCAGCCTTAATGGCTGTGATAGGATTTTCACAAATTATAACCATTACTCTCAACATGTAGATTTCTGCCATCGTGAATATTATGGTAGTCTCTTTGGAAATCATAAAGAGGAACAGGAAAATCTGCTTAATGAGAAGAATGAACAAGACTGTTTGAAAGATCAGTATGCTATAAATGAGGAGAATGAGAAACAGATAAAAGAAAAATCTAAAACAATTGGCAAAAATAAAGAAAAACATTTGATTCATTTTAAAACAAAGGAGGAGGCCCTGAAAATGTGTAGAGAAAAATCTAACCAGAATCAGTATCCTTGCATGGTTCAAGGGTGTCTGTCTGTAGTAAAACTGGAAAGCAGTATTGTGAGGCATTATAAACGCACACATCAGATGACCAGTATTTATATAGAACAACAGACTGAGAAACTGGTACTTTGTGTTAAAAGTGGTACAATGATCAAAAAGAAAACCTCTTCGGAAACAGAGCTATTAAATAAAGAGGAAGCCAGAGATTTTAAAAAGGAAAATATAATGCACACAGACAACCTGCATGAAAATGGAGAACATTGTGTACCAAACACTGCTTATGCTCATCAAGATACAGGCAATGAAAATCAAACTAGAGGTGCAGCAAATTGTTTGGATTTTGACACAGGTGCTTTTGTGTATTCAGGCACTTTAAAATATAACCATAGTTCAAAAACTAGTTGTTCTGAAGAATGTAATATAACAAACTCTTTGAGTAAAACTGAAGGTTCATCTGAAAGTAGAGAGAACAGCTCTTATTTTGCTAGTTTACCTTTGCAGTTACCAACAGAGAGAGAGACAGAAGTCTGGCAACACAGCTCAGTACATCAGAATGCTAAAAAATATCCACTCCACACCACAAAAAACAAGTTTCAAAAGCATTCATTGTCCAGACCATTTGATTTAAAAACATATAAACCAATGGGATTTGAATCTTCATTTCTAAAATTTATTCAGGAAAGTGAGGAAAAAGAAGATGATGACGATGATGATGACTATGATGAAGAACTAGAGGAATGGGAGTCCCCAGAACAATTTCAGATTGATGGTGTCTTAAAAAAAGATGGAGACTTACAAAGGGGAGTGATAGACAACTTTGTGTGTGAAAGCACAGAAGTAAACATACCCCAAAATCATGGGTCAGCAGTGCATGGCCAGCTAACAGAAATCCAACCTTTATTATCAACAGAGTCAACATCTGTCCCTTCGTTAGAAAACTTGAGGGCCATATTAGACAAGGCACTAACAGACTGTGGAGATCTTGCCTTAAAACAGCTCCATTACTTGCGACCAGTAGTCGTCCTTGAAAGATCCAGATTTTCCACACCTCTTATAGACTTATTTCCAACGAAAAAGTCAGATGAACTTTG
This sequence comes from Pelodiscus sinensis, assembly GCF_052426305.1. Classification (NCBI taxonomy): domain Eukaryota; kingdom Metazoa; phylum Chordata; order Testudines; family Trionychidae; genus Pelodiscus; species Pelodiscus sinensis. The sequence goes on along the minus strand of NC_143077.1, from coordinate 22,079,738 downwards.
TGTAGGAAGTACATAAGTAGTTTGTTTTAAAAACTGACTTCTTCACTACTGCTATAAGGGGAAAATTGCAAACTATAACAAACTGGTACAGTACACACACTGTTTAGGTTAGATTAGGCTGTTTAATTCCATGAATGTGTCTGTCAGAAAGTATTAGCTAAGTTCATTTAGCTCCCCAGTTTCATTTAAAAAAAATGGAATGTGCTGTTTTTGGTGCTAATTAACACCTCAGAATTCTGGGGGCTTCCTCTTGCAAAGTAAATGTGCATGATTGTATATGGAACAACAAGTACTAGGGTACCAGGGTTTGGGGAAAGACTGAGTTCTTACTTGACTTGAATGTGCACCTAAGGGTGCATTGTGTAACATATTGTACACTACAGCATCTTATATTTTTTGGAGTTGAGTTTCAATAAACTACAATTTTTCACCCATATTTTGTTTACCCTACAGTAAATCTTCACTTTTTATGATAGATGTTTTTTATTACAGATGTTTTACAATTCATTTTTGTTTATGGTAAATGAATTAAGGGTCATTGTTAATGCAATGGCAATGGTGTAAAATATGAAGCTTCTGAAGACTGTTTACAGATCTGAATCTGGTTTTGTATGTTTCGATATTTAATTTTTTAAAACTTGCTTATTTTATTAACTCTTCTGTGAACATTAAAATGCACGAGTACTAGAAAAACAGCATATAGCCTAAGAACACATCCTATTTAAATAAATGTAGCCTGCTGGCCATTTTCAGATATTGAACCAAATATTTAAAATATGATGGAATTTGTTACTTAGTACGTAGCTGAAACCTGATGGCGTAATCTTTATTACTGTAATTCTGTGTTATACATCGGGTAGAAACACAAATAATTTAAAAAGCTATCTTGGGTATCTGTCACATACACCCATGACTGGAGGCATTGACCAGCTTTTCAGTTACTTCAGCCAAAAGAAACCATAGGTGGAGGGATTCTAACATCTCTAGGGATCTTGTGGGTAATGAATACAGCGTAGCCAGAAGATTCTGTTGAACAATGGTGATGACTTTAACTAGAAGATGAGCTACATTAGATCTGTTTCTTCCTAACAGAATGTAAAGTGTTCAAATATCTGAGTAGAAATGGCCCCATTTTAGTTCTCGGTACTACTCACTGAAGGAAATGAAACCCAGATAGTCCTGCAGAATGAGGAATCAGAATTCAAATTCAAAACTAAATCTAGGTTTTTTTTAATCTACATTTTCATAGACAAAAGAAATCAAGAAACAGGTGGCTAATTCCAGGATGAAATTTTGAGAAATCTGCGGCATTAACAAAAAAATGTTTGGCAAAGAGACCCAAATAAGAAATTACCCCCCAAAAGATGGTTTGCAGGAAAGAAGACTAAATTAATGCTAAATAAAATAATTGAGATAAAGACAGTTAAAGATAGAAACAACTGGTTTAATGAGAGGGACAAAATGATTCGAGGCTATTCAAAGCTGAATTAATGCAATGTGTGTTGAGAAGCCCATAAACACAAATTCCTTTTGTCTATTAAGGTAAATGGGTGGGGGAAACATAGCTGGGAAGGATAAGATAAGGGCCTCTAGGAATATGGAAGTTAAAGAGTCCATTTTTAGTAATCTGGGCACATCTATTGCTAGTGAAACACTAACAAGATATTCAGTACAGTAAACTCCTGTTTACCCAAAACACTATTATATGAACTTCTGTATTATCCAGATCCATTCCTTGTCACCCATTTTTTCCATGCTGGGGGACAAAAAAGATTCAGCTGAAATATGTTGAGGTAATAGAACAGAGATCCTGGGTTTAATTCTATGAGGAGGAGGATAGTAATGGGGGAGGCTACGCCTTGAATCTTGACAGTTTTCTGTATACTGCTATCCATTGTTGAGAAACAGTGCGGGGTCTACAAGTTTCCCAGGTCACATTGTGTTAATACATCTGGTGGTAAATAATGATACAGCCATCCTTCAGTCCACACCTCCTCCCCATTGCCCACTATATTACAAGTGATGTGATCTCTTGCATTGCATGGCTGCAGCATTGTAATAGAACAAAGGGTGGGTTGAGAGTGGCTCCATAGATATTCAGAGAGGATGGTAGGCCAAAACATCACTGGACAAACCTTGAGGGTTCCTTCAGTTCTGTGGGGGGAGGGGAGGTGTCCTGTTCCGGTTGCCTTGCACTCAGCCACAGTGGATGTTGCTTCTGCATGGGGAAATCCCAGTTGCCACTCGAGGTTGGGTTCCGGGTGAGACTCATCTAGGGGCAGGACTCCCAGTAATCTTCTATGTTTGCTGTTTACGGAGTGTGTGCGAGCTGGCCCAATGCCACATTTAACATTCCCACAGGACTGAGAGCCGAGGTGATGTTATTTATCCCATAGTTGGCTCTCAGTTAGCAAGCATAGGGAGTCGTGGCCAATGAAGGCCTTCTGATAGCAAACACCTGGTGTTTGTGCTTGCAGGGTACACGAATACCAGGCTGTAATACAGCTAGGAAACTTCCATCCCTGCTGTCTGAGGCCTGCAGGCGTGTCTCATGACATCCTCCTACACCCATACCCCCTCCCAGATCTGGCACCCCAATCTCCTGCCCCAGATCACAATCCCCTCCTATCCTAGGTCATATCCCAGACCCCTGCACTCCAGTCCCCTGCCATAGGTCACAACTGCCTGCTTCGTCCCAACTCCCTCCCAGACTCGTCTCCCTCCTGAACCCCAGTCTCTTACCCCCAAGCTCTCTTTTGCACCCAACCTCTATTCCAGACCCTACATCTCCATTAATATCATGGAAGTGTGAGGCCCTTGACCACTTTCCAAAATCTTGGAATGCCCCCCCCCCCCATCAAAAATTATTGCCCACCCTTGTGTTAGTGGGAACTAGAGCTAGTGCCTTACTTCCCCACACCCTATAAATGGAAGCTCAGCACCATTTTTTTTAAAACAATTGTGACAGGGTTCTGACAAATAATGTGGCAGTGTGTTTTCATAAGAACGGCCAGACTGGGTCAGACCAAAGGTCCATCCAGCCCAGTACCCTGTCTGCCTGCAGTAGCCAATGCCAGGTGTCCCCAGAGGGAGTGAATTGAACAGGTAATGATCAAGCGATCTCTCTCCTGCCATCCATCTCCACCCTCTGACAAACAGGCTGGGGACACCATTCCTTACCCATCCTGGCTAATAGCCATTTATGGACTTAACCTCCATGAATTTATCTAGTTCTCTTTTAAACCCTGTTATAGTCCTGGACTTCTCAACCTCCTCTGGAAAGGAGTTCCACAGTTCATGGATCAGAAGTTTAAAATAGGTGAACATTACAAAAAAATCAGGTCATGTAAAATATGAAAGCTTGGCAAAGAGGTATAAAGTAATTAATAAGCAACTATATTCAAAGTAGAAAAATGTATTCTAGCTTTCTCACTATCACTTTCATTAGAAACTTTTTTTCTAAGGATATATAGTATGAATCTCACCCCTGGCTTTTAAAAGGGCTTTTTTAACAAATAAATTTCTGCAGCTCTTGAATGACAATGCAAAAGGATGAAAAAGATACCTGTCATATACTCAAAGCCAACTAATGCACACATGGGAATTCCTCCCTATATTGACTGCCTCTGTACGTGTTTCATAAATGTTTTTCAAGTGCTTGTCCCAATATATACTGTATTTCAGGTTGTACATGCACTTGAGACTGAAGTATTCTTTCTTAGCAGCATCCGCTCAGTGCATGTCAACACACTTCTCTCTTTGTGCTTTATGTAGACTATGTAAGTAGTGCTGCACCACTCCCGTCTGAATTTCTCTGCACCACTTATAGTCCTAGACAGACAGCGCGTGTTTGGCTTCTTTGTGCCAGCTTGGGACCTGAACTTGTTCTTATTGACACTGATGGGGTACCATTCAAACAGCTATCATGTTCCATCTTTCTATGATGTTGATATTTCTGCTTGTGATCACGTTAACTAGGAGCTAGGGATGCCTGTGGTTGATTCCCCTTCAGAACATTTTACAAAGACAAAATATCTATGATGTTGCACCCAAGATTGATTCTTAAAGTGGTATTGAATGGTCATATCAATTTGTGCATGCTAAGCTGCATACATGCAGACAGGACGTGAATTTATATACTCTTTGGATGTACTCAGGGCCCTGGACTTTTACCTGTGGAAAACTAAGCCATTTTGGAAAATCTATTTATCTACTTTGCAAGAAGGATGAGGTCATTTTTGCTGTCAAAATGGATTTCAGGCTGCTGAATACTGTGCTACAAGCTCGTTCATGAGAGTTCTTGAAAGCACACTCAACAAGAGACCCAGTAGCCTCATTCTGGGATGTCCCTTTCAGATACCTGCAAAAGGGCTCAGTACACTTCACAATACAGTGCCTTTTGGAACAGATTGCTGCGTCAGATAGGCAGAGCAGTCCTTCAATCAGCAGTGAGATGAATGTTCAAGAACCCAACTCCCCAAGGAGCCACTGCCTGTGAATTACTGAAGGTGCACCAAGCATTGTGAGAAGTACTTGAAGAGGAAATGGTTATTCATCTGGTAATGATTGGAGTTCTTTAAGATGATGATGTCCCTGTGTGTGATGCATTACTCTGGTGTTTTTCAACCTAGGTCCGCATACCCTTGGTGGAAACCTATATTTTGTAGGGGTACTCAATTCATCTAGATCACTGTTCTCAGGGTTTACTGGAGGGATTTAGCTGGGGTTGTAAGTGGACGGATGGCACGCAGGGCACTTGCTTGGGGCTTTATGCCCCAGTGGCCACTTAAAGCTATTACATGTTTCAGCTATAGACAAGACTCACAAAGGAAGAGAGACTCAAGTACACCGAAATGCAAGTTCAATATTTACATTCCAATAAAATTATAATGATGTAAAATGAGAGAGCAAACACTTACTGTATTAAGTGTCTGCATGTCTAAGCAAATAGTTTTAAAATTAGGTGAAACTTGGGTACACAAGAAAAATCAAACTCCATAATGGGTGTAGTTGACTGGAAAGGTTGAGAATCACTGCACTACTCTCCTTCCATCTCTTCTTCAGATCCCAGTATCAAGATTTGCAGTGAGGAAGGAGTTGAGATGATGCTGGGACCAATACAGCCCCTTAAACTTTTGGGATGGAAAATAAGGGAAGCAGGGGTATATCTGCAGATCCTTCTAGGTAGAATTGTCCTGTCTCAGGTACAGGGAACATACGTAATCTGAAGTACACTGCATAGAGATGACACATCAAAGACCTTCCCCCCCACTCCCCAGTTACCACAAGATAACTTTTAATTTAGCTCTATGATGCCATTTTGAATTAGGACTAAAGACCTCAGAACTCCAGTATATAGAGGGAGACAAACCTGTTGAGAGTCTATGGGTTAAGTTTAGAGGTGCAAACAACAGCAGCGATGTTGTGGTTGGTGTCTACCACAGGCCACCGGATCAGGTGGATGAGGTAGATGAGCCTTTCTCTGGGACAACTGAGAGAAGCTTCCAAATTGCAAGTCCTGGTTCTCGTGGGGGACTTTAATCACCCTGACATCTGTTGGAAGACAAATACGGCAGTACACAGGCAATCCAGGAAGTTTTTGGAGAATGTTGGGGTTAACTTCTTGGTACAAGGCTGAAGGATCCAACCAGGGGCCGTGCGCAGCTTGACCTTCTGCTCACAAACAGGGAGGAACAAATATGGGAAGTAGAGGTGTGTGACAACCTCCGAAGCAGTGATCATGAGATGGCAGACTTTAGGATCCTGACCAAAGGAGGAAAAGAGAGTAGTAAAATACACACCTTGGACTTCAGAAAAGCAGACTTTGACTCCCTCAGAAACCTGATGGGCAGGGAGGGGTTTAAATGTATAACTTGAGAATGCCAGGGGGTTATCAGGAAGGTGAAAGTGAAATTGGAATTGCGACTGGCAAAGGATATGAAGGATAACAAAAAAGTTTCTAAAGGCATATTAACAAGAAGGTGATCAGAGAGGGTATAGGGCCCCTACTGGATGAAGGATGTAACCTAGTGACAGATGATGTGGGGAAAGCTGAAGTACTCAATACTTTCTTTGCCTCTGTATTCATGGACAAGGTCGGCTCCCGGACTAATGCACTAAGTGACGCAAGATGGGATGAAGATGGACAGCCCTTGGTGGGTAAAGAACAGGTTAGGAACTATTTAGAAAAGCTAAACATACACAAATCCATGGATCCGGACTTAATGCATCCGAGGGTACTGAGGGAGTTGGCAAATGTCATTGAGGAGCCTATGACCATTATCTTTGAAAAGTCGTGGAGATTGGGAGAGATCCCGGATGATTGGAAAAAGGCAAATACAGAGCCCATCTTCAAAAAAAGGGAAGGATGATGATTCACAGAACTACAGGCTAGTCAGTCTTACCTCAGTTCCCAGAAAAATCATGGAACGGATCCTTAAGGAATCCATTTTGAGGCACTTGGAAGAGAGGAAAGTCATCAGGAATAGTCAGCATGAATTCACAAAGGGCAAGTCGTGCCTGACCAATCTGATCAGCTTTTATGATGAGGTAACTGGTGGCTCTGTGGACATGGGAAAGTCAGTGGATGTGACATACTTTGACTTCAGCAAGTTTTGATATTGTCTCCCACAATATTTTTGCCAGCAAGTTAAAGGAATGTGGATTGGATAAATGGACGGTAAGATGGATAGAAAGCTGGCTAGAAGGCCTGGCCCAGCAGGTAGTGGATCAACGGCTCGATGTCAGGATGACTGTCTGTTTCTAGTGGAGTGCCCCAAACTTCAGTTTTTGGACCGCTTTTGTTCAATATCTTTATTAATGACCTGAATGAGGGGATGGATTGCACCCTGAGCAAGTTTGCAGATGGCACTAAGCTACGGGGAGAGGTAGATATGCTTGAGAGCAGAGAGAGGGTCCAGAGTGACTTAGACAAATTGGAGGATTGGGCCAAAAGAAATCTGAGGAGGTTCAACAAGGACAAGTGTAGAGTCCTGCACTTGGAACGGAAGAATCCCAAGCATTGTTACAAGCTGGGAACCAACTGGCTAAGTAGCAGTTCTGTAGAAAAGGACCTGGGGATTACAGTGGATGGGAAGCCCTTGTAGCCAAGAAGGCTAATGGCATATTCGGTTGCATTAATAGGAGCACTGCCAGTAGATCCAGAGATGTGATTATTCCCCTTTATTCGGCTCTGGTGAGGCCACGTCTGGAGCACTGTGCCCAGTTCTGGACTCCCACCCCCTGACTCACACTACAAAAAGGATGTGGACACATTGGAGGGGGTCCAGTGGAGGGCAACCAAAATGATTAGGGTGCTGGAGTATATGACCTATGAGGAGAGGCTGAGGGAGTTGGGTCTGTTTAGTCTGCAGAAGTGAAGAGGGATTTGATAACAGCCTTCAACTTCCTGAAGGGAGGTTCCAAAGAGGATGGAGAGAGGCTGTTCTCAGTAGTGACAGATGGTAGAACAAGGAGCAATGGTCTCAAGTTGTGGTGGGAGAGGTCCAGGTTGGATATTAGGAAAAACTATTTCACTAGGAGGGTGGTGAAGCACTGGAATGGGTTCCCTAGGGAAGTAGTGTAGTCTACATCCGTAGAGGTGTTTAAGTCTCAGCTTGACAAAGCCCTGGCTGGGTTGATTTAGTTGGGATTGGCATTACCCTTTTAAGATGGTCATTTTAAAGTCCACCCGGGATGCTCCATTCTCCTCCCACCTCAGCCAGCCCGAGCTGCGCATGTTCTGGCGGACGCCTGAATCAGGAAAAACAAAATTCCAGACATGTCCAGTATTTTCTGAATTTTTTTTACTGGATGGATCGGGCTCTTTCTTGTGAGGGAGAGGGGGTGAATTGATTGGGGAGGCTGGATCACCTCCCCCTTCCCTCCCTGGAATTTCTTTATGCCTCCCAGTTTAGGAACCTATACATTAGAGAGAACCTTTTACTACATAAGGTGGAGAAAATGACTAGGGGTGCGTCTATTCTAGATTTGGTTCTGACAGATAAACTGGTTGAGTATTCGGCACTGAATAGCGAAAGTGAGTTCACGATTCTATGACATGGAAAGAGAAAAGTGCAGAATTAAGACTGTGGACTTCGAGGGCAGAACTTTGCAAGCACAACTATGGAAAAACATTCAGGAGAGTTGGGCAGTTTTTCAGACCTTACTAATGGTACAAGAGCAAATTATCCTAACGTACAGGCAAGCCAGGAAGAAAGGAGATCTTCAGTGACCTGAATCTAAAAGTTGTCATACAAAAAAGTGAAAACTAAGTTGCAGAATCATAGAAGATTAGAGTTTTCCTCCTTGCCTAGGGAATAACCACACATACAAAATCACTCTACATTCATTGTAGGACTAAGTATTATCTAGACCATTGGTCACCAACTAGTTGATCTGTGATCAACTAGTTGATGCCAGGCTGCAGGGTGGATAAAAATCAGAACACTGGGGAGGAGGGAATCCCTCCATCTGCAGCCCACTGCTCCCCTTCGGAGCAGGGGGAGGCTGTGTGGCTCCCACGTCCTCCCCCACTTGACCCAGCGCACCAGGGAGAGGGGAGGCTGCATGGCTCCTGCCCCCTTAGAGCACAATGGTGCTCAGCATGCATTCCTCAGAACTGCTGGTCAGGTGGAGGAGATGTCAGCTGCCATTCTGAGTGCTGCCAGGTGCAAAAGCGCAAGTTCCCCAACTGCCCTGCCTCTATATAGCCACCAGGTAGCCCATCAGCATTCAATCTGGTTGCAGTAGCAACAGCACTGCTGCAGGGGCAGCGAAAGGGAGAGGAGTGTACACCTGTGGGGGGAAGGGAACAACCTGAGGCAGAGAGAGGAAGGCACTCAACTCCCTGACAGGCTCCTGCCATGAACAGCATGTAGCTCCTGGTAGCAGAACGCTGGACCAGCCTGTGTGTGAAGGGGCTCAGCAGCCTCAAGCAGCTGAAGAGGAAGGCCACCAAACCACCACTGAACAGCTACAAGAGTTTCAAAGTAGCCCTGAAAGTCAGCAGACAGCTGGAGAGAGACACCAGCCAGGTGCTAGAGAGCAGGGTGGGCACATCCTCGGGATCTGTAGCCGCCAGCACCACGGGGCTGGAGAGGAAGCCAGATATACCCCTGGTAGCACTTATCTGTTTGTATTGTAATTGTTTGTCAGAGGCTGGAGAGGGATGGCAGAAGACAAATCGCTTGATCATTGTCTTCGGTCCACCCTCTCTGGGGCACCTGGTGCTGGCCACTGTCGGCAGACAGGATACTGGGCTGGATGGACCTTTGGTCTGACCCAGTACGGCCGTTCTTATGTTCTTATCTCCCAGCCTCCATGCAAAGAGCCCATCTTGTGTGCAGCCATCCCCAGAGCAGAGCCTGCTGCCCAGGCTGATCCTGTGCCAGTGTCATGTGGTTTGATTTTTAGATCCAAGGGAAACTAGGAGACTCCTGAGAAACACTTTTGTATTTATTGTAAGCTTTAAGCAGTTAACATAGTTTAAATTTTACAAGACTTAAAAACAATTACAATACAATTTAAACCTTAAATACTATGAATTCTAAAGCAATTAATACAGTGCAAAGCAATGCAAAAACAATAGAAGATAATTCAATACTTAAGCCTAGTTAACTTAAAGTAAACCTGTATGCTACCTACAGTACCAAGCAGGAGGTCGTAGTCCCTTTGATTCCCACCCATTAGGACACCATGCACTGGGGTAACTGGTGTGAAGGATCTATTTACTTCTGGTTACAACAAGCAGGACTTGTGGGTCAATCCTGCTCACTACTTCCCATTGATTCTTCTTACTAATTCCATTTTATAGTAAAACGAGACTTGGTCGTTCTAATATTTACCAATCAACTGCATATTGTGTAAAATACCTATTATGCCCATATTTGGGATACATCCAGCTATTCAGGCTGTTGCCAAAAACTATTTACTTGATTGACAGTTCTATGGCTGTATCTGATTTTTGCTTATCAGAAATATTATGTACCAGTACCAAGTTTCTCCCAATGTTCTTGACATGGTTTCACTATACCATACTCCCTACGCACGATTATTTAAAGCACTCCTGACTCTCAAAGCTCCCCCACCTCAGCCTGGCCTGCATGCGTATGTGCCCAAACTTGAGACAGGCCTGGGTTTGCTTTGTTAGAAATCTGCACTTTGGGCAAGACAACCATCGTTAGTCCAGTCAATGCAGGGCCAGACCTACTCTGGTGAAGATAGGGTTGTCCAAGCTCCCCTACACTCATCTACCCCGCCTCAACAGAGACCTTTGCTGCACTGGCTACACTCATCTATCTCCCTCTCTAGCTGCAAAAATTGACTTTTCCTTTCTGAAAGCCTGGAAATTAATTTTTTTCTCACACTCACTCTGTAATTTAAAACAGATTTTTTAATAAAATGCTTTTTAAGGGAAAAAACCCTAAATCTAAAGATGGATTTAATTAAGATACATTATAGTTCAAAGCTATCTCATCATGGAATAGGAATTATACATGGTAATTTAATAGTGTGAGAATATTTTCATGTAATGTTTAAGAAAAGTTTTCTAAATGAGTTCTAACAGCTCCCTGATTAAGAACCCAATTTTATAGGGTTCCAGAGGCTTCTGTAAAGATTTCTTAGGTTAATCTTTCTAGCCACCCTAGAAGACAACATCAGAGATGCTTAATTTTGGGCTACATCTACATTGGCATGATCTTGCACAAATACTCTTTAAGGCAAGAGTTCTTACGTTAAAGTATTTGCGCAAGAGAGTGTCTACACTGGCATGTGCCTTTGCACAAGAGATGTGCTTTTGCGCAAGAGCATCTGTGCCAGTGTAAACACTCTCTTGCGCAAGAAAGCTCCGATGGCCATTTTAACCATCAGGCTTTCTTGTGCAAGAAATTCATGTTGCCTGTCTACACTGGCCTCTTGCGCAAGAACAGTTGGCAAGAGGGCTTATTCCTGAGCGGGTGCATCACAGTTCTTGTGCAAGAAGCACTGATTTCACACATTAAAACATTAGTGTTCTTGCGCAATAACTCCCTGCCAGTGTAGACAGGCAGCATGTTTTTGCACAAAAGCGGCCACTTTGGCGCAAGATCACGCCAATGTAGATACAGCCTTGTAGTTCTCAGACTGTGGATTTGTGTCTCCAGAGATAATGTGCTTGTTAACAAACCTCAACCCTACTGTCCCTCTGCAAATTTGTGTACACCACTGGTCACCAACCAGTAGATCGGAATCTACCTGTAGATCTTAGAGCCTCTGATAGCTTCCTGGACAAACCAGTCAGGATCACCTATCAATCGCTAGCACTTCAGTTGCCTCTCCACTCACTGTCGTGCTGCTCTTGCCCTGTGATTTGGAGCTGCCCTCCTGGGAGCTTCCTGCTTGCCATGCAGGATGTGAGAAGGGGAGTTCCTTAACTCCACTGCTCCCTCGCCCGGAAGCCATCTCAGTTTAATGGTGCCCAGCCAGAGCTTGCTTCCTGAGTTCCTGTCCCACCCCTGAATAATTCTATCGACTATATGATTAGTCGATAGGACCACGCTGCAGGGATAGCTCCAGAATCCTGCTCGATCTGGGACTGTGCAGTCCTGGCTCATGCTGGCTCCAGGAGCCAACCGCCCTGTGGCTCTGCATTTTAAACCTCTCATATAGGCAGCAGGGATCAGAGAGCACAGGGCTTTTGTACATTTCAAAGGCTGAAGTGGGAACCAGTGCAAGCAGGAACTGCTTCAATCCCCATTCATGCTGTTCCCCCCCCCCCCCCAGAGATGGTGCTTCCGCCTTTGCTGCTTCTCTCTCTGATAGAGGCAGCAAGGGGGGGGGGGGGGAGAGTGACTAGTTTAGTCACTACTCGACTACCCGATAAGCTTATGCTTATCAGGTAGTCAACTAGTTGCTTATATCCATAACCCAACCATCTGCCCCAGACATGAGTCACCCTGCACCCAAACTCCTTCCCAGAGTTTGGACCTTGAATTCCCTCATGGACCCCAATGTTTCACCATGGGCTAAGCCCGGAGCTCCTCCCATGCTCCAAACCCCTTGACCCAAGACCAGAGCCAGCAGCCCAACCCTCTACCCCAGCCTGGTGAAAGTGAGTGGGGATGGGGAAGGAAGGGGAATGGAATGAGCAGGGTGAGGCCTCAGAGAAGGGGTGAAGCAGGGGTGAGGCCTCAGAGAAGGAGTGGGCAGGAAGTGGGGCAAGGGTATTTGGGTTTGAGGTAGATCTTACATTGCACATACAGGCAGTCCCTGGGTTACGTGGATCCAACTTACGTCGGATCCCTACTTACGAACGGGGCTTTTCTCACCGCGGAGGACGCGGGTGGCAGGACCGCCGAGATGCACCGCGGTCCCGTGTCCTCCGCGTCGAGAAAAGCCACTCCGCGTCTCCCTGGTCTGCTGGGGGAACCCCCCCAGCAGACCAGGGAGACGCAGAGCAAAGCCATGGAGGATGCGGGCAGCGGGACCGCGGCGCGTCTCGGTGGTCCCGCTGCCCGCATCTCCCTAGTCTGCTGGGGGGGGCACAGCTAGTGCGCCCCCCTCCCCTGCCCTCCCAGCAGACCAGGCTTTTCTCGCCGCTGGTCAGTTTCAGCAGTGGCTGAATCAGGACGCCTGGGGTAGAGCAGCTGGGGGCCTGCCGGGTTGGTCCCACAGCGCTGAGGGGCGGCGCTACTGGACCAACCCAGCAGCACCCCAGCTGCTCTGCCCCAGGTGTCCCCAAGTCAGCCGCTGCTGAAACTGACCAGTGGCTGACTACAGGAAGCCCAAGGCAGAGCTGCTCTGCCCCGGGCTTCCTGGAATCAGCCACTGATCAGTTTCAGCAGCAGCTGACTTGGGGACACCTGGGGTAGAGCAGCTGGGGTGCTGCCGGGTTGGTCCCGCCGCGCCAAGGGTCGGCGCTACCAGACCAACCCAGCAGCACTCCAGTTGCTCTGCCCCAGGCATGTCCGATTCAGCCGCTGCTGGTCAGTTTCAACAGCGGTTGAATGTGGACGCCTGGGACAGAGCAGCTGGGGCGCTGCTGGGTTGGTCCCCGCAGCCCTGCACCTCGGTGCTGCGGGGACCAACCTGGCAGCACCCCAGCTGCTCTACCCCAGATATCCCCAAATCAGCTGCTACTGAAACTGATCAGCGGCTGATTCCAGGAAGCCCGGGGCAAAGCAGCTCTGCCTGGGGCTTCCTGTAGTTAGCCGCTGGTCAGTTTCAGCAGCGGCTGAATCGGGGACACCCGGGGTACAATATGTACCACTTCCGACTTACATAGAAATTCAACTTAAGAACAAACCCACAGTCCCTATCTTGTATGTAACCCGGGGACTGCCTGTATATTGAAAACGTGATCTTGTGGTTAAAAAGGTTGGCGACCACTGGTGTACACAAACTCATTCCCTTACCTCTCAAAGTGCAAAGTTTCAAAATGCTAAATGAATAGTAGATGGTTGAGGTGGAATAGTCCTGGAGAAGGAAAAGTATGGAGATAAACATGAGAAGGGAGGGATAGGCGTAGAAACAAACGTGTAATGGTTTGAGCAGCAGGTTCCAGAAGTCTTGAGGTCTTTCTGAATGTAGTTTTTATTGATATAAGATCTATCATACCATCTCTTACTAGAAGGGAAAAACCCAATAATGGCAGCGGGCCATAAGAGACCCAATTTGGGAATATTTTAATGAAATTCCTCAACCTGTGGGTAAGACAGGCCATGCATACATGCAAAATGCAAACACTGCAACAAAGATGTGCAAGGACTGATTGCCTGAACGAAACATCATGAGAAGTGTTCCTTCTCAGGAGGATGCTGTGTTGAAGATGATGAAAGGAACATGTCTGAACATGAAGGATCTTGAGGTTGGTAAATTTTTATTTCATACTTCTTTCTTAAGGTCTGCCTTGTCTTCCTTTTGGACTATTCTTGAATTCTCATGTTTGAGCAAAAAAGTTGTTACTCTATGGTACTATCATTATTGATGCAGTTGTGCTAAAAAAAAAAATAGATAAAATAAGCAAATTTTCCCTTTACCATTTCACTTTAAAGCAGTACCATCTAGGGATGTTAAGGACTAGTCTACGCCCTCTCTTGCTGCCTCTATCAGATAGAGGCAGCAAGGGGAGGGAAGACAGGGGTACTTCAAAGCAGCAGCACTGCACAGAGCCCGGGATCCCAGGCACCATGGGGTGCTGCCACTATGAAACGCAGTGGCGGGTTTCAAAGGAGCAGTGCCACCCTATCAACTAATCAAATAGTCAATATAAAAATTCGACTATTCGATTAGTGAATTACACGATCCTTAACATCCTTAGTACGATCGTCAATTAATGCAAGGAGTAATACTAAATGAGCAAAACTTAAACAACGAACAATCTAGTAACACTTTAAAGACTAACAAAACATATAGATGGTATCATGAGCTTTCATAGGCACAAACCACTTCTTCAGATGACTGGAGTATTAAAAGTCCAGATCCAAGAATAAACAAGGGAAGGTGGAGTTGGGGGGGGGAGGTGGAGGGAGAGAGAGAAAAATAGTGAATTAGATTGTTCAAGTTACAAGAGGCTGATAAGAACAATTTGCACCTCTATAAGTACCCATTGTTTGTTCTTGTTGGTTAAGTCATTAGGTCATGGAAGATACTGTGTGAGCCAGCCAATATCTTTATTCATTCCTCTCTGATAGGAATCAAACTTGTAAATGAAGTTAACCATTCCCTGGTATTTGGCTTGTGGAATTGGCCTGAAACAACATGGTGACTTTGAGATCCATTAATGAGTGCCCAGACAGGTTAAAGTGTTCACACGTTTCTGTGTGTTGCCTTTTCAGATATCTGATTTGTGTCCATGGTAATAATTAAATAACTGCATTAACTTATCTTTTTATGAGAATCCATCCTCAACATACAGGATTCTCAAGACTATCCATTTTCAAGATCATAATTTTCGATAGTTTCAGAGTTATCTGCCAATGCTAGTCTTTCCATCACTAGCAAAAGGGGGGGATTACATCATCCAGAAACAACTGTAACCCCTTTTTCTTCCCTGGGTTACTTGGGAGCAGGTCACATTCACATGTGCCTGGGCGCCTGATGTTTTTAACAAAAAAGGAGATCCTGAGTAGCCTAGTACTTGCTGGGTTGAGGATTCTCTATCCACCCCATTTTGTTGCAGTCCCTTACTTCTAAAGGAATATTCAATGGCAGTGCTTCCATCTGGCTGGCCCTGTACACATTTAATGGTGTGCCTTAGGAGCCTCCAGAAATAAAATTATCCCAGTAATAATCTAGCTCTAACTCCAAAATAGCAATTATAAATAATATAAAACTAATTGATTAAATTAGAATTAACACACCTATACTTAACAATTTAAAGAAATGGGATTTAACAGATTAAAAGTGAATAAAATCAATTAATAAAGTATCATAGAATCATGGAGCTGGAAGAGACCTCAGGAGGTCGTCAAGTCCAGCCCCCTGCCCAAAGCAGGACCAATCCCAACTAAATCAACCCAGCCGGGGTTTTGAGACTTAAACACCTCTAGGGATGGAGATTCCACCACTTCCCTAGGGAACCCAGCCCAGCGCTTCCCCACCCGCCTAGGGAAATAGTTTTGCCTAATATCCAGCCTAGATCTCCCCCACTGCAACTTGAGCCCATCGCTCCTCGTTCTGCACCTGCCCCCACTGAGACCAGCCTCTCTCCATCCCGTTGGGAACCCCCCTGCAGGGAGCTGCAGGCTGCTCTCAAATCCCCCCTCGCGCTTCGCGTCTGCGGACTGAACAGACCCAAGTGCCTCGGCCTCTCCCGCGGGCCGGGCGCTCCAGTGTCCGGTAACTGCTCCTGGCACAGCAGGGCCAGAAAATCCTCCCGCTCCTCACAATTAACCTACTGGCCCAGTGACGTCATGAACATCTGCCGCAACGTCCGTTAGGAAATGCAGCAGCCGGTCGCGCGTTCTCTGAGGTAAAACTAACCTGCACGGCGCGCGCTGCCAAGCCGAGCCCCGGCTCTGCCGCGGAACGGGGCACGCGCCCCGCAGGGCCCGGCCTGCAGCCCCTCCCCGGTGTCGCTGCAAAGCTCTTAGCACGCAGGGACAGGTCGAGAGCGACACAGCCTGTGACATCACCGAGCCGGAAGCGGAAGGGCGAGGGTTGCTGGGACGCCGCGCCGCATCCTGCCGGATTTCCAGTGGCGCCAAACCGGAAGCGGGAAGGGAGGTTTTGCTACGGCGCCGGAAGCAGAAGAGCGCGTTTTCCCGTGACGCTTGGCCGGAAGTCGGAGGGCGGGTTACGCCCTGACACCGGGCCGGAAACGGGGGGGCGGGTTTGCTGGGACGCCGGGCCGGAAGCTGCCTCGCGCACGAGGGCCCTGCGCCATGGCGGTGTTGCTGGGGGCGCTCTGGGCCGGGCTGCCCGTGGAGAAGCGGATCTTCTGCTCCGTGCTGCTCTTCTCCTGGGCTGTGTACCTGTGGGAGGCCTTCCTGGCGCGGCGGCAGGTCGGAACTCGGCGGCGGGGCGGGGCGGGGCCTTTCTGGAGGGGCCTGCAGGGCTCCCCGCGGGGGCGCGCGGACCATTGGCGAGCGCCCGAAGAACGTTTAAAATGGGCCTTGACCGTTAGCCGCGCCCCGAGTCCCGCGGGCCACACGGACACGTGGCCAGTAAAAGGGGTCATGGGACCCCTTCCCCCAGGGCTTCCCCACCACCCTCTTACCAATAGGGATTAGTTCATCCCCCACCAAAACCCTCTGTGCAACTGTCCTGCAATTGCATTAACCCAGTGTGTGTGTGGGGGGGGGGAGGGTTCCCTCCAAGGGTTTCCTCCCCGAGCAGAATGAATGTTGTGTTGGGCACCAGTACTGAGTTCAGGTGGCTTGTTTGGATGTGCCACTGTGGCACCCAAGTTATCAATAAATGTCTTATAAACCTCGACCTTTTCCCTCTGCTACCATGTCTCCTCCCCTTCCTCCATCTGCTCCCCTGGTGCCTGCTGCTCCCAACATAAGAATGGCCGTACTGGGTCAGACCAAGTTCTTTCAGCCTTTCCCTCATAAATTGTGTTTTCTAGACATTTAATCATTTTTGTTGCTCTTTGCTGGACTTCCTAAGAACATAAGAACGGCCGTACTGGGTCAGACCAAAGGTCCTTCTAGCCCAGTATCCTGTCTGCTGACTGGCCAGCACCAGGTGCCCCGGAGAGGGTGGACCAAAGACAGTGATCAAGCGATTTGTCTCGTGCCATCCCTCTCCAGCCTCTGACAAACAGAGGCCAGGGACACCATTTCTATCCCCCAGCTAATAGCCTTTTATGGACCTAACCTCCAAGAAATTATCTAGCTTCTCTTTAAACTCTGTTATAGTTAAAGCCTTCACAGCCTCCTCTGGCAAGGAGTTCCACAGGTTGACTACACGCTGTGTGAAGAAGAACTTTCTTTTATTAGTTTTAAAACTGCTACCCATTAATTTGGTGTCCTCTGGTTCTTCTATTATCGGAACTAATAAATAACTTTTCTTTATTCACCCTTACCACACCACTCATGATTTTATAGACCTCTATCATATCCCCCCTCCGACTCCTCTTTTCTAAGCTGAAAAGTCCCAGTCTCTTTAGCCTCTCCTCATATGGGACCCGTTCCAAACCCCTAATCATTTTAGTTGCTCTTTTCTGAACCCTTTCAGAAATATCTTTTTTGAGGTCAGGAGACCACATCTGTACACAGTATTCAAGATGTGGGCGTAGCAGAGTTTTATACAGGGGCAGTAAGATATTTTGTGTCTCATTTTCTATCCCTTTCTTAATAATTCCTAACATCCTATTTGCCTTTTTGACCGCCACTGCACACTGTGTGGAAGTTTTCAGAGAACTGTCCACAATAATGCCAAGATCTCTTTCCTGATTTTCGTAGCGAAATTAGCCCCCATCACCTTCCTCTGCTGTCCTGACTCCTGCCCTTCTCACTGCCCTCAGCCTTCTTGAGACCTGCCCCCCTCCACCAGCCCTTCTCCTCCCCCCATGCCCACTCCGATCATGTGAGCTACCCCTCCTCATCCCTTCTCCTAACACCTCCCTCTACACACCTGCCCTGCCTCTCTCCTCTAGTGCTGGTCCCTCCCCTGCAGGTGTCTGCCCTTCTGCTTCACCCCCAGAATCCCCTGGCACCTGCACCTTCCCTTACCCCTGCACCCTCCTGGTGCCTCCCCCTTCCCTCACTGCCCCTACCCCTTTTTCCCTGATGTCCCCCCTTCCCCTCTCTGGAGTCCTCCCCCCCATTTGGGGGTGATCCCTGGGGGCTGCTGATGGGTTCTGTGGCTTCCATGAGTAACCCCTGCTGCTGGGGCCACTGAGACCCGTCACAAGAGAGGCCCAGGGTGTTCTCCAGCTGGCTCATGCACACTGCCACAGAGGGGTGCCCCGGGAAGGTTTGTGACAGGAAGAATTGGATTCCTGGCCAGACCTTGCTATGTGTGGCCAAGCAGACTGACCTCAGGGAAGCGCAGTCAGGGGCTCTGGCCCCAACTCCACCACTGGCCGCAGGGGGATGGCGCATGGTTCTGCCTCACGTTGTGCCTCAGTTTCCTGCCTGCCAAATGCTGCTGCACTCCATGATGCAGGGCTCCAGCAAGGGCGAGGGTCTCGCCTGGCGGTGCCTCCACTGTAGGGAGCTCACAGCACTCTGACCCTTTAAGCACGGCTGCATTGCCTGGCTCTGACCCCTCACTGCCAGCGCCATGCGTACACTCGTGCATGGAGCCCCAACCTGGCTGGGCTCCAGGCAAGACGCACTTTCATTGTGGCTCCCTCCATTGCCTCCCAGGTAGGATTGCCGGGTGTCCGGTATTCTACCAGACAGTCCAGTTTTTGGGCCCTCTGGTAAAAAATTCCAGAAAATACCGGACATGTGCAATGTCCAGTATTTTCTGGTTTTCCAGCTGGGTGCCAGACGGAAGGATGGTGGGGCCAGGGGGAATGGCTGGGAGGTGGGGCACGATCGGTGCTAGGAGCCTCTGGTTGAGTTTGGTGCCTTGGGGAGGGGAAGCCCTGTCCCTGCTCTTGAGCGCGTTGTAGAGCCGCAGCTGGACTCACGCTTCGCCAGGACTGTGCGCAGGACTGATGGCACCCCGGCATCTGCATGTGCCCGGGTCAGTCCCGCTCCCTGCTGGCCGATTTGCCCCCCCACCCCCCCCCGACTCCTTCCCGGCCACCCCTGCTTCCTGCCAGCCGGTTCTCCTCATCCCGATCTCCCCCGGCCAGCCGCGCAGCCCCCAACCCCCCATCTCCTCCAGCCAGCTGCCCTCCCACCCCATCTCACCGGGCCAGCCACACTGCCCCCAGACTCCCGCCCGGCAGCCCCGCCCCCCGCGCTGCCCACAACCCCTCCCGGACAGTATTTTTTCTAAACCAACTTGGTAAGCCTACTCCCAGGGCGGACTCTGAGCAGCAGGCCCCCATGATGTGGGCAGCTCTGGAGCCCGGCCACTGCAGTCCTGCCCAACCAGTCACTAGTTACGGCACGACATGGCCAGCGGCGAGACCCTGAGCTGCAGGGCCTCGGCACCGAGGGGGCAGCTCTCAGGTTCAGATCGCACAGTGGGGTGCAGGTGGGTGAGTGGTGCTGGCAAGGTGGGGAGCCCGGCCGCCCCCTCCCTCTATGAGCGGCTCTGCTCCGCCACCGCCAGAGCCGCACCGTGGTGGCTGGCAGTGGAGGTACACAGGCGAGGGGGGCCTCACGGGCGGGGGGGGAGTTGCAGGGGTGTGCACGCGAGGGGGTGGCTGGAGGGAGCACATGGGGTGCTGCACTCACCCGAAGGCCTTCCGCGTCCTCTGCTGGCTTCATGGTGTGCAGCCCCGCCTTTTGAAGTGTCCACGGGGCCTCCGGAGCATGTACAGCAGCGCTGAGGCGCGCTGGGCTGCGCAGCTTATGACGCCACGGCCGCCGGCATCTTCTCGTCCCGTCACACCCTTCCTCCTCCTCCAGCAGCCTCCAGCTGGCTAGTCTGCCAGTCCGCCCCTGCATTAGGGTGTGCCTGTGCACACCCGGCACACCCTGTGCGTATGCCTATGGTAAGGACTCTCAGTTGAGCATGGGGTTAGGAATAAAGATTGCTAGTATTAGAAGCTTGCAACTGAGCGCTATGTGTCTGTGTAGAGTCTGTCATTGTTTTCCAGTGGAGGAGTTTCTGAGGGCTTGTGAAATTATTACTCTAGCTTGGTCCATTTGCATCACCCTACTGCTGGCTCAGTGGGGCTAACGTGATTGAGCAGCACACAGTTCAGCCACACCTGAGCTTGACTGACACCTAACTTGGGTGCTGCCACATGCAATATGGAACATGGCCAATGCCAGATGCCTCAGACAGGATGAACAGAACAGGTGAAGAAATACTTCCTTCTGTTTAATTTAAATCTGCTACCTGTTAATTTTATTTGGTGACCCATAGTTGGGATGCTAGGAGTTACTATAGAGAACTTTCTGGGTGTCTGGCTGGTGAGTCTTGCCCACATGCTCAGGGTTTAGCTGATCGCCATGTTTGGGGTCGGGAAGGAATTTTCCTCCAGGGTAGATTGGCAGAGATCCTGGAGGTTTTTCGCCTTCCTCTGTAGCATGGGGCACAGGTCACAGCTGGAGGATTCTCTGCATCTTGGGGCCTTCAAAGTATTTGAAGGCTTCAATATCTGAGATACAGGTGAGAGGATTATTCTAAGAGGGGTGGGTGAGATTCTGTGGCCTGCACTGTGCAGGGGGTCAGACTAGATGATCATAATGGTCCCTTCTGACCTTAAAGTCTATGAGTCTGAGTTCTTGTGTTATGGGAAGAAATACATAACTTTTCCTTATTCTCTTTCTCCGCACTAGTCAATCATATCCTCCCACCCCCTTAATTGTCTCTCTTCCAAACTGAAAAGTCACTGTTTTATTAATCTCTTCTCACATGGGAGCTGTTCCATAGTGCTAATCGTTTACGTTGCCCTTTTCTGAACTTCTTCCATTACCAAGATATCTTTTTTGAGATAAGACAACCAATTCTGGGTGCAGCATTCAAGCTGTGGGCATATCAGATTGAAATAGAAGCAATGAAATAATCTCCGTTATTCCCTATCCCTTTTTAAAATTGTTCCTAAAAATTTGTTTGCTTTTTTTGACTGCTGCTGCACATTGAGTGGACTTTTTCAGGTAACTTTCCAAAATGACTCCAAGATCTTTCTCTTGAGTAATAACAGCTAATTTAGTTCAAATCATTTTATACATATAATTTAAATTATGTTGTGCAATGAATATTACTTTGCATCTATCAACAGCCCAGTCAGTGTTGTGAGATGTCTTTGTAACAGTTTGCAATCTGCTTTGGACTTAACTATATTTAGTAATATTGAATTGTCTTCAAACTTTGCCCCCTCAGTTTGGATTTGTTTGACATGATATCCCTTTACAAAAACATTTTGACTCTTTTTCAAAATGTTAATTTTTATATGTCTTTTTCTCTTTCAGAGGAAGGTATATAGAACAACAACACATGTCCCATGGGAATTAGGACAGATCATGGATTCAGAAACCTTTGAAAAGTCTCGTTTGTATCAACTGGACAAAAGCACTTTCAGTTTTTGGTCGGGCCTGTATTCAGAGCTAGAGGGGACTGTAAGTACCATAGCTACTTTAAAGTTTATACAATACTTTTCATTGGATCTGAACATAAAATAATTTAAATTTAATCCTTCAAATATAACTCTGCAACTCCAGGGTTTACGCTGTGGCATGCCTTGTGTGTGTCTCTGCAAGTGCAGCCTTTGGTAAGGTTTCAGTCTTTGGGCTATGTCATCACTGCCAAAAAAGGGGAGTGTTTACATCAAGATTATTTCATTCTCAGAACACCTTTTTAGTCAGTGTGCATGTGGCAGCATCTTATTCTATATTAACAAGAATTATGCTGATGCAAAACGCATAAAATCCATTTTAATTGGTTAACCATAGACCAGCATCCCACAGAGCAGCCTGCAACGGACAAAGGCTGCTCTTGCATCCCATCTACTTCCCACCCCCGCCATGATGCTGTCTCCGGGGGGTAGGTGATTTCATGGGAGCTGATACACACAGGGAGTCAGCTTGAAAGCATTCCCATGCTGCTGCGCCTCTGTCAGGCAGCTGTGGAGGGGCAGGCAGCTCTTCAGGATTCAGTGCTAGTGGGGAACCAGAGGGGCAGGAAGCCCAGTGCACACAACCCAGCTGGGCTGCCAGGGGAGCCAGGAAGACAGGGGATAGGGGCAAGACAGGGGATAGGGGCAAGGCAATAGGAGGCCAAGAATGACCTCCCTGGTCCGCAAAAATCCCTTATCCAGGACCAGTCAGGTCCCAAGGGTGCCAGACAATGGAAGTCCAACCTGTATTATGTGTCTGTCAAATAGCACTTGTTCCTGATATGTGAGTTGGGATTTTTTCAGTTTATTATATAGCTGGTAAAAAAAGTTAAATTTTGCCAAATGTCAGTATTCTAAAAATATTTTCATTAATTGAATTTAAAAAATGACACACACACACACACACACACCTTTTTTTTTTTTTTAACTAACTACAGAGCTGTTTTGATTTTTTTAAATATCCTAGATTTTACCCAAAAAGGGGTGGGGAAATTGAGTAATTATTTCACTGTCATAGCTCTTTTTTTTGCATCCTAAACTTATGTCTTAATGGACACGTGGTGTCATGGCACCACCTACTAGAAACAAGAAAAAAAAGTTGTGAAACCCTATCCTGATACTAGACTCAGTCAGAATAGCCTTTCTCTAGCTTTGCGTCCTCTATTTAGAAATTTGGAGGCTTCACTTTGTCTCCTGATTGCTTCTTCTTTTTATTCTTTCTGTCCCTCTTTCTTTGTCTTGAAGGGACATAGAGGCTATGTCTAGAACCCCTGTGCTGGGGACTCTTGTATATTTCAAAG
This sequence comes from Pelodiscus sinensis, assembly GCF_052426305.1. Lineage (NCBI taxonomy): Eukaryota > Metazoa > Chordata > Testudines > Trionychidae > Pelodiscus > Pelodiscus sinensis. The sequence continues at coordinate 22,056,821 of NC_143077.1, read as the reverse complement.
TTGGCACGCCGCATGCACCCTAGGGCAAGTGGCAAATCCAGCTTACTCTGGGTTCCATGTGAGCGCTTCTGCTTTGAAATGCACAAGAGCCCGGGGGGTCAGGAGAACTTCCCGCTGGCCCCAGGCTGCACAAGGAGTTCCAATTTCGAAATGCACAAGAGCCCCCACTGGGACTCTTGCACGCTTCAAAGGAGGAATGCGGAAGTGCCTATGGTCTAGTCGAGTCGTTTATGAAAATTCGATCGACTAGTAAATTAATCAGTATTTAACATTCTTACTCCACTCAAAGCCTACTGCTATCCAGCCTACACACTGGACTTCGCTACCCTCCTTCTTGCTGGTGCCTGGCAGCTATCTTGGACTTCTTCAGTGTTTCCCCTAGTATCCCTCACTTCCCTCAGTGCTTCTACTCTGTCATATTGGAAACGAGCTACCTTTCTTCCTATCTAGCACTGGACTCTGATTCTAGTACCGACTTTGGGAAATGGCTCCAATGAACATGTTGGAGGAGGAGAAGGGAACCCCCTTCTCTGGCACAGGCCTCATCGTCATTCCCAGACGAGGCAGTTGCAGACCTGTTCCTATAGGATGACTTGAAGGCCAACCAGAAGTTCCTGAAAGTTGGTCTTAGAAGTTTAGGAGCTTACAAAGTCAGCACAAAGCCTAATCAATTCCTTGGCTGCAGTTGCCCCTTCCAGAGTGGATTTACTTCTTAATGATGTGGTTGCATCAGAACACTGTGGCAGACTACTTCTCTACACCACCTTAAAAAGGGCAGAAAATAAATATATTTCAGCTAGTGGGTTTGAGTACCATTACTTGCACACATGCTCCCCCCCCCACACTGGTCTCTGGTTGTGTCGGCGGTGAAGAGACAGACTGACAGTCAAGTGCTACCCATATAAATAGAGAGGCCAAAAGACTAGACCTGTAAGGGGATGGGAACGCTTACCTGGCTGCACCGCCCCCTGTTGCTCTCAGGCACCAACCCCCACTGCTCTCGTTGACTGTGATTCTGGCCAATTGGAGCAGCGGGAAGCCTCCAGGTGAGCATTTTCCTGTGCCTTTGTTCCCCCAGCAGGGGTGAGGGGAAGTGGCAACTCACAGAGCTGCATCTTCCCATCACGAGCCGGATCCAGCCCGTGAGGTATGGGCCTCCCTCCACTCCCCCTCTCCCACACCAGGAAGCTGGTGCTCATGCTCCAATCTGAGCATGAGGTTGCGGGGGAGGGCACAGGGATGGAGTGCTAGTGCAGGCTCCCTCCCCTGGACAGAGGCGAACTCCAAGCCCACAGCCCACACTGTCCACAGGACTGTCCACAGAATACACTTTGAGAACCACCGCTTTAGACATGGGGTGTCAGACCTGGGGTGGGCAGCCTGCTTCGTCTGTATTCTCTTCCAGAGATGGGAGCCTCCCCAAGTGGAGCTGTTTGCAATGAGACAGATCAGGAATTGCCATCAGTTCTGTTTGTTGTGTGGGAACAACTAGGGCTCCTTCTCTGATGCCTGTCTACTGTCATGGGCAAACCACCTACTGTACGCCTTCCCACCGATCACTTTAATTCACAATAGTGATAGAAATGTAGCCGTGTTAGTCTGGGGTAGCTGAAGCAAAATGCAGGACAATGTAGCACTTTAAAGACTAACAAGATGGTTTATTAGATGATGAGCTCTGGCCCACGAAAGCTCATCATCTAATAAACCATCTTGTTAGTCTTTAAAGTGCTACATTGTCCTGCATTTTGTTTTAATTCACAAGGTCCTCCTAAACATCAAATAGGACAAAGCAAAGGTTATCCTGATAGCACCAGCGTGGCCATATCAGCACTGGTTCAGTTTGCTTTTAGACCTCTCTGTGGCAGAGCCACTCATGTTTCGACTACTCCTGGACTAAGCTTCACAAGACCACAGCTAATTACTTTACCTAAACTTCACCTTGTCTTCCTATCCCTGACTACATGGTTGCTGTGTGTCTGAATCCTGAAAAGCAAGCCTGCTAGATCAGGTTTAACAAGTCTTGCTAGATAATAGAAAGCCTTCCACCAGAATTATTTACCTGGCCGAGTGGAAACATTTCATTTGTTGGACCTCTGAACAGAATCATTCTCCATCCCAATCTCCTCTGCAGTATCTCTTGGACTACCTGCTCCCCCTAAACCATCAGGGTCTGACTTTCTCATCTATTAAAATTGGCAGCCATCTCAACCTTCGACCTGTGTGTGAATGACAGATCAGTGTTCTCTCATGAGATGAGTCAAGTTTCTCAAGGGGCTGAAAAGACTTTACCCTTAGTTTTGCAAACCAATCCCCACCACATGCAATTTGAACCTATTCTGTCAAGGCTCATGGGGCCTCCCTTCAAGCCATTTAGTATTGTGCTGCATACTGTTTCTCTCTTGGAAGATTGCCTTCCAGATAGTGATCACCTGTGCCTGGAGGGTCTCTGAGATTAAGGCCACTATGTCAGAACCTGGTGGAGCTGTGTGTCTGTCTGGCCATCCTATCAAAAGTGGCATCACAGTTTCTCAACAACCAGGAGACTTTTTTCTAGTCTTCTTTCAAAATTTTTAAGACTGCTGGGAAACGTCAATTTTATATGTTGGATGGGCCCTTCAGGAAAACTACACAACACCCCAAAGAATCTTATCCTGAATAACTGCGTGCCTTCAGCACCTCCACTGCCCCACTGTGGGGCTGGAGCACAAAAAGTCAACTAGCCTTGGCCCCCCAGTCTCTGGTGTATAAGGGGAATGCGGGGAGTGTCTCTGCTTCTCAATCAGGGGCCATGTCAATGAGGATCTGGGTTTTTTGCTTCTCACTTGTATGTATGGTCCCTGACTGATTTTTCTGTGGGTCAGTGGCCTCTGAGCCAAAAAAGTTCCCCACCCCTGTTTTAAAGGCTGAAGCTAACGCACGTGTGGGTTTTTGTGCTTTAGACTGCATTTGTGCAGCATACAATCAGGTTGGTAGACTTGGTTTGGGTTTATCAGGTGCTTTTTGGAAAAGAAGCTTACTATTTATGGGTAGTGAGCATTCACTTCTTAGGTATGTAAGGTGGAACTGTGATCATCATCCTACTTCTTCATACCTCCTCATCAGCTGGGCTCTTTTGCTTCTCTGGATGTCCTTTAGCTCCAGAGTCTTGCTAGCAACACAATCACAGAGGCCCTCTGCACCTCCTGTGACAACTGCTTGTTACATACACTGTCCAGTAATGCACTTTTATCGGCGGAAAATGTGAGAGGCATATGACAAAAGAAAATTACTTACTGGTAATTCTGTTTGTTTCCTCTTTCTCCATCCTCCCCTCAGAATGCTTGCCTCTGTTGTCTCTCTTGGTGTCTTATAGACTGACTTTGGAAGTTAGTTAGAGGGAGGCTCTTCTGGCTAAAACTTATGTAATCAAGATGGGGTTTCAGAACTGTTTGATTCCTTTCTTCCAAAAGATGAAACTACTGCACTGTTTGGCCATTAATCTTCTGTTCTAGAATGATAGAAGAGGACACTACAACTAACACAATTACCAGTCAAGTGATTTTAGGTTGCTTTTCCCCTTACAACCAGTTTTATTCATGATATTTTACCAAAGAGAGTTAGTATTTTTATATTACCTTTAATCAATACTTGGAATTGTAGCTGTTTTTCCAAAAGTTTATAGGCAACTTGTAAGAGCAGAGAAACAGTTTTTTCTTATTTTGCCATTGTTTATATCATCTATACTTCAGCCTGAAATTAGGTCCTGTGCAGGCTGGAAGACTTTCTGGTGATGTGAAAACTAGTGCAAGGTGATATCTCCCTTACTAACAAAGTGAAAGACTGAAAGTCAATTTTTTATTTTTATCAGCTATTTAACTTCACTGGTTGTCATTCTGAATAAGCGACGAGGAGTCCTGTGGCACCTTATAGACTAACTGAGGTGTAGGAGCATAAGCTTTCGTGGGCAAAGACCCACTTCGTCAGATGCCACAGGACTCCTCGTCGCTTTTGCAGATTCAGACTAACACGGCTACCCCTCTGATCCTATTCTGAATAAGGAAGCCTTTGATAACCCCAAAATCTTCAGTTAAGGTAGTAGAGGCCTTAGTAAATATGTCCTGAGATTTCCCAGCATTTCCCAAACAAAACTAAGGACGATCTCACTTGCTATTCCTGATGGCTAAGGATAAAAGGGGCAGGGGGAACTAAGGTGTTCTTTATATATTGTAAAAAAGGATTTTTTTTAAAAAAAAAAATCTAGTTCACCTTTAAGCATTGGTCTTGTCCAATGTTCCCTCTAATTTTATCCATTCACATGCAGGACAAATTTTATTATGTGCATGCATATTACGTGTGTATACAGTAGGGATGTGAAGGACTAGTCGCTTCTCCCCCTCCCCCCCCCCATCCTCCTACCCTCCATCCCCCAGCTGCCTGTATCAGAAAGAGGCAGCAAGTGGGGGAGAGGAGGAGGTATTTCAAAGCAGTAGCACTTCATGGAGCCTGGGGCCAGACCTCGGGCTCCATGCAACTCTGCCACTTGAAATGCCACATGCAGCCCAGGGCCAGCTGGAGTGTACCTTGGCTGCACGCGGTGTTTCAAAGTGGCAGCACCATGTGAAGCCCAGGGTCATCCCTAGGGCTGTTGCTACATTTCAGAGGTGGAGGCCCCCTACCAACTAATCGAATAGTTGATGTATTTAACATCCTTAATATACAGTATCCTCTGAGTTTTTGGAGAAGCGGCTTCTTCCCATTCTGAGCTATAGTCAGGGAACTTAACAATATCTGTAGGCTCAGAGTTGTGGCGTACTGGCTGACAGATCTGACGTGTAGCTGCATACCAATAGATAAGTCAGGACATTGCCCCAGTGCCAGGTAACATGGACCCAGTTTAGGAGAAAACATTTCCCAAACCACATTCCTCGCTGAAAGAGGCCATTTTTTCTTATTCTACAGAGGACCAAACTCTCCCTTTGCACCAGAGACAGCTGAGTGTTTATATATCAGAATGCTGTCTTCTGATTCTGTATTCACAGTAGAAAAAGAAACTCAGGGATTGTTTTAATTAAAGCACAGAATTTCAGATAATGGCAAAATATAGCCCAAATATTGGAGCCTCACTAAAATCGTAAGCAGTAGTGTTTCTTTTCAGCTCAATGATTTGCTGCTATATATTGCCCTTTCAGTAGATCAACACTCAAAGCAGCAATGGCTGCAGCCACCAGTAATCTCCCTCTGTTCCCTGTCACATCTCCCCCACACTCTGAAGAGATGGGGTACAAGAATCAGGGGAGGAAGGCTTCCTGACATCAGTGCCCCCTTCCTTTCTCCTATAGCAAGTAGGAGGCTCCCAGGAGCAGCTCCTGACCAGAGGCCAGGAGCAGCATGGCAGTGGACAGAGGAACACTTGAAGTGTGTGGCATTTATTACATAGAAAGGGTGTGGAAAGACTGTTGGGGAAAAGTCAAGACAACAACAATTTCAAAATGAAAAGTAGACTCTGTTGGCAATATTCTCAGGTTTGTAAAATACTCATCCAAAACACAAATGTAAACATGAAAAACCCAAGTAACAAACAAAAACAAAAAGGCTATGTCTCTACCACCAGCTTTTTATTCAAAAGTAAAGAGACTGAGTTATCATGAAATACTGAACAAGGGTCATTATCATTCACACTGACAAAAGAACAGCTTTGATCATAGAATCATAGAACACTAGAACTGGAAGGGACCTCGAGAGGTCAGTGAGTCCAGTCCCCTACTTAGTAGCTTGCTGGGCAGGTGCTTACCTTTCATGGTTTTTTCCTCCATGATAGCACAGAGTGAATTGTATCTATTGGGTGTTTTTTATTATAGTTGATTCTTCTCTGTGGAGGAATTCCTTTCCTTTGGAATGTATCTGGACAAATCTCTGGTCATGCAGGATTTGGACCAGAATATGAGGTAAGCACTTTTTAACTGATTGTGAAAATGATGGGTTCCTAAACTGGGAGTTTATAATAAAATTTATGGTAAAGCTCCCATTTAGTTTTATTATGCCTAAATAATTTTATAGTCTAACTTAACCTCAGGAGGATTCTTACCAACAATCACAGGACATACCACACTAATACCAACCCTGGAACTTTCCCTTGCAACAAACCCTAGTGCCAGCTTTGTCCATATATTTACTCTGCTGACACCATTATTGGACCTAACCATGCCAGTTAGAAGATCAAGAACACACATTCCTGTTCATCCAGAAATATAATTTATGCTATCATGTGCCTAAAGTGTCTGTCTGCTATGTACATTGGACAAACTTCTCAGACACTTCGCCAAAGAATCAATGCACACAAAACAGACATAAGACTCTCTCACAGAGAGAAAGCTGTTGCTTGCCATTTCAGCCAGACTGACCATTCCCTCAATGACCTTAAAACATGCATATTGCTTCAAAGAGACTTTAACTCCAGACTTCAATGAGAAGCTTCAGAATTGTCATTCATGCTTAAATTTGACATTTTATGTATGGGTTTAAACAAAGACTCTAATCTCACCCATTACAAAGATATCTTCCCCAATTATCACCCCTAATGACATTACCTTGCAGAAACTTCTCCTATTATCACCCCTATGTCATTACCTCACAGACACTAACCTTCCCCCCTCACCCCCACTCTGTTCTAAAATTTGATTTGTCAATTTCACATGCGTTCATTTTTTTGATTGTATCACTTTGGTATATATGGTTGTGCTGATTTTCTTCCACTATTTGATCTGAGGAAGTGGGTCTGGCCCACGAAAGCTCATCACCTAATAAACCATCTTGTTAGTCTTTAAAATGCTACATAGTTCTGTCTTTTGTTCCAAGAATGTGGTCTTTCCAGATCAAAGATGGGAGGAAAGTGTGAGGCTTTCTGGGTGATATCTGTTTGGTGAATGAATTAGTGTTATTTTCAATGCTGGAAGCCCTAGCAAATAAGAAAAAAATACTTGAAATGTATATTTTAAAATGGAAAGAAACTCTTCTTTTCCCCCTTCTCCCTCATGGTATTGCCTATGCAGATTGCCATGTAACCACCATAGAAGGGGTAAATTATCTTTCCCTACCCACCCCACAGTTTGTCTCTCTTCACTACCCATGGTAGTCATTGATCCCAACTTCTTCTTTGCATGGTCTAAGGCTGTTGCTGCACTAAGGGTACTACAGTGGTACAGCTGTACTATACAGGCTTTCTGTTTTTCCATAACTGTAGGAATGCCATCTCCTCAAATAATGGTATTTGGGTTAATGGAAGCATTGTTCTGTCAACCTAGCTATGTGTGCACTGGGGTGTAGGTTGGCATAGCTAGGGCATTTTTTTTTCACTCCCTGAGCCATCATAGTTATGTCAACCTAACTTTTAGGTATAGATTAGGCCTCAGTTTTTCCTGCTAATATTAATTACTGATCTATAAGAACTGATGCAAACCTGTAGAAGTCCATGGGAAGACTCATGTTGACTTGTATGGACTCTAAAAAAAAGCCCATTATTGTTTTTGTAGCATTTAGAATTTGTCAGTCAGAATTTGCTGCTATGGTTGACAAGAGGGCAGAATAGGATAAGAGATTGTCGTCTTGCTCTTCAGTTAGGTCACATTCAAACTTCAGCATTTTTTTTAGAAATGTGTTAAGCAACAGTCCAACAATCAAGAAAGAAGGCCATCTGAAACTTACCTGGTTTAGAGGGGAAATGAAAGCTGCTGTTATAAAACAGACAAAAAACAGAAGAAAGAAGAAGTTGAAAGTAATCAACATAAATCAGAAGCTTGAAATTGGAGAAAATTGAGGGAAGCAAAGGGACAAAGGGAAGAATCTGTTTAGAAGAGTTAAGGCCAGTAAGAAGTTTATAAATATATTAGGATTAAAATGAATTGTAACAATGGCATTCATCCACTGAATGGGAATGGAAGAATTGTCAATAATAATGAAGAAAAGGCAGAAATGTACACTTTAAAAATTTCTGGTGGTTATTTGGAAAAAAAATCACCATATCATTATAGTAATTATACACTTTTTATTCTGTTATTAGCACAAACGGATGCTTAACAACAGCTACTGAAGTTAGACATTTTAAAATGAGCAGGTCCAAAAAACTTGCTTCATGGTTGGGGTCCACTATAGACCACTAAACCATGAGGAGAGAAGAAGGTGAGCCATGCTCAAAACAAATATCAGAAATATCCAAAGTGCAAGACGTAATAGTAATGGGAGACTTACTACTCGAGCATCTGTTGGAAAAGAATAAGGCTAGGGATGTTAAATGGCATTTAATCAGCTAATCAACTAGTTGAAGGAATTTCCATCAACTAGTCAATTAGTTGATAAGGGGGGGAACTGCAGAGCTGCAGCGGGGTTACCTCCTGGCCCCCGGGAGCTTAACCCCACTGCAGCTCTGCCTTTTAAATGTATTAAGAGCCAGTAGGCTATTAATACACTTACAAGACGGAAGCACAACGGGAGGGTCCAGGCAAAAGCTGGGACAGTTAATTCCAGGTTTGCGCTCAGTCCCCTGCTATGCCTCTTCCCCTCCTTGGAGATAGTGCTGGGAGGGCGGGGGGGGAGACCAGGTTTTAAGCCGACTCTCCCGAATACCAACTTGTGCTCTCTTCCATCTCCTCCCCCTGCCACTGTCTGATAGAGGAAGCAAGGGTGGGAAGCGACTAGTCAAGTCACAAGTTGACTATCAGATATGCTTATTGGATAGCCAACTAGTCACTTACATCCCTCAATAAGGCAAAACACAAAATGTCCAGTAAGTTCATAGAATGCATTGGGAGCAAGTTTTTGATTAAGAAAAGACGGGTGGTGGTGATCAGGACTGAAATTTGGGGTTGGGAAGGAATTTTCCTCTGGTTCAGATGACAGAGACCCTGGGTGAAAACCTTCCCTTAGGGCTAATAGAATCTTAGGGCTGGAAGAGACCTCAGGAGGTCATCAAGTCCAGCCCCCTGCCCAAGGCAGGACCAATCCCAACTAAATCAACCCAGCCAGGGCTTTGTCAAGCTGAGACTTAAAAATCTCTATGGATGGTGATTCCACCACCTCCCTAGGTAACCCATACCAGTGCTTCACCATCCTCCTAGTGAATTAGTTTTTCCTAATATCCAACCTAGACCTCCCCCCCTGTAACTTAAGCCCATTGCTCCTTGTTCTGCCAACCATCACTACTGTGAACAGCCTCTCTCCATCCCCTTTGGAACCTCCCTTCAGGAAGTTGAAGGCTGCTATCAAATCCCCCCTCACTCTTCACTTCTGCAGACTAAACAATCTCAAATCCCTCAGTCTCTTCTCATAGATCATGTGCTCCAGCCCCCTAATCATTTTGGTTGCCCTCCGCTGGACCCTCTCCAATGAGTCCACATCCTTTCTATAATGGGGAGCCCAAAACTGGACACAATACTCCAGATGTGGCCTCACAAGAGCCGAATAAAGGGGAATAATCACTTCTCTAGATCTGCTGGCAATGCTCCTCCTAATGCAACCTAATATACCATTAGCCTTCTTTGCTACAAGGGCACACTGTTGACTCATATCCAGCTTCTCATCCGCTGTAATCCCCAGGTCCTTTTCTGCAGAACTGCCACTTAGCCAATCGGTCCCCAGCCTGTAACAATGCTTGGGATTCTTCCGTCCCAAATGCACGAGTCTACATATGTCCTTGTTGAACCTCCTCAGATTTTTGGTCCAATTGTCTAATCTGTTTAGGTCTCTCTGGACCCTGTCTCTGCCCTCCAGCATATCTGTCTCCCCTAGTTTAGTGTCAGCTGCGAACTTGGTGAGGGTGCAATCCATCCCCTCATCCAGGTCATTGATAAAGATGTTGAACAAAACCGGTCCTAGAAGCATTCCTTGGGGCACTCCGCTAGAAACTGACCGCCAACCTGACATCGAGCCGTTGATCACTATCCGTTGGGCTGACTGTCTGTCCAGCTTTCTATCCATCTTACAGTCCATTTATCCTATCTATACTTCCTTAACTTGCTGGCAAGAATATTGTGGGAGATGGTATCAAAACCTTTGCTAAAGTCAAGGTATATCACATCCACTGACTTTCCCATGTCCACAGAGCCAGTTACCTCATCCTAGAAGCTAATCAGATTGGTCAGGCATGACTTGCCCTTCGTGAATCCATGTTAACTATTCCTGATCACTTCCCCTCTTCCAAGTGCTTCAAAATGGATTCTTTGAAGATCCCCTCCATGATTTTTCTGGGGACTGAGGTAAGGCTGACTGGTCTGTAGTTCCCTGGATTGTCCTTTTTTCCTTTTTTAAAGATGGGCACTACATTTGCCTTTTTCCAACCATCCAGAATCTCTCCTGATGTCAACAAGTTTTCAAAGATAATGGCCAAAGGCTCCTCAATGACATTTGCCAACTCCCTCAGTACCCTCGGGTGCATTAAATCCGGACCCATGGATTTGTGTACGTTTAGCTTTTCTAAATAGTTCCTAACCTGTTCTTTACCCACCAAGGGCTGCCCACCTCCTTCCCATACTGTGTTGCCTAGTGCATTAGTCTGGGAGCTGACCTTGTCTGTGAAGACAGAGGCCAAGAAAGCATTGAGTACTTCAGCTTTCCCCACATAATCTGTCACTAGGTTACCTCCCTCATCCAGTAGGGCCCCAAACCCTCTCTGATCACCCTCTTATTGCTAACATGCATGTAGAAACCTCTTATTGCTAACATGCCTGTTACCCTTCATGTCCCTTGCTAGCTGCAATTTCAGTTACGCTTTCACCTTCCTGACAACTCCCCTGCATTCTCAAGCAATATATTTGTACTTCTCCCTAGTCATCTGTCCAAATTTCCACTTCTTGTAAGCTTCCTTTTTGTGTTTAAGCTCACCAAGGATTTCCCCCATAAGCCAATCTGGTCGCCGACCATATTTGTTTTTCTTACTGCACATCAGGATGGTTTCTTCCTGTACCTTTAATAAGGCTTCTTTAAAATACCACCAGCTCTCCTGGACTCCTTTCCCTTTCATGTAAGCATCCCAGGGAATCCTGCCCATCAGTTTTCTGAGGGAGTCAAAGTCTGCTTTTCCGAAGTCCAGGGTGTGTATTTTGCTACTCTCTTTTCTTCCTTTCGTCAGGATCCTAAAATCTGCCATCTCATGATCACTGCTTCCCAGGTTGTCACCCACCTCTACTTCCCCTACTAGTTGCTCCCTGTTTGTGAGCAGAAGGTCAAACTGCGCATGGCCCCTGGCCAGTTCCTTCAGCACTTGTACCAGGAAGTTATCCTGAACATTCTCCAGAAATTTCCTGGATTGCCTGTGTACTGCTGTATTGGTCTGCCAACAGATGTCAGGGTGATTCAAGTCCCCCATGAGAACCAGGGCCTGTGATCTGGAAGCTTCTCTCAGTTGTCCAAAGAAAGACTCGTGTACCTCATACACCTGTCTATAGCAGACACCAACCACAACATCACCCCAGTTGCTTCCACCTCTTTACTTAACCCATAATAATAATATACGGAGATATATCTATGACATAGAACTGGAAGGGACCTTTGAGAGATCATTGAGTCCAGTCCCCTGCCCTCACGGCAGGACCGAGTACCATCCCTGACAGATTTGCCCCAGATCCCTACATGGTCCCCTCAAGGATTGAGCTCACAACCCTGGGTTTAGCCAGCCAGTGCTCAAACCGCTGAGCTATCCCTCCCCCTGTAGATTCTCAACAGACTTTTCCTCTATATACTGGAGCTCCTAACAGTCATACTGTTCTCTTACATAGAGTGCAACTCCTCCTCCTTTTCTCCCCGGCCTGTTCTTCCTGAACAGTTTATAGCCTTCCATGACAGCGCTCCAGTCATGCAAGTCATCCCACCAAGTCTCTGTTATTCCAGTCAAATCATAGTTCTTTGACTGGGCCAGGGCTTCTAATTCTTCCTGTTTGTTTCCCAGGCTTCTTGCATTTATGTACACACATCTTAGATAACCAGTTGATTGCCCTACCTTCTTCATTCAAATCAGGTCCTCCTTTGTTTCTCGTTCCTCCTTGTGCTTCTTCCTGGTAACCGATTTCCCCACTTACCTCGGCTTTGGTCACAGTTCCCCAAGAAACCCAACGTACCTGCCTTCTACTCTTCATTTGTCACCATGGGATATGACACTCACAGACCCCCAACTGATTTTTTTTGTGGGGGGGTCAATGGCCCCTGATAGAAAAATGGTATTTCCACCTCCTGGAGTAGACCGAGCTTGGGCATCTTTTCAGTTTGAGATACTATGCTGACCACAAAAAAATTAGGAGAAGAATATGAAGACCAGCCAGTTTCTTGCTTGAGAGAACAGATATAATTTATTTGCCTTCTTAGATGAGGACTGAGTGATTGAAGAAGTTTTCCAGACTGCCTTTGCTGGCTAACTCAGTTCCACTAATTAGGGAAGTATGACTTCTTGTCTGTCCACTGCCCTCAAAATATCGAAGAGATGATTCCTCTCTCTTCACAAAAGCAGAACAATTAGCCAATTCCATTGACATCTGAGAACTCAAAAATCCTCCAGTTCCTTCTGATGGTGGACCTTTCAGAATCATCACTGCATTTTCATCTGGCAAAGGCACACTCCTTAATTCTGAATCTGCCTTTGCTAACTCCAGTTCACGTTCATTGGATAAAAGAGAGATTTTTCACCTTGTGCAGAAAATGATGTTCTTTGAGATGTTTGTCCCTGTGGGTGCTCCATTGTAGGTGTCTCGGTGCCCCTGCACTTACAATTTACACTTTTTAGCAGCAGTACCCCTGGGTGCTGGCGGTGCTGCTTATGCCATGGTGAGTGTGCCAGTGCATATGCGCTGTCAACCGTCCCTCAGTTTCTTCTCTACTGCAGAGATATGTTAGAACTCTGAGGCAGAGGGCAGGAGGGAGGGTCATGGAGTGCCCACAGTGGAAGCCAGGAGAGTGATTAAAGATGTGCCTTATAGTGACAGATTCTATAAACTAAATCTGTTTATCTTAATAAAGAGAAAATTAAGAGGGGAATTTGATCAGTCTGCAAGTACCCTATATAAGGAAAAAATATTTGATAATTGGCTCTTCAATCCAGCAAAAGAAAGTAAAACAGTCCAATGGCTGGAAGTTGAAGTTAGGCAAATTTGGTTTGGAAATAGGTTATAAATTGGGATTCTAGAGAATATATCCAAATTAGACACTATATGCAAAACTTATAGCCATCATAAAAGCTACTGTGACACACACAGAGAAAATGCAAAATGAGTGTCAAGAGGTCTCACTAGTAGTCTGGTAACTGTTTCTGTCACAAATTTTACTGTTGCACTGAATTTCCTAAGAATTAATCAGAGATGACTCTCAAAGTGCTAGTGTTGAACAGTAATTCACTGTGATTTACTTTCCTATGATCAAACAGGTTGCTAAGGGCTATTCCTGGAGAGAACCGTTCTAAAACCTAGGCTAGCCCTTCTGTAGGCAATTCTGAGATAAGGAATTTTTAATCTATTTTGTGTTGACATTTTTTGCATTGTAAACTTGCCTTTTCCTCAGAGGCAGTGAAGCTCTTAGACATGATGGCTTCTTAAACATCAAATCTACCTGATAGCACTACAGGAAAACTTGCTGAGCAAGACATAGGGACACCTTATGCCCTCTTTTGCTGGACCAAGAACTGCAGACGAGAGTTCTTTCTTTTGGAGTACCATCATGACAAGCTCACACAATGTCAAACATGACAGCCCCTTTCTATAAAGAGAGGAAAATTGTGTTTAACATAGTGCTTGCTTTAGCTAGGATGTGTTATAAGATATATATTTTCAAAAGTTGACAGACCTATATTGTATAACCTTCAAATACAGTAAAACTCCGATGGTCCGGCATCTGATTGTCCGGCACTCCTGATGGTCTGGCACCATCAGGAACCCAGAAGTGCTCCGGGCAGCCGGACCATTGGAGCTGCTCTGCCCCCAGCTTCCCCTATTCAGCCGCTGCTAAAACTGACCAGCGGCTGAATCGGGGAAGCCGGGGGCAGAGCAGCTGGAGTGCTGCCGGGTAGGTCCTGTAGCGCTGCCCCTCAGGGCTGCGGGACCAACCCGACAGCACCCCAGTTGTCCCCGATTCAGCTGCTGCTGAAACTGACCAACGGCTGACTCCAGGAAGCCCAAGGCAGAGGTGCTCTGCCCCAGCTTCCTGGAATCAGCTGCTGGTCAGTTTCAGCAGCAGTTGACTTGGGTACACCTGGGGCAGAGCAGCTAGGGTGCTGCTGGGTTGGTCCCTGCAGTGCCGAGGTGCGGTGCGGCGCTGCCCTGCGGGGACCAACCTGGCAGCGCCCCAGCTGCTCTGTCCCAGGCATCCCGATTCAACTGCTGTTGAAACTGACCAGCGGCTGATTCCAGGAATCCCGGGGCAGAGCAGCTCTGCTTCGGGCTTCCTGGAGTCAGCCGCTGGTCAGTTTCAACAGCAGCTGAATCAGGACGCCTGGGACAGAGCAGCTGGGGCGCTGCCAGGTTGGCAGCTCTGTCTCGGGCTTCCTGGAGTCAGCCGCTGGTCAGTTTCAGCAGCGGCTGACTTGGGGACACCTGGGGTAGAGCAGCTGGGGTGCTGCCGGGTTGGCCCAGTAGCGCCAAGGAGCGGCGCTGCGGGACCAACCCAACAGCACCCAAGCTGCTCTGCCCCAAGCGTCCCCAAGAGCAGCTGGGGTGCTGCTGGGTTGGTCTCGCTACGCCAAGGGTCGGCGCTACCGGACCAACCCGGCAGCACTCCAGCTGCTCTGCCCCAGGTGTCCCTGATTCAGCCGCTGCTGGTCATTTTCGGGGGGGGCTATAAGGGGTCCGTGGTGGCATCCTCACCCCACCCCACTCCAGATCCCTCATAGCCCCCCCTTCTGATAGACCGTCATATCTGATAATCCAGCACCCCCTGGGTCCTAAAGGTGCCAGATTATCGGAAATTTACTGTAGTATCTTGTCACTTTTATTGCTTCTACACATGTCTGACGTGAACTGTGAAAACAGACCAACTAGCTACTGATAATTTTCACTGTACCACAGCTCTAAAGACTATGAAAAGAAATACAGACAAAGACTTGGTCCTGAGAGCAGAAATAAGAGCAATGTTCCTTTTAATCTTTCTCCTCCATATATGCAGACTTTTTAATCTATATGCAGAAGAGTTTTTTAAGTGCACCGAGGCACGTGTGAATGCATACCACCAGTAAAAACAAAAAACCTTGCTGTGAGCACTCTGCTAATCAGCTGTGCGGCATTTGAATCTTTTCTGAGTGTTCACACAACTACACAACTTACAGGGAACACTGAGCAGCAGGGAAATGTCTTTTCACTCCCCTTTCCAACAAATACTGGATTGAGTCCCCGTCTGCTATTGCTGATAGCATTTCTGATCAGTGGAAAGAAACTGGTCAGTCTCACCGGCAAAAACAGAATAGACAATTAAACTGATAACAGGTAATTGCTATTTATACATCCTGGGAAATTGATGCTAATAGGCTAATGCTGATAGGATAACGAGCCTTGTGGATAAGGGAGAAGCGGTGGATGTCATATACCTAGACTTTAGTAAGGCATTTGATACAGTCTCGCATGATATTCTTATTGATAAACTAGGCAAATATAACTTAGATAGGGCCACGATAAGGTGGGTGCATAATTGGCTGGATAACCGTAGTCAGAGAGTTGTTGTTAACGGTGCTAAATCCTGCTGGAAAGGGATATGACGGAGAATTTAATCTGAGGGTTCGGATGGGGGCCCAAAACCCCTACCAAATCAATTCCAGACACCCTTCTTAAGCAACCAGCTTTATTCAGGAACACATTCTAGGGCAAAAACCTCCAGGATACTCAGGAGAAAAAAAGTCTGCAAAGTTTCTGCAACTGCCCAAACAAAAGGCAAGGTCTTTTGTACTTTCTTACAGGGTAATTACCCCCCTTTTACTGACCACTTACAATTGCATGCATATACAGGTCATGCCCCTTTGCACCAAATTCCCTCCAATCATCATTTGTCCCCTCACAGTCCTTTTGCAGGCCTTACAACAGGTTCAAACCAGTTTCACCTGTCCCCTCCTTTTGTATACCTGTGTTCAAGCACGTACCTCTTTACAAAGACCAGACTTTAACAGCAGGGGTCATATTGACAATAGTTAAGTTTATCCTTCATTCCCCCACTTTGATCCACTTGTGGATCACAATTAATCTTAAGCATCCTTTCCCATTCATCCTCAAACGTGCAAGTGTCTTTGTAGCCTTTCTTGGGAGGGTTCTGTACATTTAGCAGAAGCATCTGTTGTACCTTGCTTTCTGCTACATTTTCTATCTTTTGTAAGCACCTTTTAATCCAGCATAAGGCTAGCTGTATCATTATGTATATAGAGCATATTAAGACAAGGAACATCAATATTCCTCCCACCACTTTCTTCATGAGTTCGCTTAACTCTATTCCTAACCAATTCAAAGGATTCCAGTCTTGCAACTGCTCTCTAAATGTTTTTGTCTGGACAGACAATGTTTGGATTTCCTTTATCCTTGTGGTTAGGTTTGAACTCACATCAGAAACTTTAACACAACACTCTGGGCCTATTAATCCACATACCCCTCCTTGAGCTGCTAGTAGATAGTCAAGAGCCAGTCTGTTTTGCTGGGTAAAGATTCGCAATTCATTTAAATTTTCCTGTACCACACCTAATGCCCCCTCTGTGGTATTCATGAATTTCTCCATAAGCAGGGACATTGTTTTTAAATCATGATTGGTCTTTGCCTGCCCTACCCATGGAATGGTAGTTTCAGCTACTGCAAGGGCAGTTTGTTCTATCCAGTTTCATGCTTTCTCCCAAGACCCATCCCGCTTGTTCCTGATATGCCCTGGTGGCAAAGTGTCAACAATCCTCATAGCTGGTGTCACAAGACCTAGGTAACAAAACCCTGAGGCATTCTGCACAAGCCTTTTATAGGCAAATTTACCGCATATCCACCAATAATTATACATGTTCCATGAGTCAGACTGATATATCATCATGGCTCGGTTCGCAAAGAGGTGTTACCTTCCTTGCAAAGGTCTGTACTAGTGGTCCCTCCCCATATGGTTGTTATTTCTGGTTTGAATGGGTGCACCAAAGTTTGTGGTAGACATAGTGGAACCATTATGCCATACATGTGTCCCATTCACCTTTGTTATAATGTGTGTGCAGCTTGATTTCCCGACAAAGGTGGTACCTGTAAGATTCCTACCTAGGGGGCTTGTACCACTGAATGATAATTGGATGCACCCAGTCTGATTGAATCATACAGTTTGGTCATTTTGTTCCAGTAGTGCATCACTTACTAGTCCAGTTTTGTTTAACGGAAGGGCACCTATTGGGTATCCACTATGCGTGCTTTGTGGTGCCCAGGCACACACCCAACAGTTAGTTTTGTTTGCGGCTCGTGCCATACCTTCTGCCAGCTGCAGAAAGGTGTTAGTACCAATACCATTCCCCCCTTGGAGCCAAATAAGGCCTATACAAAGGAGGGACAAGAGTTTAGCCATTGTGCAGGGATTGTAATCCTTTCAGCACTTGTGCGGACGGAGGTTATAAGTAAATCTAGAGGAAGGAAAACAGCTTTGAGAAAACCCACTGGTAGGGTCAATGGCAAGGTCGGGTGTAGATTTTTGTGGAATGTCAACTTGACTAGTAGGACCAGAAGGGATCTGGCCTGTAGTGAGAGATGTATATCCCTCGTTCAGGAGAAGTGATTCAATTTTTCTCAGAAAGCGGTAGAAAGTCGTTCTCTTCTGGCTGTGGGCTGACAGGTCCAGTAGGAGGTGATATGTCGGGAGAGGCAAATTCACACAACTTATGAGGGTCAACGGTGCGGCGCACATGGCTTGCGTGTATTCAAGAATCTCGCTCGGCTACCTTCACAGCCGTGTTGGTAGTCAGCAGGACTTGGAAGGGACCATTCCACCTTGGAGATAGGCAGTCTTTCCTCCGGAATTCTTTTATCAGGACCCAGTTTCCTGGTTGCACATCATGGCAAGGCACATCAGTTGGGACAGGTAAGGCTTCTGCAACCTGAGAGGAGAGACTAAAAGCAATTTTAGACAGATGTATACAGTATTGAAGTAGTTCGTCATAACATTCAGACAAGTGGGAAGGATTAATTTTTCCAGGAGGCTCAAATCCAAGTAAAATTGGCCTCCCAAATAGGATTTCATAAGGGGTGAGACCATGTTTGCGGTTCAGGGTATTTCGGATATGCATGAGGGCAAGGGGCAATGCCTGTGGCCACTTGAGTACAGTATCAGAGATAATCTTGCTTAACTTCCGTTTGATATCGAGGTTTTTCCTTTCAACATGCCCTGAACTTTAGGGATGATATGGAGTATGGGATCGTTGTTCTATGTGGAGGGCTCTACACAGATCTTGCAGGATTTTGGCCGTGAAATGGGTTCCCTTATCCGAGTCCATTTTTAAAGGGATTCCAAATCTGGGAACCACCTCAGTAGCTAATTTCTTCACCACAGTAGTAGCGTCCGCTCGGTGGCAAGAGAAAGCTTCCACCCAACCACTGAACACACATACAATAACCAGACAATACTTGAACCCACAGGAAAGGGTTAACTCTATAAAATCAATCTGCAAATATTGGAAGGGTCCATAGGCCCAAGTATGAGCACTCAGAGTAGTCTTTTCTCCATCCTGGGTAGAGAACTTTTGGCAAGTAGCGCAATTGCTGTTGATTTTAGCAGCAGCTTGGTGAATCCCGGGCGCATACCAATGCTTCAGAATCTGGTCTGCTACCCCCCTTTTGTTCATATGTCCTATTCCATGGGTAATGGTAGCCAAGTGGGACACCAATGTAGAAGGAGCCACAGGTCGTCCATCTGGTGAAAGCCAAATGTTATTATCTTGAATACGACACCCAGCTTTGTACCAATTGTGTTGTTCCTTCTCAGGTGCCCTAGCTTGCAACAGGGATAAATCATTTAGAGTCAGGGGAACAGAAACAGCAACCAGGATTTGAAATGGAGCTGGAGGTCCACAGGCAGCTGCATTCTTGGCTGCAAAATCTGCCCGTCTGTTTCCTACTGATACAGTATCAGTTTTATCAGTATGAGCACTGCAATGCATAATAGAAATAGCAAAAGGTAATTGAATAGCAAGCAAGAGGTCATTAACAAGGGATCCATTAGAAATAGCACTTCCCGAGGATGTTAAGAATCCTCGATGTTTCCAAATCTGACCTACAGAATGACAGATATTAAAAGCATACATTGAGTCAGTATAAATGTTAACAGATTGATCAGTAGCTAAAATACAAGCACGAGTGAGAGCAATTAGTTCAGCAGCTTGTGCACTTTTTATCCCTGGAAGAGAATGAGCTTCAATTATTGCATGATCAGAAACAACAGCATACCCGCTTATAAGGTTTTCCCCTTTCATCCCTTTTACATGACCCATCAGTGTAGTACACTAGATCAGGATTTGACAAAGGAATGTCCCTTTTTAACAGTTGTGAGAAAAGGGTGCGACTTTCAGTATATCCTTGAGGAAGTCTGGTCCAGGTCAGCTGCTCCCCTTTATAGGAAAAAGCAAACAAAAACTGTGAATCCTTATCAATGGGAATGGAGAAGAAGGCTGAACATAAATCTATGACAGAGAAACATTTAGCACCTGCAGGGATAGAGGACAATATTGTTGCTGGATTAGGAACCACAGGAAATCTGGGGATAACAAACTGATTTACAGCTCTTAGGTCCTGCACAAATCTATATATCTGTCTCCCTTGATCATCAAATTTCCCCTTCTTTTTGACTGGAAGTATTGGGGTATTACACACAGACTGCATTCTTATGAGCACTCCTTGTTCCGACAGGGAGGAGATTACAGGTGCTATACCCTCCTCCGCTTCCTGGAACAAGGGGTACTGAGACACTCGAGGGTAAGGCCGGCCGTGTTTATACCTGATCCGTACAGGCTCTGCTGTTAACAGTTTCCCAACTTCATTGGAGTGAGAAGCCCACAAAGACGTTGGTACCTGGTCCAGCTCCACACTCTCCAGTTTGGAGTCTGGGTCTATACCTTGTCCATCTGTTGTTAACATCATGAGGAAATTTGGTGCCTGATTATGGGGTATATCAACAAAGACCCCTTCAGGGGAACAATAAATTGTAGCATTCAATTTACACAGCAGATCTCTACCCATCAAGTTTACAGGCGTACTGGGAGATAACAGAAAGGCATGTTCCTCTGTCAAAGGCCCAATGGTTAAGGAACACGGTTCACTCATTGCATGGGGTATAGTTACTCCTCCAACCCCCACAGCATTTACTATTTCTCCAGTTCTGGCCAGGCTGGGAGCTTCATCCTCTCTTATTGTGGAAAGAGAGGCACCAGTATCAATTAGAAATTCGTGTTTGTTTCCATTAACGGAAAATGAAACTAAGGCATCAGGTGTAGCAGAAAGAGAGACAGAAGGTAACAGAGAGCATTGCAATGTTTTATCAGTAACCTCTGGGCATAGTCAGAATGGATTACTCCTTTGTCGGCCCTCTGGAGGGTAGTCTCTGTTGGGTGCACCTGCTGGAAAGGGGTTAGTACTGGGCCACCTCTGTCCTTGTGACGATGGTCCGGACTGTTTGTTGGGGCCCTGGTTAAATGTAGTTTGTCGTCTTTTACGGCATTCATTTTTCCAATGGCCAAACCCACCACAGTAATTACACACATCATTAGGTTGGGGGCCACGCCGGGGTCTGTTTGGGGTCTGGGCTGTCAGCTGGCCGCGCGCTCCGCGGTTTGGCTCTGCTTTCCCCCCCCCCCCCCCCCCCGTCCCCCTGGTCTGCAGACCGGGGCGGGGGGCAAAGCAGAGCCAAGCCGCGGAGCGCATGGGCAGCGGACAGCCCTGTCCGCTGCCCGCGTGTTCCGCCGCTTTGCTTCCTCTCCCTGGTCTGCTGGAGACCAGGGAGAGGAAGGGCCCCGTTCGTAACTGCGGATCCGACATAAGTCGGATCCGCGTAACTCGGGGACTGCCTGTAGTTTCCATTTTCCATCCAATCATATTAATAATCTTGTCCCCAATTTCTGGTCTTAAATTCTGCACAAAGGTGGTTACTACCATAGTGCAAATATTGGCATCGTTTGGGTTAAAGATGCTATACTTCCTCATGGCTGCAAAGAGCCTTGCCTGAAAATCAATAGGGCTTTCATCTGGCTTCTGTTTGCAGTTATATACTTTAGACCAGGGGTGTCCAAACTTTTTTCAAAGAGGGCCAGATTTGATGAAGTGAACATGCGTGAGGGCCGACCATTTTGCCTGACATTCTTTGAACCATTAAAATTAAATGCAAAATAACTATTTTATGCAAAGTTTATTGCAAACGGCATACTTTTCATTTCGTCACATGGATGACAAATCTAAACAGGTGTTAAATCACTCTGCCTTTCATATCTGAAGGCCAGATGAAAAAAAAATCCAAGAAGCTGAAATATATGTCAGGAACATTGTAAAGTACATTACATATTATTGGTAATAAAGGTTGTCTGTCAACTTTTAAGTTCAAAAAATATGAACAGGAACATAACACCAAGTATACATGTTGTGTCCAAATATATTTAACTGATTTAGACCATCTGACATTAACTGAGATTTTACAATGTATTCATCTCAATACATATGGATTCGTTGGGGGCCATAAAAGATAGATATTGCCAAATTACCTGTGGGGCCTGTGACGGCGCGTTGGGGGTTCCCCGTCTCCTGCACCCCGAAATGGCACAAACAGACTGCACCAGCCGGTGGAATAGAGGAAGTTTATTGCCTCTCCAGGATACAGCATAGCACAGATGTAGTCTGGTCACAGAACTGGGCTAGGATGCCTCAGGCCCCCTTGAGTTGGGGGGAGACTGGGCCCCTAAACTCCAGCTCCTCTCCCTAGGCTCTCCTCCATGCTCTCCCACAGTAACAACTAAATTCCCTTGCAGCCCTGCCCCCCAGTCCAGGGCAGCATTCACCTTCCTTTGTTCCTCTCCATGGGGGGTGTCTGGCCACTGGTTCGACAAGTTTGGCCTTACCTCTGCCTAGCGAGGCTTTCCCTGCTGGGTCTTGCTCCAGACAGCAGAGGTCACCACAGCCCAGCAAGTACCCCCACTACGTCACAGTTCTCCCCCCTCCGAGAGCGAATAGAGCAGGGTCACTCCGCTCGTGACCTGGGGAAGTTCGGGCCCCTCGCTACGGGACAGCGCGTCGGTGATGATGTTGGCGCTCCCCTTGACGTGGATCACTTCCATGTCGTAGTCCTGCAGGAGCAGGCTCCACCGCAGCAGCTTGGCGTTCGTCCCTTTCATCTGGTGCAGCCAGGTCAGGGGGCAGTGGTCGGTGAACACCGTGAAACGCCGGCCAAACAGGTACGGCTGCAGCTTTTGCAGGGCCCACACCATGGCCAGGCATTCCCTCTCTACGGTCGCGTAGCTCCGCTCCCGGGGCAGCAGCTTCCTGCTCAGGTACACGATGGGGTGACGTTCCCCTTTCTCGTCCGCCTGCATCAGCACCGCCCCCAGCCCAGTGTCCGAGGCGTCAGTAAACACGATAAAGGGCTTGTCGAAGTCTGGGTTTACCAACACTGGGGCCTTGGCCAGGGCTCCCTTCAGTGCACAGAGAGCCCTCTGGCACTGCTCCGTCCAGACCACCCTGTCGGGCCTCCCCTTCCTGCACAGCTCTGTGATCGGGGCAGCGATGGAGCTGAAGTTGGGCACAAACCTCCGGTAGTACCCCGCCATCCCAATGAAAGCCTGGACCTGCTTCTTGGTCTGGGGCACAGGCCAGTCCCGGATGGCCTCCACTTTGGCCGGCTCTGGCTTCAAGCAGCCACTCCCCACCTTATGGCCCAGGTAGGACACTTCGGCCATTCCAACCTTGCACTTCCCAGCCTTTACGGTCAGCCCAGCCTCCCTCAGCCGATCCAGTACCTGGCTGACCTGGGCCACGTGGTCCTCCCAGGACTGGCTGAAGACGCAGATGTCATCGATGTACGCTAGGGCACAGTTCTCCATTCCCCTCAGCAGCTGGTCCACCAGGCGCTGGAAGGTGGCCGGCGCCCCTTTGAGGCCAAAGGGTAGGACCAGGAACTCATAGAGCCCCAGCGGCGTGATGAAAGCCGATTTCAGTCTGGCCTCCTGGTCTAGCGGCACCTGCCAGTAGCCCTTGGTTAGGTCCAGGGTGGTGAGATAGCGAGCTCCCCCCAGCTTGTCCAGGAGCTCGTCGGGCCTTGGCATCGGGTAGGCGTCGGACACCGTGATGGCGTTGAGCTTCCGGTAGTCCACGCAGAACCGGATCGACCCGTCCTTCTTGGGAACCAGCACCACGGGAGAGGCCCAGGGGCTGGAGGACGGCTGGATCACCCCCAGGGCCAACATGTCCTGGACCTCTCTCTCCAGGTCCTGGGCTGTTTTCCCTGTGACTCTGAATGGGGAGCAGCGCACCGGGGGGTGAGTGCCCGTCTGCACCCGGTGGACAGCCAGGTTGGTGAGACCCGGCTTGTTGGAGAACAGCAGCTGGTGGGAGCGCAGCACCTCTCGGATCTCGGCCTGCTGGGCCGGGGTGAGCTGGTCCGAGAGGGAAATTGACTCCAGCGAAGAGTCCTCTCCGGTCCCAGGGAACAGGCCCACCAGGGGATCCTCCCCCTGCTCCTCCCAGGGCTTACACACGGCCAGCACCAAGTTCTCCCTGTCCCAGTACGGCTTCATCATGTTAACATGATATACCCGCTGGCCGCGCGTCCGGCCCGTCAGCTCCACCACGTAGTTCACCTCGTTCAGCTGCTTAACCACCTTGAAGGGGCCGTCCCAGGCGGCTTGCAGCTTGTTCTTCCGCACGGGGATCAGAACCATCACCTGGTCCCCGGTAGCGTAGGCGCGGGCCCGTGCATTGCGGTCGTACCAGACCTTCTGCTTCCTCTGGGCCCTGCTCAGGTTCTCTCTGGCCAGGCCCATGAGCTCGGCAAGTCTTTCCCGGAATGTCAGGACGTATTCCACGACCGGCTCACCCTCCGGGGAGACCTTCCCCTCCCACTCGTCTTTCAATAAGTCCAGGGGGCCCCTCACTCGCCTCCCATATAACAGCTCGAATGGCGAGAACCCCGTGGACACCTGGGGCACTTCCCTGTACGCAAACAGCAGGTGGGGTAGGTACTTGTCCCAGTCCTGCGGGTGTTTGTGCATAAAGGTCCGTAGCATCTGCTTCAGAGTCCCATTGAACCTCTCCACCAACCCGTTGGTCTGGGGGTGATACGCCGAGGCCCAGGTGTGCTGCACCCCACTCTTCTCCCACAAGCACCGGAGCAGGGCCGACATGAAGTTGGATCCCTGGTCCGTGAGAACCTCCTGGGGAAACCCCACCCTGCTGAAAATGGTCAGCAGTGCGTCTGCCACCGTGTCTGCCTCGATGGAGGGCAGGGCCACGGCCTCGGGGTAGCGGGTGGCGAAGTCCACCACCACCAGGATGTATTTCTTCCCTGTCCGGGTCGCTCTGTTGAAGGGCCCCACAATATCCATCGCCACCTTCTGGAAAGGCTCCTCTATGATGGGCAGGGGTCTCAATGCAGCTTTCTTCCTGTCTTGGGCCTTCCCCACTCGTTGGCAGGAGTCGCAGGACCGGCAGTACCGCTGGACAGCTGCAAACATCCCCGGCCAATAGAAGTTTTGGAGCAGCCTCAGCCGCGTGCGCCGGATCCCCTGGTGTCCCGAGAACGGGATGTCATGGGCCAGGTGTAGCAGCTTGCGGCGATACCTTTGGGGAACCACCAGCTGCCGCTGGAGCCCCCACTTGCCTACCGTCCCGGGGGAAAGCCATTCCCGGTACAGAAATCCCCTCTCCCACCGGAACTTCTCCTGGCAATCTCCTCCTAGGGGTTGCGCGGCACCCAGGTCAGCCCGGTCCCTCAGGGCCTGCAAGGCGGGATCCACTCGCACCTCCGCCTGGAATTCAGCGGCTGGGGCTGGGACAGGGCCGTGGTTCCCCCCACTGCCTAGGTCCAACTCTAGGTCTGCTGGGACGGGGCCCTGGGCCCCCTGTTGGGGAACCTCCTCGAGTTCCGGGCCGCAAGCCCCTCGCTTGCTCTGGCTACGGGTGGTGACCAGCGTCCTGTGGGGTCCGTCTGGCCACTCCTCTAGGTCACTCCCCATTAGCACATCTGTGGGCAAGTGCGGGTGCACCCCCACTTCCTTGGGGCCCTCCTTGGCCTCCCATTTCAGATGCACCCTGGCTACAGGTACCTCAAAGGGGGTGCCGCCTATGCCCCTCAGTGTCAGCTGAGTGTCGGGTAGCATACGGTCTGGGGCCACTATGTCGGGCCGGGCCAGCGTCACCTCCGCCCCCGTGTCCCAGAAACCCGTCACCTTCCTGCCATCCACCTCCAGGGGTACGAGGCAGTCCCTCCGTAGGGGCCGCCCCGCCCCCACCCGGTGCACGGATAAATCTGTCTCCCGAGGGTCAGACCTCCCAGGGGAGGTGCACTGAGCATCCTTCCCCCCTCCCTGAGCGGAGGTTTGCCGGCCAGCCCCTGCCACTGGGGCAGCCGGCCCTTCCTCCCGCCCCAGCCAGTTAACCCTGGAACGTCCCAGGTCATGGGACCTGTTCTTGCGCCTGGTGCATTGAGCTCTCTTGTGGCCTCGTTGCCCACAGCGATGGCAAGTTAGGTTGTGTGGGCCCATTCGGGTCGGCTCTGCCCGGGCTCTGGCTGGTTTTCTGGGGTATCGACGACTGGTCCTGGTCCCTGGGGCTCGCCTCGGAGGTGTCTCTCTCCGTTGCTCCGCCGAGAACCGGTCTCTGCGCGATTCTCTTTCTCTCCGGGACTCCCGTTCACCCCCGGACCGGCTCTCCGTGAACTCATCCACCAGTCTCCCGGCCTCCTGGGGGTTCTCTGGTCTCCGGTCCTTGAGCCACAGCCTCAGTTTGGGTGGGCACGCTTCATAGAACTGCTCCATCATGACCAGCTTGAGCAGCTCCTCTGCGGTCTGGGCTCCGACTCCCGAGACCCACTTGCGGCAGTATTGCGCCAGGCGGGAGGCCAGGTCCACATAGGTCTCCCGTGGCCCTTTCTGTACCCCCCGGAACTTCTTCCTGTACATCTCGGGGGTCAGCCCGAACTTGTGCAGCAGGGCCTCCTTGACTCGGTTGTAATCCCCTGGCTGTAGGTCCTCCAGCTGACTGAGCACTCCGGCCGCCTCCTGGTTCAGTGCGGGGATGAGCTCCTGCAGCCAGTCAGCTGGGGGGACCTGTTGCAGCCCACAGGCCCTCTCAAAGGAGCTGAGGAACCCGTCTATGTCGCCCACGTCCTTCAATTGGGCCACCGTGAGCCTCTCCAAGCGCCTGGCATCCCCGGGACTCTGGGGCCCATCCACTCTTGGCGCAGCCGGGGCCCCGCAGGTTCTCCGCTCTGCCATGGCCAGCTCATGCTGTCGCTGCCTCTCTCGATCTTGGCGCTCCTTCTCTCGATCCTGGCGGTCCCTCTCTCGATCTTGGCGCTCCTTCTCTCGGTCCTGTACTTCCAATTCCTTCATCCGCAGCTGGATCTCCAGCCGCCGCAGCTCCGCTGGGCTGGCCCCTGCCCTAGATGGGCTACGGCTTGCAGGCCTCCCGGGAGACGCTGTCTCATCTCTCCGGTGGGTTCCAGCGCTCCTCCCCCTCTCTGAGCCTGACACACTCTCAGGGGGGGGTCTGGCTGCTTCCCCTGGGGACAAGATCCTGGCCCCGTGGCTGGTCATTCTCTTCCAGCTGGGTAATCAGCTGGGCCTTGGTTGCTTTCCGCACCGGCAAGCCCCTCTCTCTGCACAGCCCCACCAGCTCTGCCTTCAAGAGTCGGGCGTAGGCCATCTGCCCGCTGGGCCCCTCGGTGCAGACTCACCAGTCTAGTGCTGCAGCGCCCCACGATTCCCAGGAACCGCTTCGCTCTGTCTCCAGCACGCCTGGCTCCAGGGCTCTTGCTTCTACTGCGCCTTGTCGCTTGCCGCTGGGAGCTTCATCCACGGGGTGCAGTGCATCCCACTCCTGACACCAGTGTGACGGCGCGTTGGGGGTTCCCCGTCTCCTGCACCCCGAAATGGCACAAACAGACTGCACCAGCCGGTGGAATAGAGGAAGTTTATTGCCTCTCCAGGATACAGCATAGCACAGATGTAGTCTGGTCACAGAACTGGGCTAGGATGCCTCAGGCCCCCTTGAGTTGGGGGGAGACTGGGCCCCTAAACTCCAGCTCCTCTCCCTAGGCTCTCCTCCATGCTCTCCCACAGTAACAACTAAATTCCCTTGCAGCCCTGCCCCCCAGTCCAGGGCAGCATTCACCTTCCTTTGTTCCTCTCCATGGGGGGTGTCTGGCCACTGGTTCGACAAGTTTGGCCTTACCTCTGCCTAGCGAGGCTTTCCCTGCTGGGTCTTGCTCCAGACAGCAGAGGTCACCACAGCCCAGCAAGTACCCCCACTACGTCACAGGGCCGTATTAAACCGGAACACGGGCCGCAATTGGCCCGCGGGCCGGACTTTGGACATGCCTGCTTATAGACCAATCAGTTTGCACTGGAGCCATTTCGGTAATTGCATTTAGGAGACCTGTACGGTCATTTGCTAGCCCGGTACGTTCTGCAGCAGTAGCAGGAATTCCTGGCAAATCTTGGGGCCATTGCTCACCCAGGTGGGCAGGAGTATCCCCTGGGCCTCGCCTTGCTTGGGTGTAAAGAGTTTGCTTCTCATGGGGTTCCATTATTCCCGAGAGTAGCATGTCAATGTCTCTGTGGGTAGGCTGATAAACTTCAAAAATCTGGCGCAACTCCCTTTGCAAGCCCACAGGATCCTCTCTTATTTTTGGGAGAGTAAGCCTAAAATTCATGATGTCATTAGGTGTCCAGGGGACGTGGATAAGGGCTGGAGCACCCCCTGCTGGATTAGGAAATTGTCTGAGTGGGAAAAGATTAATATTCTCTTTAAACAGTCCAGGGAAACTTTTAGGTCCAACTTCAATAATCACATCCTTATTTACTTCATTACTTATAGTCTCTGAGTTATTTTCGGGATCTATTTTAGTTATAACAAACCCCAGGTCCTTTAAGTCTTTTGCCAATGTCCGCTGCAGCATTTTTGAGGAGACTTCTGACCGCTTTAGAATTACTGGACTCTGAGTATGCTCACAGTCCGAAGTTTTATTGGCCAGGTTGACATTCCCCACTACCCCTGCAGAAGTGTATGTGCGGGGGATTCAAATTGGGCTGATGCAGCTGAATGATCGGTAAGCAATATTTGCTGATGCTGGGGCAGGTCGGTGGGAAGGGGAGCCGGGAAATTGGGGACTGTAGTGGGGTAGAGTGGTCACCCACTGAGCCGGAGGCGGAGAAACCCCTCAGGGAGCCATTTTGGGCCCAGCCTAGCACCGCCCCCTACCTGACCGGAAGTCAAAGGGCGGGGCTAGGAGTATAAGAGGGCCGCCAGGGAGCTCAGTCAGGGCCCAGCCTCTGAAGGAGACGGAGGCCTGTCCAGAGCTCCTGCCCGGGGAGGCTAAGACCGGGCCTAGACAGCCCTCAGCAGCCTCCCCGGAGGCCAGCCAAGGCTTCCCTGCCAGGGCTACGGAGGCCTGGCCAAGCCAGCCAGCCGAACCTCCCGTGGACCCAGAGGACTGGCCCGAGCCGCTGGACCAGCTGGAACCCCGATGGGTACTGGAACGCCGGGGCCAGGCGAGCCCGCGGGACACTGCAGAGTTCCAACCCCTTGACCCCCTGGATTGGGCCGACCGGACACTGCTGGGACGACAGCGCTTCGACTCCCCGATAGACCTGCTGGAGGTACAGGTACCAGCGAAGGGGGAGACAAGAAGCGGCCCAGGGGGTAGCATGGGCTGAGAACAGCCCTAGGCCAGCAAGTTGCGGGCTGGAGCCCCTGCTGAGCCCGTAGCAGCTGAACTGCTGCATCCAGGGCCCCTGGGCCGGGGCGCAGTGGAGTGGGTGGGCCTGCCACCCACTAACCGGGTGGCAATCTCCCCTTGCCACTGCTGCAGGTGCACTACCTGCCCAGCTCTGGAACTAGGAGCTTCTGCAAACCTGTGTGTTTGTTTGCGGCCACGCCTTGAATCAGGGCCTGGCTGCCATTTGGTGCCCTGCCCTGCGGTAGGGCCGGCTCAGCTTACTGTGTTTTGCCGCCCTGCCCTGCTCGAGGGCCTGGGCCACCGTATGGTGGGTTTGGTACCCGGCCAGGGACCGGACCGGACCTTTTAAAGGGCCAGGACTAGGACTGTTGCCCTGCCCCTAACTGAGTTAAGAGACTTGAATATATGCGGAATTTCTTCCCCCATGGCCCGGGCCTGAAGCAAGGCCGGGCTCCTGAACTATTGTCTCTCATCCCGACCTGAAATAAGGCCGGAGATAGACTCATAGACTCGGACTATTTTAAGGCACGGTAGGGCCATAGGGTGGACTAGCCACCCATTGTGCCAGGGCGGAGGAACCGCCTCCTAAAGGCCTGCCGACCTACAACTAACCGTCCCCCGGAAGGGGGGAAAAGCTCAGGCTATTGTGGACATTGCCGGAGGGCAGTGTCCTGAAAGACCGCGCCACCTGCCGGCAGATCTAATTCCCCGAACAGACGGCAGGGGGCGCTGTGGTGGAGCGGGAGGCCCGCTACAGGGACCCACAGGTCCAATAGATCTGCAGGTGGGTCTGGCAGCGGAGCTGGTGGTTTCGAGATGGATGGGTAGATTCCGCTGGGCACGCTTGGTGTAGGAACGTACGGAGGTGGACAAACTTTAGAGGAGTCAGATTTCTCCTTTATTTCTGCCAATTGTTTTTTTCAGTTTTTCATTTGAGTCCTTTAGGCTAGCCATTATGGATTTATCTCTTAATTTAGAGGCCTGATCATCCCAGAGGTGCCAATAATTCATCTGGGAGGGGTGACTGGACTCTAAGACACCCTTTAAATAATTTAATTTCTCTAATTGAAAGGTACCTTGAACTGGGAATTGCAATTCTGATTCTACATAAGTATATTCATTCCACGCGTGTGTGAGCTTTGCCAGCCTCTTGAGCTTAAGACCTGCTGGCAATTTCCCTGGCTGACTATAAATCTGCAGCATTTTACCCAATGGGATTTTTGGATCTATCTTAGATTCTTTATTCCCCATAATCCCTGTCCTATTACCTATAAGACAGTTCCAATCCGGCACTAACCTGCCTTCCTCTCAGCTTCAAGCCTGAGCTGACCCTGTTTCTGTGTCTTTCCACAGTCCCCTTTTAAACAAACTTATTCAAAACAAAAAAAATAAAGAAAAAGAAAAGAGAAAGACTTACAGTTGCTTGGGAAGGATGTTCTTAACGTAGGGTGGACGCTTACCGCCAGTGAAAGCAGCCGTTCAGGACAAGGAGAGAGGAACAGAACAGTGAGATTTTTTAACACGGATCTCTTACCGATTTGTATGGCGCCTTTCTGTTCAGTCTCTCTGGTCCGGCTCGTCACAATCACCTGGTGTCCCGATCCATCCCACTTCTAACACCATAAATGACGGAGAATTTAATCCGAGGGTTCGGATGGGGGCCCAAAACCCCTACCAAATCAATTCCAGACACCCTTCTTAAGCAACCAGCTTTATTCAGGAATGCATTCCAGGGCAAAAACCTCCAGGATACTCAGGAGAAAAAAAAGTTTCTGCAAAGTTTCTGCAACTGCCCGAACAAAAGTCAAGGTCTTTTGTACTTTCTTACAGGGTAATTACCCCCCTTTTACTGACCACTTACAATTGCATGCATATACAGGTCATGCCCCTTTGCACCAAATTCCCTCCAATCATCATTTGTCCCCTCACAGTCCTTTTGCAGGCCTTACAACAGGTTCAAACCTTTTCTATACCTGTGTTCAAGCACGTACCTCTTTACAAAGACCGGACTTTAACAGCAGGGGTCATACTGACAACAGTTAAGTTTATCCTTCAGATAACAAGTGGAGTTCCGCAAGGGTCTGTTTTGGGACCCGTACTGTTCAATATCTTCATCAATGATGTAGATATTGGGATAGAGAGTATGCTTATTAAGTTTGCAGATGATACCAAACTGGGTGGGGTTGCAACTTCTTTGGAGGATAGGGACATAATTCAAAATGACCGTAGCAAGTTAGAGAAATGGTCAGAGGTAAACAGGATGAAGTTTAATAAAGAGAAATGCAAAGTGCTCCACTTAGGAAGGAACAATCAGTTCCATACATACAAGATGGAAAGCGACTGTCTAGGAAGGAGCATGGCGGAAAGGGATCTAGGGGTCATAGTGGACCACAAGTTGAATGAGTCAACAGTGAGATGCTGTTGCAAAAAAAGCAAATATGATTCTAGGTTGTATCAACAGGTGTGTTGTAAGCAAAACTCGTGAAGTCATTCTGCCGCTCTACTCTGCACTAGTTAGGCCTCAGCTGGAGTACTGTGTCCAGTTCTGGGCGCCACATTTCAAGAAAGATGTGGAGAAATTGGAAAGGGTACAGAGAAGAGTGACAAGAATGATTAAAGGTCTAGAGAACATGACCTATGAAGCCAGGCTTCATGAACTGGGCTTGTTTAGTTTGGAAAAAAGAAGATTAAGGGGGGACATGATAGCGGTTTTCAAATATCTAAAAGGGTGTCACAAGGAGGAAGGAGAAAATTTGTTCCTCTTGGTTTCTGAGGACAGGACAAGGAGTAATGGGCTTAAAGTGCAGCAGGGGAGGTTTAGATTCGACATTAGGAAAAAATTCCTAACTGTCAGGGTGGTCAAATATTGGAATAAATTGCCAAGGGAGGTGGTGGAATCTCCCTCTCTGGAGATATTTAAGAACAGGTTAGATAGACATCTGTCAGGGATGGTGTAGATGGAGCTTGGTCCTGCCTTGAGGGCGGGGGGCTGGATTCGATGACCTCTCGAGGTCCCTTCCAGTCCTATGATTCTATGATTCTATATACTTAGAGCTTTGGCTTTTATGACAGACTTGATGTAAGCTGTTGCACAGGAGGAGATCTTGATGCTTAGCTGTTCCAGTCAGTTGGTGTGTTTTTGCTCTATTCAAATAGTTTATGCTGGATCTAGTTTATACAATAGCTTGTCAAATGAAAAAAGTTGCTGTCCTGGACAAATTGATCTCTATCTATCCTTCATAGAAAATAACAGGATGTAATTAAGAATGGTCAGTACTTTTGGACAAATCACTCAAGACGGTATCTTATTAACAGAAATGTGTGTAGTTAATTTTCCCTTGTGTTCTGGGTTCTGATTAGAGCATTCTGTGTCTGTTACATTGTTGGGCTTTATATATTTGAACTTTGCCCTATATATTTCCTCCCTGTCTTGAAATACTTATGAACATGTGTTCAGAGATTCATAGACTTTAAGGCCACAAAGGACCATCATCATCTACTCCAAGTTACTGCTTATCACAAGCCAAAGAATTTCACCCAGTAAATCCTTGATTAAGTTGTGGTTAAGCTACATTATGTTTTTGGAAAAACATCCACACTTTATTTCTCACTTGGAATCATAACCTATCACATATCCAGACAAGTAATTCAATTGGTTAATGACCCTAAGTGTTAAAAACTTGCACCTTATCTTTAGCCAGAATTTATCTAGCTTTTGATTTCAGGCAGGTTTTCTTACGCTATTTATATAAATTTGAATTATTGACAATAAGATGTCTAAATTGTAAAAAGTTTACAAGTCGGAATTCTTTTTCTTGTGTATAGATCATTCAGTCATTGATGTTCCTGTTGCTTGCTACGCTCTTCAGTGCGGTGACTGGCCTGCCATGGAGTCTATATAATACCTTTGTCATAGAGGAGAAACATGGCTTCAATCAACAGGTATTTTGGAAATATACATGTACAGAAATAACTTTCCAGATTAAAGTTAGTTTACAGAAAATGCAAGGTGGACCAATAGCTGTAAATAGCCTTTTTGCCAGTAGCATTTCTTTTAGCAGATCATTCTTTTACCATATGGAATGTGACATTAATATTTGTGTGGGAGCCTGAATCTCTCAATTTCCTGACCATAAATCACAAATATGGCAACTTCTGCTTGTATCAAGAGATCACCTTCTATTGCAGACGATGAACTCTTGGTACTTAGCTCTTTCTGCAGCTGTCCTCACACAAGCATCTCATCAGTGTAGTATGAAGAAAGCCTGAGAACCAGGACCTACAAAGGAATCAGTTATGCTTTATATTTATATTAAGTTATTCAGGGAAGATCATAGAAGAATAGGGTTGGAAGAGACCTCAGGAGATCATCTAGTCCAATCCCATGCTCAAAACAGGAGGAACGCCCAAACTAAATCATTTCAGCCAGGGCTTTGTGAAGCCTGTCCTTAAAAACATTATAACAGTGGTTTCAGGAAAAAGGGGAGGAAATATATACACTAGCTGTGGAGTCAAAAATCTCTCCTTCCTCATTGCTTGTCATGGGGCTGCCTCCTAACCCTGGGTGTGGGATAAAGGTGCTAGCCCAGCTGTTAAGTTAATTTGGTTGTGCTCAGCCTCAGAGCTGTGTGGGCCAATGTAGGCATGTGAAGGACTAGTCGACAAGCTTATTGACTAGTTGCTTTCCTTCCCCCCCCACCTTTGCTACCTCTATCAGAAAGAGGCAGCAAATGATGGGGGAGGAAAAAGGGGGTACTTCACAGTGGCAGTGCTGCGTGGAGCCTGAGGCATGATCCTGAATTCCATGTGGCACTGCCGCTTTGAAATGCCAGGAGGAGCCTGACACTGGGCTCTGCAGTGTTTCCAATCGGCAGCACTGCACGGAGCCCAGGGTCAGCAGGGAGTCCCGACTGACCCCGGGCTCCACATGGCGCTTTTGCCCTTAAAGTGTAATAACCCTAAGCTGTTTCTGCAGTTCAAAGGTGGAGGCGCCCTATTGACCAGTTGAATAGTCGATGCAAAATGCATTGACTATTCGATTAGACAATTACCCTCAATTTAACAACCCTAGTCCAATGGCATGCCCAGCAGGTTGAGGGGGCCTGGCTTCTGCTGCTAAGAGCATTGCCTTAAGCACTTCTGCTCCAGGGCAGGGCCAATACACCCTGTTACAGGGTCCATTGTCAGTTAGGTCTTGTATGTGCCTCGTACAGTCTGGTTCCTTTTACTTGTCCCAAACTGAAGAGGTCTAGTGAGTGAGTTTCCTTTGCTAGGCTGCTGTTTAGCCCTTCCCAGAATCACTTCTGACACTCATGTTGAGGCACTACGTGTAGTTGACTGAGTGGGGCTGACAACACTATCTCTGGTTTACCTCCTTAATCTGCCTCATGAATTCCACCTTCTGCTAAATGGGAAGGATCATGTCTTCATGTCCATCTCCTTCAAACTAGTCACTTGTCTTGTTCCAGTAGCTCCAACTTCCTTAACCTGCTCCTTCCCCATTACATGCTCAGGTCTCCCTCCTAAAGTGGCAAGACGTTTCTTTCCAGAGAGTTTTCCCTTCCCAATATCTTCTGGCTCTTGCTCAGCTAGGGCACCCTACTCAGAGGTCAGATCCCAGGGCATCAGACTTGGTTCCTTCCTTCTTCCCTGGCACTAGTTTTTTTCAGTTCCTCTGGAGAAAGGCTTTGCTTCTCTGAGAAATGTTCTTCTCCAGACCATAATAGGCAGTTTATTTCTGTGGACTTTGAAACCTTGGTTGTAGCTGTCTGCACAGCACTATATCTCTCCAGAAAGGACTGTGGGACCCAGAGCCCACCACAAAGGTTCCAGTTTCGCACAGGTTGGAAGTTGGGAAGTCAATGAAGAATACCTTGTATCATATTGTAGAGAATGCAAGGAGCTAGGAGGACTGATTTGAAGCTAGATCTACTAGTTGTTTCTCACTTAGACATTTCAGAGCAGTGCCAGTGTGACAGTCACTTCACCCCTACTGCACTAGAACCAGCAGACTCTTGCTTCCATCAATCTACAGGTGACCAACAATGAAAAATAACAGAAGCTTTTTTACTGTTGTGTATAAAAGGACTAACATTTTTTCTCCCTGCTCCTCTTTTGCTCCCAGCACTCTGTTCTCCCCCTCCCCCCCAACTGTTTTATTTCATTCATTAGAATTACATGTCTAGCCTAGCCATGTGGGCTGCATAAATAGTACGAGTGCGGCATCACAAATACTATGGAAACAACTTAATTGACTGAAAGGGAAGATGATGTCTATTCAAAATGCTTAAAACTTCATGTTTTGTTTGAGTTCTTACATGCACACTCAAATGTTTAAGAAACATTTCAGGAAAGTGTGTTGTGTGTCCGTTTCCATAAAGAATCAAAAAGAACACAGACTTATTTTTTCTTGAAGCAGAGGTTGCCAGATATTTGCTCTTGGCCATGAACATTTTAAATTATCATCTTACCATACCATCTGCTCTGTGTGTATTCTCTAAAGTGGTTGTCACTGCAACAGTATTTTGTCTGCTGATACTTTCTAGATACTCCATCCTTGTCAGAAAGCAAAGTCATCAGGTATAAAGATCAGCTCAGTTAATTACTGTCCTGGACTTTATAGTTAACTCTGAAAAAAGTAATTTCCTTCTTAGCTCCACTCAGACAATCTGTGGGCTGGTGGAAGCCTCATGAACCTAAACAAAAATGTGCCTCTTCACAACTTTCACTGGTCAGTCATTTCCAATGTGAGTGAGCAGTGTTTATCTTTGGGTTGACTTAGGGCAACTGGTCAGGGAAGCAAAGAAATCTATGCAGTTTTTTTGCAAACCGCAGTCCATCCAATTTGCCCTAATACTCGTCAAGAAGCACATCTCCTTGTCCACATCCAACTGGATAATATTGCACTAGTGGATTACTTATTACAAGCAGAACTTGGAGCAAGACAGTAATTTTAGAAGCGATTTGTATAATATTTGCAAAACATGATCTTACCTCCCTCAGACTTGCTGATCTTGTCAGATTCTTTGAAGTCTTGAAGTGTGAACACATGGGGTGTTCGCTGGTCTTCAGTGGTCATTTGGCCCTCCCTGGGTATTCCCGGCCACAAAGCCCTGTTTGCTAGAACGAAAGCGGCCATTGAACATTCCCTTGTATCAGATGCCTCTAAAGCAGCTTTTGCACAGATGTTCGAGCCACTAGCTGCCCTTCACATGCTACAGATATTCTCTTTTCTCTTTTAAGCTTTGCTATGAACTGCAACACCTTATCCCAGATGGAGCAGCACCTGTCAGGAAGTTGATGATGGATGATACACAATCAGATGGGAAGCTCATCTGGACCATCTTCAACTCTGTGCATCTTCTCTCCCTTTTACCCCACAGAAAATTCTCTCCACATTAATGTCCTCAGTTTCAGAACCATACATTTTGTATGTGTGGCATTTTGACTTTTGCTACAGGGATCCCCAGCCCAAATGATGAGAGGCAATGCAACAGCAGTGCATTCTGTCAATAGATGGGGAGAAGCAGGGTCAACTTAACTCTGTCAAGAAGGCATTTGTCAGTAGGGCTGTGTCCAGACTCAGGGGTTTTTTCGGGAAAAGTAGCCTTTTTCCGAAAAAACTTCACCTGCGTCTAGACTGCAGCCGCGTTCTTTCGAAATTAAATCGAAAGAACGCGGCTTTTCTTTCGACGGCGGTAAACCTCATTTCACGAGGAAGAATGCCTTCTTTCGAAAGTGCTTCTTTCGAAAGAAGGCGTTCTTGAATGTAAATAGGGCTTCTTCGAAAGAGAGCATCCAGACTCACTGGGTGCTTTCTTTCGAAAAAGCGGCTTGCTCTTTCGAAAGTTCCGCGTGCAGTCTAGACGCTCTCTTTCGAAAGAGGCTTGCAGTCTAGACATAGCCCCTGACTGGTGCACTCATCATCAATTCTAACCTGTGGTTTTGCATCTTTCAAGCTTACAAAATGCCCCATTGAATCACCTAGGCTAGCTAGATCAGACACCAGTCAATTATGAAACTCAGTTGTGCAGAATACCTGCAGGCATGTCTATTTTGGGGTCTCCTGATTTGCCACAGTCCAGAACAAAAAATGCTGGGTGTTCTGCTTCAGAGAAGTTTGATCATATGGTCCCTGTCATACGTTTTCCTCAATCCATGAACACTAGGGTTTTTGTATGTCTAGCCATTAATCCCATCAATACCAATGGTTCCAAGAAAACTGGATAAGATTCATTCTCCATGATTATGGTAGTAACCGCTTCACAGTTCTAATACTCTGATCTGATAAATCCATCAGTGCAGCTGCTGATCAGACCTGTTCCTACCCAGTGTGGTTTGTGGTTGTATCTTATATCCAGATCCCACATCATCATATCTGACAGCCTGGATGCTGGCCAGCTAGCGGTCATCAAACAAAGCTATTCTACGGAAGTGCAGAACGCTTTGATCTGTAGTAGTAAAATTGCTAAAGGAGCTCCCCATTTCACTTGAAATCCCTGGTGTAAACACGAGGTGACAGACCTAGTGCATCTGAGAGTGCTGAAAGTGTTGGCTGCAGAGCAGTTGGCCATTATCTTGGAAAACTTGTGGTGATTGAGGGAATTCCTGATTATTGGACAAAGGCAAATGTAGTGCCTATATTTTAAAAAGGGAAGGAGGAGAATCCAGGGAAATAGACTTTTCAGCCTCACCTCATTCCCTTAAAATATCATGGAGCATGTCTTCAAATAATCCACTCTAATGTACTTGAAGGAAAGGAAGATGATCAGGAAGAGTCAACATGGATTCACCAAGGGAAATCATGCCTGACCAACCTGATTGTCTTCTATGATGAGATAACAAGGCTCTATAGATACGGGGAAAGCAGTGGACATGATACACTTTGACTTTAGCAAAGCTTTTGATACTGTCTCCCAGAGTATTCTTGCCACCATATTGAAGAAGTATGGTTTGGATGAATTTACTGTAGGATGGATAGAAAACTGGCTAGATTGTTGGGCTCGGTAGGTAGTGATCATTGGCTAAAAGCCTAGTTGACAGCTGGTATCAAGTGGAGTGCCCCAGGGTCAGTCCTGGTGGTGGTTTTGTTCCACATCTTCATTAATGATCTGGATTATGAGATGGATTGCACTCTCAGCAAGTTTACGGATGACACTAAAGCTGGGGGGATAGGTAGATATGCTGGAGGTTAGCGATATAGAGTCCATAGAGGAAAATTGGAAGACTGGTCCAAAAGAAATCTGACGACGTACAGCAAGGATAAATGAAGATTCCTGCACTTAGGATGGAAGAATCCTACTCACTGCTACAGGTTGGGCTATGCAGCAGTTCTGCAGAAAAACACCTGGGGATTACAGTGGATGAGAAGCTGTGGCCTTGTTGCCAAGAAGGCTAATGGCATATGGGAAGCTACATTAGTAGGAACATTACCAGTAGATCGAGGGAAGTGATTCCCTCTATTCAGCACTGATAAGTCCACATCTGGAGCATTACATCTGTTTTGTGCCCCCCACTATAGAAAGGAAGTGAACAAATTGGAGAATGTCCAGCACAGGGCAATGAAAATGATTAGAGGGCTGGGGCACATGAGCCCCCAGTACCTTATACATCCTCCTGCACCCTGATCACCTCCTATACCCTAAACTACTGCTCCTCATTCCTGAACCCTCTCTGAGAGCCAGCACCCCATACCTCCTCCTGCACCACAACCCCTTACCCCAGCTGGGGGGATGGAGTGAGAGAGACAGGGTAGATCTTGGATTGCTCTTAAATTCAGAGAGATCTTGAACATAAAAAGGTCGAAGACTCATACAGTAATGGGTTTATTATCTCTTTTGTCTCTAACCTTATTGTCAGTCCCAGCTGTGTGCCACTAGCGTTTTCCTGAAACCACCTTTTTCTTGATGATTGAATGCTGGGTGTGAATGCACTGTGGTTCAGATAGCAAAGCAACATAAACATTTCACATCTGCTGTGCTGCCCTGACGGCACATTTCAACCTTCCCCTCCTTCCCCCCCTCCCCTCCCACTGGATAGTAATGGAAAGTACAAAGGAAAGGTGAGGCACAGGTGGGCTTCATAAAAATATTATGAAAAATTCCCATTTTGTTTGGACTCACTCTGCCCTTCATGTCTTTCAGTGGGAGGTGGTAGTTCAAGGACACCTCTGTCTGGTGCAAGTGCAGCTTTATTGGATACTGCTGGTCAAGAGAACCTTCTGTTATATGCCTGGGGTGCATGTGCCCTGGAGTAGAATCCATGTAGAGAGTACATCTTAGAACAAAAGCTCCTGAAAGAAAACTAACTGTTCTTTCAGTTTTTAATTGTTGCCTCTGCTGTGTTGCTCAATGGCATACGTCGGTATTGCTGTATTCCTCTCACTTGTAATCTAAAGTAGTTTTTGAACGTTAGGGGAAAGACCAGTTGATTAACCAACAGTGCCACTTAGGTATCAATATGAATATCACTCTCTTTCTCTCTTTCTTTCCAGACACTGGGATTTTTTTTTAAGGATGCCATCAAGAAATTTATTGTGACTCAGTGTATTTTGTTGCCGGTGACCTCTCTTCTGCTTTACATTATTAAAATAGGGGGAGACTACTTCTTCATTTATGCCTGGCTGTTCACATTAGTTGTTTCCTTGGTGAGTATGGAGATACTTTTATGTCCATTTTGAATATTTGTTCTTGGAGTACAGTGCACAGAGATTTTTAAATACTGTAATATATTTTTTGAAACGGAAAGAAATATATAGTTGGGACTCTATCAGACTTTGCAATGTTATTATTACTATTTGTCCAGCACCAGCAACTCATGTTTATTTTTCCTCTGAATGCTCATAAATGTTTTTAATGTGACGTTTAACTGAAAAATACATTTAATATTGTGTCTTCTATCAAGAGGAAAATAACCATCTGACTACATATACATTTCTGACCATAACATCTGACATTCTTTTCAAATATCCTATCACTGGTTTTAGTTACATAATACTTAGGGTATGTTTACATATGAAAAGCTATGGCAGTACAATTGCTGTTATGCTTCTATGTGAACAATCACTACAGTGATGAGTGGGGTTTTCCCATCACCGTCTTGAATCCACCTCTCCAAGAGGCAAAAGTTAAGTTGACAGAGAAACTGGACCTGCAGTTCCAGTTATTATCTCACTAATGCTGACAGAAGTAGTTTCAAATAGATACAGGGAAAGTATTATTCCCTGCTTTGATTTCCAGTTATTAGGTTTCAGTTTTCATTAGTGATTAATGAAATATCAGATAACTCAGTTTATTAAATATAGAAAAATCAGCACAGAGAGAATTGTAGGTTCTCAATCTCTGAGAAGTGGTGTCACAGCAATCAGTTCATATAATCTATGTCTGCTCCGCAGTGTGAGTTAATATGACCGTGTTTTGTCCATTTGTTTATAGCAAGTAGATTAACACACTTTACAACCTTTTCCTTATCCAGTTTCATATCTATTTTTCAACATACTTTCCAGATGTTCATGAACTATGCAGTGGGTAGTGACAAACTGGTTTATACTAATGATACTTACTAACAATTCATGTATAACATTGCTTAACTGAACATATCTATCTTCTGAAAAGTTCAGTGCATATACAGAATAAAGTTTATAAACAGTTTACCATAAGCTTGGCATAAGTGCAAAAACATGCTGGGAATTTGGTTCACATCTTTGCAGAATAGCATAAATGCAAACTGTTCAAAACCTTCTAGAAAAAATATATTGGCTAACACAAGGATTGCATTTGCCATTTTAGTCGGTGCATCATATTGGAAGTTGTGTTCAGCTGGTTTCCATCATGACTGTCCTGTTCAGAGATGCTACTTTCCAAGATACAGTGTCCTGTGCTCTTTGCTCAGGAATGCTGGACTTTGCATTGGCTGCATTAAAACCCATGTTAAAATGTACCCAGGTTACCGGCTAGTTTTGATCACTCTGAGGAACATTTTACTATTCCGTTGTAGTTGCTGCTCTTCAAGAACTGCACACTTTTTTACTGTAATGAGAGCAGGTCTCATTTTCAGTGTCTGATTCTGAGGGAATGGCTCCTTACCACCACCTTCTGTTGAAGGCTTCTTACTCCAAACCTGTGTTCTAAAAATCTAGAAATAGAAATATTGTTCTTAAATTTTAAGATTGAATTCTTTTGGTCATCAAGAATTTTTCTATGCCTGATCTTAACACTATGTTTCTTTGCAGGTTCTTGTTACAATTTACGCAGACTACATTGCCCCTCTATTTGATAAATTCATTCCACTTCCCGAGGGAGAACTCAAACAAGCAATTGAAATTATGGCAAAAAATATTGATTTTCCTTTGACTAAGGTCTATGTTGTAGAAGGTGAGACTTTTGAAGTAAACACAGATGGAGTTCATAAACCTCTTTTTAGTTTCCTACTAGTTTTGCTGATTGCAGATTATTTAAGTTTGCTAACTCCTGTGCTTTAGGTCAGGGCATGTGCTATTTACCATTAGATTTTAGTTATTTCCATGAAGGCACATAGAACCGTGCCAGTAAAGTTATTTTGCCTGTGCAATCCTAGTTCAGCCTGTCCCCCCGTGTGTGTATTGTGGCAGACCGAAGACAGCAGGTTGCAGGAGGTTGGTGGAGGGCGGGTGCAGGTGTATTTGGGTGCGTGGGTTTATGTTCTCTGAATAGACTGCCAGAGAGTACTGCTCAGCCATCAGGTCAGGTGGGTACCTGAAACTCATTAGGAGCCAGCCTACAGTGCAGCTGAATGGAACACCTGCTATCAGTCAAGGCCTGCTGGCCCACTATAAAAGGCTTCCCCTCAGGCAGGGTAGAGGAAGAAGAAGAGGGACAGAGTGGAGGCAAAAACTACAGGCTGCAAGCAGGAAGAGTTTTTCTCCAAGATGCCAGGGAGGAGGTACTGAGGGAGCAGTTGGGGAAGTGGCCTAGGGAGGGGCTGCTATTCAGTGGGGATAAGGGCAAGAGCTCCACTAGTAGCTGCCACATAGGGCCCTGTGTCAGAACCCAGAGTAAGTGGGTGGAACTGGTTTTCCCACCCCCCGGCTGGTGGACTGCCAACAGGGGAAAAGGACCTTTGGATGGTGGAGGAGATTTTCCTTCCAAACTAGTGACTGGCCTCTGAAGAAAATGGCTCATGAAGCAGGGTACTCTCACCTCTGAGAAAAAAAGAGGCAGTGGTAGAGCAACTGTGAGCCTCTGAGGCATACAGAACCCCACCAGGAAGCGCAGGACCGAAGGGGCACAGCCCGAGCTTGGCCACAGTATGTATTTTCACCATTTCATAGGAGTATGTCATAGAGTATAATCCAGCCTCCTCGATCCAGTTCACTGCAGCCCTAGTGCCTCTATCAGCCTCCCTACAGTCCTGGTACCCCACAAACCTTGAGAGCAAGGCTCAGCCTGGGAGTTTGCCTGGCTAGAGCTGCTCAGCACTTCTCTGTCTCTCTAGCTTACCAGGCAGCCCCATCCTTCCTGTTCCACAGCTGTAGCAAGAGCATGTGTCCCTGAGCTTAGCACCCCTTGTTCATACTGCTCCAGATGGGCCTTGATTGGCTACTACCTGCCTCAACTGATTGGCCCACAATCCCAGCTCTTTTCCGAGGCTGAGTTTAACCCTTATTTCCCCAGAGCAGAGCGATAAAGCCTTTAGACTAGAATCCATGTTGTTGTCTGTTGGCTTCCAACACAACACACCTTCCCTTAGGTCAAAACGATAGTTTGCATCTCCAGTATTGCCTGTGTCTCATCCAGAATCATTAAAAGTGTTCTCTGGAGTCTAAGCAGATACAGTGGCGTTGTCATGAAGGTGGAGGGGGGGAGGTTTATAATTTCTGCAGTGAGCCTCTAACAGGCTCTGCTCATCTTGTGGGAATGACAACTTTCAGAGCCAAAATGACCTAGATAGCAACCATCCAAATTTTATTCTCACATGCCATAATATTGAGGTACTGCAGCTCTTCAAGAAATAGCTGCTGAGGGGCAGAAGGGATGATTGTGAACATCTGCAAAAAACCCACGTTTTTCCCAACATAATTCTTCAAAATAGCTCAATTGTTGAACTGTACAAAACATCAGACTGAGATAAAGAGAAAAAAATTAAAAAGTCGCCCAAATGATTCTAGATTGGCAAAGTTCTGAGCAACTATAAACACAGGCTCACAATGGAAAGTTTTTGGAAACATTAAGGCTGCGCAAGAGGGCTTATCCTTGAGCGGGAGCATCCGAGTATTTGCGCAAGAACCACTGATTTTGTACATTACAAAGTCAGTGTTCTTGCACAAATACTTGTGGCTAGTGTAGACAGGTGGCAAGATTTTGCACAAAATCTTGCCAATGTAGACACAGCCTAACTGATTTGTATTTTTATCAGCTCTTCCTATTAATACTAACTTCAGATCTGGTCCAAAGCCCTTTGAAGCTAGAGGGAGCTTTTCCATTATTTTCACTCGGTTTTGGGTCAGCTTTTAGTGTTTAAATCAGGCCATAGGAATTGAGTCCCCACAGTGGCACAGATTCCCTCCTGTCTCCCCCTCCAGTGAGTAAACTTTGCAGTTACTGCATTTTTGCTCGCTTTAAAATTCCTTGTTGTGGTCTACTGGAGTAAACAGAACACTATGTTTTTTTTGCTGGTTCTTAGTCTTCTCCCTCAAAATCACTTAACAAGCTTGTTTAGCAATATTTAGAACGTAAACCTCAGTGGAGTAGCAAGCTGTGTGAAAATCCTGTTGTATTACACAGGGGTGATGCTTTGGGGGGTCATCCAGACCACTAGGGGAATCTCTCTCTGCCTGCCATGGAACCTTGGGTACTTCTGTGCTGCAAAGCTTTGGATGAAAGCCTTGCCATCAGCTGCCTGCTCACTGTAGCTGAAGCAAAATGCAGGACAATGTAGCACTTTAAAGACTAACAAGATGGTTTATTAGATGATGAGCTTTCGTGGACCAGACCCACTTCCTCAGAAAATAGTCACA
Source organism: Pelodiscus sinensis (assembly GCF_052426305.1). NCBI lineage: Eukaryota > Metazoa > Chordata > Testudines > Trionychidae > Pelodiscus > Pelodiscus sinensis. The sequence goes on along the minus strand of NC_143077.1, from coordinate 22,012,969 downwards.
ACCATATATACCAAAGGATACAATTAAAAAAATGAACACATATGAAAAGGACAAATCACATTTCAGAACAGGAGGGGGATGCGGGGGGGGGGGGGGGGAGGAAGGAAGGTAAGTGTCTGTGAATTGATGATATTAGAGGTGGGGAGAGTGGGATGTCTGTGAGCTAATGGTATTAGAGGTGATAATTGGGGAAGCTATCTTGGTAATGGGTAAGATAGTTTGAGCGTTTGTTCATTCCTTCCCGGAGAGTGTCGAATTTTAACATGAATGACAGTTCAGAGGATTCCCTTTCAAGTGCAGATGTAAAAGGTCTTTGTAGCAGAATGCAGGTGGTTAAGTCATTGAGAGAGTGTCCTTTCTGGTTAAAATGGCAAGAAACTGTTTTTTCTTTGTGATCTTGTCTGATATCTGTTTTGTGGGCATTAATCCTTTGGCGAAGTGTCTGAGATGTTTGTCCAATGTACATAGCAGACGGACACTTTCGGCACATGATAGCATAAATTATATTTCTGGATGCGCAGGAATATGTGTTCTTGATCTTGATTTTCTTCCACTATTTGATCTGAGGAAGTGGGTCTGGCCCACGAAAGCTCATCATCTAATAAACCATCTTGTTAGTCTTTAAAGTGCTACATAGTCCTGCATTTTGCTTCAGCTACCCCAGACTAACATGGCTACGTTTCTATCACTGCTCACTGTAGGACAGCCTCATCCCGACTCCTCCAGCCTGGCTATTCCTGAGTTGGTGACACCAACAGCTTTTGAATCCAGTCTCCCCAAAACTGACTGTCCTGCTGTGTCCAGTCCATTCCCTGGCTGCTCACTGGTGTTAAGTTCACTGCCTCCAAAGAAACAGTCTACACCAGCCTGGGAGTCCACACCAGCCAGTTAGCTGATGACTTCACACTTCAATTTAATATACAGCATGGAGACAGTTTTGTACTAAAACAATAAGTTTATTAACAAAGATCAGAGATTTAAATGATACTAAGAATAGAAGACACAGGTACAGTTAAAGATGAAACAAAATACATTTTCTAGTGACTTATATTTAATGTCAGCAAGTTACAATCTTTGTCTAACCAGGTTTCTCATCTGTAATCAGTTCTAGCTACACTTTGGTTTTCAGGGCAAAAGGTTCAAGAGTTCAAAGGGTGTAGCTCCCCCTTTATCACCTAGGTAAAGAAACCAAAATAGCCTTCAGTCTTTGCTTATATTAGATAGAATCTGTTGTCTCTGTGCCAAGAGCCAGGAAGGGTTCCTGGGTGTGCAAGCTCAATTCCCCATCAGGAGTGCTGAGTGGTCTTTTCTTTTAGCTTGATGGCTTTAATTATGGTCTATTTAGATTGCTTTTCTTTATCCTCTGGTTCAGTTTTCATTGGAGACACAAGAAAACAGGCAAAGCAACATTACTGTGTCTAGGGCTAGGTAGGCTTATGACGGGTATGGAAAAAGTGAATAAGGAAAAGTTATTTACTTGGTCCCGTACCATAAGAACTAGGAATCACCAAATGAAATTAATAGGTATCAGGTTTAAAACTAACAAAAGGAAGTGCCCAATCATGCAGTGCCCAATCAGCCTGTGGAACTCTTTGCCAGAGGATGTTTCGAAGACCAGGATTTTAACAGGGCTCAAAAAAGAACTAGATAAATGTATGGAGATTAGGTCAATCAATGGCTATTAGCCAGGATAGGTAGAAATGGTGTCTCTAGCCTCTATTTGTTAGAGGCTGGAAATGGTGTATCACATCCACTGCTTTCCCTATACCCACAAAGCCATTTACCTCTTCATAGAAGGCAAATCCTCATGTGCTACACAAGTTAAATTCCAGTACCTCATTTTGTGCTTTACCTATTAGAATACTAGACATTAGTCAGTCAAAAGCATGCGTTCCAAAGTTGCAGCAAATTTAATACAGGTAATGATACTTTTTATGCAGGCAGTTTGCTATGGTGGCTAGAACACTGAACTACAAACCAGGAGACCAAGGTGGTATTTCCAGCTCTGCTGCTTGACTACTGGACAACTTCAGCAAGTCATTTCTTCAGTTTCCCCATCTCTAAAATAGGGATAACATTACTGGCATGTTTTGAAAATGGCTTTGAGATCTATTGATGAAAAGTGCTACATAAGAGCTAGGTATTATAATTTTACCCATCCTTTCCTCCTTAAGTAGTTACAGGGATTTATATATTCATATGAATCCTTCTACCAGATTTTTGAAGAATTTTTCTCAAATACAAGAGTTTCCAGTCCTTCCAGCCCAGGCTTTTAACATTGGTGTATACTATATATATGAAAGAATATTTTTAATTACTAAGATAACTTAGTTTGTTATGTGTGTGATGCTTTGAGTCTGAATTATGTCAGGTCTTTTCCTAGCAATTCACTACTTTTGCTTAAGACCTAGTTATATATCTTCTGGTTGCCATGCTAAGTACTTCCTTCAGTGTGATGAATTTAATTGGGTAGAATTATGTGGTTCTTTCACTTTGTGATCACAGCGTCTTGAATGCCACATAAGGCTGTCTACACACATTTTTTGTGCCAGTTTGAATTAATGTGATTCAGGATGTGCCTTTTATAATAAAACTACTTAAATCAGCATTAATCATGGTGTGGGTGCAGGTATATCAGTATGAAGATGCTCACACTGGTGTAGTTTATTTCAGTATCTGGACAGGATTAAACTACATTGATACAACTTTTACAATGGTATACTAGGGGATTTTATCATTTTAAACTGATTTCCAACAGATTATAGGTATAGTAGCACAAAATCCATATAGTCAGGATCTCTCTACATTTGGCATTGTATTTTTGAGATTATAAACTTACTTCCAAGACAGCTACCACTTAGAGTTTATGCACAGGAAGGAAAACTTTTTCTTCAAGAGGAAAGGAAAACTTACTTTGTCCCTTGAAGATCAGAGTAATTGGTGTTTTTTTGTTTTTTGTGTGTTTTGCTGGCTATAATACTTACCAGAGTTGAATAGCACATTTAAAAGGGAAGTGCTGTCATTCTGATTGAAACTCCTGATCACTGCTCAGGAGTTTGCTTTATAACTGTCTTTTATACATAAATACTTCCTTTCAGAAGTATCTGTAGTACCTAATCTACTCCAAAATTCCCTCTGCCAAATTTTTGGGAAGATAGATTATCATGTTTTAAACAGATACAACAGCAAAAAACATGAGAAACCTCCTGACAGATTTTAACAGGAGAGATTTCTTACATGGAGCTAAACAAAAACTATATAAAAACTCCAGGGGCATAATTAATATAAATTATAGATTTTTGTTAAGGCCAGAAAAGACTGTTGTGATCATCTTGTCTTGTCTCCTGCATTACATATGCCAGAGAATTTCCTCCTGAGATCCCTGCACAAAGCCTATAACTTCTGGTTGAGGTAGTGCTCACCAGTTGTGATGAGAAGTGATCAAGAATCTACCATATCCTTTAATAAATTGTTCCAGTGGTTGATTACTCTCACCATTAAAAATGTGCGCCTTATTTTTAGATTGAATGTATTTAGCTATTGCTTCCAACCTTTGGATCATGTTATGCTTGCTAGACAAGAGTCTTTTACTATCAGAAAACTTCTTTCTATGTATGTACTTAGACTGTAATTGAGGCATCTCTTAAATGTTAATGTGAAGCAGGTTTTCTAGACCTTAAATTATTCTTGTAGCTTCTGTGGACACCAGAACCGGCCATAGTATTCCACTGACAGTATATAGTCACTAATTCCATATGGAGTGGTAATAACACTTTCATAGTTTAGCTTAGTGTTCAGCTCTTATATATCCATCTGTCAAATGTGCTGTTAGCCATCTTGTTTCACTGGGTGCTCACATTCAGTTGATTTCTACTATGGCCCCTAAGTACTTTTGAGAGTCTCTCTATTTCAGGGTAGTCTTCCATCCTAAAAGCATGACCTGCCCTCTTGGATCTTAGATGTATGACTTTCATTCACCTGTACAAAAATGCATGTTCAGGTTAATCCAGATTTCCATTCAATCCATGTTACAGTGTAGAATTGAGTTGATCTTATCAGTATTTACCACTCTGTCAATTTTTATGTCATCTGCAAACTTTTCTGACAAGGAATTTATATTTTCTTCTTTATCACTAATAAAGTTTCAAACAGCAGTGAAGCAAGAAAACGTCTTTGTGAGATCCCAACTGAATTGTTTCCATTGGATAACTATTCCCCATATGAATTACGTTTTGAGATATCAGCTGGCTATTTTTTAATCCATTGAATGTGATACATTGATTTTTATATAATGCTAAGCTAAAACAAATTTCACACTTTGAGGCTATTTACATACAGAGAAAATGTTATGCGACATTAAGTTCTTTTCCAAATGCAAACTTAACTATATATAGTGCCTTTATAATGGGCTTGGCAGATAAAGAAATCTAATCTATTGTATGTCCTGTACTACAGCAGTAGTTGAAACAAACCTAATGGCGTGTAATGTATTTTTCAATGATTTAATGGCTGTTGATCTCCTGATAGAGGAAAAGCTCCTGAAAGACTGTTAAATGGAAGGTTGTACAATTAGATTTGAATGCACTCAAAGTATTTTGACCTATGTTTTTAATGCGAATTTTCACCCCCACTAGGTTCCAAGCGTTCCTCTCATAGCAATGCTTATTTCTATGGTTTCTTCAAGAATAAGCGGATCGTTCTGTTTGATACCCTCCTGGAAGATTACTCTGCACTGAACAAAGAACAACCAGATGGAGAAAATGGGGAAGAAGATGAAACAAAGTCCAAAGTCCAAGTGAGCTTCGCTTTTGTTCCCATCGTGGTGTTTGTCTTTATCCCTCAGAGAGATTCTCTCTTATATCTTCTCCATATTCTCTTGGAGGACTGTGAAACTGAAAATAAAACTTGAAGCATTTAAAACTTGATTACTGCATTATTAAAAAAAATCCGACACAGTGGTACAAATGCACTTTCCAAGGTTGTGGATGGGTGCAACATCAGGAGCTCAAAAATCTTGGCTAGAGGTTCCTAAAAAATCTCTGGAGAGCTCTTCTGGCCTCTCTTTTCTACCTCAAAAGTTCTGTGTGCTAGTTTCCTATGCCATTTCTTGTCTCAGGCTTTGGTACATCTTTCACCTGTAGCTGTGTTCAGCTAGAGACCTGATAAACTTTACTTTTCTCCCCATTCAAAAATCTTTTCCAGGCAGTCAGCAGCATGTTTTCCTATTCAGTCCTGAGAGACAGGCAAAAAGATACCTGACTCCAATCCAGGAAGGTCCTTCATGGGGCAGAGTGGAGGAGTAGGTTGGTCTCCTAGGCTCTTCTACAGTTGAACTTTGGGGCCAGAAACAGACTTGTTCCGCAGAACAAAGTCTGCATCTTGAGACAGTCTGGATAGCAAATTAAATCCACCAAACTGAATTTGTAAAACCCACTTGAACCAAAAAAGTGGACTTCAGTCAGCCCCAGTTGCTTGTTATATGGGTTTTAGAGAAATAGTTCATGCTTGAACTGTTTGGAAGAACACATTTAAATGCTTCCACATGTGTTCCTCAGTAGTATAAGCAAAATTATTTTACAACGACTGATTGCACAGTGATTGCACTTTCTCTATCATCCTGTCTGTTAGTTGGGACAGTGGGCTCAAGTTCTGCTAGCAGAGAGAGGACAGGATAAAACAACCTAGGACATTCTCACCAGTATAAAGGTAGCTGGCTCAAAAGAGTTTATTCCAACCAGCAGACAGCTCATTCTCGGTTCACCTGAACAAAAGTTTTCCTCAGTCTTTTCTTTTTGCTTCTGTTCTATCTGTGAAGCATTCAGCGTAGGACAGTCCACCACCTCTGTTTGTCCTGCTTCCTTCTAGAAAATGTCTCCTGGTTTTCTATAGCTCATTTTGATGTCTCTTTGCCTGGAAGCTGGAAATTTTTATTTTACTGGTATTTAAAGGCCCCCAGACATAGCCAATAAAGCTCAATAGTTATTTATTATATTTTTAATTTATCTGATTTGGCTGTATTCTATGTAGCAGTGTTATGAAAGTTCGGCATAAAAGTGCATATATACTGATAGTATAAAGATAACCACCTATTGTTAAATAAGACTCTGTATTATTATTCAAAAGTTTGTAGCTTCATTGATGGCTAATAGGTCCAGTAAATGGTTTTTTGAGTCCAGCTCTTATGAGTGAATCCCTATAAAAAAAAGAATATTAGAAGAGGTTAGCTTTTACAGGCGGTCCCTGGGTAACGTGGATCCGACTTACGTCGGCTCCCTACTTACGAACGGGGCTTTTCTCGCCGCGGAGGACGCGGGCGGCAGGACCGCCGAGACACGCCGCAGTCCGCCACCCGCGTCCTCCGCGGCGAGAAAAGCTGCTCCGCGTCTCCCTGGTCTGCTGGGGGGGGGGGTCCGTGGAGCAAAGCCACGGAGGATGCAGGCGGCTTTGGGTCGGCGCGTCTCAGCGGTCCCACCGCCCGCGTCTCTCTGGTCTGCTGGGGGGGGGGGCAGCTAGTGCGCGCCTCCCCCAACAGACCAGACTTTTCTCGCCGCTGGTCAGTTTCAGCAGCGGCTGAATCAGGACACCTGGGGTAGAGCAGCTGGGGGGCTGCCAGGTTGGTCCCACAGCACCGAGGTGCGGCGCTACTGGACCAACCCAGCAGCACCCCAGCTGCTCTGCCCCAAGCATCCCCAAGTCAGCCACTGCTGAAACTGACCAGCAGCTGACCACAGGAAGCCCGAGGCAGAGCTGCTCTGCCCCGGGCTTCCTGGAATCAGCCAGGGTATGTCTACGCTACAAAGTTAGTTCGAACTAACGGACGTTAGTTCGAACTAACTTTAATAGGCGCTACACTAGCGCTCCGCTAGTTCAAATTTGAATCGAACTAGCGGAGCGCTTAGTTCGAACTAGGTAAACCTCATTTTACGAGGATTAAGCCTAGTTCGAACTAGCTAGTTCGAATTAAGGGGTGTGTAGCCCCTTAATTCGAACTAGTGGGAGGCTAGCCCTCCCCAGGTTTCCCTGGTGGCCACTCTGGCCAACACCAGGGAAACTCTATGCCCCCCTCCCGGCCCCGGACCCCTTAAAGGGGCACGGGCTGGCTACGGTGCCCGTGCCAGGTGCAAGCCTGCCAGCACCCAGCCAGCAGACCCTGCACCTGGCACAGCACAGAGCCACCCACCCGATGTCCCCCAGCCCACCCCCTCTTCCCGGGACCAGGCTGGCGGCTCCCGGGAGCTTGCCCTGGACCGCAAGAGGCGCGCACCTTCCTGGGCTAGTACGGACATCGTGGACCTTGTCCACGATCTCCGCACTAGGCACAGGAAAGTGGCCGTCTAGGGCAGGAGAGCTGCCAGCCTGGCCACCCAGGAGCAGGTGTGCATGAAAATCAAGGGGGTCCACTGAGACCCCCGACCCTGAGCCCTGAGCTTACAATGGCCGTCCTGGGTCAGACCAAAGGTCCATCTAGCCCAGTAGCCTGTCTGCTGACAGCGGCCAACCCTAGGGACCCTGGAGGGGATGGACCGAAGACCGTGACCAAGCCATTTGTCTCGTGCCATCCCTCTCCAGCCTTCCACAAACTTTGGGCAGGGACACCACTCCTACCCCCTGGCTAAGACCACTCCATGGACCCAACCTCCATGACTTGATCTCACTTCCCTTTAAACTCTGTTCTAGTTGTGGCCTTCACAGCCTCCTGCAGCAAGGAGTTCCGCAGGTTAACTATTTGCTTTGGGAAGAAGAACAACTTTCTCTTACTAGTTTCAAGCCTGCTACCCATTCCTTTCCTTTGGTGTCCTCTAGTCCTTCTTTATGGGAACTCAGGAAGAACTTTTCTGAATGCACCGTCTCCACCCAACCCCTGCTTTTAGAGACTTCTGTCCTGTCCCCCCTCCGTCTCCTCTTTTCTAAGCTGAACAGTCCCAGTCTCTGTAGCCTTTCTTCATCTGGGACCTGTTCCCAACCCCTGATCATGTTAGTTGCCCTCCCTTCTCCCAGCCTTTCTCTTCCCCTCTCCCACCTCCTTTTCCCAGTCTCCCCCCAGTTTTGTTCAATAAAGACAGAGTCAATGTTGGAAGAAATGTTATCTTTATTTTGTACATCAATAAGAAGGGGGGCTAGGGAAGGGTAAGTGGAAGGAGGTGAGGGAGGAATGGGGTACGAGTCCCCGATGGGGAGGACTGGGCTGGCTCTGCGGGCTTCTGGGGGTGGAAGCTCTCCTGCAGCCCCCCAATTACCCCCTCTCCCCAGATGGCAGCCTGCGGCAAGTGCAGCCGGGCTGATGGCCGAGTGGTGTGATGTGCCCAGTGTGGGTACTCCGGGCACTCCAAGCCAGGACTGCTTTGCAAGCGGGGCACCCCTGAGAACTGTCTGTCCGGGGTGGGGGTCGGGACCCTTTAAGCGCAGCCCTCGGCTAGCCTGAGACAGCATCTCCATGCTCTAAGTCCTCCTCTGATGCCCTGCCGGCACTGCTTCCAGCCATCCTTAAGCCCTGTTCAGAGTCCACTCAATGTGGACTTGCTAGTTCGAATTAGCAAAACGCTAATTCGAACTAGTTTTTAGTTCTAGATGCGTTAGTTCGAATTAGCTTAGTTCGAATTAACTAATTCGAACTAAGTTAGTTCGAACTAGCGCTGTAGTGTAGACGTACCCCCACTGATCAGTTTCAGCAGCAGCTGACTTGGGGACAGCTGGGGTGCTGCCGGGTTGGTCCCGCCGCGCCAAAGGTCGGCGCTACCAGACCAACCCAGCAGCACTCCAGCTGCTCTGCCCCAGGCATGTCCGATTCAGCCGCTGCTGGTCAGTTTCAACAGTGGCTGAATCTGGACGCCTGGGACAGAGCAGCTGGGGCGCTGCCGGGTTGGTCCCCACAGCGCCGCACCTCAGCGCTGCCGGGACCAACCTGGCAGCACCCCAGCTGCTCTACCCCAGGTGTCCTGAAGTCAGCTGCTTCTGAAACTGATCAGCGGCTGATTCCAGGAAGCCCGGGGCAAAGCAGCTCTGCCTCAGGCTTTCTGTAGTCAGCCGCTGGTCAGTTTCAGCAGCGGCTGAATCGGGGACACCTGGGGTACAATATGTACCAGTTCCGACTTACATATACATTCAACTTAAGAACAAACCTACAGTCCCTATCTTGTATGTAACTCGGGGACTGCCTGTACTTGTATTCCTAGGCTTGGAGGAGGAAAATAATTGCTTTCTGGGCTGGCATGCTATAGGGTTTGGAAAAAACAAATTAACAGGAAAGAAAATGGTTACTCATGTTGTGAGATGTTTGAAAATTTTCTCTTTTTTTGCACAGAGTAAAAAGCAAGGATGTAAAAATGAAGAGGTTTTGGCAGTGCTTGGCCATGAACTGGGTCACTGGAAGCTCGGTCATACTATCAAAAATATTGTCATCAGCCAGGTAAATAGTAGTAGATTTTGTGGTATTCCTTAAGCATTTTTTTCAATTACAGTGTTCAGCAATTCAAAATGGTTCACACATAATCATGCTGCCTGCAGCAATTGAACTATTGAGGAACGGGAAGTCTGTGGCATTCCATGGGCCATTCAGCTTTCCTTTGCAGCTATTTGGGAATGGTATCGCAAGTACCCAAGTCATTTTACTCTTGCCTACTTTGTCTGGTTCCATTTCTTTTTTAAAGGCATTGTTTCGGGAGAGCCTGAGCGGGGGGAGTGGTAGTCATGCATACTGGAACGCGGCTTGCTTTCCTTCCTATTCCCCGACGATTAAGGAGTGAGGGGAAAGTACGTGGCTTCTGTATACATTTCTCACTCCTGGTTGATGAAAGGAGGGAGCAGAGGAGTAATTCATGGAACCCAAGTGTACTCTCCTCACTCCCTTATCAGGAACAGGAAGAAAAGTAAGCCGCATCCCAGAACACGTAGCTGCTGCCTCTTCCTGCCTTCCCAAATTGGTGCCCTTGTTCTTTCTGAATCTGAAGCAGTATTGATGCCTGTCTGCAATTCACACCAAGGGTTCTGCATCCTGTATGCAACTCTACTGCCCACCACATCCAGTCACATCTTCAGGGAACCTTAGTACAGTCTGAACAAAGAGAGACAACATCCCTTCCTTTAGGCCTTCTCTTTCTATAAAACATCCTCTATACCCTCAAGTTTCATCTTTTCTCATGCTCCCAAATCATTCCTTGTCTACTTCTTTTTGCAATTCTTGCTCCCTAAGTGGGGGGTGCATTATGACTTTCCCATTATGCTTTAGTAGAAGGGTGCTCTATGCCTTTGTACTTGGGGAGCAGAGCACTTCCCCAAGGTCCCCGCATGACTCGAGACTGCAATAAAAGGGCACCCCAACATTCTGAAGTGAGATCTGACAAAATCAGTTTACTCGTGCAATCCAGTCTGAACAGTGCACAAAAGCTAGGAAAATATTCCCCAAATCTCTCTTGCACTTCAGTGTATCTAGAACTGTGATTACCAACCCATCAATCACGATCGACTGATCGATCAGGAGGGCTCGACCAGTTGATTGCGAGGCGTTCAGGGGCCCCCCCATTTCCTCCCAAACCCAAGAAGCCCCACTACCTATTTCCAGCAACAATGGAGGTAGTGCCAGCTTCCGGCAGCTGCACGCCACCTCTGGGGTTTCAGGAAGTGCGCTGGCTGCTCCCTCTCCCCCAAACAGCCGGTGCGGTACCAAACCCAGGTCTGTGGCATGCCAGGGACTTGCTGCACGGAGGGGGCAAAGGAGGTAGCAGTCCCCAGAGGAGGCGCGTGCTGGGGCTTCCCTCTGCGGGGGGGAGGGGCAGTCCCCAGAGGAGGCGCACGCCAGGGCTTCCCTTCTCTGCGGGGGGAGAGGGCAGGAGTCCCAGGGAGAGGTGCATGCTGGGGACCCCCGCTCCCCACTGGCAATCTGTCCCCTTCCCCAGTACCATGTCCCCTGCTCCCACCAGAACAGTTGGGGCCACATTAGTGAGGCTTGGGGGCGGGGGTTGGAGGAGTTATTTTTTTGCATCTCACTTGTGTGGCCCCAACTGACTTTTCTGAGAGTCAGTGACCCCTGACTCAAAACAGATTCTCTGCCCTTCTCATAAATAAAGACTGAAACTTTGCCCCAGATCTGAGCCTATCATACACTGGAACCCCCTTTCCTGCACCCCCACATCTTCAGTCTTCTGCCAAAACACTTCTGCACCATCCACACACCACAAATCTGTGTCCTGAGCCCATCATACTCCCCACCTCCCTGCCCTGAGCCCCTCCCACACCCCAACCCAAACTCCTGCACCCTCACCTCCACAAGCCTGTGGCTTGCTCAGTACCCCAACCCTCCACCTGACCCCAACGCTCTCCAGCCTGGAGCCCCCTCCCCGAGCCAGCATCCCCTTCTCCTCCTCCTCCTGCATCCAAATTCCCTCCCAGAGCTTGCACCTCTCACTCCTTCCCACACTCAAATCCCTCATTCCCATCCCAGAGCCTGTACCTCCTGTCTCAACTCACTGGGGGTACGGCTGGACTGCAGGAGTTTTTCTGGGATTCCAGAGATATCCCGGAAAATCTCTTCCGTGTTCAGGGACGCGTTTGTTCTTCTGCTTTTTTTAGCAGAAGAGCAAGCATGCTCTTTTGGTAACCCCTGTATTCCTCGTTCCACGAGGAATAAGGGGGCTCCCGAAAGAAGGGGGTTTTTCTGACATTTGGCCCAGTTTAGATAGGCCTAATGTTGGAAAAACCTCTTCCTACAGAAGAATTGAAAAAAACCTGGCCGTGTAGCTATATCCTGAGAGTGTATAAGGGCTGGGGATAGCAAGTGATGGAGAGGAGGAGAACAGAGAGGGTGGGACTTCAAGGAAGGGGTGGAGTCTTGTGGGAAGGATGGGTCGGTAAATCTCAGCTTGTTCTGACATTTAAAAAGTGATCTTGGGCGTAAAAAGGTTGGAGACCCCTGATCTAGAACTTTATTCTAAATTGCTGTTGATTACCAGCATCAGTCTCTTTCGTTCATTTGCTTTTGGTACAGTAATTCCTCGCTTAACACATTTTCAAGATAGCATGATTTATTTTGTAGGGAACCTTTTTCGAACAACACGACCCGTCCCCGCAATAACACGATTTCCCCTACCAACCGGCCGGTCGCCGGCAGCTGAACAGGGCTTCCCCTGCTTCCCTGCAAAGCGGCAGAGGTTCCCCGCTCACCACGCCATTCCCCGGCGACCCCCTCTGGCCTGATGCTTGGCTCCCTTTCCTCTGCCCCCTGCTTGCAGCCGGTGGCTGGGTTTCCGCAGCTGGCCAGTTGCCGGCAGCTGTACGAGGCTTTCCCCTGCCTCCGGAGGTTCACCGTTCCCTGCGCCATTCCGCAACGGCCACGACCTCTGGGGATGCTTCTTTCCCTCTCCTCCCCCTGCCCCATTTACAGCTGGCGGCTGGGTTTCCCAAGCTGGCCGGTCGCTGGCAGCTGCGCGGGGCTTCCCCTGCCTCCTTACAAAGTGGCAGAGGTTCTCCGCTCATCGCGCCGTTCCCTGGCGACCCCTCCTCGCCGGACGCAAGGCATCTGGCCAGAGGCGGTCGCCAGGGAACGGCGTGGCAAAGCGGTGAACCTCTGCCGCTTTGCAGGGAGGCAGGGGAAGCTCCGCACAGCTGTCAGCGACTGGCCAGGTGGGGAAACCCAGCTGCAAGCCCCCTCCCCTGTCCTTCCCTTCCCTTCTCCAGAGCCAAACACCTCCCCTCCCTGCTATAACCCAGTCCCCTTTCTCCCCCAACCTTATGTCCCGGTCCCAGCTGCTAACAAGTGCAGACTCGAGCTGCAAGCGCATGTGCACTTGAAACACAACCCCCACCTTTTCCATCATTTTCAATGGGAAAATTGACCCCGCATAACAAGTTTTCACTTAGCACAATCATTTTCTGAAATGTATCTACCATGTTAAATGAGGAATTACTGTACTGTAATATCTTAGAAGATCCTAGCCATTGTCTTGAGTTCTATTCCCAATGTCCTCAAATCCTCCCTCCACTGGTTCTCCCATTTCACTGCATTAAGTTCAAACTTCTTGACCTCCTCTTCAAGAGTCTTCACAAATCTGTCTCTCCCTACGTCTTCTCCACTTTTTTTTTTTCTAATGAGCCCCTTACCTCTTCTCCTATGTCAGTTTTTCATGGAAACATTTGTGTGCCTTTGACATGCTGCCTATTACACACACACCACCTATTTTTAATAGATCTGTAAAGTTACTACAGAATCTTGCTTCTGAATTTTTCAAAAGAACTGCCTCTATTGCCATCATGCCTATATAAAGTCAGCCTAGTTGTTGGCAGAGAGGGATAATGGACAGACTTTATTCATAAACACAGAAAATTACGTTAAAAGAACATTATTAGGGTGGCACAGTCACATACTTGAAAGTTAGGAAATGTCAGAACTGAGTTGCCTTTAAGACCTTAATTTGGTATCTCATACATGATCACATGCTACCTTCTCAGCAGGACACTTGCTACTGAGCACCTCTCTAAGCAGCATTTAAGCAATAAACTTGTGACTAGGTGAATGGCTGATATTAATGGGGAATATTCTGCGCGAGAAAAGAAACAAATAGCCCAGGAGCGGATGGGGTAAAAGTAACTGCTTTATTGCCTACACACGTTTACCTCAGACATTCAACACAATGTCCAAGTGACCACAATCTGGCATTAGTCAGACACTTTTATCTATTTTAGTATGTTTCTTCTCTAACATTCTGTTTCCTCTCTTTCTAGATGAATTCGTTTCTCTGCTTCTTTTTGTTTGCAGTATTAATCGGTCAGAGAGAACTCTTTGCTGCATTTGGTTTCTATGAGACTCAGCCCACCCTAATTGGCCTGATGATTATTTTCCAATTCATTTTTTCACCGTATAATGAGGTAAAATTATGGCTTTCTGTTATGGCTTTTTAAAAAGATATACATTTGAACATCATACTGGTTTTTTCATAATCATTTTGCTTATATTGTTATTTCAGGGAATAGTTTGAGGTTTCTGATGAATCATAGAACCTTAGAGCTGGAAGAGACCTCAGAAGGTCGTCAAGTCCAGCCCCCTGCTCTAGGCAGGACCAGTCCCAACAAAATCCACCCAGCCAGGGCTTTGTCAAGCCGAGACTTAAAACACCTCTAGTGATGGAGACTCCACTACTTCCCTAGGTAACCCATCCCAGTGCTTCATCTCTCTCCTAGTGAAATAGTTTTTCCTAATATCCAACCTGGACCTCTCCCACCACAAGCCTCCTGGCCGCCGTGCATGTGCCTGCACTCACTCTCCCAATAAGGAGACCATTGCTCCTTATTCTACCATCTGTCACTACTGAAAACAGCCTTTCTCCATCTTCTTTGGAACCTCCCTTCAGGAAGTTGAAGGCTGCTATCAAATCCCCCCTCACTCTTTGCTTCCTGCGGACTAAACAGATCCAACTCCCTCAGCCTCTCCTCGTAGGTCATATGCTCCAGCCCCCTAATCATTTTGGTTGCCCTCCGCTGGACCCTTTCCAATGCATCCACATCCTTTTTGTAGTGGGGGGCCCAGAACTGGACACAATACTCCAGATGTGGCCTCACCAGAGCCGAATAAAGGGGAATAATGACATCTCTGGATCTGCTGGCAATGCTCCTCTTAATACAACCTAATATGCCATTAGCCTTCTTGGCTACAAGGACACACTGTTGACTCATATCCAGCTTCTCATCCACTGTAACCCCCAGGTCCTTTTCTGCAGAACTACTACTTAGCTGGTTGGTCCCCAGCCTGTAACAATACTTGGGATTCTTCTGTCCCAAGTGCAGGACTCTGCACTTGTCCTTGTTGAATCTCTTGTGGCCCAATCCTCCAATTTGTCTAAGTCACTCTGGACCCTATCTCTGCCCTCAAGCGTATCTACCTCTCCCCCTAGCTTAGTGTCATCCACAAACTTGCTAAGGGTGCAATCCATCCCCTCATCCAGGTCATTAATAAATATGTTGAACAAAACCGGTCCGAGAACCGAACCTTGGGGCACTCCACTAGAAACCGACCGCCATCCTGACACCGAGTCATTGATCACTACCTGCTGGGCCCGTCCTTCTAGCCAGCTTTCTATCCATTTTACCGTTCATTTATCCAATCCACATTCCCTTAACTTGCTTGACTAGATTGTTGTTTCTCTTTGATTTTGTCGAGCTAATGTAAGGATGTAAGCAACTAGTCAACTATCTGATAAGCATAAGCTTACTTGATAGTTGAGTAGTGACTCAACCAGTCGCTTCCCCCCCTTGCTGTTTCTATCAGAGGCAGCAGGGGAGAGGAGGAGGGAGCAGGAGCCAGAGCTAGGGTAAGCTGGCTCAAAAGCCGGATTCCTCCAGCACCATCTCCACGGGAGGCCAAGGCATAGCGGAGGACCGGGCCGTGAGCCAGGAATTGGCTGTTCCAGTTCGCAACTGGTCCTCCCCGCTGTACTTCAGCGATTTAAATGTATTAAGAACCTGGCAGCTCTTAATACATTTTTAAAAGGCAGAGCTGCACCGGGGTTATTTGATAAAACATGTCTGCTCTATAATGACCTAGAGTCTACTCCCAACAGTGGGTGAAGAGGCCTTGTGCATCCTCTGTTAACTTATTTTTAAAATTAATATTTGACTGTCTTCTATGGTTAGAGTGTAAGGTTTTCAGTTGTTAAGGCTATGAAGTGCACTGAAATATTAACAGTTCATAGGAGAGGCGAGATTTGAACTTGTCTGCTAATTTCAAAATCAATGTAGGGAAACTAGGTTACTTGGTTGAGAACTCTCCTGAAAAATGTAGGCAGCTAGATTTTATACCATTTTAATCTCTTTTCCCCTACAGGTTCTCTCCTTTTGCTTGACAGTGTTGAGCCGACGATTTGAGTTTCAAGCTGATGCATTTGCCAAGGAGCTTGGAAAGGCTAATGATCTATACTCTGCTCTGATCAAATTAAACAAAGATAATTTGGGATTTCCTGTTTCTGACTGGATATTTTCAATGTGGCATTATTCCCACCCTCCTCTGTTAGAAAGACTTCAAGCCTTGAAAGAAGCAAAGCAAGACTGACTGGAATATCATTGTTGGTTCAGAAACAGTGCTTCTATCTCAGAAGCAAAATTCAGAGTTGTTTTTTGATTTTTCCAAATAATTCTTCCAGTGTGTCCTGATCTGAATGCAGTTAGTAAATTATTAAATTTACTAAACTGAGTTTTTAAGAAAATAATTTGTGGGACTAAATTTGAAAAATGTGTTGTAAAAGGTGTTTCTTGTTCACTAAATGTTATCTTTAAATGGCAGAACAGATTTTGAGGGAAAACATTTCCTCTCATCCCCAGAAGCAAACATCTCACGAGTATGTATAAATTTTGATTGTGGCTTTTGAAATTTTGATAATTTTTTGGCTTTTTGTAAAGTAGGTTTTCACTTGCATCAATTAGATTGACAGCACCTCAGCCCAGTGCTCCTAATTCAGAGTAAAGGTTTGGGTGATTTAGCTCCTCATGTGAGAAATGCTTATGCTAGCTAATTACTGTTCATTTGTATTTAACAAGTGGTTGTATTGGATAGAAGGTGCGCCCTTTCCTTGAACTCAAATTCTTGTTTGCAGTGGATGAAAAAGCTACTTTCATAGGTATAATAAAACTGCCTCTTCTTTTAATCGAAGAATCACAATAAATTCCATCTCCAGAATATGTTTGATCATTCTTGAAGTCATAACTTGTGCACTGTACCTCTACTGGGGTTTGAAATCAGCTCTTCACTCTTCATTGGGTCTGTGGTCGATGAAGAGGCTACAGAGAGGGAGCAAGAAGTTCCACAGAAGGGAAAAAAGCTGCTAATTCTTTGTCATACCTGTGTCCCCATCTCCTGAAATTCTTGCTACTTCCAAAGAGTGGCAGCTGCTAATAAAATTGGAAATTCTGGGTCAGACCAATGATCCATCTGGCCCAGTAGCCTGTATTCCAATAGTGGCCAGTGCCAGATGTTTCAGAGGGAATGAACAGAACAGGACAATTGAATTACCCATTCCTTGCTGCCCAATCCTAGCATTTGTCAGTCAGAGGCTAAGGAATATGTAGAGCATGGGATTGTCCTCTTGGCCATCTTGGCTAATAGCCATTAATGGACTAATTTTCCAACACATTTTCTAAGTCATTTTTAACACCCACTTATACTTCTGGCCTTCACAACATCTCCTAGCAATGATTTTGCTAGATTGACTATGTGTTACATAAATAAGTACTTCCTTGTGTTTGTTTTAAAGCCTATTACCTATTAATTTTCTGGTAACTGCAGTTCTTGTGTTATGTAAAAGAATAAATAATACTTCCTTATTTACTTTTCCAAGCTGAACTGTATTTTAATGTCTTTTCATGTGGAAGTTGTTCCATAGTTCTAATCATCTTTTTCATTTCTAATGTATCATTTATGAGATGACTAGGGATGAGAATTACCAGATTTTCTCATTACTCTGGGGTATGCTCATTTATTAGGGTTACTCTTGTTGGGGGGAGGTTAATAATTGTGTCCATGTGCTGCTTGTGCTCTCATATGGAGCTGAATTTTCCCTGCTGACAATTCCTCCTCCCAATGGAGTTCTCCTGCAGGAACTATGTTCCTCAGGATCGGGTTCTTTCCACCTTAGAGAAACACGAACGCTCACACCCGCTAACAGAGCATGTCTGAGAGGACTGATTAATCAGCACTCACAAACTGACCCCTTATATGTTCCTGGATTCAGCAGGCTGGGTTTAATAGCAATGCCACACTGTAACCTCATGTGCCTTTGGACTCAGTGGGCTGGATTTAACAATACTTTAAGCTGCCATCCTCATATGCGCCCAGGTTCAGCACCTCCCTGTCCCCACTTTCACACTACAATCATTCATTGGTAAGCCATGTGAAAAGCAAACCCCACAGCATTTTTGGGCACTACAGGGATCTTTAGCTTGGGTACAAGAAGCGTTGCAGAGAATCGGGAAGCCAAAACAGCACTCCTGAGGAAGAGTGAGTGAGAGAGAGAGAAGCAACCAGCTTAACAATGAAAGTTATTTATTTCTGGCTAGTGAATATATATATGTATGAGGAGCCAGACACACAAAACAGTTATGATCATCTTCAACACTTGTACTCTGCGTGGAGCATAGGTCATCTACAAGTCTCCTCCACTTCACTCTGTCTTGAGACAAAACTTCTAGCTGACTCCAGGAGTACCCCAGTTTTTGTCCTTCAGTCTCAGTAGATCTTCTCCACGTTGTCCAAGGTCCTCTTCTTTTGCATTTTCCTTGCGGGTTCCATGTGAGAGCTTGGCGGACTATGCTGGATGATGGTTTTCTGAGAGGGGGGCCTAATCATCCCCACTTTCTTGATTTGAACATCAAGCGGTTCTTGTCTTGCTCTATTCCAAAGCTCCTCATTTGTGATATTAAATCTAAATTGAAACTGATTACAAAGTTTATGGCTAGCAAACCATGTAACAATCTACATAGGACAGGGTCAGGAGACTATGCTTAGAGAGAGCTAGTGGGGGGCAGGGGAAGAGAGAACTCACCACTCCGTGGAGCTTGCTTTGATCACTGTTCCCAGATGGTGATGGTAGCCAGGAATCTGGAAGGCAGGAGACAAGCAGAGCAGAGCCCCCAGCATGATCAGACAGGAGATGAAGACGTCTCAATGGATCTGATGTAATTTAAATCCAGGTATTAGAACAGTTTTTCTTGGGCAAGGGTAGGCATTTTTATAGGGACAGGACAATAGTTCAAGGAGAACACTGGATTTGTTTATGGGTAAACAGAAGAGAGACAATAGAGACTGATCACACCTGGCTATGGGTGATGTTCCTTGAAGGAGCTCACAATGCAACTAGGTAGTTTCAGTATTTTGGATGTCAATAGGATCCATTACTAGAATTGGTCTGATAATGATGAATTTGGGTGTGAGCAGGCCTGGATTCACAGAGCTGGTAGTAACAGAATGTATACCAGAGTACGTGGCTAACTGATGATTCTGGGCTCATTTGCCTCCTCACTCCCTCTGATACAGAGGCAGCAATGCAGGAGGGGCCAGTATGTGTGGGGAGCCGGCTTTTAAGCCAAGCCAGCTCTCCATGAGCACTGGCTCCTGCCTCCCTCTGCCAGCTGCATGTAAACATGTAAGTGATGAAAATTGCAGCAGGTGCACGTTTGTAAAAATAAACATTTTAATATCCCTAGAGATGACCAGAACTGCGCACTTCAAGGTATGATCGTGTCATGGATTAATATAGTGGCAATAAGATATTTTCTGTTTTGTATCTGTCCCTATTCTAATGTATCCTAACTTGGTTAGCTTTTTTGACTGTTGCACATTATTTCAAAAGAATTATCCAACATGACTCCAAGGTCTCTTTCTGTAGTGGTAATAGTTAACTAGGGGGTAGTGTCCCGGCTGGCTGTGTTTGCTAATCTCCCTATTTTGGGGGTAAGCAAGTCTGGCTGTCCCCTGGGTGGCCACACCAGTCCTGGCCTCTCAGCACCCCCAACCACCTGGGAGAGGGGAAGGCTGGGGCCACACCAGACCCAGCCGCTGGGGAGGGCCCTGGTTACAGCCCTGACCTATTTCCCCTCCCCAGCCTTCTCCTCCCAGCCCCTCCAATTCCTGGCCTCTTGGGGGGCCCCAGCCAGCCCTAGCCTCTCATCCCCCCCATTTTCCCCCTGGCCTCTCATCCCCCCTGCAGCCGCAGCTAGCCCTGGCCTCTTCTCCCCCCACACTCCCGCATTCCTTCCTTCCTGGGCTGCAGCCAGCCTCTTGGCCCCCGGGGCTGAGCCAGGGGGCAGCAGTAACGGCTCCTTACTGCGCTGAGGGCCCTAATGCTCTGGGACCCAGCGGGAAACTACTGCGACCAGTACTGTTCAACATATTCAGAAATGATTTGGAACAAGTGTGGGAACAAAATTTGCTCAAAACTACTCAAAATAGTTAAGTCAAAGGCAGCCAGTGAAGTTACAGAGAGAGATCACAAAACTGGATGACTGGGCAACAAAATGGCAGATGAAATTCAACGTTGACAAATGCAAACCAGAACACACAGCCTCCAACGAATTATGGGATCTAACACTCTATATTAAAAAAGGTTTTTCCTGCAGGGCAATCAAGTGATATCATCATGTCATTCTACCTCCTCCCCACAAGATTAACATGACAGCCCTGGCTTCCTGTGGGAGAGTGGGGAGAGGAGAAAACCCCAAGGCTCCAAGTCAGAGGCAGCTTGTGGAAAAGAGTGCTTGTACTACTGTGGGGAGGGCCAAGGGCCTCCTCCCCTCTGCTGAGCATGCTTCTCTACAAGCTGCCTCAGGGTTTCTCCTCTCCCCACTCCTCCACAGAAAGCTGGTGCTGGCAGGGAGAGCTCCAGGCAAGTGGCAGCCCCAGTGTGCCTGGCCCGAGCAGCCAGAAGCAGCGGTTCCCCGCTGGGTCCCAGAGTGTCAGGCCCCCCAGCACAGTGAGGAGCTGCTGCTGGTGCCCCCTGATCCTCCTTGTGAGCAGGGAGCTCAAGGTTGTGGGAGTAGAACCCTGAGCCATGGCCGCCTCTTCCCCTCCTGGGGACTCTCAGGCTGCGGGGAGAGGCGACATAGTGATGTGATGATGTCACACTGTCGCCCTGTAGGAAAAACTCTCTTTAATATATAAAGTGATTTAGATCCTATTATTTGTTGGAGGTTACGTGTTCCAGTTTGCATTTGTCAACATAGAATTTCATCTGCCATTTTGTTTTCCAGTTTTGTAATATCTCTTTGTAACTTCACTGTCTGCCTTTGACTTAACTATTTTGAGTAGTGCTGTATCTGCAAAGTTTGTTCCCACACTTGTTCCAGATCATTTCTGAATATTTTGACCGGCACTGGTCACAGTACAGATCCTTAGGGACCCCCTTCATTGTGAAAACTAACCATTTTAGTCTCACCCTTTCTCTCCTGTCTTTTAGCATTACTAATCCATGACAGGACCTTCCCTCTTATCCTATGTCTAATTACTTTTGCTTAAAAGACTTCGGGATCACCTTTCTCCAAATGCTTCGTCCTCCAAGAACGTTAGAGTGGTGTGGCACTATTACTCTTTATAAAAGCTGTATTGATCATCCCCCAACATACCATGTTCATCAATATGTTCAGTTATATTATTGTTTATCGTACTTTCAACCAATTTGCTTGGTACTGAAGTTAGGCTTACTGGGATATGACTGCCACAATCGGTTTTGGGGTCTTTTAAAAAATCAGTGTTACATTTGCTTTTTTGCCAGTCATCTGGCACAGGCAGATTGAAGTGATAGGTTATATATCATGTGATGAAGCGTGCTCCAGCCCATGAAAACTTATGTCCAAATAAATGTGTTAGTCTTAACAACAAGAAGTCCTGTGGCACCTTATATAAACTACAGTAGTTTAGCAGTTTCATATCTGAGTACATTCAGAAGCTTCAGGGGGTAGCTGAGTTATCCTGTACACACTAAACGTAAAAAACAACAAATGGTCTAGTAGCACTTTATAGACTAACAAAACATGGTTATCATGAGCTTTCGTGGGTACAGCCCACTTCTTCAGAAGACCAGAGTTTTGAGTTTAGGATGTACAGACTCAAAATAAATAGGGGAGAAGGGAGCAGAAGAAGGAGGGGGGAGGGTCGGGAAACAAGGATCAGAGGCGACGAGGAGTCCTGTGGCACCTTATAGACTAACTGAAGTGTTGGAGCATAAGCTTTCGTGGGCAAAGACCCACTTTGTCAGATGCATGTAGTGGAAATTTCCAGAGGCAGGTATAAATATGCAGGCCAGGATCAGGCTGGAGATGAGGAGGTGGATCCAATCAAGGAGGATGAGGCCCACTTCTAGCAGCTGATCTGGAGGTGTGAATTCCAAGAGAGCAGAAGCCCTCTGTTCCGATGCTTTACTGTAAATTTATTTGCGCAAGAATGTGCGTGCAGTATAGACACTCTGCAAGTTTTTGTACAAGCATAGGCGTTCTTGCAGAAGAAGCCCGCAGTGTAGATGTAGCCAAAAAGTTTCAGCATTGTCTTTATGATAAGGGTGACGAACCTGTTTTGAGTCAGGGGGTCACTGACCCACAGAAAATTCAGTGGGGGCCACACAAGTGAGATGCAAAAAAAAAAAAAAACCTCTTCCAAAACCCCCCAAGCCTCACTAATGTGGCCCCAACTGTGCGGGTGGGAGCAGGGGACATGGTACTGGGGAAGGGTGCTAGTGGAGGCAGGGTACAAGTGCCAGTGGGTGCTGGGTCAGGGTGCTGTGGTAGGAGACAGCATGCTAATGGGTGCTGCAGCAGGGGACATGGTGTTGGAGGGGACAGGGTGCTGGTCGGGACAGGTGCCACTGGATGCTGGGACAGGGTGCTGTGGCAGGGGACAGGGTGTTGGGCAGGGAACAGGGTGTTGGTGGGGTCAGGGAACAAGGAGTCCCCATGCTTCCTCCCATGACTTCTACTCCCTCCCTTCCCCCTAGAGAAGGGAAGTCCATGCGCTCCTCCTCCAGGGACTCTTACCCCCTCCCATCCCACTCCACCCCACCCCACCGAGGAGGGACGTCCCAGCGCATGCCTCCTCCGGGGACTCCTACCGCCTCTCCCCTCCACAGGGGAAGGATGTCCCACTTCTTGGGGATGGGAGGAAATGGGGGGGGCCCAAATGCCTCGTGATCAACTGGTCATGCCTTCCTGATCAACCACTCAATTGTGATTAGGGTTGCCAGGTGTCCGGTTTTCTACTGGAAAGTCTGGTATTTGCGCCCTCCATCCAGTAGAAAAATTCAGAAAATACAGGGCATTTTCTGAATTTCCGAACGGAAGCCTGGCAGGGGCAGGGGAGCGACTGGGAGGCGGGCCACGAGTGGCGCTGGGAGCCCTGTGGTCGTGTGGAAAAGTCGGGCGGGATGGGGCAGGGCGGGACGAGGTGGCAGTGGCTGGTCCCCCTCCCAGTTTCTGCACACAACCAGAGGCACCCAGCGCCAATCGCAGCCCCGCCCCGCAGCTGGGAGCCTCTGGTTGCATGCAGAAGCTGGGCAGGAGGAGTGGCCCCCCCAGTCACTCCCTCCGCCCCTGCCCTGCTTCTACTAGCAATTAGAGGGAGTGCCTCCTGGGGGCGCAGCCTGTTGGACTCCAGCTGCGGCCAGTGGCTGAACCCCACACTCCCCCCCTCCAGCGCTGCTTCCCGCACCCCCTTCCTTGAGCTCCCCCCTCTTCCCATCCAGCCCCTCCAGCCCTCAATCCCCCCCAGTTCTGCTTCCCACACCCACTTCCTCCCAGCCAGCCCTGCAGTCCCCGACCCCCCCCCCGCCAGCCCCGCCTCCTGCCCCCCTTCCTCCTGGCCAGCCCCGTGGTCCCCGATCCCCCGCCTTCCGCCCCTCCCTTCCTCCCAGCCAGTCCCACACCCCCCCCCCAGCCACAATCAAGTGTGTCCGCTATTTTGGGGGGGTCTACCTGGTAACCCTAATCATGATCGACGGGTTGGTGATCATGGCCCTAGATTCTGTAATTTTGGCTCCAATTCATGTGATGAAATGGATTTTACCCATGAAAGCTCATGATCTAATAGATTTATAAGGCAGTGGGCAAGCGACCAAGGAGCTTGTGAACAGGTGAGTGCTAACAGGCAGTTTTGAGAGGGAGTTGGGAAGGGCGGGAGGTTCTCTTGCCTTTCTTTTGAAATCCCTTCTCCAGGACAGCAGCGATGGTTGGTGATGGGTCTGCTGTTGTTACCTGCACGGCGTGTGCCATGTTTGTCTTCCTCCCAGAAGAAAGAACGGATTTCATCTGCACGAAGTGCAAGCTGGTCGACATTTTGGAAGAAAAAACTAGAGGACTGGAGGCCCAAGTGTCGACCCTACACTCAATCAGAGAGGATGAAGACTTCCTCGATAGAAGGCAGCGTTTAATCCTTCAAGCACGGCAGGCGGAGGAGCCAGAGAGGGCAGTATGTGACCAAGAAGAGAACTGGCAGCATGTAACTTCTAGAAGGGGAAAGAGGCCAACACGGGAATCCCCCAATGCTATAGAGGTAAGTAATCACTTTCAGGCTCTCTCCACAGGCTCTGCAGTGATGAAAGCTCTGGAAGGGACCTCACAAGGAAGAAACCAGAAGGGAACACCATCTACTGGAAGGCATGGGATGCATAGTCCTAGGGATGGGGGTTCCACGGCCACCCCCCCAAAAGAAAACGACGGGTGGTGGTGGTCGGGGACTCCCTCCTAAGAGGGACTGAGCCATCCCTCTGCCTTCCGGACCTGGAATCTCGAGAGGTGTGCTGCTTACTGGGAGCTCACATTAAGGATGTGACTGAGAGGCTTACCAAGCTGATCAAACCTTCAGATCACTACCCCTTCCTGCTTCTCCACGTGGGAACTAATGATACGGCCAAGAATGACCTTGAGCGGGTTACTGTGGATTATGTAGCCCTGGGAAGAAGGATCCAAGAATTGGGAGCGCAAGTGGTGTTCTCGTCCATCCTCCCTGTTGAAGGGAAAGGACGGGGCAGGGCTCATTGAATTGAGGACGTAAATGCGTGGTTGCACAGGTGGTGTCGCTGAGAGGGCTTTGGTTTCTTCGACCACGGAACTCTGTTCCGGGCACAAGGATTGTTAGGAAGAGATGGGATCCATCTAACGAAGAGAGGAAGGAGCATCTTCGCGGGCAGGCTTGCAAACCTAGTGAGGAGGGCTTTAAACTAGGTTTGTCGGGGGACGGTGACCAAAACCCTGAGGGGAGTGGGAAAGTCGGATACCGGGAAGAAATGCAGAGAGGAAGGAGCAAGAAAGGAGGAGCCCTGTTTCGAATGGAGAAGATAGGGCAATCAACTGGTTACCTGAAGAGTTTGTACACTAATGCGAGAAGCCTGGGCAACAAACAGGAAGAACTGGAGGCCCTGGCCCAGTCCAAGAAATATGATTTAATTGGGATAATAGAGACTTGGTGGGATGACTCGCATGACTGGAGCGCTGTCATGGAAGGGTATAGACTGTTCAGGAAGAACTGGCAAGGGAGAAAAGGAGGAGGAGTTGCACTCTATGTAAGAGAGCACTACGATTGCTCTGAACTCCAGTATAAAGAGGGAGAAAAACCTGTTGAGAGTCTATGGGTTAAGTTTAAAGGAGCAAACAACAGCAGTGATGTTGTGGTTGGTGTTTGCTACAGGCCACCGAATCAGGTGGATGAGGTAGATGAGGCTTCCCTCGGACAACTGAGCGAAGCTTCCAGATCACAGGCCCTGGTTCTCGTGGGGGACTTTAATCACCCTGACATCTGTTGGAACACCAATACGGCAGTACACAGGCAATCCAGGAAGTTTTTGGAGAATGTTGGGGATAACTTCTTGACACAAGTGCTGAAGGATCTGACCAGGGGGCATATGCAGCTTGAGCTTCTGCTCACAAACAGGGAGGAACTAATAGGGGAAGTGGAGGTGGGTGACAACCTGGGAAGCAGTGATCATGAGATGGTAGATTTCAGGATCCTGACCAAAGGAAGAAAAGAGAGTAGTAAAATACACTCCTTGGACTTCAGAAAATCAGATTTTGACTCCCTCAAAGATCTGATGGGCAGCCTCCTCTGGGATGCTAAGATGAAGGGGGAAGGTGTCCAGGACAGCTGGCAGTATTTTAAAGAAGCCTTATTGAAGGCACAGAAAGAAACCATCCCGACGTGTAGCAAGAGAGGCAAACATGGTAGGAGACCGGATTGGCTTACCGGGGTAATCCATGGTGAATTTAAGCACAAAAAGGAAGCTTACAAAAAGTGGAAACTTGGACAAATGACCAGGGAGGAGTTTAAAGGTCTAGCTCGAGAATGCCGGGGGGTTATCAGGAAGGTGAAAGCGCAAATGGAATTGCGACTGGCTAAGGATGTGAAGGATAACAAGAAAGGTTTCTATAGGCATATTAACAAGAAGAAGGTGATCAGAGAGGGTGTGAAGGAGGTAACCTAGTGACAGATGATGTGGGGAAAGCTGAAGTACTCAATGCTTTCTTTGCCTCTGTATTCACGGACAAGGTTGGCTCCTGGACTTGGGCGCTAAGTGATACAAGATGGGATGAAGATGGACAGCCCATAGTGGGTAAAGAACAGGTTAGGAACTATTTAGAAAAGCTAAACGTACACAAATCCATGGGTCCAGACTTAATGCATCCGAGGGTACTGAGGGAGTTGGCAAATGTCATTGAGGAGCCTTTGGCTATTATCTTTGAAAAGTCATGGAGATCGGGAGAAATCCCGGATGATTGGAAAAGGCAAATGTAGTGCCCATCTCCAAAAAAGGCCGGGTTGATTTAGTTGGAATTGGTCCTGCCTAGAGCAGGGGGCTGGACTTGATGACCTTCTGAGGTCTCTTCCAGTTCTATGGTTTTATGATTTATTAGTCTCTAAGGGTATGTCTACAATACCCTCCTAGTTCGAACTAGGAGGGTAATTTAGGCATACCGCACTTGAAAATGAAGCCCGGGATTTGAATTTCCCGGGCTTCATTTGCATAAGCGGGGAGCTGCCATTTTTAAAACCCCGCTGGTTCGAACCCTGTGCAGCGCGGCTACACGGGGCACGAACTAGGTAGTTTGAACTAGGCTTCCTAGTTCGAACTACCATTACTCCTCATTTCACGAGGAGTAATGGTAGTTCGAACTAGGAAGCCTAGTTTGAACTACCTAGTTCGTGCCCCGTGCAGCGCGGCTACACGGGGCACGAACTAGGTAGTTCGTGCCCCGTGTAGCCGCACTGCACGGGGTTCGAACCAGTGGGGTTTTAAAAATGGCGGCTCCCCGCTTATGCAAATGAAGCCCGGGAAATTCAAATCCCGGGCTTCATTTGCAAGTGCAGTATGCCTACATTACCCCGGTAGTTTGAACTAGGAGGGTAGTGTAGACGTACCCTAAGGTGCTACAGGACTGTTTGTTTTTATAGTGAAGGCGTACATTCAGAATGTATTATGTGCTGCAACATGCTCATCACTTTGCTTCTAGTTGGGTAAATTGCTTTTCCAAACCACTTCCTTTAGGTTTAGGAAAACGGGCTGATAACGGGACATTGTGGAATCCACAAGGGATATGATAGAACATTAAGATTAGAAGGGAGCATGCGAATCACATAAGCGACGAGGAGTCCTGTGGCACCTTATAGACTAACAGATTTATTGAAGACTAATGAAGACCCACTTCGTTGGATGCATGTAGTGGAAATTCCAGAGGTAGGTATAAATATACAGGCAAAAGAAAAGAGTACCAATCAAGAGTAAGGCTAGAGATAAAGAGGTCAATTCAGTCAGGGAGGATGAGACCCACTTCTAGCAGCTGATGTGGAGGTGTGAAAATTTAAAGGTAGCCATCCGGCAACAAAAAAACGCCAAGAACAGACTTCAAAAAGAAACTGCTGAGCTACAGTTCATCTGCAAATTTGATACCATCCGTTTAGGATTAAACAAAGACTGTGAATGGCTAGCCAACTACAAAAGCAGTTTCTCCGCTCTTGGTTTTCACAACAACTTCTCGTCGCTTTTGCAGATTCAGACTAACACGGCTATCCCTCTGATACTTAAGAGTCACATAGTCTAACTCCTGCCAAAATACAGGATTTGTGGTCTAACCATCTGAGACAGATGACTATCCAGCCTCCTTTTGTAAGCCTCCAGTGAAGAAGTTTCCAAAACCTCCCTAAGCTTTCTGTTCAATTGTTATACCATTCTTACAAACTACAGACAGACTTCCTAAATGTGATTCATTTACTAATAGTCTCCAACAGCAAGATCATGCCCACTTTCATCCCTTTGTCATGAAAAGGAAATTGATAGCCAGAACTGCCCTCCAATCCACAGCAGATGCAGCTGATACTTCCTCCAGGATCATGGCTATGAGCATCATGATGTGAAAAGTGTCTGGCTTTCATGCTTTTGGTTTTCCCAGGGGAGGTCCAGCAAGAACCTCCCTTTTGATCAATCTCATTTCTTCAATCAGAAGACAGATGAGGATCTCATACTCTAAAAGACTCCAGAGATGCTCTTCACACTTTGGGCATCATATTTTTTTTACCAACAGAGACTCTATGAACCTCCATACAAGTGACAAAAGATGCAAAGAGTCTGTTTTTGCATGCCCTCTACTCCAGGTTTCAACATCTCTGCTCATCCAAAAGGCAAAATATATTTTTGACTGAGCTAGAGCTGCCAGTCACTAAGCCTAACACCTCATGACCTTTTTCCTGCATGTGGCAGAGGAGTATCCTGCCATTCTTCACTGCTGCTTTAAAAACCAGCTCCTCTCATGGACCAGCTGCCTGTTCATCTGTGCTGATAAAGAGGCAGCGGAGTGGGGTAGCGGCAGCCCCTGTCTGGGGTGTGTGTGGCTGTGTACCTGGACATAGTGTGAGCAGGAACTGAGCAAGACTGCCTGCCCGCTCAGCTCATAATACACTTTAAATTCAGAGCCATAGTGGAGGTAGGTCCTAAACCCAGCATGAACAGGACTGAACTGGGCTGCTGGCCATCCTGCTAAAAAATGTACTGGTAACTAGGCATGTAATAGTACAGTCAATTAATTAACAGATAAGCAAAAGCGTATAGGTTAATGCAGTATAGACTACACGCATTTCCCCCCTCCCATAAGTTTTTTTTTTGCAGGCTGGCCAGCAGCCCAACTCAGTCTTGGCTTGTGCCAGTTCTAGGACCTACCCCCACTGAGGCTCTCCATTTAAAGTGTATTAAGAGCCAGGCAGGCAGGCAGCCCAGCTCAGTTCCGGCTCGCACTGGATCTGGGAGCTCAAACACCCCCTGGACAGGGGCTGCTGCCACTCCGTGCTGCTGCCTCTGAATCAGAGGCAGCATCATGGAGCAACAGGCAGCTGGTCCATGAGGGGAGTTATTTTTTAAACTGGCTCCCCTCATGGACCAGCTCCTGCCTGGCACCCCACAAGCACAGAGTGGCAGGGGCTCTTTAGGAATGGGGCTGGAGTGCACTGGTGGTGGCCTCATCCCCAGGGACAGTCAAATAACCAACAAGAGTTCATGAGGTTAATTGACTATTCAATTAACCCACATTTAACATTCCTACTGGTAACCAGGGAAGGAGACAGGGGAGAAGGGAAATGTGTTTAGTCTATAGCATTAGGCTACATCTAGGTTGGCATGATTTTCCGGAAATGCTTTTAACGGAAAAGTTTTCCGTTAAAAGCATTTTCGGAACAGAGCATCTAGATTGGCACGGATGCTTTTCCGCAAAAGCGCTTTTTGCGCAAAAGCATCTGTGGCCAATCTAGACGCGCTTTTCTGCAAAAAAGCCACGATCGCCATTTTCGCGATCGGGGCTTTTTTGCGGAAAACAAATCTCAGCTGTCTACACTGGCCCTTCTGCGCAAAAGTTTTGTGCAAAAGGGACTTTTGCCTGACCGGGAGCAGCATAGTATTTCCTCAAGAAGCACTGATTTCTTACTGTAGGAAGTCAGTGCTTTTGCAGAAATTCAAGCGGCCAGTGTAGACAGCTGGCAAGTTTTTCCGGAAAAGCGGCTGATTTTCCAGAAAAACAGGCCAGTCTAGACACAGCCTATGGCTACGTCTACACTGGCCCCTTTTCCGGAAGGGGCATGTAAATTTCATGAGTCGTAGTAGGGAAATGCGCGGGGGATTTAAATATCCCCCCGCATTTAAATAAAAATGTCCGCCGCTTTTTTCCGGCTTTTAAAAAAGCCGGAAAAGAGCGTCTACACTGGCCCCGATCCTCCGGAAAAAGTGCCCTTTTCCGGAGGATCTTATTCCTACACTTTGAAGTAGGAATAAGATCCTCCGGAAAAGGGCACTTTTTCCGGAGGATCGGGGCCAGTGTAGACGCTCTTTTCCGGCTTTTTTAAAAGCCGGAAAAAAGCGGCGGACATTTTTATTTAAATGCCGCGGGGGATATTTAAATCCCCGCGCATTTCCCTACTACGACTCATGAAATTTACATGCCCCTTCCGGAAAAGGGGCCAGTGTAGACGTAGCCTATATGTATAAGCTTTTGCCTATTAGTTAATTGACTACACTATTACCTCCCTAGCCTGGATAAAAACAAATGGTCTGGTAGCACCACTTGATGATTACCTCTTCTTGTCATTCCTTCTGAAGCACCTGGCATTCACCACCCGGCATTCACCACCCCCAAAAGACAGGATAGTGGGCTAGATGGATCATTGATCTGACCAAATATGGCCATCCTGATGTTCATAGCTAGAGTCTAGATATATCTGCCTGCTGCCGTAATCCACCAGACCAAGGGTGATCTGTAATTGTTGATGGGGGGACCAGTCTAAGAATTGTATAAGTGGTCAAGGGCCGCACTCTTCCATATTAATGGAGGAGGTGCGGGGTCTGGGATTGAGGTTGGGTGCAGAAGGCAGCATGAGGTAAGGCAGTAGTGCGCAACCCATGGGAGTTGCGGCTGTATTCCTGGGGGGGGGTCGCAGCTCTGTGATCTGGCTGGCCGGTATTTTCATAGAATTATAGAACCATAGAGCTGGAAGAGACCTCAGAAGGTCATCAAGTCCAGCCCCCTGCCCTAGGCAGGCCCAATCCCAACTAAATCAACCCAGCCAGGGCTTTGTCAAGCCGAGACTTAAAAATCTCTAGGGATAGAGACTCCACTACTTCCCTAGGTAACCCATTCCAGTGCTTCACCACTCTCCTAGTGAAATAGTTTTTCCTAATATCCAACCTGGACCTCTCCCACCGCAACTTGAGACCATTGTTCCTTGTTCTGCCATCCGTCATAACTGAGAACAGCCTTTCTCCAGCCTCTTTTGAACCTCCCTTCAGGAAGTTGAAGGCTGATATCAAATCCCCCCTCACTCTTTGCTTCTGCAGACTAAACAGACCCAACTCCTTCTGCCTCTCCTAGTAGGTCATATGCTCCAGCCCCCTAATCATTTTGGTTGCCCTCCACTGGACCCTCTCTAATGTGTCCACATCCTTTTTGTAGTGGGGGGGGGGGGCCCAGAACTAGGCACAATACTCCAGATGTGGCCTCACCAGAGCCAAATAAAAGGGAATAATCACATCTCTGGATCTGCTGGCAATGCTCCTCTTAATGCAACCTAATATGCCATTAGCCTTCTTGGCTACAAGGGCACACTGTTGACTCATATCCAGCTTCTCATCCACTGTAACCCCCAGGTCCTTTTCTGCAGAACTACTACATAACTGGTTGGTCCCCAGCCTGTAAGAATGCTTGGGATTCTTCCGTCCCAAATGGAGGACTCTGCACTTGTCCTTGTTGAACCTCATCATTTTCTGCTTTTCCCAGCTTGATGCCCAATGGACACGTGGCTGGGGGAGTTGCAGGGGCGTGTCCTGGCAATTAAAGGGGCCAAGACTGCATTTCAGTGGCCTGGCGGGTTTCTTTTTTTGCTTAACAAAATTTTCCCGGGAGTCATGAATAAAAAAAGTTTGCGCATCAGTGGGTAAGGGATTGGGTGCAGAAGATTGTCGGGGACTTCTAACCCAGACGGCTTCAGTTCGTTGTCTGACCGCAAAGAGACAGGCAACACCAGCAAGGTCTAATCACAAAGCTCTTTATTGAAGAGTGCACACAACAATAGAGAGCAGCCCGTCTCTACCAAGAACCAGCCCCCGATTCCTATAGTAAGTGGGGTTATATAGACAGTTCCGTCGCATCATCGACTATTCACTTAAGCAACCCATCCCCCCTTTGTTAGTTAGACACTTCTAGCATGGGTGCATACATTGCCAGCTGTACAAGGTGGCCTTGATACATTAGCAACTTTCTTATTAAGACAGAAAGCAAGTACCAGACAATGAGGAGACAGGGAGTTTTCTTATCAGTTTCTTAAGCAAGCTGTTCAGCTCAGCAAGTACAAAAATGCAGCTGTTCGCTTATCTCATGCCCTTGCTCAACCCATGTCTCAAATTTTGTTCAGGGACTACCCAGAACCCTTTGCTGGACTCTTCTCGGTCTGTCTTACCATAACCGCCCCAGGCCCAATTTTCTGTGGCCTAACAGTCCCCCCTTTGTCCCTAGAGTACCACAAAGGGACTCTTGAGACAACCTCGCGGTACTGCGTGGCACGCTGATCAGAACCTTGTTCACTATATTTTAACATCATGAGTTTCACATTCCTTTTGGTAAAGGTCTGTCTTGTGTTTTTTTAAAATACAAGAAATACAGCATTTAATTAACAAGAAACAGCAATAAGCACAAAAGAATATAACGAATACTAGATCTATTCCATGCAAAATCCAAGTTTCCACATGTTCAAATCAGCTTTCTCACTAACCCCAGAGGGTCCAGTTTTTTTCCTGTCTTAGGCTTTCCACAGTTCTTTTAATTTCTGAGGCATCTTCCTTTACTTCTTTGCTGGTGTCAGAAATATACACACAGCATTCTTTTCCCACTAAGGCACAGACCCTGCTTTTACTTGCTAGGACGTAGTTTAGGGCCATCCGGTTTTGGCTTTTTCTACCCTGGCTCTGGAACCATTACATGTTCAGCAGTACTCTCCAATTGGGGTCAGGGCTAGGCGGATATACTCTGGATTAGTAAACTTTTTATCCTGCTAAGTATTATTTGGCTTTAGTTCACTAAACAGTGTGCCATTCATTTGAGTGTTGTTTAGTGGGACTGGAATCATTGGGATACCTCCTTTTGAATGTACAGGACTGAGAGCATATATCCAGCAACCTGTGGAATTACATTTTTGGGAAACTTGGTTCATTAAAAGCATAAACACATTTGAACCATATAAATTGTAACTGCTAGGTATTAAAAACAAAATTAAGCATAAGTTTAGCATGTATTGTTTGTCCAGCCTTATGCTGGCTGTTCTTCAGGACTTTGTAGTTTGCTTCACCTATCGCTGTAGTAGGGTATGAAGATTGGGAAGCTGACAGGGAGTTTCAACCACATAACCAACACTTGGATCAGTGTAAAGCTTTAGCTATAACTACAGTGGCATGGATATATGAATTTTCTTTTCACTTATTATCATTATTCAAGGGGGGGCTCTTCTAATGTGAGCCTGAAACTGTTACATTCCATACCACTGAAAAAGAAAGACGACAAATAATAAACCGATTGTAAACCTAAGAACCTAGGCAAGGAAATGAGGCTATCTTTCCAGGAAAGGACACCACTAATTTAAGGCTATCTCAGTTGAAGGCGAAGCTTCAGGTTGCCTAAGGGGGTAGCAGTTCATTTGCCTCGGGCATAGATGTCATCTGCTTCTCGTTCACCCGATTCGTGGTGGGGTGAACATGCATGGCTCCCTTGAAGTCCGACGTCATCTGCTTCTGGGCCTGGATTGCCGGTACCAGGCCTGCGCTTATCCCCGTCTACTTCTGGACCTGGGTTTTTGGTACCAGGTCTGCGGTGCTCCTTGTTGGGGCCAACCTATGTAGGCACTGGAACCAGTTTGCAGCGGGAGGCATGAATCTAGGTGGGCGATTCCTCGTACTTTACAGCAGTATGGTGGTCAGAAGGACCTGGTAGGGACCCTTCCACCTGGGTTCCAGGGCAGTTTTCCAATTATGAACTTTCATGGAAACACAATCTCCTGGTTGTAGTTTATGGCACGGCTCAGTCGGAGCCTCCTGGAAGGCATTTTTAACCTGTGAATGATAAGACTGTACACACCTCATAAGTTCCTGTCAATACTTGACTATGCTTCCTTTAACAAGTGTGGCATCAGCCAGGTTAATTTCTGGGCTGCTTAACAATCTCATAGGTCGGCCACATGCCATTTCATGTGGACTGAGTCCAGTTTTCCAATTAGGAGTGGCTCTCATGCTCATTAGGGCAATCGGGAGTGCTTCTACCCATGTTAAGCCAGAGTCCTCACATATTTTAGCAAGTTTGTTCTCTAAAATCCTGTTTCATCTTTTTACTGCTTCTGCACTCTCCGGGTGTCACACACAGTGCAGTGCTTGTCTGATAGAGTAGTACTTTGCTAGTTTTGAATAATTTGTCTAGTAAAGTGGGTACCTCTATCACTGAAGATCACAAGGTGTATTCCCCGTGATGGAATGTAATGATTTAGAAGTTTCTTTGCCACTGTGATGGCATTAGTTTTCCTGCAGGAATAAGCTTCTACTCATCAAAAAAACAAGCAAACAATAACTAGCACATATCCAAAGGATTGACATTTAGGCAATTGAATAAGGTCCATTTGTAAATTCACAAATGGTCCCAAAGGTGGAGGTCTGGTTGCCAGAACTGTCTTTACAGGTTTACCCATGTTGTGGGCTTGGCAGACATGGCAAGCCAGACAGTAATTTTTGGCTGCTTGGGAGAATTTGGGAGCAAACTAATTTTGTTTTACCTTTGCCAATGTGCGACAATCCATGGATCACGGAGGCAAGGTGAGGTAACAAGACCACTGGGGCAACAATGTGGCCATCAGAGCTGCACCAGTAGTGGTCTGGGTGCAAGGTGCACCCTGCCAGTCTCCACTCCTGGGGTATGTCTACACTACCCTCCTAGTTTGAACTAGGAGGGTAATGTAAGCATACCGCACTTGCAAATGAAGCCCGGGATTTGAATTTCCCGGGCTTCATTTGCATAAGCCGGGCGCCGCCATTTTTAAATCCCGGCTCGTTCGAACCCCGTGCCGTACAGCTACACGCGGCACAGACTAGGTAGTTCGGACTAGGCTTCCTAGTCCGAACTACCTAGTCCGTGCCGCGTGTAGCCGCGCGTCACGGGGTTCGAATGACCCGGGATTTAAAAATGGTGGTGCCCGGTTTATGCAAATGAAGCCCGGGAAATTCAAATCCCGGGCTTCATTTGCAAGTGCGGTATGCTTACATTACCCTCCTAGTTCGAACTAGGAGGGTAGTGTAGACATACCCTTGCTTTCCCGATTCTGGGGCTTGGTCTTACAGGAGGGCCAGTTCCGAAAGAGGTGGCAAAGGAGCTGGCGATCGTAGGAGAGAAGGGGAAAAAACAGCAGGTACAGGAGCAGATTCCGCTACATTCCAGACAGTACAAACTACATATCTTGCTGCTAAAACCTCACTAGATTTATAACGGCAAAAACTTATCTGTATAAAGCATAAAGTTAAGATTATTCAAGGGACTTAAATTATTCTTTCATTAAAACAACAATATTGTACACACAACAATGCTTGAAATACATATATCACAATTAAGACACACTAGACAAATTTGGATAGAACACAGAACATAAACTTATGTCATGACACAGAACCATGTTTTTTTTTCTTCAAAATTAACTTTTCAGCTGATATTAGTGCTTTTTAATGATCTGAAAGACAAAGAAAACATTTCTACCTCTATCGGGGTGGCCTATTATAACTTAAAATACTGCCTAAGATCTGCTAGGGGAACCAGTTACAGCTAACTCTTTATCACTTCTATGGGCGAGTGAGCAGCAACTTTCCGAGAACAAGGGTGCTTCATCAGTACTTGTGACCTTCCACTCCCTTGAATTACCTCAGAGTTGCTAGCTTTTCCTAACAGTGGCATGCCTCAGTTTCCCTCTTGTACTGCAGACCAGACTTTTTTTAATGTGAAGCTTCAAATGATTTACTGCTACAGAAACTTTTTTTTAGAACAAGGTGCTTGCTAGTTACTATTCTAGCAAGCAAAAAGGTTTTCTTTTCCTGAAAAGAATCACATGGAATGTTACAGGCTTACTTATGGGGGACAGTGCTCTTCTCCCCACTTCCAGAACAGACAGGCAGTTTGCAGACACACACAACCTTGGATCTGAAAGCAAGCCAAAAGTGCTATCAACTTAGCCTTGAACAGAAACACAGTGAAGTTTCTGGGCTTGGATTTTTAAAACAATAATTAGTTTCCTAGGAAGACACATTTAACTCTTAGGGTGCAGGTTTTACAAATTTACAAAATATAGATTTTATTCTTTTATGCAGTTAACCAATAAAGTTTCAGTAGAATTCCTTATTTCTCTATAATAGATTTAACAAAGTGTCTGTAGCCAAGTGTTTAAACTTGATTGTTTCTTTGCCTAGATGATTAAAAGAGGCTGCAAGAAACGAGTCCTTTTTAAAGCAGGTTTCTCTTCACATATTACAACAATCGCTTAATCCTTTCTACTCTCCCATGGAGTTACTTCTCACCTTCGCATTCCCTCAAATCACATGCTTCATTCTTCCAAAGAAAACGTTTCTCATTCCTAGTAACTTTCCAATGTCTGTCCTACTTTCCTTATTCTTTCTAAATGACTTTTCTCAATGATACAAGCTTATCTAGTATTAATTTGGTAAGGAGGGTGGACTTTCCAATTAGCTCTACCCCTCCTAATTTTTTTTCAGTAGGTAAATCTGAATGTTTAGTAGTGCAGTCAGCTATTATTAATTTTAAACTTATCAGTATAGGGTTTTCATAACATCTATGCTGCAGCAGCTGATCTATGCTGCTGACTCTGGGGTGAATCACTCACCCATGTTCTGTAAGGAGATTTATGTTGCAGAATGTGTCTCCTTGTTAAGGCAGATTTAGCTTCTAGTGATTACATCTTCAAATTCAATTTCTACTGGTTGACTTTACAGTGGCTTTTAGATTACCTCCTCTCACGCTCTCAAGCCAATTATAACAGTGTGTGAGGGAAAGGTTTTAACTGTTTATTTTTTCTCTGGACAGCCTCTGCTCGTGCGTCGTGATACATTCTTGAATTGCCTGCGATTCCAGCCGGAGAGACTGTAGTTATCTATTTGCTAACAAGGGCTTGAGAATCTCCTGAAGTTGCTTGGCAGCCTTTCCTACTCTTGTATTGTGTTCTGTGTAAATGTTTCTAACTAAAATGCTTAGGGCCAATATGGCTTGATGGCCGGTGGGCATTCCTTCTTTGAGAATTTGGAGGAATACTTTCCACAAGCTGTTAAGTCTATTTCAAAACTCTGTGTTTTGCTTTGGATCGGGCAAGTTTGTTACAGGAGCCCATGTTTCCAAAGGGAAGAGCTAATTCCTTTCAGTTATTTTTCGTGTTTCCTCTTTATCTATGTATACATCATAAAGAGGGATAGGGGGTGATGTTGTGCCAAATTCCCCCCCAAGCTTGGTTGATATGGGTGTGCCAACTGAGAAATCTTTTTTTTTTTCATTTTTTGTGTGCATTATTTTGGCACAGAGGCGCTGCCCAGTTTGTAAGTTACATCTTTCACTGCAGGGCGGATTTTTGCTTTTCTGAGCTTTACTTTCATCCCTCAGGGCTTTAATTTTTTCCTCTTCCAATCCGTTAAATGCTTACAAGTCCTTGGACTATTATGCACGTACATGTAGTACACAGGGGTGCCTTTCGGCAGTGTGGGGGGATATGTTTAGACTAACCCCCACCTAAACTAACTCTACACACGCCAAAGAAAGAGTCTGCCAGGTCTAGAGTGTCAGACCTTAGCAGCTTATGAAATAAGGGGAGTTGTCACTTCCTTACATAGCCGCTGAGTTTCGAGATTCAGCTGACCCATTACCTCAGGCTTGCAATCAGGGTTTGGTCTGAAAGGACATTCTCTTTTCCAGTGCCCTGCCTCACCACAATAGTGGCACTCATTACGACCAGGGTCACCACTACCTCTGCGTCTTCGCCCTCTTGCTATTCTACCCCTTCCCCTTCCAATAGGTCCTCCCTGATTACCGCGACTCCACCCGCGGCCCCCTCCTCTGCCTCCTGTCACAGCCATTGCCAGCAGCGATACTTGATCCCTCATATCCTTCTGTTTTTTCTTCCTTCTTTCTCTCTCTCTCTTCTCTTCTTTCCCATTGTACACCCGTGTCACAATGCTAAACACTTCAGGTAAACTTTTCCCTTGCATCCCATCCGAAATCGGATCCTAATTAGGCTCAGCGGTGAGCATACTTCCTCAAGCTTGATTCTGGTGATATGCTACAGCTTTTTCTTTAACCTTTTGATGCTCATCTTCCGTAAGGAGGGTATCCAACAGTTGGTTCACATCAGCCCAGGTTGGCAGATGGATAGAGAAAATGGTACGGAATGTTCTTTCTACCACTTCCGGGGCATAGGGTGGGGGAAGTTTAACAGACTCCTTCATACAAACAGCCTGCAGGGCCATCTCCCTCTCTTTTGGCTTATAATTGTACCACACAAATAAATATTCCATTTGTCCCAGTCTAAGACTGACCAATACATCTCTTAAGGCACCCATCCTCTCTACGGAGAAAGTTCTGCAGTCTGGCCAATCATTAGTCGGGGACAAATGGGCAGTAAAAGAAGGCCATTGAATTTGACACAAATTCTTCATTTTTGACTTCGCTAAACCGGTTGTTCCAGAGATACCCTTCCAATCTCTGAGTATCAGGGACAATGGGGCGTCCCCCGGGCAGTAAGCCAACTTGTCCCATTTTCCACGGTTAAGGGACTCTAACCCCAACCTCTGTTAAGGGACTCAAACCCTAACCTCGGTTAAGGGACTCTAACCCCAACCTCTCAATACCAAGCGCTCGCTTACCTGTCCAGGGACTCGAACCCCGAAGACCTGGATCCTACACAACGGGTAGGTCGACGTTGCTGGATTTCTGCGGGCTTCGGCTGGTTCACAGGAAACGCCTTATCGCCGACGCAGGGATCAGGCCACCGGGCAAGGCTCCTCAAAGCCGGAGGATGCACGCTGCATTGCTTCGGAGTCCAATCCCGCACCAGAGAGTCAGACGAGTCCCATCTGGGTCGCCAAATTTGTCAGGGACTTCTAATCCAGACGGCATCAGTTTGTTGTCTGACCGCAAAGAGACAGGCAACACCAGCAAGGTCTAATCACAAAGCTCTTTATTGAAGAGTGCACACAACAATAGAGAGCAGCCCGTCTCTACCAAGAACCAGCCCCCGAGTCCTATAGCAAGTGGGGTTATATAGACAGTTCTGTCGCGTCATCGACTATTCACTTAAGCAACCCCCCCCCCCTTTGTTAGTTAGACACTTCTAGCATGGGTGCATACCTTGCCAGCTGTACAAGGTGGCCTTGATACATTAGCAACTTTCTTATTAAGACAGAAAGCAAGTACCAGACAATGAGGAGACAGGGAGTTTTCTTATCAGTTTCTTAAGCAAGCTGTTCAGCTCAGCAAGTACAAAAAAGCAGCTGTTCGCTTATCTCATGCCCTTGCTCAACCCATGTCTCAAATTTTGTTCAGGGACTACCCAGAACCCTTTGCTGGACTGTTCTCGGTCTGTCTTAGGTTGCCCTAGGCCCAATTTTCTGTGGCCTAACAAGATGGTGTGGGATCTGGGTGGGAGTTTGGGTAAAGGAGGGGGTTGAGACTTAGGGCAGAGGACTGGGGTGCAGGAGGCGATGCATGGGTTTGGGATGTAACGTAGGGCAGGAGAGAGTTGTGACTTGGGGCAGGGGATTGGATGCAAGGTCTGGGAGGGGTTATGGGCGCATGAAGACAGAGGGTTTGTGTTATGTGGGGGGAAGGGAGGCATATGGTTGGAGTGTCAAGAGGCAAGCTCCAGCTGGGAGCCGCTTACCCGCTCAGAGCAGGCGGCGAGCTAGGGGGCCGTGTGTGTCTATGAACAGCTGGACGCCCAAGAGGGGTGGGGAAAAGGTACTGCACCTGTTCTCCAGACAGGCGATTCTGACTGGCCAAGGGGAGCTGCAGCCTTGTGCTGGCGGGGGGACAGCGCGTGAGGCCTCTCCCCTCCCCCAGGACTAGGCGCTCACCGCGCCCATGGGCCCGATCCAGCAGCGTGGCAGGCCACGTCCGCCTGGCCCCGCGAGAGCCTGAGACCCGGAGTGCAGACACTAAACCTGCAAGTCTCCCTCGAGCCACTCGCCCTGGGCCTTGTGTGGGGGGAGGGGCGGTGCACACTGTGGCCCCTTTGCTGCTTGGCTTGTACTGAGCATGCCCAGCAGCACGGCCCCAGCCCATGCACAGGGCACAGACTGCAGTACTGCCCGGCTCGCGCTAGAGCGCGACCAACGGCCTCTGGGCACGCGCGACCAACGGCCTCTGGGCACGCGCCCGCCCGGTGACTGGCTGAGCCCATTGCTGAGGCGTAACGAAGGCACGTCAGGACGCGGGGCGGGTCTATTGCGCATCACGTAACGAGGATACGTCAGGACGCGGGGCGGGTCTATTGCGCACCACGTAACGAGGATACGTCAGGACGCGGGGCGGGCCTATTGCGCACCACGTAACGAGGATACGTCAGGACGCGGGGCGGGGCTGGGGCGCGTCGTGGCCCTTTGTCCGGTGCGGAGCGGGCGGGCTAGCGACGATGCTGTCGGGGGGCAAGAAGGCGGCCGAGGGCGGCGGGGAGAGCGGGCCCGAGGGGCCGGTGCCGCCGCCGCCCGGGCTCTCCGGTTCGGAGGCCTCCGGGGGCCCGGAGCGGACTCCGCGCAAAAAGGAACCGTCCCGGGCCTCGCCCCCGGGGGGCCTGTCCGAGCCGCCGGCCGCCATCGCCCCCGGCCCCGAGACTACCGGCATCGCAGAGACACCCGAGGGCCGCAGGACCAGCCGCCGCAAGCGGGCCAAAGTAGGTGCCGGTGAAGCGCCAGGAGCCGTGCCCGGGGGCTGAGCGTGCTCAGGCGCTGCCGCCGCCCTCGCTCTGCCGTTACGTAGCTTCAGCCGCTGCTCCCGGCTCTCTGCAGTCATTCAAAGGAGCAGCGGGCAGGAATTAACCGGCCGGAGCGGTCCGTTAACCGTGGCAGAACGGGCTGGAAAGGGGAGACGCGGGGGCGGGGGGTGCTGCCTGTCCGTGTCAGGTGTTCTGCCTCCATTCAGGGAGGGGTTAGGGGGGTAGCGGTTACCCCAAGGGGTGAGCCCCCTGCAGAATGCACAAAGCTGGAGGTGAGAGGGGGGGGCACAAGGGGACAGAGACTGAGTGACAGACTAGCACTGGAGCACAGGACAGATTCCCTAATGCATTGTGTCTACCTGGTAGCTTAGCCCCAGCAGCGCCTCCCTCTCTGCACTGCTACAGCACAGGAGTCAGAATTCTATAAGCACATGAGGGGGAGTGTAACATATTTTGAAGATTTAAAAGTCTTTCATCAGTTTGTGTGATGTCTCATAACAGTTCACAAATTTGCCTTAACTCTTGCTGTGATTCCCTAAATTGCACTTCTATCTTTATAATCCATTTTAACAGTAGTTTTGCTACTTTACTAATGCTTCAGCCAAAAATGTGGGCTTTTATTTAAATCCCTAGAATAAAAAAATTCACTTGGTCTGGATGAAGTTATGGTCTAGATTTTTTTGTGTGCACTTGTTTTAAAATTTTCTATATGACTACTAAACAAGCAACCCTTTGAAAGCACTATCACGGGCTGTGTCTAGACTGGCTACTTTTTTCTGGAAAAGCAGCCGCTTTTCTGGAAAAACTTGGCAGCTGTCTACACTAGCCGCTTGAATTTCTGCAAAAGCACTGACGATCTTATGTAAGATTGTCAGTGCTTTTGCGGAAATACTATGCTGCTCCCATTCAGGCAAAAGTCTTTTTCCAAAAAGCTTTTGCGCAAAAGGGCCAGTGTACACAGCAGAGATTTGTTTTCTGCAAAAAAGCCCTGATCGCAAAAATGGCGATCGGGGCTTTTTTGCGGAAAAGCGCGTCTAGATTGGCCACGGATGCTTTTCCGCAAAAAGTGCTTTTGTGGAAAAGCATCCTGCCGATCTAGACACGCTTTTCTGAAAATGCTTTTAATGGAAAACTTTTCCGTTAAAAGCATTTCCGGAAAATCATGCCAGTGTAGACGTAGCCACGGTGTTTCCAATGGTTTGTACTCTTAATACAGGTTGAACCTCTCTAGTCTGGCACCGTTGGGACCTACCAGCCTTACCAACACTTCCACTACTTATTGGGGTCTAAGAAGACATTTAGAATCACACAGCTGGAAGAGACCTCAGGAGGTCATCAAGACCAGACCCCTGCTCTAGGCAGGACCAATCCCGACTAAATCAACCAGCCAGGGCTTTGTCAAGCTGAGACTTAAAAAACTCTAGGGATGGAGATTCCACCACCTCCCTAGGTAACCCATTCCAGTACTTCACTACCCTCCTAGTGAATTAGTTTTTCCTAATATCCAATCTAGACCACTCCCACTGTAACTTGAGACCATTGTTCCTTGTTCTGCCATCCGTCACTACTGTGAACAACCTATCTTCATCCTCTTTGGAGCCTCTCATTAGGAAATTGAAGGCTGCTTCTTACTCTTACCCTTACTCTTCTATTCTGCAGACTAAAGAAATCCAAAACCCTCAGTGTCTCCACATAGATCATGTGCTCCCGCCCCCTAATCATTTTGGTCACCCTCTGCTGGATCCTCTCCAATGCGTCCACATCCTTTCTATAGTGGGGGACCCAGAACTGAACAAAATACTTCAGAGCTGCGTCTAGACTGGCAAGTTTTTATGCAAGCGGCTGCTTTTGCGCAAAAACTTGCCAGCTGTCTACACTGGCCGCTTGTTTTTGCGCAAAAGCACTGACGTTCTACTGTCCGAAATCAGTGCTGCTTGCGCAAATGTTTCGATGTTCCCATTCGGGGGGGGAGGGGGAGAGGAAAGCCCTTTTCCAGAAATGTTTTTGCGCAAGAGGGCCAGTGTAGACAGCTAAAAACTGTTTTGCACAAAAAAAGCCCCGATAGCGAAAACGGCGATCAGGGCTTTCTTGTGGAAAAGCGCGTCTAGATTGGCCACGGATGCTTTTCCGCAAAAAGTGCTTTTGTGGAAAAGCATCCTGCCGATCTAGACACGCTTTTCTGAAAATGCTTTTAATGGAAAACTTTTCCGTTAGAAGCATTTGCGGAAAATCATGCCAGTCTAGACATAGCCTAGATGTGACCTCACCAGAGCTGGATAAAGGGGATCTGCTGGCAATGCTCCTCCTAATGCAACCTAATATGCTATTAGCATTCTTGGCTACAAGGGCACACTGTTGATTCATCTCCAGCGTCTCATCTACTGTAATCCCCAGATCCTTTTCTGAAGAACTGCTTCTTAGCCAGTCGATCCCCAGCCTGTAACAATGCTTGGGATTCTTCTGTCCCAAGTGTCGGACTCTACACTTGTCCTTGTTGAACCTCATTAGATTTCTTTTGGCCCAATCCTCTAATCTGTCTAGGTCACTCTGGACCTTATCCCTGCCCTCCGGCGTATCTACTCCTCCCCCTAGCTTAGTGTCATCTGTAGACTTGCTGAGGGTGCAGTTCATCCACTCGTACAGATCATTAATAAAGATGTTGAACAAAACCGGTGCTAGAACAGATCTTTGGGGCACTCCACAAGAAACCGCCCACCAACCTGACATCAAGCCGTTGATCACTATCAGTTGGGCCAGACAGTCTAGCAAGCTTTCTATCCATCTTACAGTCCATTTATCCAAACCATACTCCCTTAACTTGCTGGCACGAATACTGTGGGGGATGGTATCAAAAGCTTTGCTAAAGTCAAGGTATATCACATCCACTGACATTCCCATATCCACAGAGCCAGTTACCTCATCATAGAAGCTCATGATATTGGTGAGGCATGTGAATCCATGTTAACTATTCCTGATCACTTTCCTCTCTTTCAAGTACCTCAAAATGGATTACTTGAGGATCCCCTCCATGATTTTTCTGGGGACTGAGGTAAGGCTGACTGGTCTGTGGTTCCCTGGATTGTCCTTCCCCTTGTTAAATATAGGCACTACATTTGCCTTTTTTCAATCATCTAGGATCTCTCCTGATCTCCACGGGTTTTCAAAGATAATGGCCAAAGGCTCCGCAATGACATTTGCTAACTCCCTCAGTACCCTCGGATGCATTAAATCTGGACCCATTGATTTGTG
Organism: Pelodiscus sinensis; assembly: GCF_052426305.1. NCBI lineage: Eukaryota > Metazoa > Chordata > Testudines > Trionychidae > Pelodiscus > Pelodiscus sinensis. Next base: position 21,969,237 of record NC_143077.1, on the reverse strand, counting down.
AGTGTCTAGCTTTTCTAAATAGTACCTAACTTGTTCTTTCCCCACCAACGGCTGTCCACCTCCTTCCCCTACTGCATTCTCTAGTGCATTTGTCTGGGAGTTGACCTTGTCTGTGAAGACAGAGGCAAAGAAAGCATTGAGTACTTCAGCTTTTCCCTCATCATCTATCACTAGGTTACCTCCTCCATCGAGTAAGGGCCCCACATCCTCTCTGATCACCCTCTTATTGCTAACATGCCTGTAGAAATTTTTCTTGTTATCCTTCACATCCCTTGCTAGCTGCAATTCCAATTACGCTTTCTCCTTCCTAGCACTCTGTTCAAGTTTCCATTTCTTGTAAGCTTCCTTTTTGTGCTTAAGTTCACCAAGGATTTCCCCTGTAAGCCAATCCGGTCTCCTGCCATGTTTGCCTCTCTTGCTACACGTCGGGATGGTTTCTCTCTGTGCCTTCAATAAGGCTTCTTTAAAATACTGCCAGCTCTCCTGGACTCCTTTCCCCTTCGTGTAAGCATCCCAGGGAATCCTGCCAATCAGTTTTCTGAGGGAGTCAAACTCTGCTCTTCTGAAGTCCAGGGTTTGTGTTTTGCTAGTCTCCTTTCTTCCTTTGGTCAGGATCCTGAAATCTACCATCTCATGATCACTGCTTCCCAGGTTGTCACCACTTCTACTTCCCCTAGTAGTTCCTCCCTGTTTGTGAGCAGCAGGTCAAGCTGCTCATAGCCCCTGGTCGGTTCCTTCACCACTTGTACCAAGAAGTTATCCTGAACATTCTCCAGAAATTTCCTGGATTGTCTGTGTACTGCTGTATTGGTGTCCCAACAGATGTCAGGATGATTCAAGTCCGCCATGAGAACCAGGGCCTGCGATCTAGAAACTTCTCTCAGTTGTCTGAAGAAAGCCTCGTTTACCTCATCCACCTGATCCTGTTGTCTATAGCAAACACCAACCACAACATCATCCCTGTTACTTCCACCTCTAACCTTAACCCATAGACTCTTATCAGGCTTTTCTTCCTCTATTTACTGGAGCTCTGACCAAGCATACTGCTCTCTTGCGAACAATGCAACTCCTCCTCCTTTACTCCCCTCCCTCCCCCTGTTCTTCCTGAACAGTTTATACCCTTCCATGATAGTGTTCCAGTCATGCGAGTCATCCCACCAAGGCTACGTCTACATTGGCAAGATTTTGCACAAATACTTTTAACACGAGTTTTTGCATTGAAGTATTTGCGCAAGAGAGCGTCTACACTGGCATGTGGCTTTCCGCAAGAGATGTGCTTTTGCGCAAAAGCATCTGTGCCAGTGTAGACGCTCTCTTGCACTAGAAAGCTCCAATAGCCATTTTAGCCATCGTGCTTTCTTGCGCAAGTAATTAACGTTTCCTGTCTACACTGGCCTCTTGCACAAGAACTGTTGCGCAAGAGGGCTTATCCCTGAGCGGGAGCGTCAGAGTATTTGTGCAAAAAGTACTAATTTTATACATTAGAACATCAGTGTTCTTGTGCAAGTACTCGCAGCCAGTGTAGACAGGTGGCAAGATTTTGCGCATTGCACAAAATCTTGCCAATGTAGACACAGCCCCAGTATCCGTTATTCCAATCAAATACTAGTTCTTTGACGGGGCCAGAGCTTCTAATTCTTCCTGTTTGTTTCACAGGCTTCTTGCATTTGTGTACAAATACCTTAGATAACCAGTTAATTGCCCTACCTTCTCCATTCGAGTCCGGGGTCCTCCCTTGTTGCTCGTTCCTCCTTGTGTTTGTTCCTGGTATCCGACTTCCTCACTTACCTCAGGGCTTTGGTCACCGTCCCCCAAGGAAGCTAGTTTAAAGCCCTCCTCACTAGGTTTGCAAGCCTGCCCACGAAGATGCTCGTTCCTCTCTTCGTTAGATGGATCCCATCTCTTCCTAACAATCCTTGTGCCCAGAACAGAGTCCCACGGTCGAAGAAACCAAAGCCCTATCTTCGACACCACCTGCGTAGCCACGCATTTACTTCCTCAATTTGACGATCCTGACCCGGACCTTTTCCTTCAACTGGATGGATGGACAAGAACATCACTTGTGCTTCAAATTCCTTGATCCTTCTTTTCAAGCAGGAAGGGGTAGCGTTCCGAAGGTTTGATCAGATTTGGAAGACTCTTGGTCACATCCTGAATGCAAGCTCCCGGTAAACAGGACATGTCTGGACAGCAGATGGATGATTCAGTCCCTCTTAGGAGCAAGTCCCCGACCACCGCCACCTGTCATCTTCTTTTGGGGGTGGTGGTTGTGGAACCCCTATCGCTAGGACTACGCATCCCATGTTTTCCCATAGATGGTGTTCCCTTCTGATTTCTTCCCTGAGAGGTCCCTGCCAAAGCGTTCTCCACTCTACTGCCTGTGGAGAGAGCCTGAAAGAGGTTACTTACCTCTACAGGAATGAGGGATATCTGAATTGGTCAGCTTCTTCTAGAGGTTACATGCTGCCAGTTGTCTTCTTTGTCCTGGTCTGCCCTGACTGGCTCTTCAACCTGCTGTGCCTGCAGGGTTAAATGCTGCCTTCTATTGAGGAAGTCTTCGAGGGTCGATACTTGGGTCTCAAGTCTTCTAATTTTTTCTTCCAAAATGGTGACCAGCTTGCACTTAGTGCGGATGAAATTCCTTCTTTCTTCTGGGAGGAAGACAAACACGGCACATGCTGTGCAACAGCAGACCTATCACCATCCATACCTGCCTGCCTTCTGAGAGATTGCTCAAATGTTATTAAATGCCTCCTTGAATGGCAGGAGAGAGAGAAAAGAAAAAAAAATGTCTTCAGGGAAAAGAGCACCAAATACTACGGGGGTGTTCCAGGGTGAATTCCCAGGCAAACTCCCATGTTGGCTGCTCCCCTTTTCACTGCTCTCTGCATTTGCTCTGGCTGCCTCTTTTAGAAAGCTGAGGCTAGGTCCGGCTCAAAGCCTTGCCTCTGATATAATCGACCCCTGAATACCCACTAGAGCTCAGGAAGTTTTGATGATAGTTTAGTGAAAAGATTTTAAAGAATGGCAAGTGTCGCACCTCTTCCCACTCATCTTCCAAACTCCCTAGAGCAAAATAACAGCACAGAACACTGACAGCCAGTACTGGTGGCTGCAAACAAACTTTATGTGACCGTGGGAAACTTGAACATCATGCTGGACCATAGATGGTGCCAGACTAGAGAGGTTCAATCAATATCTATATAGATATTTATTTATTTATTTTTAAGAAAAAATTAATCCATTCAGCGGAGCATCCAGAAGCAGCTGAGCTGTATTGGTGAATCTGGCCACTAATAACAATAGATAGTTCATTCAAAAGTTCATGTCCCTAAATGGTAAATTTGAAGAGTCTACATTATGTTCCATTATTAACATAATTTGTCAAAGCTTTAAATGTGACTGGCAAAATGTGAAATATTTTAAAGGTTTGACTTATAAATTAATTAGAAAACGTAATTGCACATTCTTTGACTATGCATTAAAAACTCAGCTGTTAAGTGTAGTGAGTTTGGGGAGGATATGTTTTTTTTTTTTTTTTTTATATGCATAACGAGAAGTTGCTTTCAGCCTGACTTATGAAATCACTCTCAACTGGAGCCTCTATCTTAAGACAGTGTCAACAGTGTGACACTGTTGCAAAAAAAGCAAAAATTATTCTGGGATGCATTAATAGGAGTGTTGTGAGTAAGACGCAAGAACTCATTCTTCCGCGCTCTGTGCTGATTAGGCCTCAATTGGAGTGTGGTGCCCAGAACTGGATACAATACTCCATTTCAAGAAAGATGTGGAGAAATTGGCAGAGATCCAGAGAGGAGCAACAAAAATGATTAAAGGTCCAGAAAACATGAGCGATGTGGGAAGACTGAAAGAATTGGGCTTGTTTGGTTTAGAAAAGAAGACCCAGAGAGGGGACGTGATACTTGAAAACTTCTATCTAAAAGGGTGTTATAAGGAGGAGGGGGGAAAATGGTTCTCCTTGACCTCTGAAGATAGGTCAAGAAGCAATGGGCTTAAATTGCAACACAGGAAGCTTAGGTTGGACATCAGGAAAAAATTTCTGCCTGTCAAGGTTGTTAAACACTGAAATAAATTGCCTAGGGGGGCTGTGGAATCTCCATCACTGGAGATATTTAGGAGCAGGTTGCATAGACATCTATCAGGGATGATCTAGACAGTGCTTGGTCCTGCTGTGATGGCAGAAGACTTGACTTGATTACCGCTCAGGGTCCCTTCCAGTTCTAGGATTCTTCTATTCCAGTCATTAAGTTCAAAAGATGATTTAAGGGATAGGTTGCAAACCACAGTTAGTAATAGAGAGGTAGCCGTATTGGTCTGATCTTACTAAAACAAAAGGAAAAATTATGTAGCACTTTAAAGACTAACAAGATGGTTTAATAGGTGATGAGCTTTCTTGGGCCAGACCCACTGCCTCAGTTAGTAGTTCTGCAATTTCACACTGAAGTGTGTTTTCTTCCCCCCCCCCCCCCCCCCCCCAAAAAAACCTCTTGGGTGAATGCCATCTGGTCTTAGTGACTTGTTACTGTTTAGTTTATCAGTTTGTTCTAAAACCTCCTCTAACAACACAGTTGATTGAGATGCATCAAGACCCCTAGTCAGGAAGGTGCCCATGGACCTATAAAGCCTGAATCTATGGTCTGCATAGAGGGCCCCCATCAAATAGAAAAATGGGAGTGCAGGAAAGTGACTTGGAAGGGACAGGCCAGCAGCATACTGGATTCCTGGACCTGTCTGTCCCTTGTTCTCTTATTTTTACAGAGCACATTATAAGAACAGGAAAGAATAGGCAGGATGTATATGCAACAACTCTAGCACTAAAGCAGTAGAATCAGACAGAATTACGTGCAGTTAGCACTAATATTCTGACCAGAAAAGACACAAGACAACTGAGTGGGAAGTGAAGCAGGGGGGAAGTCTGAGGCATCCTGTGGTATTTGTAGGGTTGGGATGGTTTGTGAAGTGTGTGCTTGGTTTGGATTTTGAAGGGGAGCAGACTTGAGATGTGTGTTCACTGAAGAATTAACATGGGCCATTGGAGCACCTAGTCAAGCCCACATCTGTTCTATTTATTCCCTTGAGGGCACCTGGCATTGATAATTTTCGGAAAACAGGATATTGGTCTAGGTCAGCAATTCCCAACCTGTTCCAGATGGGGACCCATTTTGACAATTCAGGAAGACTTGGTGACCCAAGGCAATTCAAAAAGGGTGGGGAGGAGAGGGGACAGAGCCACCTGGGGAAGACACTTGGCCACCCTTTTGAAATATAATGGCGACTCGTATTTGGGTTCTGACCCATAGGTTTGGAAACCCTGGTCTAGGTGGACCCTTGGTCTGACCCATTATGGCCATTCTTAAGTACCTATGTTCACTAATTGGTCCTGCCAGACTGAGTTATTTTTACTGCTCTTCTCTAAAATACTTTCAAACTTAGGTAATGTGGTACCAAATTAAATGCCAAAGTTGCTATTGTACCAGAGCCATTTACTGAATGACTGTTACTTCCATGCTCTGTGATGTGCTCTCTTCAGACAAAGATCAAAGTGCCTTTTTTTCTCAAGGCAAACTCCTATCTAATTTACTCTCCACTACCTTCCCTAAATTTCATGCAGCATTACTGCTCTTGGGGTTTTTATCCCTGGCTTTTAGATTGTTATTCCACAAATACAGTTGCTTCTGTCATCCAAGGAGAATTTTATTTTATTTTTCTATTCATATTTCCAGCCTCTTGGCATCTCTTTGCATTCTTTCTCTGCCCTCAGTAGTTCCACAAGTCTTCTTAATTTAGTTTTATTTGCATATTTCATCAACATGGTATTTACTTTTTTATATCATAATACAGATGGCAAATAAGGTCCACATTCAGCAGTGTGCTTGAGCATAAGCCTGAAGTGATTTGCTGAATAAAGATGGCTGAAATAAAGCATGTGTCCAAGTGCTGCCCTGAATTGTGGCCAAAGGCCACATGAAGGAAGTACCCTGTGTTTTACAGAGCCCCACTGCAGTTAGTGTTGCTCTTTGTAGGGACAGGGGTTCATCTGCATATTGGAAATCGCAAGGCTGGGTCTAAATCATGACACCAATCCTTTAATACTCCACTGAACATATCTGTCAATTCAGTTGAGTGTCATTGATTGCTTCTGACTGTTCACATTAATTTCCCACCCCATTGTTATAACCAAGTCAATCTGAATTAATTTTAAGAGAGGCAGCAGTAAAAGTTTTACTGAAATCCAAGGGTCTCATTTTCCTGTCCTTCATCTTGTTGGTGAACATCTGTTCATACAAGTAGCTCACATACTTTGACAGTAGTACTTTAATTCAATAACTTTCTAATTCTACAAAACGGAAATCAAATTAGCTAGTGTAGATTTGTTCTTCATAAGTCCATGCTGCTTATTTGTAATATTGTCTTGTGAGTTAGAATCAAGAACCATAGAGCTGGAAGAGACCTCAGAAGGTCATCAAGTCCAGCCCCCTGCTCTAGGCAGGACCAATCCCAACTAAATCAACCCGGCCAGGGCTTTGTCAAGCCAAGACTTAAACACCTCTAGGGATGGAGACTCCACTACTTCCCTAGGTAACCCATTCCAGTACTTCACTACCATCCTAGTGAAATAGTTTTTCCTAATATCCAACCTGGACCTCTCCCACCACAACTTCAGACCATTGCTCCTTGTTCTGCCATCTGTCACAACTAAGAACAGCCTCTCTCCATCCTCTTTGGAACCTCCCTTCAGGAAGTTGAAGGCTGCTATCAAATCCCCCCTCACTCTTCGCTTCTGTAGACTAAACAGACCAACTCCCTCAGCCTCTCCTCGTAGGTCATATGCTCCAGCCCCCTAATTATTTTGGTTGCCCTCCACTGGACCCTCTCCAATGCGTCCACATCCTTTTTGTAGTGGGGGGCCCAGAACGGGACACAATACTCCAATTGTGGCCTCACCAAAGCCGAATAAAGGGGAATAATGACATCTCTGGATCTGCTGGCAATGCTCCTCTTAATGCAATCTAATATGCCATTAGCCTTCTTGGCTACAAGGACACACTGTTGACTCATATCCCGCTTCTCATCCACTGTAACCCCCAGGTCCTTTTCTGGAGAACTACTAATTAACTGGTTGGTCCCCAGCTTGTAACTATGCTTGGGATTCTTCCGTCCCAAGTGCAGGACTCTGCACTTGTCCTTGTTGAACCTCATCAGATTTCTTGTGGCCCAATCTTCCAATTTGTTTAAGTCACTCTGGACCCTATCTCTGCCCTCAAGCGTATCTACCTTTCCCCCTGGCTTAGTGTCATCTGCAAACTTGCTGAGGGTGCAATCCATCCCCTCATCCAGGTCATTAATTAAGATATTGAACAAAACCGGTCCTCGAACCGAACCTTGGGGCACTCCGCTTGGAACTGACTGCCATCCTGACATGGAGCCGTTAATCACTACTCGCTGGGCCTGGCCTTCTAGCCATCTTTCTATCCATCTTACCGTCCATTTATCCAATCCACATTCCCTTAACTTGCTGGCAAGAATATTGTGGGAGACCGTATCTCAAGCCTTGCTAAAGTCAAGGTATATCACATCGACTGACTTTCCCACGTCCGCAGAGCCAGTTACCTCATCATGGAAGCTAATCAGATTGGTCAGGCACGACTCGCCCTTTGCGAATCCATGCTGACAATTCCTAATCACTTTCCTCTCATCCAGGTGCCTCAAAATGGATTCCTTAAGGATCCCTTCCATGATTTTTTCCAGGAAACGAGGTAAGACTGACTGGCGTATAGTTCCCTTGATCGTCCTTTTTCCCTTTTTTGAAGATGGGCGCTACATTTGCCTTTTTCCAATCATCCGGGATTTCTCCCGATCTCCATGACTTTTCAAAGATAATAGCCAAAGGTTCCTCAATGACATTTGCCAACTCCCTCAGTACCCTGGGATGCATTAAGTCTGGACCCATGAATTTGTGTACGTTTAGCTTTTCTAAATAGTTCCTAACCTGTTCTTTACCCACCACGGGTTGTCCATCTTCATCCCATCTTGCGTCACTTAGCGAACAAGTCCAGGAGCCAACCTTGTCCGTGAATACAGAGGCAAAGAAAGCACTGAGTACTTCAGCTTTCCCCACATCATCTGTCACTAGGTTACCTCCTTCATCCATTAGGGGCCGCACACCCTCTCTGATCACCACCTTCTTGTTAACATGCCTGTAGAAACCTTTCTTGTTATCCTTCACGTCCTTAGCCAGTCACAATTCCATTTGCGCTTTCGCCTTCCTGATAACCCCCAGGCACTCTCGAGCTATACATTTAAACCCCTTCCTGGTCATTTGTCCAAGTTTCTACTTTTTGTAAGCTTCCTTTTTGTGCTTAAGTTTTTACCAAGGATTTCCCGTGTAAGCCAATCCGGTCTCCTACCATGGTTGTCTCTCTTGCTACACGTCGGGATGGTTTCTTTCTGTGCCTTCAATAAGGCTTCTCTAAAATACTGCCAGCTGTCCTGGACACCTTTCCCCTTCATGTTAGCATCCCAGGGGATTCTGCCCATCAGATCTCTGAGGGAGTCAAAATCTGCTTTTTTGAAGTCCAAGGTGTGTATTTTACTACGCTCTTTCCATCCTTTGGTCAGGATCCTGAAATCTACCATCTCATGATCACTGCTTCCCAGGTTGTCACCCACTTCCCCTATTAGTTCCTCCCTGTTTGTGAGCAGGTCAAGCTGCGCATGGTTCCTGGTCGGATCCTTCAGCACTTCTGTCAAGGAGTTATCCCCAACATTCTCCAAAAACTTCCTGGATTGCCTGTGTACTGCCGTATTGGTGTCCCAACAGATGTCAGGGTGACTGAAGTCCCCCACGAGAACCAGGGCCTGCGATCTGGAAGCTTTGCTCAGTTGTCCGAAGAAAGTCTCCTCTACTTCATCCACCTGATTTGGTGGCCTGTAGCAGACACCAACCACAACATCACTGCTGTTGTTTGCTCCTTTAAACTTAACCCATAGACTCTCAACAGGCTTTTCTCCCTCTTTATACTGGAGTTCAGAGCAATCGTAGTGCTCTCTTACATAGAGTGCAACTCCTTCTCCTTTTCTTCCCTGCCTGTTCTTCCTGAACAGTCTATACCCTTCCATGACAGCGCTCCAGTCATGCGAGTCATGCCACCAAGTCTCTGTTATTCCAATTAAATCATATTTCTTGGATTGGGCCAGGGCCTCCATTTCTTCCTGTTTGTTGCCCAGGCTTCTCGCATTAGTGTACAAACACCTCGGGTAACCAGTTGAGCGCCCTATCTTCTCCATTTGAAACAGGGGTCCTCCTTTCTTGCTCATTTCTCTCTGCATTTCTTCTCGGTATCCGACTTTCCCACTCCCCTCAGGGTTTTGGTCACCATCCCCCAACGAAGCTAGTTTAAAGCCCTCCTCACTAGGTTTGCAAGCCTGCCTGCGAAGATGCTCCTTCCTCTCTTCGTTAGGTGGATCCCATCTCTTCCTAATAATCCTTGTGTCCAGAACAGAGTCCCGAGGTCTAAGAAACCAAAGCCCTCTCTGCGACACCACCTGCGCAACCACATATTTACGTCCTCAATTCGACCTTCCCTGCCCATTCCTTTCACTTCAACAGGGCGGATGGACGAGAACACCACTTGCGCTCCCAATTCTTGGATCTTTCTTCCCAGCGCTACGTAATCTGCAGTAATCCGCTCAAGGTCATTCTTGGCCGTATCATTAGTTCCCACGTGGAGAAGCAGGAAGGGGTAGCGATCTGAAGGTTTGATCAGCTTGGTAAGCCTCTCAGTTACATCGTGAATGTGAGCTCCCGGTAAGCAGCACACCTCTCGAGATTCCAGGTCCAGATGGCAGAGGGATGGCTCAGTCCCTCTTAGGAGGGAGTCCCTGACCACCACCACCCGTCGTTTTCTTTTGGGGGTGGTGGCCGTGGAACCCCCATCCCTAGGACTACGCATCCCATGCCTTCCAGTAGATGGTGTTCCCTTCTGGTTTCTTCCTTGTGAGGTCCCTTCCAAAGCTTTCTGCACTGCAGAGCCTGTGGAGAGAGCCTGAAAACTATTAGTTACCTCTATAGCATTGGGGGGTTCCCATGCTGGCCTTTTTCCCCTTCTAGAAGTTACATGCTGCCAGTTCTCTTCTTGGTCACGTACTGCCCTCTCTGGCTCCTCTGCCTGCCGTGGTCGATAGAAGGCAGCATTTAATCCTTCAAAGTCTTCATCCTCTCTGATCGAACGTAGGGTCAACACTTTGGCCTCCAGTCCTCTAATTTTCTCTTCCAAAATGTTGACCAGCTTGCACTTCGTGCAGATGAAATCCGTTCAGGGCTCCAGGTTGACCTCAGTAATGGTTTTGTCCTTGAACAAAAGGAGGAAGAACCTCTCTATCCAGGGACAGTGTTCCCTGTAAGCTGTGCAGTTGCTCAGGAGAGAATAAAATGCTGCCCAGCTGATTAGTAGAGCAGTCACATCTATATTTGTGTTTTCTCCTCGAGGTGGACGTGTATATAATTTATTCTGCATATGGTTTGAGGGAACATTTATTACAACCAAGTCAAAGATCACAACAGAATTCTTGAAGGTTTTTGCCCAGGTTGGAATCCTCCATGAAATTCTAACTGATCAAAGCATAAATGTGATCTGCCTAGTGGCGGAGTCATACTGCCTTTAGGTATCCGAGCCCTCCAGATGTCCATGTACCATGCCCAAATCCACAGCTTGGGGGAAAAGATATTGAAAATTATGCCGCAGAAATTCGTACAAGAGGATCCTTGCCATTGGGATTAGGGATGTAAAAAGTAATTTCAAAATGTAACTGTAATTGCTAAAAGTCCTAGTAGTTACACACGCTGTGGGCTTTGCAGTATATACAGCTTTGTTATGGACCACGCGCCCTTACAGTGGATGCAGTGGAATAAAGACAGGAACATGAGAATAACTGTGGTTCCTGTCTCTACAACCATTCCACTTTCAAGTGTAACATAAGTCCAGAGCCAAGCACAGTAATGCTGATGGCCTGTCAAGGGTCCACTGCATGCTATCCCAACTAGCTCAACCCCATAGTGTTGAGCAGGGGAGGGAGATACGTGACAGGGCTTAATAGAAGGGGAGGAAGGCAGCTCTGGAAAAAACAGCAACTGCACTTGTTAATTAGGAGCAACCGAGACAGGGTGGCAATAAATCAATTAAGGTCTGGGTGAGCTGACTTCAGGCTGCCACTGGACCTATTTAAAAAGCTTTCCAGTGGGGGACAGCGAAGGAGAAGGAGTTTGGGGAGTGGAGGTGGAGAGGAACCAACAGTTGTCAGGTGTGGGATTCTCCCAGTAAGAAGGGAGAAAAGTATGATGGAGGGTGTAGCGAAGGCACTAGTACAAGCCACCACAGTGCATCAAGAAGCTACCAGGGTTCAAGTGACTTCCCAGTGGGAATCAGTGTGGCTACAGCAGGAAATAAGCCAGCTGCTGATGAGGCGAGCCACCCTGCAGGAGGTGGCAATGCAGCTGAAGGCTCTGACCAGCCCAGATGGCGTTCAGTCCCTGTGGGCCAACAGTTATCTCCAGAAAATGACAGGGGAGGACGATGTGGACACATGCCTCCTGGCCTTTGAGAGGACTGCCTTGTGGAAAGGCTGGCTCCAAGCCCTATAGGCCACCATCCTGGCTCCGTTTCTGTGTGGTGAGGCCCAGAAGGCCTATTTCAACGTGCCTGAGGTGGTAGTCACTGAGTACCTCCAGCTGAAGGCCAAGATCACCTTGGGGAATGAACACTGCTGCCAAAGCCCAAAGGTTCCATGAGAGGGGGCACCGGGAGGGCAGAGTGCCAAGGTGACAGCTATTTAAAAGGGTGTCATGAGGAGGGAGAAAACTTGTTCATCTTGGCCTCTGGGGATAGAACAAGAAGCAATGGGCTTAAACTGCAGCAGGGGAGGTTTAGGTTGGACATTAGGATAAAGTTCCTAACTGTCAGGGTGGTCAGACACTGGAATAAATTGCTCAGGGAGGTTGTGGAATCCCCATCTCTGGAGATATTTAAGAGCAGGTTGGATAGGTGTCTGTCAGGGATGGTCTAGACGGTATTTGGTCCTGCCGTGAGGGCAGGGGACTGGACTCAATGACCTCTCGAGGTCCCTTCCAGTCCTAGTATTCTATGATTTGACCTAAACCACCTTGCCCAAAAATGAATGCGGCCTGAGACTCACAGCCCGGAGAAGATTGTGGAAATTGTCGTCCTGGACTGATATGAGGGGACTGCCACTTGACCTGCAATATGGGTCAGCCAGAATGACCCCTCTTCATACGATGACATGGTAGCTTTCATAGAGACAGTTAATGGCTAAAGGTCTCTTGCAACCCCTTAGGGAGGAAGTCTGGAGGGGTAAAAAAGCTAGCCCGTTCCAAAGGGCCCACATAGAGACCTTGGCGCTAGTGGACTCAAGAAGTGCCATTAGGTTGGTCTCAGGGCAGCTGATGGGACGGGACCAGCTTTTCTGTGCCAAGTGCACAGAGAGATCCTGTGTGAATGGGGATGTCAATTATTACCCAGTTGTCCCCATGCGGATAGAGATCCAGGGGAATGTCACTGGGTGGCAGCGGGGGTGGTACTAAGGCTTCTGTACCCAGTTGTGATCGGGAGGGACTTCCCTGGGTTTAGTGACCTACTCCCCACAGATGAGGTGGGCGTAGAGAGCCTGCTCCCGATCTTCCATGAGTTTTCCCAGGACCTGTTCATGGAGCCTGGGAAACCCTGGAATTCCAGGCGGGAGAGGAGCCCAGCCAACAGACTGGGCATGCAGATCCTGTCCCAGAACCTAAGGCAGGCCCTGACCAGGTGGGAAGCTGAGCCAATTTATAGGGGAGCGACATAGGAGGTAGGCCTGGCCTCAGGCTTGTTTAACTCAGCAGAACTCCCTGGGTTATAAGAGGCAGAAGGCCCCCTTGGGTTTGGGCGCACAGGGTCCTTCCAGGAAAATTTTGGACAGGACCAGGCCAATAATCTTTACCAAAACACTTGCAGAGAGGTAATGGAGGAAAATGGGATCCCACATAGAAGGAAGGACCAAGGGTCTTCAACCATACTACCTAATCAAGCAGGACGTACTGTACCCTATAGTGCCAGTCCAGGAACCAGTGGTGGAACAACTTTTGGTACCCCAGAAACACCAGAGAGCTGTGCTGGACTTGGCTTACAGCCATTTGCTTGGGGGCCACCTAGGAGTCGAGAAAACCCTGGGCAGTTCTATTGGCTCGGGGGTGTATGTGGAAGTCCAATGATATCGCGCCTCATGCTCCAAGTGCCAGCTATATGGGCCTCGGCTGCATCTGAGAGCACCACTGGTACCCCTGCCTATCATTGAGGTTCCCTTTGAATGCATCGCTGTGGACCTAGTTGGCCCACTGGAGAAATCAGCCTGCGGGTACCGGAGCATATTAGTAGTCCTGGATTACACCACCTGATACCTGGAGATGGTGCCCCTATGGAATACCCTTTCGAAGACAATAGCAAGGGAGTTAGTCCAGATCTTCTCAAGGGTGGAGGTATCCAAGGCAATCCTAGGTTACTCCCTTTGTTTCTAGGGTACAGACTAGGGTACTCCCTTTGTTTCTAAGTTGATGAAAGACCTGTGTGCACTGGTCCACATACGCATCCTGAAGAGGTCAGTCTACCACCCACAGTTGGGCAGCCTCATCGAGCGCTTCAACCATGCCCTCAAGAATATGATCCAGAAAGTGGTGAGCTGGGACATGAGACTTGGATACCCATTCCTATACCTTGTGTTTGCCATCCTAGATGTTCCTCAGGCATCCACAGACTTTTCTGTTTTTTAATTATTACATGGACGTAACCCCTGGGGAATCCCAGATCTTGCCAAATAGGCCTGGGAGGAGCAGTCAAATCACAGAAGCAATATTATTGAGTATGTTCTCCAAAGGAAAGAGAGTATTGCCCAGATTACCCCCATCGTAAGAGAGCACCTGGAAAAGGCCCAGGAGCCTACTATAACCATTGGCAACAATCCTGAAATTCCAAGTGGGTGATGGTACTGGTTCTAACAGCGGAGAGCAAGCTCTTTGCCAGGTGGCAGGGGCCCTATGAAGTGGTTGACGTCCTAAGGGGGGAGAGATTATAAGGTGTGACAAACTGGTTGTCGGAAACTAGAACAAATCTATCATATTAATCTGTTGAAACCCTGGTGGGACCAGGATGTGGAATTGTCCACCCTGGGGTGGTGATACCAAAAGAAAGCCAACAGGAGCAGGTGCAGATCTCACCAGAGTTAACCCCGGACCAACGGGCGGAGGTTCTTGCGATGCTGAAGTGACACTTGGATGTGTTCTCAACTGAGCCTGGGTGGACCACTGAGGTTGAACCCCACATAGTCATGGACCCAGGAGTAAGGGTGAATGTGAGGCCCTTCTGAATCCCAGGGGCAAAGTGGGAGGAGGGCCGAAAAGAAGTAAGAAAAATGCTGTAACTTGTTGCACTTCCTCAGACCTGCTGGGGAACAAACACACACACACGTACACACCGCATTCATGCTGGCACTTTGGAGGCAGGCTGCAAGTGCAGTGTAGATTACTTCTGATGTCGCTGGTGGCTGGAGTGCTGGCTAGGTGTCAGCTTGAAGGAGGCTTTACTTTCTCTGAGCTGGTCCCAGGTTTCTGCTGTAATGTTACATTGTGAGTGAGTGAGAATTTTTTTTTTTCTGGCCTCTTCTCAGTTAATTTTCTGCTTGCAGGGTCTTTGTCTGCCTTAAAAGGTCATGGATCCTAAACTGGCCTTTTGGTTGGGTATTTCTCATTCACCCCAACAAAGGTTATGTACATATTCATAAGCCATATGGTTTCTGGGTAAGTAACCAGAAACCTACCATAAATTGGATTGCTTGACATTCTAAAAGGACCTAATGTAAATACTATGTGGGTTAACATACCAAAGGCATGACGCAGAGCTTAACATAAATTCTAACTGAGAGGTAGGATCCAGGGGAAAGCAGAGGAGTATGTCCAATCAGCTAGACGCCAGTAGAGTGGAGGGTTGTGTCCCGACTGGTTACAGAACTGAGTTGTTGAAGAGGACGATCGCACAGCCAGTGGTCCAGCCCCATCGTCCTAGTGCCTAAGCCTGATGGAAGCCTCCGGATTTGTAACTTCAGGAAGTTAAATGAGGTGTCCAGGTTTGATGCATACTCTGTGCCCTGAATAGATGAGCTGATTGATCTGCTTGGGAAAGGCTCAGTTTTTGTTCACCCTTGACTTGACCAAGGATTACTGGCAGATCTCCTTGGCCAGGGAAGCCAGAGAGAAGATCGCCTTTTCCTCACCCAAAGGCCTATATCAGTACACCGTCCTCCTAATCAGGCTACACGACCTTCCAACGGCTTATGAATAAGCTGCTGTGCCCACACTGTGTGTATGCAGCTGTTTATCTTGATGATGTCATTGTACTTAGCCCAGACTGGGACATGCATCTGGAGAAGGTGGAGGCCGTATTGGACACTTTAGGAGACTTAGCCTAACAGCAAACCTGGCAAAGTATGCAATGGGGCTAGCAGAGGCCAAATACCTGGGGTATATAGTGGAAAGGGGCTTAGTGAGGCCCCAGCTGAATACAGTGGCAGCAATACAGAACTGGCCCTGGCCGGTCCGAAAGAAGCAGGTCCGGGCATTCTTGGGACTAGTGGAGTATTATTACAGTTTTATCCCCCACTTTGCTTCCGGTGTGTCTCCCCTGACCGACTTAATGAGAGCCTGGGGCCTTGATGTGGTGAAATGGACCACTGCAGCAAAGGAGGCATTCATCAACTTAATTCAGCCCTGTGTAGTGTCCTAGTGCTCATAGCTCCTGACTTTGAGAGTGAGTTCTTAGTCCAGACTGACATCTCTGAAGTTGGATTGGGTGCTGTACTGTCACAAACGGTTGGTGAGGAAGAACATCCTATTCTATACCTCAGCCAGAAGCTCCTCCCAAGAGAGAGAAACCATGCCATTGTTGAGGAGTGCCTTGAGGTGAAGTGGGTCATGGAGAGCTTGTGATGTTACCTGCTTGGACAAAAATTCACCCTCGTTACGGACCACATGCCCTTACAGTGGATGTGCTGGAATAAAGACAGGCACGTGAGAGTAACGTGGTTCCTATCCCTACAACCATTCCACTTTCAAGTGCAACCAAGCACAGTAACCACTTTCAAGCGCCAGAGCCAAGCACAGTAACACTGATGGCCTGTCAAGGGTACACTACATGTAGTCCCAACTAGTGCAACCCCATAGTGTTGGGTAGGGGAGGGGGGATATGTGACAGGGCAGATTAAAGGGCTTAATAGAAGGAGAGAAAGGCAGCTCTGGAAAAAACAGCAACTTGTTTTTTGTTAATTGGAGCAGCTGAGGCAGGGCAGCAATAAATCAATTAAGGGCCGGTGAGCTGACTTCATGATACCACTGGACCTTTAAAAATCTTCCTACTGGGAGAGTGGGAGAGAGTGGAGGGGGAGAGGAATTAATAGTTAAGAAGAATCAGAGGAGCTGAGCAGAACATCAGCACTGCCAAAGGCTTTTGGTGAGAGGTGAGGGGCTCTGACAGAGTCCTTGGCGGTTCCCTCCTTCCCCCCCCCCCCCCCCCCCAAGGTGGCCAGAAACATTAGCTGATGGTTGGGGAAGACTGTTTGCTCTTCGACAATTAGGGCTGAGAAAAAACAGCAGCCCCAGCACCCTTTTTGTTTTTTGCCAAGGGACAGAAGCCCAAATGCTGATAAAAGGTATGTGGGACTTGTACCATGGTCCCTAAACTGTGAGAGAGTGGGCAGAACATGAGTCTGGGACCTAGGAGGGAGGACTGACCTTGCCACACATGCTTTTGTATAGAGGTAATAAGATATTCTGTCTTCTTCTCTTTTCCCTTTTTTAATGATTCCCAACA
Organism: Pelodiscus sinensis; assembly: GCF_052426305.1. Taxonomy (NCBI): domain Eukaryota; kingdom Metazoa; phylum Chordata; order Testudines; family Trionychidae; genus Pelodiscus; species Pelodiscus sinensis. The sequence goes on along the minus strand of NC_143077.1, from coordinate 21,952,309 downwards.
TTGTTTGCTTTTTTGACTGCCGCTGCACACTGTGTAAGTGTTTTCAGAGAATTATCCAGAGACACACCAAGATCTCTCTTGAGTAGCTAAAATAGTCCCCCATCATATTGTATGAGTAGTTGGGGTGATTTTTTTATATTTTTTTACAATGTGTTACTTTACATTTATCAACATTAAATATTATTTGCCATTTTGTTGCCAAGTCACTTAGTTTGGTGAGATCTTTTTGAAGCTTTTCACAGTCTGCTTTAGTCTTAACTGTCTTGAGCAGTTTAGTGTCATCTGCAAATTTTTCCACCTCACTGTTTAATCCTTTCTCCCAATCCTTTTATAAATTGGTAGAATAGGATTGGTCCCAGTACAGACCCTTGGGGGGGCGCCACTAGTTATCTCTCCAATCTGAAAACTGACCATTTATTCCTACTCTTTGTTTCCAGTCTTTTAACCAGTTATCAATCCATGAGAGGACCTTCCCTCTTATCCCATGAGAGCTTACTTTACTTAAGAGCTTTGGTTAGGGACCTTGTCAAAGTATTTCTGGAAAACTAAAACACTATATTCACTGGATCCCCTTGTCCACATGTTTGTTGATCCCCTCCCCTCAAAGAACTCTAATAGATTAGTACGGCAGCATGTCCCTTTACGGAAACCATTTTGACTTTTCCCCAACAAATTATGTTCATCGATGTGTCTGACAATTTTCTTCTTTACTATTGTTTCAACTAATTTGCCGGGTACTAACGTTAGACTTACTGGTCTGTAATTGCTGGGATCGCTTCTACAGACCTTTTAAAATATTGGTGTCACATTTGCTATCTTCCAATCTTTAGGTACAGAAGCTGATTCGTACTTCTGCATCTAGTGGGATTGGCTGATAAAATAATACTCTGGAGATGTCTAAGTATCAGTTTGTTTAGGGGCCCTGAAGGTCCCTTGTTTATAAGCTACTTGTTTGGGTACATCTGTAATGAGCCACATGTGATGCATGTCAGTCAGTTACTTAATGCATTTGTGAAAGGTGATGAAAGCAGCCCAAGAAACTGTACAGATAAAGTAACTTGTTTGTAAACAACTGCATGAGAGTTTATTGACTTGATATGGTTCATCTATGCTTTCTGCCTTGGATCCAGGATATCAGTAAAGCGGAGAGGATTTTCATGGGCCCAGTAATTGATAGCTTAGATAATGCTGTGATTTATGGAGACATATGGCTAGTGATGTTAACATTCTCGGACAGTTTATTCCCGAGAATTTCTTGAGAATATTCTCCAATGCAAGAATTTTTGAGAATTTTCTCTTAAATACTTGTTAAATAGGTTTTTTTAAAGAATGTTACTATTTAAATAATGTCTGTCTTTAGTAAAATAATCATGAAAGCTTCCAATTGTTAAAATGAAAATTTGGGAAAGTAAAGGAAAAAAGGCAGGTTTAAATTACTAGAACTTTTATTACAAATCTTCTGTTGCAGGATACAAATATTTTTAACTTTCTGGATTGAATACAAGTCTAATCAGAATCTGCACTTTCCGAATCTGACCCATATCTTTCTGTCTCCTTCTTCTTCCTCATATATATCCTCCTCTTTGACTTCTTCTTTCTCTTCATCATCAGTTTCTTCTTCCTCATTTCTTTGGTTCTGTTTTCTTTTTTCTCTTGGGGATTTCAATGGAGCATCATTTGGGTTTTTAAGATCTTTATGTTTTGGGCTATGAATGTCAGCTTGCCTGCCCTTTCTTGTGTTAACTTGTTTCTTTTTGCATTATGAATGATACTGTAAGTACTGAAACTTCTTTCAGTTGCTGCTGTTGGTGGTGGCATAGTCAATATGTTGATCGCTGCTTTCCCTAATTTTGATCCATAGCAAATACTTTTCCACTATGTTACTGCATCTACTGAGCCAGCTGATTTTGTTACATATGATTTTCCAAAAAAACGTTCTTTAGCACGATGCTCTGCAATGACTTTTGCTGAGTGATCAGTGCCATACGTTCCTGTGACTAATTAATTGATTAATTCAGTTCCTTGTATTCATTTCTTGTAAGGCACTCACTGTTGAATTTTGGATCTAGAATATTTGCAGCATAGTGAATGTCTTTTAGAGCCATATCTTTTCTTTTTTCAAAACTTTTCATCACATACTGTTTTCTTGTTTGGTAGGTGGACTTTCAGGAAGTAGCTATCAAAATGATCGCTTAATTCCCTGAAACGTTCAGGAACTTTGCTCCTTTTTGGCTGGTCAGATTCAAACAGTGTGATCCATTTAACAACAGGAATTATCAGTGCATGAAGTTTTTGGACCCCTACCTAAAATACATCTTCATCCAGGATTGAATTCCTGGTACATTTGCTCAGTTTAGTCTGTAAATCTTCATGGACAGCAAGGCATTTTAAGACCTTTTTTTTTCCCAGTAAGCTTTTCAAACACGATAAAAATGGAACCCCACCTTGTTTTAACTGGCAATTTAAGTGCACAAGTTTGACTTATTTCTCTTTTTGAAATTCAATAAAATGAGCTTGTAAAACTTGCAGTTTGTTAATTTTCTTCACAATAGTTTTACAGGTAGCTTCAGTTTCTTGAACAGATAAAGTTACTGATTAACAAATTTAGTGTGTGAGCAGCAAAAATGTACATAGCAATGTGATTGTATTTTTTGTTAAACATGGATAAGGATTTCACTGTTGCTGCAGCATTATCCATGACAATGGCGCCAATTTTTTCAGTGCCTGTTTCTGTCATTATTTCTTCCATACGGAATGCCATATACTCAGCAGTATGCCGTTCAACATCGGTTGCCACTGTCTTGTAAAATACTGGTTGCGGTATTGATAAAATTTATAACAGATTCATTTATTTGGTTGCTCCAGTCATCACACTGCAGTGCAAGAGAAGAGGCTTCAGCAATTTTTGTTTTTATAAGAGCATCAACATGTCGATATTCAGCTTCCAAACGTTTGTTAGAAAGCGTGTATCTAGATGGCATCTTGTAAGATGATCTTAATTTTTGCATGAAAATAATCCAGTCTTCATTTTCAACCAGTGAAAGAGGTGATCCCAATGAGAATATAGATTGTGCAAAAAATTCATCCAAAACTTTTTCAGTTTCATTCATAGAATCAAAGTAGCAACTTAGAGTCACACACCTTGGCTGAACTAGATGTGGAAGGTGGTGATGTAAATTCACTATCACAGTGTTCTGTAGATGTTGATGGTTGAGGTGATCTGCTTCTGGACTCTGAGAATTTTGTTGTCTTTTCTTTGATGTAAGCAGGAATCTTCAAACAATTGGAAATATGCTATCTCATCCGTGTCGCATTTCTGATGTATTCAGCCTTGCAGTACTTACATTCATATAACACTTTGTCTTTAACTGTTTTTATGAAGGAAATCATCCCACACATCACTTTTAGGCTTAGTTCTTCTTTTCATACTGATGAAGACACAATGACACCTTTCACAAAAGAGAATACATGTGTTATATCTTTATATACTTTTTGTGATGCTTCCAGAAAGTTCCATAACAGACAGAATTCCTGACTCATGAATGTTCTAGAAAGTTCCATAACATTCTGGAAAATTCTATAACGTTCTCAAGCTATCTTGAATGATCACGAAAGCTCTTTAACATTCAGGGTGTTGTAAAAGTTGAATATAATATATTATTTCAAGAGGAAATGAAAAATTAGAAAATTCTCAAAAATTCTCAGGAAATAATAATTCTCAGAATATTCTTGTTCTCGGAGAATAGTCTCACCTCACATCACTACATATGGCTACCAATAACTATAGTACATATGCCATGTTTCCATATGAAACAGCTCTTGGGCACGTAGATCCCAGATGGAAGAAGGGTACCAAGTGGTCTGCATTGATTCCTAGAGATGGTTGACCTAAAATCCTCTTTGACCATTTGGGAATTTCTTACTAGTGCTGGACTTACAAATTCCAGTATCTCATTATGTAGTGACCATAGATCTATCCAGCCTTGGATGAAGAAGCAACATGGTAACTTCATGCCCACAGCAGCTGTCAACTCAAGATACAGCACTCTCATACCTAAAGAAAGATACTGTCTCAGATGGGTTAAGCCAGTTAGTATTAAGGATGTAATAGTGTAATTGATTCACTCATTAACAAATAAGCTATAGGTTATCGCTGTAGACTACATGCATCCTCCCCCTCCCCGGAGCCAGTTCATTTTTTAGCAGGTTGGCCAGCAGCACAGCTCAGTTCTGGCTTGCAGTGGTTCCAGGACCTACCCCTGTTGTGGCTCTGCATTAAAGTGTATTAGGAGCCAGGTGGGCAGGCAGCCTGGCTCAGTTCTGGCTCTTGCCGGGTCTGGGAGCTCAGACTCCTCCTAGATGGGGTTGCTGCCTTTATCAGATGCAGCAGTATGGGGCAACAGGTAACTGGTCCATGAGGGGAGCTGATTTTTTTTTTTAACTGGCTCCCCTCATAGACCAGCTCCTGCCTAGCACCCAGTGCTGCTGCCTCTGATACAGAGGCAGCAGCACAGAGTGTCGAGGCTCCTTGGGAGTGAGGTGGAGTGAATTGGCTACCAGCCCTACCCACGGAGCCTATATTCATGAGGTTACTCGACTATTTAATTAACTGATATTTAACATCCCTAATTAGTATACAGCCCTCATTTTATCCCTTGGGACTCTTTCACTTGAGCAAAGAGCTACCATTCTTGTGCTGCTGGCACTGAACTGACTGTAGCAACGACTGCTTTCTCTGTACTTTAGATAGGGTTGATGTATATTCCCAGGCCGAGTATTTGATACAAAAGTATTTTTGACAATTTCAGA